>NC_087517.1:21322887-21922887 GCF_963921805.1 Phalacrocorax carbo | reverse complement strand
CTAGCATACTCAAAAGCTTGGCAAAAAGAAAAACTAGTGGGTTTACAATGAAGTCTGAAATCTGAGCAAAATGTATTCTTTTCCTACAATGAAAAATCTTGCAAATTCTGAAAGTTTTAAATAAACTTTTATAAAACAAATTTCTACAGTACAATGCCGTGAATGTACTAATACCACTCTTAGTAGCTGCCTAACAGACCAAATGCTTTCTTGAGATTTAAAGTGTCATCTTAGAAAATGTACATAGAAGAAATCAACTAGTTTAGAATATTTTGTGGAAACCCACAGCCACGTGGCTTCCTTTACACGTACCATCCTACCTACATGAAAGTATTTTTTCCTTGGGAAGAACATGTTAAGATTTGGCTGATGATTCCGAAGTATCTTATAAAAATGTTAGATGAATGATTGCATACATCTTAACACAAGAAGATACTGTCATAATTAAAAAATGGAAGACAAGTTCCACTTTTTATGATGATAGCCTGTTTAAGGCAGATAAGCAGTGTAAGTGGCAGCGCTCTATCAGTATACTGCTAAATGTATTCAGCACAGATTCATCAATTACCACTACCGTGGCCTAAACGTACCGGGGGGGGGGAACCAAAAAGACTGTGTGACTATACACTAACAGTGTTCATGTCCATCCATGACATCCTTACAGGCTATTATGAACTCACTCTTCCACATTAAACTAATCTTGAGCTGCATCAGCCAACAGAAAGCTCATGACTTTGCAGCTACCGTACACAGGGACATGTTTGTCATGAAGTAGCACTAGGCAAGTGTCAAGCACATGATGTAAAAGGGATACACCAAAACCTTTTCCTGTCACAAAGAACTGCCTTGCCTTGGTTGCTACAGATTTAGCAAACAGCACCCATTAAATAGATCAGGAAGCTGACTTTAAACCACCCATTACTAAATTCAAGTAGTAGAAATATTATATTTGTTACATACTTGAACACATGCTAATTTGAAAAGCTGTTTTGGTGAACTGTGTTATGGTGCAAAACAAAATGAAAGAAGAATCATATTGCTGCAAATAACTACAGTTGGTATCACAGTCTTTTAGATAGCTAGGTTTACGTAGCAGATGACCCCGTCAATGGATAGTAGAACAGCTGGGGCTTTTCTTCAAAGAATGTAAAATATAATTCTTTAAGCTAAATATTTAAATTAACAAAGCAGTAAGGTGACTACTAAAATAGTCCTGTACTTCTGCACTTTAACAACAATAAATCAAGAAACACAACAGCACTTCGGGCTGTGGTTTGACAACAGCTGCCTGTCAACCATCTTGCTCTCCTCTTGTATTTACCTTCAGAGTTCCACGTCCCTCCTTGCATCAGCCTTCATAAGGTCACCTGTGAAGCAGATTCAAGCTGGCAAAAAGTGGTTTTCTATTTTGTTTTGGTTTTTGTTTTAAACCAGGGGCCAGTGGGTAGGGGTTATCTTCTGGCAGACTACTGTGCTGAAGTGGTTCTGCAAAGGGTTAGGAAGGATGGAGTCACTGTGACTGACAGAAGATAAGACAGGATCATAACAGACAGACGTTGGAGTCACTTACACTACTATGAAACCACATTTATTACTAAGTAACACCAAGTAATAAATGTAGCACACTAATAATACATTTCTAATGTTTCTTTAAACCTCACTCTCAATGCTGTTTGCAATGCAGCAGCTCTTCTAAGTGACATGCTCTGAATATCAAATGACTAGCCTGTTTTTGAACAAGGAAGATGAAGAGATCCTTTCTATATGGTGGTCTTCCAGCCTAATCTCCAATAAAACTGGGAGGAGGGGAAATGCTTTGCATATTATTTTCATGTTAGTGTGAAATGTAGTTCACAAATGGAAGGTGATTAATTAGATGGTATTGGAGTTAAGCCTGTTGTGCAGTGAATCCGTAGAGAGGCTAGGAAAGTATTCAAGTTATTTGAGTAAACATCACTTGGCACTCCAATATTTTGGAGCTTCTTTGGTTTTAATTAAGCATAATTTTAACAGCGATCAATGTGGATCAAATACCATATACCACCATGCTCATTTCCCCATTCAGTGCAGTTGTATTAAGTGCCTTGAATGGCATCTTTCAGAGTTTTCTTTCTTTTTTTAGGTGGTCTGGGTTTCTGGACACAGCCTTAACCTGTTATTCTTCTGAGCTCATGTTTGCTGAGGTTTAAAGAAAGAAAGAAAAAAAAAGCAAAGCTTGTGTTATATACAAGCCATTTTTAAGATCTACGAACACCTTGACTGATTTGCCACAACACTTTTATCCCTCTCAGACATCAGATGTACACACATAAGGAATGATACTGTTGGCAAAATTACAACAAAAAAGTGATCATGCCCCTGTACTCAGCACTGGCGTGGCCACACCTTGAATATCGTATTCAGTTTTGGGCCCCTCACTACAAGAAGGACATGGAGGTGCTGGAGCGTGTTCAGAGATAGACAATGAAGCTGGTGAATGGTCTAGAGAGCAAGTCTTATGAGGAGAGGTTGGGGGAACTGGGTTGTTTAGTCTGGAGAAGAGGAGGCTGAGGGGAGACCTTATCGCTCTCTACAACTACCTGAAAGGAGGTTGTAGCGAGGCAGGGGTCAGTCTCTTCTTCCAGGTCACTAGCAATAGAATGAGAGAAAATGGCTTCAAGCCATTTCAAGCTTTAGATTGGATATTAGAAAAAATTTCTTTACTGAAGTGGTCAGGCACTGGAACAGGCTGCCCAGAGAGGTGGTGGAGTTGCCGTCCCTGGAGGTATTTAAAAGACATTTAGATGTGGCACTTCAGGGCATGGTTTAGAAGATATGGTAGTGTTGGGTTGATGATTGGTCTTGATGATCATAGAGGTCTTCTCCAACCTTACTGAGTCTATGATTCTATAAGTTGCCTTCAAGCACAGAACTTATGCCATGCTGATGGCAAGGAACTCCAGAAGCACCTTACAAAACTCAGAGTGGACAAAAAGATGACAAATAAGCTTCCATGTAGATACATCTAAGCTAATACATCTAATTAAAAATAATCTAAATCGCATACATACAATGCTGACAAATTACTTGGAGAAGAAATCTAGGAGTCATCATTGACGGATCCCTGGAATTAATGGCTTTATGTTCAACAGCAACCAAAAACCCTAGCAAAACATTGAGCATCATGGGGAAAGGCATTGAGAATAAGACTAAGCACATTTATACAACCTTGGTCCACCCACATCTCAAGGTGTGTGAAGTTCTGGTCTCTGCATCTCAAGGACAGACTCTAGTCAGAGAAGGGCAAACAAAATATTAAAAAGATGGAGCACCTGCCTTAGAAAAAGAGACTAAAGAGGCTCTTCAGTTGGATAGGAGGCTGAAGAAAGATATGATCAAGCAAACCACAAAGGTGGTAAGTAAACTAACACAAAACTTCTGCTTGCTAAATCCTGCAGAAACAGGACTAAGGGACATCTAACAAAGCTAGGAAGACATTAGTTTACAAAAGATTAAATTGCATCTTTACAAAGCTAGTAGTAAGCTTCTGGAACTTAACCACCAGAGGAGGCTGTGAAGGTAGTGAGCATCAGAAAGTTTGAAAAAGACAACTTCTAGGTTCGTAGGTCTACAAACAGGCTCTAAAAGCACTGAGCAGACATATACCTACCATTCCTAATATGAAAACGAAGTATGCAGGGAGAGTACAAGGGAACAGATACGTAAAGTGGCTAGGTTTGTGTACAGACCCTAAATAGCATCCGTTAACATCACTGTTGGAGACCAAACCCTAAGCATGAAGGCCCACTGGTCTGACCAATAGAGCTTTTCTGATATTTTTAATTTCAATTTTCTCTAATATCTTCTGTTAAACTCTGAAAAAAGCACCCACACAAAAACGTTACACCCCTGCTTCTTAACTGCTGTGAAAGATACAGGTCAGACTTGAATACTGGCAGCCCTTCAGTATAAATTCTAACATGTAATATCCTATGTTAAGGAATAAATTTGTACTTTAAACAAAAATACAGGTCAGACCCAAGAGAAAATATTTTAATTACTCCAGCCAGTGTGACCCCTACAATGCCACAGATGTTGTTCCACAGCAGGGTGGCTATTTCAGAGAAAATGTAGCCACCTGCTGAGGGACAAAAGAAACAAACATCAGCCCCTCAAACAGCAGAGCTGCAGAACAGCTCAAAGGGAGGCAAGGTTAGGCATGTAAGTCATTCACATTTCTACTAAACCAAGTCTCAAAAGATAGTAAGAGTTAAAGCTTACTGGTACTCAGAAGGCAGTTTTAAAAAACTGAGTGCAAAAGCCAGTATCTGTAGTGTATTTTCTGCCCTCTTCAACATAAAGTATTTATACATGAGATAGGCATATTATAACTGAACTATTTTGAGGCTACTGATAATACAGAGCACCTTCTGCTAAGGAGGAAGGTATGCTGGCAACACTCCTTAGAAATTAATAAATATAGCTCAGCAGAATTCTCACATGGCTTCAGTTGTATAGTCTGTTCTTCACTCGCCTCACTCTTACCATTAGCTCCCTTGCCAGTATTTAGTAACTTCTTGTTATTCAGGAGGAAAGAATGTATCCTTATTTATGAAATCTATATATGTAGTGATACATTATGTTATACATTAAATTATACATTTATATGTGCATTAAATTATACATTTTCATTCTCAAGGGAATAATAAAATACAGTTTTGATGAGTAACTATTGCAGATATTTAGATTACTCCCAGTAGTTTGGGAGGTTAAATTGAGAGCTACGAAATCAGAATGCAGGAGGGTTAAAAAAAAAAAAGTGTTCACCCCCCACTACAGCTGCAAAATACCTAGCAATTTTACATTCTAGGTAGTGATACAAGAAGAAGGGCATGCTCATAAATGAGATTCATAATTTGTTATCACACCTTGATTCATCTCTGTATTAATACTACCTGCAAGCAGGCCCAGGGCTCAGAAAGACTCCTACATCCTTTCTTTCTCCTGGATGAACTCTAGAAGGCTGATCTCAGCCACCAACACATCTGCAGTCTGCACAACTCTGCCAAAACTTACGCCTGCATGCCTATCAGTCAAAGAGCAACTCACCCATCTTCACCTCTCCCCTGTTTCTCTGTTGAAGAGCTGTCCCCTCAGCATCAGGAGCTGAGTTACCATATCCTGTTTAAGAGTATCTCGTTAACTTCCTTGGAAAGCATTCACAGGAGACACAGGAGCTGAGGAAGAGCAAGCTTGGTCGTTCACATATGCCTATAGCAGTGTTAGGCAGCAGTAGACACTATCACCATTTGGAAACACCTGAAGCCTTTGAGTAAGTGACAAAGGGAACACTTGGATGCAGATGGATTTTATACTTCTGTTTATCTGGAATTCTGCAGAGCTTCCATACATCAGCATTTACAGTAGCTGTGTTTTCTGGAGACAGTACTAACAGCTACAAGTCAGTATTTTAAATGCAGTTCAAAAACAGCATTAGCTTTTCCAAAAAGATCAGCGTACCGTTTGCATGATCTAATACAACTAGGAGGAGATAAATCATTCATTCCTCTTTTCTATGATCTTCTGCAACTCTTCAGTAGTTCAACTAAAGGTACATCTGTACTTATATCTAAAAAAGCATGCCACTTGTTTTTCCTAGCTGTATCAAAATAAATAATTTTCCTACTACTCATGGCAAATTACATCAATATTTTAGTATCCATCTTTAAGCAACTAAACAGGCAGCAGGTTGGAGAATGTGACAGTATTGACTGCTTCAGCTGCCGATTTCTTATGATATTGCATATAGGAATACTTCCCTGTAAAAATTATTACTACAAAAGCAGCTTAGGAAAATCTGAGATTTTTTTGTTATTTTAGCAAGTGTCCTTTTACTTGGGAGGCATACAGATAGACTCATTTTCTTTTATATAGAGGAAAACTATGAAAAGCAAGCTAACAACCTCCGAAACTTCTGCGCTCTCCTAGCTTTAACTAGGTATGAGCATTATATAATAATTTTGAATATTACTAAGTCTATAGCTGATGATTATTTTTAATAAATAAATAGTTAATACATTTATATTCACTTTAGAGGTAGGATGATCCCTGCTAAAAAAAAGTTCATTACTTAATAACATACATCAACACTGAACTGAGCACCCTTCTGAAGATACACAATTGAAATATTTTGATCTTTTAGAAAAGGTTTCCTAAGAACTCTGAGGGAAGAAAGTAGATAAGACAAAGATAGGCTATGTAGCAAATACAGTGGCACACATTCTCCTGCATGTCCACCTGAGAACAATCCCAGTGAAATGAGTATCACAAATAAATACTACGCATGTGCTGAAGGTTCTATAGTTCACCCATTCATAAACTAGATTTTTAGATTAAAATTTGGTGTCACTCACAGTGGGAAAACTAGCTTGGTGTTTTCAGCATGTAATCTTTGCAAAAATTCTACTGGTGTCTGCCACAAAACCACCACAAAAATTTGGGGTTCTCTTTCCTAAGAAAGCACCTAAGGAAAACACAGGTGATATATGAGGCAGTCTAGCACAACTGAGAGCATTGCAGACATTGCATCATGGCTATGTGCAATGTACTTGGATCAGGATTGCTCTCTAAATTAACCTAAAATACTCAGAAGACTTTGATACAAGTTAACTAAATGAGAGTTCTGAAACTGGTTTACCAATAAGACATTTTGCTGGATCTCTCCAGATCTACCCAGAATCAGTGATGTACAAGAAACTGAAATTTCATTAGCAATTTATGTTCTGTCAAAAACGATATTTAGTGGATAAGCACACACCTGTATCAGTTATAAATTCTATACATCAAATCTTTCACATTTACTAGTGCCATTCCCTCAGCTGTAAAACTGGGCTTCAGCTCTCCAAAGCAGAGCATCTATTTGTAACAAGGAGGTTTACAGTTTTTCATTCTTGCCATCTATCACATGATTTTTAAAAATTCTGAAAGCACATTATGCATTATATGATTGAATATGTCCTTATAACTGAATTAACATATCAGAATGCTCTCTATCAAGAAAGAGAAAACCAAATCAATACACTCCCAGAAAGTAGGGAAGGAAGCTTACAGCTACAAAAGAATGAAAACCTGAATCAAATTAAATGCTCTTTATGTTTTCTGCATAAATTTTCTTCATGTTTAAAATGCCTGACCCATCACATGTAAAATAATAACGAGATAACATGAACTGTTTTCTCTTCAACTGTTAATTGGGGATGCTATCTTGCTTCCTCTTGAGTCAATGTCAAAACTCCTCTTTATTTCTATGACTGAAGGATCAGGTCCATCATCACAAAGTCTGGCTGCACCCTAACGAATCCTTAAAGTGTTATATAATTAAGATTCTGAACATCGAAAGGCCATTTTTTCTAAAATAACAAGATTTCACACTATTCAAAGCCTTCCAATATCTTCTGTCAGTACAAGTACAGCAGGTTGAAGAACAATGAAAAAGAGTGCACACATATAAACGGGATTTCATCTTTGGGATTCCTCTGTCTCAACAGCCAGCGACCATGTATCAACCGTCACCCTCACGCTTACTTTAAAATAACTTTTCTTTAAACTAGCTGCTTTAACAACTTTAAGATACGGTCCGCGGCCGCAGCAAGACCAGCACCTTCCTCAGTTTCCCCGCCGGTGCGCACCGCCCTCCTGGGCGTCCGGGACCGCGTTCGAGTAAAATCCTTCCTACAAGGGGAGTTCGAGCCGCCTCCGCCCCCCGCCCATCCCCGCCGCGCGACGCTGACCGCCGGGCCGGGCCGCGCGCACGCCCGCCCTAGCGGTTGCTGCTCTCGCCACCCGGGCGCGAGCTCCCGGAGCCGGGCCGCGGGCCCGTCCCGGCCGCCCGCCTCAGCTCCCCTCAGCTCTCTCCGCGGAAAGCGGGACGCGCGGCACACCGCCGCGGCACGGTCCGCCTCTCCCAGCTACCACCCCCGCAGCCCCAGCTTCTCCCGAGCAGGCGGAGGAGCGGAGGGGGCAGCACCGCAGCCCCTCCGCCAGACCCGACTGGTGGAGGAGCTGGTGTCGCCCCTCGCCGCGGCACCCGCGGACGGCGGCACCGAAGTTCCCGCCGCGCCGTTGGTCCCGCCCGGGGACCGGGACGGGGCACGGCCGGGACCGCCTCGCCGAAGGGCACGGCAAGGGGCGGTGGGGGAGCGCGCCCCCCCGCGACCCCTGCCCGCCGCGGCCCACCGCTTCTGCCGCCCGCCGCGGGCATCCTGCCTCCCCGCCGCTCCGCCCGCGCCGGTACCGCTGCTCGGCGCTGCCGCCGGCCCCTTCAGTACGAGGCGTAACGGACGCGGCATGAAGGCAGGCATCCGTCTTCCCCGCGGCCGGACCTTACCGGCTGTGCTCGCCGCCCTCGCCCGCCTGGGCGCACGCCGCTCCGTGCCGGGCTCCCGCTGCCGGCATCACTGCTCCACCCGCAGCCGCACCAGCCGCCGCGGTGCCCGGCAGCAGCGCCCACCTCAGGAGAGCGCAGCCCGTGCAGCGGCGGGGCTCGCACTCTCCGACTGACAACGGCCACGAGCCAACCGCCTCCCGCGCAGCGCCGAGGAGGCGGGACGGTGTAACGAGAAAGGACCAATGAGAGCTCACCCCTGCGGCAGCGCCGTTTCCGGGAGGGGATGCACCGCGGCGGGGAGCGGGGGTCGTGCTGGGTGTGATGTGCTGGGGCGCGTCCGTCGCCGTGCCGAGCGGGGCCGGAGCTGCGGCGCGGCCCCGGCCTCTCCGGGGTTCGCCCCAGCCCCGACGGTGGCTGCCGGCAGCGGTAACGCGTGCAGGGGAGCTGGTCTCGCCCTTCCCCAACTGCTCCGGGAAATGGGAACGGGGCTGAGAGCCGGCCTTTTCCCTGCGTGCGCAGGGACATCAAACACCACGCCTAGGAGCTTTATTTAAAAAGAAATAAAAAACGGGGAGAGGATATATTTTTTTCCGGCTGAAGCCGTGTCTGGCGGCCGGCGACCTTGGGGCCGCCTCCTTCGCGGCTGGGTGTGCCCCGCCCCGCCCCACCCCACCCCACCCCACCCCACCCCGCGCGGGACCCTCTTAACAGCCCCTGTCGCCACGGCCGGCAGCGCGCTGGGAGGTTTGTACCGAGTTCGTGGCCTGAGAGCCGAGGCTCGTCACGTTTTGCTGTGCCTGACCTACCTATGCTTTGGTCCAGCTGTGGCCGCAATTTTGCCGTGGATCGGATGTCTCTGGCTCTGTTTATAGCCCATAAAGCAAAAACTTTTGTTTGCAGGGTACAACCACAGTTTTGCATTGCTGCTGTTCGATGTAGAATGAGGTCTTTTGTGCCCTAACCATAGTGATGTAGTGTAGAGGTATAGAGGCCTGGTAAGGTAGCAGAGGCTATCTTCTCCAGGTGGACTTATCCAGAAGTGAAGATCTAGGATGCGCCACATAGGAGTATTGGCACAGGGTGATGAGGGAAGGGGCACAGAGTTGGTACTGGAGACCTTGTGGCTATAAGTGGCATATCCATGGTCGGTTAAAAATAATGCAGGCCTCGAGCTAGGAAAAAAAAAATGGTTTGGGCGTTAACAAAGAAGTAGTATCTAACATACCTAAGAGGTAACATACATAGGAAATTCAGGAATGGGATTAGAGCTGCAGACCAATGAAAGAGAAAGGTAGAAAAGCATGCTAGCAAAGATAAAATTGACCTCAAGTGGATTCTAGAGGAGGAAGAAGGAATCATAAACATGAACATCATACTTCTGGCCAAGGACTCCAACTGCCCACAAGTCCCTGTTGTCACCCCTTCACACACCTAACCTAGAAGGAAGCTCATCAGGGGATCCAGAGGAGCAGTGGAAGGGTGGACTTACAATGAGAAGGGTACAATAAAAATTTTAACTGCATTATTATCAGTCTGTAACTAATAATTATTAGACTCTTAAGATTTCAGTTATACTAACAATAAATGACTCTTCCTTGTTTTCCAGTCTCTTTCTCTAAAAAGCCAGGTGAATAATACTTGAAAACATTGTAGAAAGATGTTTCACGTTTGTGTTCTTTTCAGTGTTGTTGGTCTTTATCCACTGTTTTGGAATTTGCTTGTCAAGAAAAGCCCTCTACCCAGTTTTGTGCTTTATCCGCTGATTCAAAGGGGTGTGGAGGTTTATTAATTCCTCATGGCTTTCCATCATATTTCATGCCTTTTTAGAAAAGTTTCTAAAGTTAAATAACCTCTCAAGTCATAAGCAAATATTTGTTAGATCTTAAGGAATTTATAGTTAATACTAATATTGGCTATTCTTTATGGGCAGAATTTCTTGTTCAGTGTACCAGATGTGGGTACCCTCATCTGTGCTGAGTTTGGAACTGCTACTACTGTTAAACAACCTGAATGTCATGCCCTTTCCTTTCATAGCAACATTTTAATGCAAATCTTATTTTGCTGAGACTGATCCACTAAAGCAGTAGATTTCCTTTCCTCCCACTCTTCAACTGTTTACCTTTTATTTTCTTGGTGGCAATGACACATTTGAGTAGACTGTGTCCAGTGTGAACACTGAATACACCCACTTTTGTTTGGAAGGAAATAACAAGAAATGGTTTAAATGCTTCTGGGTTTAGACACTGTGCAATAGCTCAGTCAGAGATGCCTTTCTTCTAGCAAATTGGTTTTATTAGTTCAGGAGCCACCTCAAAGCTTGAGAAAGTACAGTGTTAACAATGGTATTGTATACTTAAAAAAAGCATTATATTTTTTCCTCTTGGTTAAAGCAGGAGGTGTTTAACATTTTATGTCAGCCATATCTTTATCTTGGAAATGAAAGCCAACAAACATACTTTATTTACTGTTGACAGTTTTACAAATGTTGCAGAACTAACTAAAGCATTGCACAGTTACAACCTTGTAACTCCCACAAAGGAGGAGGAAATATGATAAATAATCCTTATAAGTGAATCTCTTTCACAGTAACTGGAACATAAATTTCATTTTTTTTATATTTTAAACTTTATCTAAAAATGTAAACAGAAATTCAGATATCCTGTGCCGTGATTTAGCCCCAGTTGGCAACCAAGCACTACACAGCCTCTTTCTCACCCTCCCCCCCACAGCGTGATGGGGGAGTGAATCTGAAGAGCCAAAGTAAGAAAACTTGTGGGTTGAGATAAGAACAGTTTAATAATTGTAATAAAATAAAATAATAAGAAATTGTAATAAAAAGGAAAGCAATGAGAGAGAGACAGGAACAAAACCCAGGAAAAAACAAGTGATGAACCACTCACCACCCACTGACTGATACCCAGCCAGTCCCCAAGCAGCAATTGCTGCCTCCTGACCAGCTGCCCCCAGTTAATACACTGAGCAAGATGTCACAAGGTATGGAATATCCCTTTGGCCAGTTTGGGTCAGCTGTCCTGGCTGTGTCCCCTCCCAGCTTCTTGTGCACCCAGCAGAGCATGGGAAGCTGAAATGTCCTTGACTTAGTGTAAGCACCGCTCAGCAACAACTAAAACATCAGTGTGTTATCACATTATTCTCATCCTAAATCCAAAACACAGCACTATACCAGCTGCTAGGAAGAAAATTAACCCTATCCCAGCCAAATCCAGGACACCTGTCTGAACAGTATTTTCATGTTAAAAGAGTAACAGCTTTTTGCAAGCATATACACAGCTCAGTGTGTAAGGTAACTAAACCATTACTTGCCAGGATAAGCCCACAGTTTAGCTACAAAAAAAAAAAAAGAGTAATATAAACACAATTTTTCAAAAGTGCTGAAGATCTCTAAGCAGAGTTTATTCCAAAGAGAAAGACAATACACCACATAACAGCTAAATATTCTGTTTATGAGACAAAACTTCTTAGAGGGAGACTTCTTATTACAGGCATAGAAACACCAAATAATTAAAAGCAGAAAACACGCAAGAAAGAGAAAGCTGCACACCTGAAATATGGGTCTGTTCATTAAAGTGCTTTACAATAGATGTAATACTTTCTAAAATTTAGCAGAGCTCTTAGTATCTCGGGTATTTTATATCCCAGTGAAATTGTATGGATTGGTTTAGCCAACAGGACTGTAATTTAGCCTTCAGTCCCATAAGGCAGAAGAGTTTGACAGTTCTTTCTGAAGAACAATATTGTACTTTTGAAAAGTACTAACAGGACGTACAGGAGCTGAACTAGTCTTATTCACAGCAGAAACAGTATAAGAAATAAGATCCCCATACAGCTCTGTCAGCAGGAGTACATTCTGTCCTGGATCAACAGACTTCTAGAGGTGACAGAAGTCAGGAATCACACCTATTAAATCATTGTTTTAGCTGTTAAAACTGGCAACAAGGTGCAAACTGTGGTCTAAGTGCTGGTATTGGGGACCTTTGCAGACAGTAGGAACTATGCTGAAATTCAGCTCCAACAAAAGAAATGCAGTTGCTGTATATCCTTCGGTCTTTAACATGAGGTTTTAGGAGAGGTTCTGCTTTTCACTAACAATGTGTATGCTTTGAGAAATTACTCCATCTCCATCCAAAAAGTCTTTGTGGCCCCAGGTGGCTCCCTGGTTAAAGAAAGTGGTTTGGGCTCCCAGTTATAAGATGTTTCCACCTGTTCTGTTCATGACTTCATGCAGGCATTTTACTTTTTTGTCTCTCTGCTATCTTTTTATGCGTAAGCAGTTTATTGGTTTTGGAGAGAATCACCTCACTGGGAGTTGATATTTTGCTAATGTAGGTAGCAGTAAGTGGATCCTTAGTATTATGTTTTGATATTAACTGTGCATCCAGCTGGAGACTGATTATACTAAACATCAAATATTCAGATTCTCCATGCTTCATCTAGTCTTTTCTCCACTTATTAATCTGTCTTCTTTGTGTCTTAATGCTCTGACCCCCTTTTTTTGGATGAAAGCTCTACCTATAGACATACATAAATTGCATCATTACCTACTACTGCTTTCTGATGTGAGTCATATTTTTGATTACTAGGCAATAACTCTATGGGCACTAAATAGGTGAGTGTATACCAGACCTGCTTTGAAGAGGAATAATTGCAGTATGGGTTTGATGTCCAGGAGGAGTACCAGAAAACACAAGACCATTTCCAAGATGGTGATAGGCTGACAAAACCTCTGAATTATAAAATACTGTGGATATTCCCTGCTGTGGTGGGTTGACCTTGGCTGACTGCCAGATGCCTACCCCCTCCCACCCCAAAAGGACAGGGGGAGAAAATAAGATGGACAAGCTTGAGGGTTGAGGTAAAGGCAATTTAATAAGGAAAGCAAAGCTCACGTGCATAAGCAAAGTAAAAGAGGGAATTGATTCATTACTTCCCATCCGCAGGCATTGTCCAGCCACTTCTGGGAAGCAGTACCTCAGTACAAACAGTGGTTGCTTTGGAAGACAAACTTTGTAACCACTAATGTCTCCTCCACCCCTCCTTTTCTCCAGCTTTTATTGCTGGGCACGATGTCATATGGCATGGAATATCCCTTCGGTCAGTTGGGGTCAGCTGTCCAGGCTGTGTCTTGGCAGTTGGTGTTAGAAGGCAAACAATGTATTAATTGAGCCCTTCTGTGAGGCATAGTGTATTAGCAGATCTTTTACACCAAACAGTAAAATAACCTTTTAGAGATAAACATTATTTCATTTCTCCCTTTTGGTAAGGTTCGAATATTTAACTGATGCGTAGATGCAGCACTGCCTTTACAGATTTGTGGGAGGAATATTTAATTATTTATTTTTAAATGCATTACCATTTGCCAGTGTTATTCAGCCTCATTTGGTAAGACATTTGTTAATATTATGTAGATGTATGTTGTGAGATACAAATCACAGTTATGTGCTAGGTGCTATATAGTCAAGTAAGGAAACAAGGTTCTTGCCCCAAAGAGTTTGCTCACATGATCTCTTCTGGATTTGCATTGTGATCTCATTTCACACTGCATGAAGAAGTGTTTCGTTATTTTATCTACCATGTATTATATCAGCTGGAGGGAGCTAATCTCCCCATAAACAAAGGAAGACAACTTCCTCTGTGTGCTGGGTGAGTCCTTCAAGACGTTTGTTTATCTGAAGTGACTGGTTGGAAGCACAGCTTCCATTTATATAGTGTCCTTCATAGCAATGTCACTATGAACATAATGAATATACTTAGAAGTACTTAAAGGCTCCATAAATATATATTTCTTTGCGACTGCCTTGAACAGTGATGTAAGATAGGCCTTCTGTGTTGAAGAAAGGATGGGTGGTGGAGCATTTTTTTCAGATCCAAGCAATTCTGCTTTGCATGAGTGACCAGGACATAGAAAGAACATTTTTTTTTTTCTTCCATTGGTCTGGTCAATTTAGATATTTTAATCTTTGTTTTTAAGAGATTTTAGATATTTTATTGACCCCTAGGACAATAATTTTAATTATGTGGTGGGTGGATCATCTGCTTTGACAAACATTGCACAATTACCTAAGAAATTAATTATAAAAAAAAATTAATCCACCTCTCAACTGGGTTAACCAAGAGAGAAGAGCCTTCACATCACAGTCGGTGGCTGAATCCAGCTGGCAAAAATCAATGTGGTTCTGTTTAATCATGATTAATGTTTTCACTTATTTTATAATTTTGCATGTAATTTTCTTTTTAAGGCTCTTGCAGGATGATTTGGCAATTGGCAGTCATAAACCAGAGAGCTTAGTTCTGTGTCATCTGATTTGCTTACCAGCAAGGGGGCGTGACCAGCAGAGGGATGTGACTTGACATTGAATTCCATTTTTTCAAAGGACATATCTGTCAGAATTCAGGATTCATGTCCCCTGGTACTAGCACTGCAAAGGCTGGAATTGTCATTACTGGTACTATTTTATGACTGACACACCAGCCTGGTTCTGTCACCCTTATTGTCATTGAAGAGCATCTTAAGAAAAATTACTCACACGTTTCTGTTTCTATAGTGGCATCTCTGTAGATAACAACATCTGCCTGGGAAGGGGTGAGGACATTGCTGCCAAAATTTATTCAAAGTAAAGACAGAAGAACAATATTACAAATATTTAGCCGTGTGCTTTTACTTATCATCTGGAAGAAAAAGTTGTCCATAGTCTTAGCCCCAAAAAGCTTATAATGCAAGTAGAGGAACGATAAAAGAAAGAAAATTGAGTATATAGATAGAAAGAATGAGGGTGAAAGAAGTGAAGTCACCACATTATGAAGTAATTTAGTGGTACTGAGCTTGCTAGTTCTATATATACACAGCTGGTGTTACAGTAATTTGCTGATTGCTTGTGGTCCTACTTATGTATACATGAGTATCTATTTATATGCATACAGACATGATATTCATATATTACATTAAAAGAACATTAAGTTTGAAAGCGAGAATGCCTGAACTCAAAACCTGTCTCATATAGTCTTTAATTTTGTGATTGCATGGTGTTTTTCTTAGGACTCTTACCTTATTCAGAGCATAGAAGGGACAAATCCTGCTATTTGCACAATTATTTAATATTTTGATTTATTGAATTATTAAATATATTACCTCAGGCCTTATTGATTGCATTTTCCTATGTATCTTCTAGCTGCTGCAGCAATTCAGAAAGAAGTCCTAATAAAAACATTCTCCTGGCTATGTATCACCACAACATGATCAGTCCAATTAAAAAAATGGTGTGAGATGTTGAAATTGAACACTTCATTGAAAATATAGTCAAAATAGAACCATGTCAAAATTGAAGCACTAGATTGATTTAAGTGTATTCATCTGGAAGGTATTTTTTAGCATGGGCAAAATTCTATGGTCTTACAAGATGTTTTTCCTGGAAA
Organism: Phalacrocorax carbo; assembly: GCF_963921805.1. Classification (NCBI taxonomy): domain Eukaryota; kingdom Metazoa; phylum Chordata; class Aves; order Suliformes; family Phalacrocoracidae; genus Phalacrocorax; species Phalacrocorax carbo. Next base: position 21,907,091 of record NC_087517.1, on the reverse strand, counting down.
TGGAGGAAGCCTTTTTGGTAAAGCTTTAAAAAGAAATCAGTCTGTCTGTTATTTCCTATGTGCAGAAAGCTTCAACCCAAATAGATAACATTAGACAAAATTATAAGCAATTTAAAACAGCATTTTTTAAATGGCAAGTATGCAAAACTATTACTAGAATGGTATTACCTTTTGCTACAATTAAGACACATACATGACTATAAGGCATAAAATAAACATAGATTTTAGCATCACAGCTTAGCAGGATAATATTACTTGAGTAGGAGTTTGTCATTTATGGAAGCAACTCCAGACAGGTATTGATCTAATTTTCTCCCCCACCAAAGCATTTAATGTGTGCTAAAGAAGATGAATTCTAGAAAATTCTTGAAAAATCTCAAATTTTTTACCATTCCAAGACTTGAATCAGGGAAGGAATTACTCCTAATGTTATAAAACTGAAAATCCAGTAATGCATTAAGCAAGATATTTTGATGCTGGGCTTTAATGTTTGATGATACCCCCAGTGAAAGAGCAGTTCCTTAGTATGATACAAAAAGTTTACTGGACAGACATGAAATTACCACAGGAAATTTTCCCTAAGAAGACAAAAACGAACCGATATTAGTCCTTACAGTGGTTACTATAGAAATTTAAAAATATGTTTTGATCAGGATGGCCATATGCACTTGGGGAATTTGTTTTGATTCATATATTATTTATCTTAGGTGTTTGGCAGATGGTGTTGGTTAAGTCCTTCACTTTGGATAAACTTGGTGCAGAACTTAAGCGTGACCATACAAATACTTTTATTGGTTGTGGGGCTGGCAGAGGACTGGCAAATACAGATTGTCTTCATGGCTCCATTCACCTTCCTGCCACAACATTTGACCATAATAATCTACTTTATCAAATGGAAATAGCCAGAGCACAGGAACATAATGCTCTTCATTGCTATGTCATCTTTGTCTCTTGGAGGTGATGACAAAATTTGTAGCTGGTTTTCTGAAGTGCTGCAGTAGTGTTGAAATGTCATCAAGTAACATAAATGTCAGGAGACCTAATCCCAGCCTCACCAAATTTGTTGGAAGCTCTTTGGCAAAATTTTATAGAGCTGTGTTTTCATACACAGGCCTTCACAAATAAGGTGAATTATCCGTATTCATTTTTTTCCTCATTTTCCTGTCTTGCTGTCTATAGTGCACATATAAATTCTTCAACAAAAAAATTTAAGATACTGGAGCACTCTGCAGTATGTTCCTTTATAACATTAATATTTTCAAATATAGTTTGCTATATATTATTAGCCAAATGTTCATACCATGATGCCTCCAGGAACTTTTAAAGGTATTCTTCATTGTTGTCATAATACTGTGTTTTGAAGAAGAAATTTGGGCTTCACATTCTGGCCCAAGAAGCTGACTCCATGCTGTTTCTGTTTTATGGCATGCTGTTAGTGTGGATAGCTGCCAGATCCTGTTAAAGCTACTTTTCTTTACCTTCTCTCCAGGCACATAAAAACCACTGCCCACTTTTGGCAAAATAGTTTCCTCAGTGAAAGCCACCAAGACTCAGTGTGTAACTTTCAATACATCATCCCAACAAATTAGAACAGCACCTTATAGGAGACAATAAAGAGATTCTAAACAGTATATGGTGCCATGTACATGCTATTTCCACTTTAATATTGCTTTATGAAAAGCTGTACAAAACCTCTTAAGATTGGAATTGCGAAATTACTTTTTGTGTCCAGCTATACATGCTGAATTGATAGCTTTCTATTTCTTCCTTTTTATCTAATATCCTGTAGCGCTCTTAACTGTGAACTGGAAGCATATTCTAAGTGGTAAGAGACTGTTTCTTATAGAAAGTTATTCCTTTTGTTTTAATAGTGCACAAGTATTACAATTACGATAACATAATCTAATTTACCAAACTCAAACTTCGAAGTACTTTCCTTACAGTTCCATCCCCTCGTGGTATCTCTATACCTTCATTCATCCATAAGTTTTTAACTATTTCACCTTTTGTACTGAAAAAGTCATCTTCCTTTTTTTGTTGAGAGGTGACTTTCTTGATCATGTAATGAAGTATTTGATGATTATTTTTTTTTCTGCAATAAGGGTGACTGGAAAAACAGCCTTCCTTTCAGTTTGGAATATGCAGTTTCTGTGGGGAAGGGATGGCTCTTTCGTAGGTACCTGCTACGATAGAATGTTATTCCTTGTCAGCATCTGTCACACACATATAATTACATCAATCTAAAAGTAGTTTTAAATGGATACTGATAGTGATGGTAACAGTGTCGAGAGTGAAAAGGTAAAGTGGGCTTGAAATTAGCTGTCATCATGTAGATGTCTCTATAAGTTTTTTTCTAGGAGGTTTTTGTTTTATTTAACAGATTATGAGATTTTGAAAATCACCTGCTGCAAATGCATAGTAGATTTTTCATGTCTGTTTTTAATAAAATTGTAATGTACTCAGTTAATGAAAAACACATTCATAATACATGTGAAGACTTTATTCTCTCTTGCTCTCTCCCACACTCTACCCTAAGATAGGGTAGGTGAGGAAGGTATAAGAAATAGGTCCATGGAGAGGTAAGACTTGGAATTTTTCACCTCTTTTCCTGAAGCAGTACACAGCTGCCTTATTTTCTGTTTAAGGACTATACTGAAAATTCAGACCTTTCATGGTTAAATTGTCATTTAATGTTTTAGGAAGCCCGAAAGTCTGATTATGTTCCTAAACCCATTTTAATACAGTTCCTCTCTTTAAAACATTTAAAAATGCTTTTCGTGTCAAAATAATCAAATGTAACCCACATACACGGTGAAATGCTGCTTGTGAAAGTCAGTAAAGTTCACACAAAGGATTTAACTTAGGTGAGACTTAATGGATGAAAGCATGAAAAGAGACAAAGATTTTAATCTGTCTCTTGTTTTCTTGTTTGTTGTGAGTGTACCCAGGGTAGTTAATGTTTTTGCAATTATACCTAACAGTTGGAGGTGTACTTGACTGAAGTGACCCAAATCTTATCTAAGTAATTCTGATAATTATCCTGCACTTCAATAATAAGGCCTGAACTATAATTATTTATGGGAGGGATTTTGCAAGAAGTGTTCTGTGTTAGAATAAGGCTGATCTTTAGCATGGTTTTAATGTATATGCTGAGCACTATGTCTTTTAAGATACTAATGTAGGTATGCCTGTTAATATGTATGAAAGAGATAAATGCTTAACAGAAGACAGACAGGGTAAATACACTTTTTGCAGTAATCAAGTATTTGCTTTTAGCAAGTCCTTCACCTAGGAGAAGTCCACTTCAGCAGTATAGTAAAAGTGTTATTGAGGTCCATCTATATTTTTGAAAATGCCTCTGACTCTACAAAGACTCCAAAGGGATCCGTTGATATGCTGCATCTATAAAAACAATTTAAGTAGCTCTAAGTAAGTCTTCGTGCCAATTATGTTAATGAAGCTGCAAAGGGACCGCAAATTTAGAAGTCCTCTAAAGTCCAGTGCTGGCCCAGCAATTCAGAAGCTCCTTAACAAGACATTAAATCAGCCTCTTTAATCCTCTAATTGGTGCTTTTGAGTATAGAAGAATACACGAACCCTGCTGTGTTCTAAAAGCAGTAGAACATCTTCACTTGCCAATAATACCTAGTGAAAATAGACTTCTCAGACTGCAAGTCTCCTGTACTAAATAATGGTGCTGAAAAATTTCATTTCACCGCTACTTGTCAGTGCAGTTTTGCTGTGAAATAGTGCTTGGCTGCAGCTGTGCTGGACATGGATCCACTCTGTCCATGAGCTAAGGCGATAACATAGGAGTAGCCAGAGGAAGTTATCCTGCTGAGAGGTTGGCGGTTTTGGTACCATGATTCCTCTCAGGATCCATCAAGCCTCTCCTCACAGAATGGGACTTTTACAAACTGATGATCGGTTATTTAAACTTGGGTACTAACACTTAGAAAGCCTAGAGATTAACTTAAAGATATTTAAACTTAGAATAACAATTTTCTCTCACAAAAGTACAGCTCTAATGGATGCTAGTTCTTTTAAAACCATAAAGGCCAGCTCCTTGGCTGCAATAAATCCGTATAATTTCCCCCAAATGCATGAGGCTTTGTGGCAGCTAAGGAGTTACTGTTCATTTAGCATTTCATTTAAAGAAAATCTGTATGGTTGCTACTTTCTAGCTACAGCTTTTATCCTAATCTCACTTTCAGCTGCTAATGCATTCTCTCAAGAGTGTGACTTCTGTAGTGGTAATGTATGTATACATTAAGGTGACTCAAGGCATACACCATCTCCCATCTCTTTTGCCTTCTATGGAAAAGGAAGACAAACACACATCTCAGTGAGTTCCAGCCTTATCTTGTGTCTGATATACTCCCACTCTAAGCTTTTGGCTGAAGTTCTGAAGAACTGTTCTGCTTCAATTTTTTTTTCAAATACTTTACATTCTTTTGCAAGTTTTTATTACCTATGTCTATTAGTTTTCTGGAACAGGTTTACAGGGTGTCACCCTTATGATTTATATAAAATCTCCAAGACAGTATGACGGGACACCTGGCTTGTGTTTCAAAGAAATAATTATGCAGTATCATTTCATTTTTCCTTAATATTTATCCTCACTACTGGAGGAAGAAGAAAGGCCACTCGCTGAGAGAAGAGAATGCAAAGCTAATGACTCCACTAGAGGAAAGCTCTGCACTTCTCTGTCTGTCCCATGCTAAGCAGAATCCTGATCATGGAATATCCAAGGAGATTTGCCCCATATGGTATGTCATTTATGGATGTTGACTTCACACATTATTCCCTCTGGCAATAAAAATTTCCATGTAGTCCTGCTTTTTTCTACCATTTCATCAAAGCCTTTATTTCAGTCATCTCTAGCTGGCCAAAGGGAACACGCTTTTTCTATGACTCATTTTTGGGGGTATTTTTATTTAGTTTAGAAGCAAGAAAGTCTGTATTTTGTAAGAATATTTTTAGGCATTAATTTCTTGGTGTAAATGAGCTTTTATTATCATATCTGATATCTGTCACTCCTCTAAATTGTAGGGTACAAGTGTAAATTCATCAGAATATGGAGGAGAATGAAAATTGGCACAGGACTGTTCTTCAGGTACAAACGTTGCAACCAGATAAGCTTTTCACTTGAGCTATTAACTTGCATATGTTCACACCTACTTATATGCACATACGCAAGCACCCATCATTTTACCCTCTTTCCTAACTAATAGAGTCAAAACTGATCTTATACCTAAAAAGAAACTTTGGGAAATGGGGGAGATTTAAAAGTTTAGTCCATGTATAGAGCTCTAAATATTTTGACAAATTCCATTGATTTCCCTCAGGCTTGCATTTTCTGAGATTTTTTTTTGTTGGCTTAGCAGGAATTTTGTTGATGTTGTTTTTAGTTGTGTTATCTACTCAAAAAAGCAAACAGTCATTTAGATCTGTTTGCTAATCTCTTGGGTTTTAAAAAAAGTTTATCATGGTTACAGCCAAGTGGGGGAAGGGGGAAGAAGAAAACAGAGATCTTGCCAAAATAATTTTTGAATGTTCACAATGTCCTAAAGGCTAATGCTTTTTAACAAAGTTATCAAATACAATGGTATCTGAGTGCCTTCCATAAAGGCTAGTTATTCTTCTGGGAACGTTCATTTTAAGGAGTCTTTTCTATATTACTGCATTTCATGAAAATACTTCGGAGGAGTGAAGCATGATGGATAAAGAGGAGGCTTCACTCTCTTGAAGTATTCTTGTGGAAGAAACACCATGTTTAACTTTTCTCGTGTGTGTATACTTTATAGTTGACTCTGTGTAGGTACAGAAGAGTCATGTGGATATCCCAGTTACCCACAATCCCATTCCTCTGGGCGATGAGCTGTAGTGCAGCAGGTATTTTGTTCTAGAACTCTACACAATAATTTCTTAAATGTTTTAACATCAACCTGTCTTTCCTGTAAATTACTCCAAACACCTATCGCTGTCAGATACTTCAGAAATTATTTTGAAAACTGTATTTTGATTATCCTTCACTTTCACTCTTACAAACACTTCGTTTAAAGTAATTATAGCATGAAGAATTTCACAGACTATTTAAGGAAAATCATATGTATAAATTCATATTTAAAAAATTCACAAAACACTTTTTTGTAAAGTGCTTTTTTATTATGCATTGTCAACAGTTAAATGATATGTTGTTGTTTCATGCAAGCTGTAATAGTGTTAAGAGAGCAAATGTTAATCCAAAAACATGTTAAGGAAAAAAGTGCTAAATCTGCATAACAGGTTTAAATATGAAACTGGAGAGCTGCTTCAGTTAAATGACTTTGAATTAGTTAATGAAACAACCACTAGTCTTAATTGCCCAGTGTACCCAAACCTTGTTCCAGTTCTGCCAAGGATGTTTGGTTTTATCCTGTGTTAAAATTTACATGCTTTTTATTTTTCTGTCATGCAATATAATGCCATAGTAGCAACTCTAGGAATATAGCAAAACAGTAATATTCACAAACCAGTTGTGGGTACTATTCAATAATGAGTCCATTTCAAACTAAGTACTGCATGATATTGGAAAAAAAACCCAACAAAACCAAAAAACAAATAAACAAATAAACCCCCAAACAAAACCCAAATCTTCTAGATTGAGCTAACACAACACATGTACATAATATGCCATGGAGTAACATCTCAGTTACAGTAATAATGCTACATAAGAAAAAACCTATGGAAATATTTTTTATTGTTTTGTGCACACCAGGTGCTTTACATCTTAATTAGTTACAAATGATAAACAGTAAAATTAAATTATTATGTTTCTGCAGGACAGTCATGTAGTAAAATATTTCTTGCACTGTTCAGGAACATAGAGGGAAAAGTTTTAATTACAGACTGAAAAAAATTCTATTTTATGCGTCTTCATTGCCTCAAATATAAACTAAGTAAATAAAGTATGAGTAATTAACAGTATATAATACAAATTTTTGTATGTAATCTCTGGATATTAAATTCTTCAAGAAGGACTATAAAATAACTGGACTCAAGAAATGCCTATTTACGACATACTTTATAATGAGCAACAGTCGTGGCTGATCACTTAGCTGTTTTATTAATTTTCATTGTAGAATCTGTTTCTTTTCATTTGTTCTTCTACAGTGAGCTGGTTGTACTTGACTTTCTTGCCTGGGCATGACGGAACAGCTGTATATCTTGAGCTCAGTAAATCTAAGCTTGTTTTTATGTCATTCTTTGACACCTTGATTATTTCACTTACTTGACAGACATTAATATCATTCAGTTCTGTGTCATAATTCCCATGTTCTTTTGAATATGGGCTGCAGGACTTTTTAGTTATGTCTACAGAGTTTACTAGACCACAGTCTAAAACCAGGTTGTCATTCTTAAGAAAAGATGTTTTCAGAGTGTCAGATAAAATAATGTTTACATTTTTGTCATATTTTGATTTTTCTCCAGTGCATACCAACTCAGTATCAACAGGGACTGTTGTATTAGTTGCCTCCTTTAAAACTAATGTGCTATTAGTATGAGACTTCTGACAAGTGGCATCTTTATTAAATTAAGCAAGACTATTAGAGGTAACAGCCTCTTCATCTTTTGAGTTCTGTTCATCCTGTAAAACAGTTACAGTATCACTAGAATAGCTCTCATGAGATTCATACCTCTCAAATATTTCTTCATTTCCAGGCTGATTTTCCAGCTTTGCAAAGGCATGCCGTGACACAGTGCAAATTGCATGGCTTAATGCTGTCATTGGCTTAGGCGTAGCTGAGAGAGTTGTTTCCTGCCTACAAATGTTTAGATGTGAAAAAGTGGTGTAATTGTTATTGTTGTTGTTATTCAAGCTGAATTCTTTGTGATTCTTTTGTGCCATTACATCATCAATGTTAGTAACCTGTACAGCTTCTGAATCATCAGTTTCATTAAATTTTTTCTCTTGCTCCTTCCCAGCACTATGCATAATAACGTTATTACCTTCATTAATATCCTTTCCCCTTTCCTCCCCATTCTGTGACCCTCCTTTTTTATTCAGATTATCTTGCACATTCACAGCTTCCTCATCTTTTCCCTTGTTGCCTGCTTCAGTTTTCTTTGCTTTGCAGAAATTTGTAGCTTCTTTTTCAGACAGAGAGCTAAAGGATGAATGTTGATTTTGTTGTGCATTTGCAGTCTCATTTTTATTTTGCTCTCTCACAGCATTTTTGTTTTGAGGATGATTTTTATTGCCCAGAGGTTTATTTGTATGTAAACTAGAATCCTCTTGAGCAAAACCTTCTGGGGGCCACTTTGGCTTATTTACTTTAGCCACTTCTTCAATAGAAAATGTTTTCTTAGGTGTTGCATCATCTGTTGAAGGTGGCCATGTCGTCTTTAATTTACTTCTTTCTGTGGATTTTTTCAAATTATTATCCAAAATATCAGGATGAATACCTTCAGTACCTGAGTACAAGTCTTGATCAATTTCTGTAATTGGTTTAGGATCAACAGGTATGCTATTAATGGGATTTGTTTCTTCAGCATGAATATTGCCAAATGAGCGACATTGATCTTTAGAACTCCATAGTTCTTTATGCTGCTTGTGTCCAAAACCTTCATCATAATTTCCTTTTGATTTGAAAAGTTGCTTAAAATGGGTTTTACAATATATTTTTCCATGGAGAGATGCGTAATTTCCCAAGCTGCGAATGGAAGAAAATTTGTTTTATACTTTGTCATATCATAAATCTACTGTGAATTTTACACTTTACTTGGTATTTCAAGTACCCCTACATGACAGTATATATAAAGAAAGGAAGAGCAAAAAGGGAGAAAATTCAGTGTATTGGCCAATTCTGACCACACACACCCCACCGCCCCCCAGTATTTAAAACCTTTAATTGCAAATTCCCATATAATTTCAAAGTCAAAATGAAGAAGGAGAGTCATGCTTTGTGATTTAAGAAAGAACATAAATTTATTCAGTTGTTGCACAGCATAAGTGTAAAATAGGAATGTTCCACAGCACTTTGGGGATGTTGGGACCTTTTCTTCATCATATTAAAGACCAAATCCTCTCTTTTTCTACAAAACAGGTGGAGAAAATACAGTGCAGGTTTTCTTTAGCCTTTGTGCGAATAATAGAGATTTGTATTTATTTGTATTTGGATTCTGATCCTAAATGAAGTAAAGGAAATGCGTGTAACTAACCTCAAAGGTGTTAAAATCAGAACTGTTAATCTTTCCAGTCTGATAGAGCAATAAGTACTGCATTTCATATAAAGGTTACAAGAGTGGTTTGCTAATGCAGAGAACCATCTTAATTCATTTTATGGATGAGGAAAAGTGAGAGAAAATTTGGTCTGTGATCAGATGTCTTAAATTTCACCCAAGTTTCTGTTTCTACTGCTTCCCATTCTTGAGCTCTCGTGAAGGTCTGGGACAGTCAGTAGGAAGTAATATGCAGAATTTGGAAGGTACCAGGATGAAGCAGTTCTTTAGAGAATTTAAAGGCAGAGAAGAAAAGGGAACTCTGTCAACCCAAGTCCTACAGGCTGAATAGCCCAGTTGAAAATAATTTCAACAGCTGTATTTATATTCAGATGCAGAGTTCTATGAGTGAACATGCAGTTACTTCTTACCTTAACTGACTGCCACAGTGGTGACATCGGAAACACGATTTATGATAATGCTGCTTGTCAGCAACTAGGCATTCCATAGGGTAAACTCTCTGTTGACAGAGTCTGCATGTTTCATTTTCCTGAATCTGCAGTTTCTAGAACCACATATTAAAAAGTTACAAGTTAGTGTAAGCCACATATTATATTTAACTGTATCAGTCCATCCATAAGTTTTGTTTAAAATGTAGGTCTCTTTATATACTAACTGGTATATCAGCTGTCAATTTTAGGGCTTAATTTTTGTTCAACTAACAGTAATACTTCCAAAGTGAAAAACTACTCACCTTTCCCTTTTCAGAAATCCATACATTTGAAAGGACTATTCACTTCAATACATCAAGTACAATATTTCACATTTATTTGTAATAAGTATTTATTTTGTGAAATGAGATAGGATAATAAAAGTTTTACTAGTATAAATGGAACTGAGTATAATGTATGTATAACTTTTGAATCTACAATATGATTTAGAGATCAATAAACAGGGGCAGGTGTTTGAAATTCTAATGAGGAAGTTTTACTTAATCATGCCAGAAGCACATCAAGGAGCTCTACTTCTGTGGTTACTTGCAGACTGTACACTCATATTGTCCAGATATGCAATGGATATAATTATTTGTGATTTTTACAATTTTCATTTTCAGACCTGATACTTTCCTCAGTTGATTTTTAAGACTGAGTTAGCTACAATTATATTAGCTAACTATATAAAATCCTTTCTTTTATGAAGTATAATTAATTATAAAAGCTTGAATAGAAGGTTTATTTCATACCAGTAAGAAGCAGAAGGAAATAATGGGCAATCTGTTGGACTTGGAAAAATGCATGCTGCTATTCTGTCTTGATTTCTGAATTGCTTTGAAAATGGTACTAGCAGACAAATTCAAATAGGGTGAACCAAATAATTGCTTTTATAAATATATCTCCACTGACAATAGTAATGCCCCTTGACATCAGCAGAAAATTTGGCCCCTTCCAGCATTCTGTCTGGTTTTGGTTTGCCTACTGGTACTGATTTTATAGCAATTCACAGCTCAAGACAGAAAATGATGTAGATTTTATAACTAGAGCTTTAGTTGCCACATATCTATAGTGCCCGTAATGAGAGCTGTGAAAATGCTGAAAGAGAAATTAAATATCTTCAAAAAAATGTAGAACTTGCAAAAAGAATAAGCCATCAGTAAAAACAGCAAAAAAATCCCCCAAAGAATTGTTGGTCATGAAATAGAAAGACTCGAATGCAGCTTAGTCTCCAAACGAGCTGGCGAAGGGAGTCCGGGCAGGTGTGGAGTGCAGTGTTCCAGACATGCCTCCTGCCTCACTAGGCCGCACTGCTTGTGGTTTGAAGAAAAGCTGACATGTCTTCTGGGAAACTTTCTTGCTGTGTGGTTATACTTCACCTAGTTGGATAAAGAGTGTTGTGTCTGAGGAGGCAACAGTCAAGAGAGAAACAAAGAGAAAGAGGGAATTTAAGGGAAGTTTATCCCAAAGAAACTTCCAGGACTGAATAGTGGAGCCAGCGTTGATCCTCATGACAATTAATCATGTATTGTGTGTCAGTGGCAAGGTTTTGGGAGCTGGGGTGCTGCAGGGGCAGCCTCTGTGAGGAGAGGCCAGGGCTGCCCCATGCTAGATGCAGCTGGTTCCAGCCAGCTCCAGCTGACCCACTGCAGGGCACAGCTGAGCCCCTCAGCCATGCTGATAGTGCCTCTGGGAAAATGTGTTCAAGAAGGGGCAAAATGCTGCACATGCAGCAAGGACTGAGGGGAAAAAAGTGTGAGAAACAAACTTGTGAACACCAAAGTCAGAAAAGGAGGGGAGGAGGCACCAGAGTGGAGATCTCCCTGCAGCCTGTCATGGAGACCAGGGGAGCAGGTATTTCCCTGCAGCCTGTGGAGAGGATCATGCCAGAGCAGCTATCCACACTACAGCCTGTGGAGGACACCGCACTGGAACAGGTGGGTATTCTCAGAAGGAACTATGGCCTGTGGAGAGCTGAGGCTGGACCAGAGGAAAAGTGTGAGGAGGAAGGAGCAGCAGAGAGGCACTGGTATGGGCTGACCCCAGCCCCTGTTCCTGATCCCCTCTGTGCTGCTGGAGCGGGGAGGAGGTGGAAGAGTCAAGACTGAAGGAGTAAAGTTGAGACTGGGAAACGGGGCAAGAGGGGAAGTGTTTTAGTGTGTGTTTCTCACTATCTAAATCTATTTTAATTGGCAAGAAATTAAATTAATTTTCCCCCAAGTCAAGTCTATTTTGCCTGTGAAGGTAATTGGTAAGTGATCTCCCTGGTTTTTTTTTTGTCCCATGAGCTTTTCATCCTGTTTTTCGCCCTGTCTTTTTGAAGAGGGGGAATGAGAGAGCACTGGGTGAAGGTCTGGCAGGTCAACCCACCACATGTGAATGGTCCTACAAAAAGTGGAGGGAAGGCTGGTCTACTATTTGAGATCATCAATATTTACCAGATAGAAGAGATACAGAACAAATTCCAGAGACTTGACCATACAGAGAATTCAGTATTCTACTGGTTCTGGGTATTTCTACTGTTGCTGTACGCTTCTATGGGAGAACTTATCTTGGGCTGCATATCTCCGGACACAGGACTCTACCCACCCTGGGGACAGTGATGCACAGACATCAATATGATGGATACAAAATGTCCATTTATTTAACTGCGTCACATCCTTATATAGCTCTTGCGCTTCCTGTTCCTGCCACTCCTATGGAAAGGAGTCTATCTTTCCGTCACATCCCGTGATCATCAGGTCGCCGATCCCTGTCTATTCCCCTACATCTACTGACTTTTAACATGCTTAAGTATAGTGAGTCTGGGATGCAGTTAATTTTCTTCATTACAGCTCATATGGTGCTATGTGTTAGATTGGTGGTTGAAGTGTTGATAACACACCAATGTTTTTAGTTATTGCTGAACAGCTTGCACAGCGTCAAGGCCCTTTCTTCCTCCTACTGCCCCAAGCTAGTACACTGGGGATGCGCAAGAAGTTGTGAGAGGATGCAACCAAGACCTCTGACCCCAACTGACCAGAAGGATATTCCATACCATATGACATCATGCTCAGCAATAAAAGCTGAGGGAAATGAAGGGACATTCAGAGCTATGGCATTTGTCTTCCCATGTAACTGTTGTGCATGTCAAGGCCTTGCTTTCCAGGAAATGGCTACATGTCTGCCTTCTGATGGGAAATATTGAATCATTTCCTTATTTTGCTTTGCCCGCACTCCAGCTCTGCTTCACCTGTTAAACTGTTTCTACCTCCGCCCACAGGTTTTCTTGATTTTTACTCTTCTAATTCTTTTTCCCATCCCACTGTGGGGGAGTGAGTGAGCAACTGGGTGTGGCCTTAGCTGCCAGCCAAGGCCAACTCACCAAGTCAAGTATTTCGTTGGACCACTGCCAGACTGTGTCTCACTTTACAGGATCACAAGCTACTCATGTTTAATTCTGCTGATAGCATGAACAGAGGTAGCACCCTTCTCTTCTTAATGCACAGAGTATGGAAACCCAAAGCGGAGTTTTCTGTTTAGGAGTTATGCAGGTACAGGAATGTTTAGCTTTGTTCTGCTATTTTAGTTGCTGTTCAAGCATCAGCTTTCTGTTCATGCATTTCAAACGGCTAAAGCTGTGGTGACATATAGCTTTCCTACAGGACTCCATCCATATTCAGTGCCCAAAATAGATGCATAAAAGGAGAACATTGATGTTCATCGTGCATTAGTATATGTAGTATTTTCTAGGTTTCAAATGTGTAAGTTTGCAATCCAAATACTATTTTACTATAGTTTTTGAGTAACACATGTACCATGAGAAAGAAGGCATGTTTTCTTTTCAATGTTTAATTCATATTAATATATAAATATTCATGTATATATTCACATATTTTAAAATTTTACTTCAATATGAAACAAGTAACAGGCTCAGCTTTTTGAGGGATGCTGAGTGGCTCCACTCCTTAGTGATGTGAAACCTGGACTCTGACATCAGGTAAGTGGGTTTGCTGCCTTAATTCAGACTAGGGCGGTATCAACTGGTAAAATTACCCAGCAGGAAATAGCAGAAAAAACTTTTAAGATTGCATGTTAATTTGTAAACTGTTCAGTAATTTTACTCAAACAGGAAACCTACCAAAACATGGTTCACTTTGTCTTAAGTCATATCTTGTGCTTTAATGAACTAAAACCAGATGTACACAAAGTGTGACCATTATTTTACCTCTAGAGCTATTTTATACAGGCAACATTTTACCTCAGTTAAGAGGATGTTGCATTAATTTTAAGCATGAGAAGTCAGGTGCACATTTCTAGCATGTTAATATTTCTCAAATACAACAGTAATGCTATTTTAATTTTAATATCTGTTTTTATTTTAGTATCTATTTTTATTTTGCTCTATATAAATCTTCAGGATAGCTCTCATAGCGTTAATCGTCATAATGGTGGAAGAGATGGTAGCTAGAGGCTTTCATGACAGTTCCTGTGTCTTCAGCTTCTCAGCCTTCTGGTCTTCGTGGAGATCTATTTGAATTCCTCCATCATATTTTTGTACTACTTGCTTATCATTGTGTTGTCGTTTAACCTGGCAGGCAGCTAAGCACTACACAGCTGCTCGCTCACCCCCCATCGCAGTGGGATGGGGGACAGAATTGGAAGAGCAAAAATAAGAAAACTCATGGGTTGAGATAAGAACTTTTTAATAATAATAATGATGATGATGATGATGATGATGTAATGAAAAGGACAACAACGAGAGAGAGAGAAATGAAACCCAGGGAAAACCAAGTGATGTAACTACTCACCACCCACTGACCGACACCCAGCCAGTCCCTTAGCTGCAATCGCTGCCCCCCAGGCAACTCCCCACAATTAATTTACTGGGCATGACATCATGTGATATGGAATATCCCTTTGACCAGTTTGGGTCAGCTGTTCTGGCTGTGCCCACTCCCATCCCGGCTTCTTGTGCACCTGACAGGGCATGGGAAGCTGGAAAAGTCCTTAACTAGTGTAAGCACTACTTAGCAACCACTAAAACATCAGTGTGTTATCAACATTGTTCTCATACTAAATCCAAAACATGGCACTATACCAGCCACAGGGAAGAAAATTAACTCTATCCCAGCCAAAACCAGAACACACTGCCATAAAATTCAGAATCAGAGAGTGTGCTTTGCTGTCGTGTTACAGGGGCTGCTGCATCTTGTGCAAGACCTTGATCTTGCTTGTTTGATTTTTGTGACAATACTTCAGCTGGACTTAATTCCTCTGAATCCTCCATGTGCCAAGACTGTGTTTCAACTAACTGTTTTGTCTTGTGAATAATACTGCACATGTTTTCCTCCTCTGAGATTCCATGTACCACTTTAATTTCCACCAGGTCTTTGTTGGTCATAGGTAAACACTATGTTTCAAATGTCCAGTGTGCTATTCTAACATGCCTCTTTTCAGTGTCTTCTCTATTGACAGTTTCATTCTCCAGTGTTTGACTAAAGTTGTCTCTGGTAACAGACAATGGCTGAGGTTCAAAATGCTTTACACTTTTCTTCACGCTTCATTTAACTTCTTTTAGCTCAGACCTCAGCTGCAACAAGTTAAGGACATCCACTGGGTAGAGCTGCCCAAGTTGATCCAGGTTCTGTGCTTCCAGCATGTGCCTCAGAGTCTTTACAGCATCACTGGAAACTTCTGAGAAGTGAGTTTCATTTGTTGTTTGTTCCTCATTGTGATGCATTTTATTCGTACAGTCCAGTGGCTGCATTTCAAACATCCACATGACTGTGCGAACATCTCCTGTAACTAGTGCAAGATCCTAATCCATAGTTCCTGCAGAGCCTGGAGCATGTGCACGCAATGCATCAAGAGGCTGGGTCTGAAACATTCAGGCTATGTATTTAATATTTCCACCTGCAATGTTTTCCTGGTCTGCAATGCTCTAGCTTTGCCTGGGGCCGGAGGGTCACCTTTAATTGGAACAAAAGGCTGGTTCTCAAAGACCCATCTTATAGAGAGGACCTCTCCTCTCCGGATTTCATGCCACTCTAAGTAAGCATTGATTTTCTGGTCTTGTGAACATCCAAATGATGAAGGCAAAGCCATATCTAGCCTGCTGCATATCTGACATCATATTCCGTGTTTCAGATTCACCAGATAAAATATTATCTCACTCAGGTAATGTTTCTTTAAGCATTTTCTTAATTATGGGTGGAAACATTTGTATAAACATCTTAGTTCACATAAATTGCTTTCTTTTGGGTGCAGATCTGTGGAGACAGTGGGCTTTGTTGGAGAGCTGGACAATTCAGTGGCCTGGGAAGTTGCTGTCATTCCCAATGGAGCTTTCACATAAGTAATGGAGAACTTCTCTGTGCTTCCATATTAATGGGATCTGGAGCACATCTTTGCAGAAGTAGTAGTTCTATCCTGTTTTTTACCTTGGTGTAGAAGCTTCCTGTAGTCTGCTTGCTGAAGTATTAGCAGTAGAAGATGAACTAACTGTTGAAGGCAATGTAATTTCCTGATACATATTTTCCATCTTTAGGGAAGAAAAGTGGTTGGTTTTGGTTTTTTGTTTGTTTGTTTTTTAAGTATAGTAACATAGAAAACAATTTTTATGTTCTTCACAAAAGCTAGTTCTGCAAGGATCCAAGCAATAGGATTATAATATCTGGAAAGGCACAATCCATCAGCTATTGCTCAGAATGCATAAAACCAATCTTTTGAACTAAGAGCTGTGCTATTTGCACCATACAATATATGTGAAAATAAATGTGGAATTCATACAAAATGCAAAATGATGACTGAGCAGTCTTGGAGTTTTTGCCGCAACAAATGCGGACTTTGCATTATAAGCATAATGTAAAGTTATGCTGTGGCTTATGCTCATTTTCATTTCTTCTGAAAGTGGCATTTTCTATGCTTCTGAGAATCTGTGGTGACAGAAATTATACATATTTGCAGATTCAAAATAAGGAAAGAGGAGACTGTATTCAGCAGATGAGTACAGGAATGCAAAAGTTTTTATAAGAGTCTACTTTTAGATGTGTTTGTCACATACTGTAAGTACTTGTTGAGCCTTCTAACCTACTTCATATTAGGTTATGTGCACTTAATTCCTAAAGTCCATATATTCCCACCACTTTCATAAGTTATGTTTTTAATCACAATTAGTCAAAATAGAAATTCAGACTGCATGACGGATGCATGTCTTAACTTTACCACTTCAGATTTGCATAAAGAAAGATTCCTCTTAGCAAAAGCACAGACCTTTACTTCTTTTGCAGCTGTTGCAGTCTCTCTGTCAGAGTGAACAGCCTTTTCCTGAGCTGTCCTTTCAAACTGCTCTTTTAAAATCTGTGTTACAGTCTTTGGGAGCTCTTCATTCTGAGCTGCATTGATTACTGTGATGGGAAGAAGAATAGAAAAGATTGTTTTTCCTCCGTGCTGTATTTTATGAAATTGACTTTATCAGTGAATTATAAAACATTATTACATTAGAAAAATTGTACTTAGGCTTGCAGAAGTCTAGAGAATCACTTGATTGTGAACAGAAATCCATAGAGAGAATGACAGAATAGTTGTTGAGGGATGTGTTATCACCTACTGTTTTGCCTTACCTGCGAGGTGCGGTAGGGCTGAAGGTTGACTGGGATCTGTGGGAGAATATAATGTATAAATTCTAATACCAAGATTGAACTGCAGCACCAGCAGTGTCTCAACACTGTGGTCATGTTCTGCAGAGCTATTCAGTTCAGCTATAAATTGAACCTTTCTCATCCACTATTTTGTATATATGGGCTTGTGTTTGCCTGTTTTCAGACAATTCTTCAAGTCCCCGGTTCTTTTAAGCAACTGAGTGCATATTTAAAACCACCTCCTTAGGCAAAAGTCCATACTGAATTCTAAACTAATTTCTTCAGTCCCATTGAAGTCAATGAATGTACTTTGCTGAGAATTCAGAGCAATGTGCATTTTTATGTTTGTATGCTAAGAGCAGTACATTTGTGTGAGTAAAGACATTTACCATTGCTCATTTGTGAGCCTTTATTCTCATGCCACTTCTTACCTGTTTCATCAGTGTACTGGAGGAAGGTAGAAGCCACTTTTATCTCATGAGTAACTTGCTCGCAATGAGAAACCTGTGCACAAAACCTTCACTTTACTACAGGATTTGGTGCCATATGTAAGAATTTTCCATACTTCTGCAACTTTATTTAAAATGTTACATCAAAGAAAAATATGAATGGAAACCTAATTAATTACAATATTAAAACAACAAAACACATTTAAAAAAATTATTATGCACTGCCTAATGAGGGAGGCTATCAGCAGAACATCCAGATCTTCCTGTACCAAGTGGTAAAGGAGGAAGAAGCAAAGCAGATATGTGTCAGCATCAGTATAATTACCCAATGATGTAATTATTAATTGATATAGTTACCTCTTGTGTTTGAGAAGCTTCCATTTGACTTTCTGTGGAGGTCATTTCATTGCACTTGGCTTCTCTGTTGCTCCTTGTGTGTGGACTGCTACTTGACATTTCCTAAAGACAAAAATAATTGTACGTTAACAGTAAATTGGATTTTTTTTTTTGTCCTATGAAGGGCTTTCACAAATAAATTCTAATGTTAGTGGTGTAACTAGAACAGCCTTTTTACAGCAGAGTACCACTATTATTATGATTGATATTTGTTGCCATAAAAATTGGAACAAGCTTTTTTTATAACACAAAAGATGTCAAGAAATTTCTGTTACTGCAGCCAGATTTTGACCAGCAGATACGGAATGCTGCATGAATACATACAATGTATAATTAGACTGGAAAGGGACAAAGGTGACTAGGAAGACTGGTTCTGGCTTTATGTGCTGTGCCATCAACTTAGTACCTATCAGCGGGCATGAGGCTGATGCAACTTTGTAAAAGGAAGTATAATAATATGTCTATATAAGAGATGCTGACTTCCTGCATATGCTTTATACAGCTCCTGCGATGCAAAACTCATGCTAAATTGCAGTTTTGAAATGTATGACCCATAGGCTTACCAGAACATCCTATAAAATACACAGATTAGCATTGTATCTACAAGTCTGACAACCACAATGTAATAAACAGCGCATATTGTTGAGAGTTTAAAGCACTGTCCGAGATGTCTGTGTAAACTAATTTC
Organism: Phalacrocorax carbo; assembly: GCF_963921805.1. Taxonomy (NCBI): domain Eukaryota; kingdom Metazoa; phylum Chordata; class Aves; order Suliformes; family Phalacrocoracidae; genus Phalacrocorax; species Phalacrocorax carbo. The sequence continues at coordinate 21,888,241 of NC_087517.1, read as the reverse complement.
TGAGGTCATCTGTGTTCAACTCCAGATTCTGGCAGTGATTTGTTTTCTTATTTAAAGCCTGTCAAAGAACCTGTGTTACATCATATTACCTGTGTCCATGGAGTACTTTGAGATATAGTGATTAGAAGAAAAAAAATCCTAAGGATTGCTATTACTAAGATATCAGTTCTGTGCTTGCTCTCTCTTGCACACTAGCATGCACACAGAGACATCTAACAAATAATTTCACTCATGTCAAATTAAATTTTCTTCTTCCTTTGTGAGAAGGAAGCTTGCCTATTAGTTTCTGCTGATAATAAGCTTTCAAAGAAAAGGAGCTTCTGGTCCCTCCAGCAAGAGTTTCCCAAGTGTTCAATGTAATGTGAATGTGAATGGAGGCAGCGCTGTGTTTCTGAGATAGTTGCTATACATCTCGCACAACAGAGAGCTATAAGCTTCCTGCATCTCAAATCCTGGCACCTCCTTGAAATCCAGCTAATTGTGGGGCAAGAAATTAGTGCTCTCCCTTAGTCATCCCAGCACAAAGCATGGGATTTATTTCATATTCAAACTAAGGAATGCTTACACTGCTTGCATTGCCACTAACATTTCTGCTGAATCAATATAGGGGAGCATCCACTGCCTGGACCATAATTTCTGCCATACAGTAGGCAGCAAGGGCTCATAGGTTCTATGACAGAGGAACAACGTGCATCCCCTTTGTGGGCTTTAGGAATTCTCTTCCACCTCTGTGCTGCCAAAGTGTGTTTCAACTATGAGTTAAAAATCATACGAACAAAAAGTAGAATGAATTTTCTGATTACTGGCCCAGTAAATGCTTTAGTGCATTTACCGTATCAAAATTAATCCTATCTACCACAAAGTCTGAACTGTCTAAGTGAAGTGAAGCTTGAGGAGAGCAAGTCAGAGCATGGCTTACACTCCCAAATTCTGTATGCGTAACAGTTGTGAGGGAGCCATACAAAGTGAGGAGATGTAGAGCTAACCCCATACCAAGTTGAAAAGAGGCAGCTCAAAGAAAATGAAGTGCAAATTTTTCCATCTATTCTCTGTTTAATGACTGTGTGTAGGTGTACATATAATACGCCTTTTCATTTTATGTGGATATGCTTTTCAGTATATTTATGCATATATATGCTTTTTTCATTTAAGATACATTTTCTGTTCTAATGTGCATGTTTTAGATATGTAAGTCAAGCTCTCATTACTGGAAAAGCTCATTCATGAGACACGAAATATGTTCATGATAGTCATTATGCGTCCTTTGAATGGTGTGGGATATTAAAAAGGAATATAATTAGGCTTAATGTAGTCAGGAAGCAAATCTAATTTGAATGTCACTACTGCTTTATTGCTCTAACATTGGTACTGCTTATGAAGTAGTTGCCATATTGCAAAAGATTATAATCGTTTAATGCGACAGCTATGGCTGTCTAAAATGCAGCCTAAACATTATGGGCCAGATTTTGACAATATAATTACATGGTCTTGCTCTGGGCATGCAGGGTGGAAGAGGGACTTGGAGGTTCTCATGTTTTGTGTGTCTGTCAAGATGGCTAATTGAAATTCCAGTGACAGAGGGTAAAATGCTGCTTGTTTATTATTCCAAACAAGTGGAGAGCAGGAAGATCTGTGATTTCATCCCTCCTCTGTAATGGCCAACTGTTGGATATAGGATAGGATATCCTGTAGGTTGGATTAATTTAGTCTACCCAGTTAGAGTTTGTGGCATGTTTTGTAGACCCCACAGACTTTGGAGAATATTGTGTAGAATTATTTAATGGTCCTCATGGGATAACGTTGCCCTTATCTTATTAAGCAGGGTAAGTTGTGCCTCCAGTACAGGGCTGTGGCTGAAGATCATGATCTAGATTTAATAGTAGTTAAGAGTTATGCTTGTGGGAACTTGATCCTTTTATTTGTTTCTGTGGAATACACAGTTCCTGCCCTACTAAATGTTATTAAATCAAGCAATGTTATTTAATCAACCAGATCCTGTACTGTGGCATCAGGAGGGAACAGCTCCCCTCCAGCTTTGCAGGGGAGGAGGACAGACAGAGAATTCAAAGTCACTTTCGGTGGCAGGAGTGAAAAGGCAGCTATTATGGTTGCTTTTCCCATGGCCCAAGAATCATCTTTCAATTACTTTTTGTTTATTTATGCCATATCATGAGTGAACTTCAGAAAACACTGTCAGCTGAATGATTGTTGGCATGCTGCTAGCTCATGAATGGTTTATTATGGTCATTTTATTTTTATTTCACATCGCACTTCATTCTTTTCCATTTGTTTCAAGTTGCCCTTTATGGGGGCTGCTGGCCTTCCCATGCATATCTGTATGTTACTTAAAACAGAGGGCTACAGTGCTCTGTTCTGTCTCCACATAATAAGTCGTTCTGACCTAAAACAATGTTATTAAAAAAAATAAAAGATGTAAATCTGAGAATAAGTCTGTATATGTTTCGTTAAAGGAGTGCATTTTTAGGTAGGCATTCAGATTCTGTTACTGAAGAGAGCTGTAATTGCTACACATTTTGTATGTTAGTGGCCTGTACATCAATTTTAGTGCCTCAGCACTACAATAGTTGAGATAGAATTCTTATTGCAAAATGTGCCAAGATTTGAATTTTCAGTAACTGGTGTATTTTAGACCAAGTTTTGCTTTTTTGTGTTGACATTTTTGCAGTTTGTTTCTGTTCTGAAAACAGACAAAACATACTTTCCCTTTCAAATATAAAATTGCTTTGAGGCTCAGACTATGTATGCTATATTATATGCATATGTACATAAACCATATATACAATTCTATATATGTATGTATGTATTGTTCAAGGGGATCCAATGGCCCAAAAACTTGGCCAGGCACATAAAGGCCTTTTACTCCCTCACAATTGAAGCATATTGCTTTTAGTTGAACTGTACATTATGGTCATGATAAAAGCTCTGTGGGAAGTTGGCTAATATAATATTGTTTATGTATTGGCATATTTAGAACTTACTGTTCTAAATGATCAGTATGTACAAACTTGGCAGTTCCTGTTAGGCAGCAGTGGAAGAAAATTGTGAGTCTAAAACTTCAGTTACAAAACCAGTAACAATAGAATGACTGCTTGATGATTTACTTGGTATGGATCTTCACTTCTTCCTCAAAGCTATGCTTTTTACCTATCTATGTTCTTATCATGGTATCATCTGTGCATCAGTACTGTGAGAGTCTTGCAGAAATTTCTTATAAGACCTTCATTTATCTGCACTTCATCTCTGTGATTTGTCAGCCTTGCTTAGTTGCTTGTATACACTTAGGGTGTTTTGGGCACTATATGGAAGATTTTAATAAAAGGTAAGGTTTTTCACAATTCACTAACACTTCCCTGTTATTCAATATTATCCTCTACAATCGCTAGAAAATTGGCAATTGCTACACTAGCAATCTTAGAAAATTTGTCTGGAATGACCTTCTATGAAGGAGGTGTAGCTATACCTATGTCATTCCTGACACATGATACTATATGGCCGAGTGAATATCAGATACTTGTATATATTCCACTCACTGTTCATACGTTGAGGTTCAGCTAAGTTGCCAGAAATGGCTTGTGTCTGACACTGGATAGTGAGACTTTGAGCAGCTAGATAGCTGAGCTGGTGTAGCAAACCACTCCAGGCCAGCATTTGCAGAACAGTAACACTGAAGCTCATGACCTCTTCTCAGCTTGGTGGCTGATGATGAAAGATGCTCATAAGGCCAGTGGTCAAATTAAAGACCAGGTCTCTAAACAAACTCTGGTTGAGCTTGTGAGCACATGGCAATTCTGTGATCAGTTTTCATTGCTGCTCACCATTCTGGACAAGTGTTTAGTGCATCCTACTGGTAATATGGCACCTTTCACAAGGAACCAATCTTTCTTAAAATGAACAGAGCTACGAGTGATGGCTGCTGCCTGAGAAAAATAGAGAGATAAAGTTACTACTGACATATTTGATGTCAATATTTTGAATGAAAAGCCATGCGCTCCTTATGCAATAATTGAATATGTAGTAAAATTTTCAGCTATTTAGATTACTGTTTAAAAAATTAACCGCTTCCTTATTTTAGCTTGGATTAATACTTTGAGTTTATCCAGATCTGCAGATGTGTCTTCAGAGTACATGATTTCTGTTTTGCCCCAGGATTGATTCAGTGACCTTGAATAATCTTTCAGCTACCTAAGTGTATAATCCCATTTTCCATGAGAGTGCAGTTACGTTAGATAGAAATGGGGTTTTATGGTCTTGCAGTAAGTTATTTAACCTAAATTTAAAGATTGTTCCATATAGCCTGAGTGATTTTATTTCCTGTGAACGTGACTATTTCTGCTGATGATTTGAGAGAGCCTCCTCAACTAGCCACAGAGGACAAATACATGGATAAGTATGCTTAGAGGTGACATCTTTGTTGAAGAAGTGGAACCATCATAGCAGCTTTGTGGAGAACTAGACATCACTATTAGGCCAGGGAAAATGCATTTTCACATCACAGAAATGAAATTATTTGGTTCTGAGTAAGAGAAAAAGTCATGTAATTTCTGTATGTAGTTCTGCATTTCTTCATCCAGATAAATGGCAGCCAGGTTGGACCATGTAATCAGAAAAGTATGTGCATAAGACTTCCTATTACGAAGGATTATGCTCCAGTATGATTATGTCCTCCTTAGTTAAAAATGCTTTAATACATCTGCAATGAAGTGTGTCTTCCCCCCTACAAACGTGAGTTTTGGTTGTCTGTGCAAATTGTTGATATTGGTATTAATGTGTAAGAAATGGGAGATGACTGGTAGGTGTGATGATACTTATTGAAACATGAAAATGGACCTTTGGCAGAATGTTGATGTGTCCTGTTCTACAAAGTTGGAGAGCAATATTGCTTAAAAATCTCTCCAAGAAGTGCAGAATGGTAGAGCAATTTACTGTGCCATTACTGTTTTTCAGAATGCACAGGACAGATTGTGCAATGTGTTTTATTATAAGGGATTTCACATAGTCCAAAATCATTATCTCCTACAACAATTTTTCATGGTATATGCTAATGAAGTAATAAAATGTAAAGACCTTTTATCTAAAATAACACTTAGCTGCTGCTTTGTTCTACTTTTATGTAGCATCTGGGTTCTTCTGTGCAATTTTTGATCTGTTTAGGGGAGTTGATTAGATTTAATTCAATGGAAAGAGGAAACTCCTTTTGAAAGAGAATGGCTTAACATCATGTCAAGTGCAATATATGCAAAATATCACCATGATACTTGATAATGAATTACAGTCTTATAGACAAGGTTCAGTATAAAATACTGCTATGGTAGTAATCTGCTTTACTCATCTATTTGCTATAAGTCTAGTATTGCTTATATTGAGTGTTCATCTGCATAAAAAAAGTATAGGATTCTGTAGTATATCTCAAAGAGAAAATTCTATAAATATGAACATTAGGGAAGCATCTCAGTCATAACCAAAACTCTTCAGCAAAGCAAACAATCATATTTTTTTCCTCAAGCTATCTAGCAAGATATACCCCATTTGTTAGTATTAAAAATGCTGTTACCTGTACAGATTTGTGCTGGTGCTGATACTGAGCAAAGGTCTTTTGTGAAGAGGTCATCTGCACCTTCTCAAATTGTTTCCTCAATGCTGCCAGGCCACCAGGCACAGTACAGAACTTGTTTTTTTCTGAAGTCTGGAGTGATAAAATAAGGCCTGTTGTTTTCCAGTTGCACTAAGAATATACTTCTATGAGCTGATTTTTTTTAAAAGTAGTTAATAACAGTATGCTAATGCTTATAAATTTCAAATGGAAAATTTGAAAACACTTGCTTATGTCTGTAGCCTCTTATATGCAACTTCCACTGATGTAATCTTTAAACCCTACTTATTTTAACAGCACACATGAATTCACATTGGCATTCACAAAAGATACAGTAATGACAGTTATTTTTCAGGTGTTGTTATCAAAATACAAAACATATATGTACTGTTAACATTAACTGTTGAATCTCATTGGCCCATTTTAAGACTTTTACTTCTCAACCAAAAATTAGGACCTGCAAATTATGAAGTTCTTTTGGAATCTTGCAATCTAGAATTTATTTAACACAAGCTGCTAAATGCTCCTGTGTGAAATAGGTCCCACTGGTGTAGCTGCATATTCATCTCTGCCTACACTAGTGTCTGAGGAGTCAGTGGTTTCTTCTGTAGTTTAGGGATCAGCCACATATTTTCCACTGTGTAATATTCCATCTTTGAAGAATGACTGAGACAATCACAAATACTGTTTGTGGCAATTCATAGACTACTGCACAGGAGCAATACATTGTGATTTGGAGAACTAAAATGTGCATGTTTGGCCTGAATCTTTAGCACCAAAAGGAGTAGGTCCCATCTACTAGATTGTCAGTAGCAATCACTTTCCAGAACAACCCTTCTCTGCTCTTCCCTCTTCTACTTGTCTATCCTGAATTCTGTTGCATTCAGAGTTACCACCTGGCCCTCTCTGTATTTTTTCAATAGGTATTGTTGAAAAACTTGCAGAGAGTTTCATGCAGACCTTTGTGAGATGATCTTTCGTTACTAAAAACAGTGCAGAAGGTCACAAAAGTGCCCTTACCTTCAGGCTCCCTGTTCTAGTTCTGTCCCGTATGTGTTACCTCTTAGACATTACTAGAATGAAGCTTACAGCATTTCAGCTTATTAATCAGTATGCATAAAATAAACCACCCAATAATTAGAAATAGCCTTGTAATGAAGGTTACTAAGTAAGCTAAGGTTCAGTGCTGACGCCTGATGAGTAAGTAAACAGATCATAAAAGACAGATTTTTTTTTTAATTTGTGATAGTGGTGGTGGTGTTCTATATACACATGGATGTGTGAATGTGAAAAGTAATTATCTTAGTGAATTAATATTTCAGGTACACCTTGCCAGCCATTTGGAGATATTTAGAGGGGGTAAATACAGTCACAGTCCTTTAAGGAAACTTATTAATTTCTTTTAATGGAACTGGGTATACAGTTCCTTTCTCAGGAAACCATCCATTTCAGCAAGTAACTGTGAGGAGTTCCAGAGTATAAATGAAATGGTTCCTATGTGCTCAATGCAGTTAAGTAGGGTCAGGCTTCAGGCAGTTCTTTTCTTTTTGAGAGAGAATACTAACTTCAGCAATGTTTCCAATCGCAGGAGTAGGGAAATGGAACCTTCTCAGCTAGCTGAACCGCAGGAATCTGTTCTAAATACACAGAGGGAATTAGGAAATAAGGAAGTCAGCAGGCAGAAATGGTGGCTGGAAAACACCTGGACTCTGGTGAGTGTGGCTGGTTGATGTTTTCACTATGTGCTACCCAAGCACCCAGAAAGTCCCTTCAGCTGCTGCAGACCACTTCTCCCATACACCAAAGTGCAGGTAAGACTGGGAATTCTTCTACAGCTCTTCTAGCATATGGACAAAAATGCTGGCTGGTGAAAGCTGCATTGCAGTCCTTCTTTTGCCACATATGCTCTCTGATTTACAGAAATTAGTCAGGCCTAGTTTACAGAAAAAAAAAAAAGGTGTTCTTCCCATGTGCTGAAAGTTTAGGATAAACAAATACTGTTGTCATTCTAACATTGTAGCAAGACAGCATAGTACCTCCATTTCCTGATACAAGGGGGTTGAGGTATAACTTCTAGGTAGGATTTTAAGATGTGGTAAAAATACACTTTTTACCCCTTAGTATTTCTGTAGAACTGAGGCAGATTTTCCTGATTTCCCTGGCTGAGATCTGAAGACCCAACTTTCAGAAATTCCTGACTGATAATTAAATGTGTGGTGAAGTGGCCTTGCTCTATTTTAATAGATTATAAACTCTGTTATCCAAATACTTTATGTGCTACTTGGTACTAATATTAAACTTTGCTGTAAAATACCTAATCCCTATTGATAGACATGTAGAGAGATGCATGGGTGACACTGTTGTGGGTGTTTGCTACAGGCCACCTGATCAAGAAGAGGAAGTTGATGAAACCTTCTACAGACAGCTGGAAGTAGCATCGTAGTTGTAGGCCCTGGTCCTCATGGGAGACTTCAACCACCCTGATATTTGCTGGAAAAAAAACACGGCGAACCACACATGATCCAGAAGATTCCTGCAGAGCATCGAGGACAACTTTTCGATGCAGGTGGTGGAGGAGCCAATGAGGTGAGATGTGCTGCTTGACCTTATCCTAACAAACAAGGAAAGGCTTGTTGAGGATGTGAGAGCTGGAGGTAGCCTTGGCTGCAGTGACCATGAGATGGTCAAGTTTAGGATTCTGCAAGGTGGAAGCAGGGCTATGAGTCAGGTTACAACCTTGGACATTGGGAGGGGCAACTTTGGCCTCTTCAAAGACCTGCTAGGAGGAATCCCATGGGCTAGGGCTCTGGAAGGTGGGGGGGGTCCAAAAGAGCTGGACAGTATTCAAGGACCGCTTCCTCTGAGCTCAAGATCAGTGCATCCCCAGGAGGAAGAAGTCAGGCAGAGGAGCCAGGAGACCTGCATGGGTGAGCAAAGAGCTTCTAGAGAAACTCAAATGGAAGAGGGAGGTTCACAGTATGTGGAGAAAGGGACTGGCCACTTGGGAGGAATATAGGAATGTTGTCAGGGTATGCAGAGATGTGACAAGGAAGGCCAAACCCACTTGGAATTAAATCTGGCGAGGGATGTCAAAGATAACAAGAAGGGCTTCTTTAAATACATCAGCAGTAAAAGGAAGACTGGGGGCACAGTGGGCCCACTGCTGAACAAGGAAGGGGCCTTGGTGATACAGGATGCAGAGAAGGCAGAGTTACTGAATGCCTTCTTTGCCTCAGTCGTTACTGCTAAGGCTGGCCCTCAGGCATCTCAGCCCCCAGAGAAGAGAGGACAAATCTGGAGAAAAGAAGACTTACCATCAGTTAAGGATTGCGTCAGAGATCACCTATGCAAACTGGATCCTCGCAAATCCATGGGCCCTGATGGGATGCACCCACGAGTGCTGAGGGAGATGGCAGATGTTCTTGCTGAGCCACTCTTCATCATCGTTGAAAGGTCATGGAGGACAGGAGAGGTGCCTGAGGACTGGAGGAAAGCAAATGCCACTCCAATCTTCAAAAGGGGCAAGAAGGAGGACTTGGGGAACTATAGGCCAGTCAGCCTCCCCTCCATCCCTGGAAATGTGGTGGAGCAGTTCATCCTGGAGGTCATTTCCAGACATGTAGAGGACAAGAAGGTTATCAGAAATAGTCAACATGGATTCACCAAGGGAAAATCATGCTTGACCAACCTGACAGCCTTCTGTGATTGCGTGACTGGCTGGGTAGATGAAGGGAGAGCAGTGGATGTTGTCTGTCTTGACTTCAGTAAAGCATTCAACACTGTCTCCCATAGCATCCTCATAGGCATGCTAAGGAAGTGTGGGTTGGATGAGTGGACAGTGAGGTGGACAGAGAACTGGCTCAGTAACAGAACTCAGAGGTTTGTGATCAACGGAGCAGAGTCTGTATGAAGGCCTGTCACTAGTGGTGTTCCCCAGGGGTCTGTGCTGGGTCCAGTCCTGTTCAACATATTCATCAATGACCTGGAAAAAGGGACAGAGTGTACCCTCAGCAAGTTTGCTGATGATACCAAGCTGGGAGGAGTGGCTGATACACCAGAAGGCTGTGCTGCCATCCAATGAGACCTGGACAGGCTGGAGAGCTGGGCCCAGGGGAACCTGATGAAATTCAGCAAGAGGAAGTGCAAGGTCCTGCACCTGGGAAGGAACAACCCCATGCACCAGTACAGGCTGGGGGCTGAACTGATGGAAAGCAGCTCTGTTGAGAAGGACCCGGGAGTGCTGGTGGACAACAAGTTGACCATGAGCCAGCACTGTGCCCTTGTGGCCAAGAAGGCCAATGGTATCCTGGGATGCATTAAAAGGAGTGTGGCCAGCAGATCGAGGGAGGTTATCCTCCCCCTCTACTCTGCCCTGGTGAGACCACATTTGGAGTACTGTGTCCACTTTTGAGCCCCCGAGTTTAAGAGGACAGGGAACACTTGAGCAAGTCCAGCGGAGAGCTACCAAGATGATCAGGGGACTGGAGTATCTCCCTTATGAGGAAAGGCTGAGAGACTTGGGTTTGTTTGGTGTGGAGAAGACTGAGGGGGGATTTCATCAATACCTATAAATATCTAAAGGGTGGGTGTCAGGACAATGGGACTAGGCTCTTTTCATTAGTGCCCAATGACAGGACAAGGGGCAACGGGCACAAGTTGGAACAGAGGAAGTTCCAGCTAAACATGAGAAAAAACTTCTTTCCTGTGAGGGTGCCAGAGCAGTGGCACAGGCTGCCCAGGGAGGCTGTGGAGTCCCTTCCCTGGAGACATTCAAAACCCGCCTGGATGCGTTCCTGTGCCCCCTGCTCTAGGTGTCCTTGCTCAAGCAGGGGGGTTGGACAAGATGATCTCCAGAGGTCCCTTCCATCCCCTAACATTCTGTGGTTCTGTGAATTAAACAAAATTTAAAAGTTTTTTTTCTAAATACTTTTTCATATAATGCCCATTTTAAAATGTTTTTATTGTAAAACAATATTTCTTCATACACCTTGTTTCACAGAGCTGCTATTTTAAAATGCAGCAATTTCAAATTCTTTATTTTGAACAGCAAAAGGTCTAAACTTAATCTGCTTTTCAATATAATTTTATTATTTAGTAATATTTTTAGCAATGCAGAAACTGCTGTGTTTTGTCATGAGCTGAAAGAATACCTGTGTTGCTAAGCTGTCTCAAGCATATGGTCCTAATAAATGCAGTTCATGCAATAGTGGAATAAAAAGAACAGTCTTTCCAATGAATTGAAGGGACTTGTCCAAATGACCAAAAGTAGATAGCATGAAAAATTTCATGCAGTAGAGACAGAGACTGATGCATCAATCGGTTTGCTAAGTAGATTTGTTAATGTAGGTTTCAGATTTTGATCCCCATAATGGTCCATCAGTCAGCTTGTATAAATAAAGGATGTAGGATATGTCACTATGCAAAGCAAACACAGAGCTAAGAGGAAGAAACCATTGATATCTTACAAAGATGTTGCTACCCTCTATCTCGGACACGGCAGCCTTGTACATAGCCATTCTTTCTTTCAAGGAGACAGACTCCTGGAAATCCAGTGGTGTGTTATCAGCCCTGGGAGTGTTCTCTTTAGGTGGTCCTCTTGCAGGTTTGCGAGAACCCACTGTAAGTACAAACAAACATCATATTTTCTAAGAAGGAAACAGGTACTTTTTTTTCCCCAAATCTTGAAAGAAAGGAGCAGTATTATCAACTTTTCAGCAACTGTATCTTATTTTCAGTTAAGAACTTATTGAGTACAGAAAAAATAAATTCAATGAAGTTTTTGAAACTGGGGGAAATTTCTTGTGGAAATAACAAAAAGCTGCTTTTTTAGAAAAAAAATTCAATTTTAACAGCAAGCATAGTATATTTTTTCTTGATAGAGTTACATTTGCATTATTTCATACTGTAAAAAGTCATTGTAAGTACTACAAATAACCAATTATAATTAGACATATTATGTTCTAATTAGCTTTAGACATTATAGTATTCATCTGCTTAACAGAAATTCCATTCCAAGTTGATTGTAGATTTCAGTTGTTTAATGATAGTCGGTTTAGTACTACTAAAACTTTACTGAAAATTATCTAAATTTCTAAATAAATTTTAACCTTATTTCAAGGTGTGAAGGTTACAGACTTATCTGTAAGCATCTGCAATTCAGCCACAGTGAATGTGGAGAAAACAGTTCAGAGTACTCATGAAAGAGCAGCACTGTTACTAGCAGTAGGAAATTTTTTTGTTGCTGCTTTCTGCATTCATATGATCGCATCACAAGAATTCCATATACCCAGAAACGTGCCTTAAATTTAGTGCAAAGATATTTTTCTTTCTTGTTTCAGACAAAGGAAAAAAATATATGTTGTGAGCATCTCTCTTGTCTGTGATCAGAGGCAGAAATGGTTTCATATAATCCCACAGGCTGGAAGTTCTTTCTGTCCTGCCAAGGTTTTTCTACAGTGCATGGAAAATTGGGTTGAATGACACTGGGTTTCTGTAACCAGGGCACTTGCTTCCTTTTTGTGAGGGGAGGGGATTTTAAAACTTCAAGAAGATGTATTTTTCCATATATCAATATATGGACATATATGGCCATATATTGATATATCCATGTATATGGATATCTATATGGATATATATTTCCATATATTCAAGCCACCAGAATCTGATTTTTTAATCCTTGTGCTTTTGCTGCAGATATCAGAGCACCCTGATCTTCCCTAAATTGAGCTATATTTGTCATTGTCCTTGCATAACAGGACAGAATAAATTTGTTGCAACCTGCATTGCTTTTTTTCTAAGGAAACATATTTTCTGAAATTACAGAAACGGCCTGTAGCTGAACCAAATTATCTCAAAAATCCCACCAACACCCCCACCTTTCCCCCCCCCCCCGCCCCAAGCGTGATATATCATGGAATTTCTCAAAGTTGAGGAAATTGCTGAGAAGGGGGCAGGGAGGAACAGTATAGATAAATCCTCCTATTCTATGTATTTAATTCAAGCCAGTAGGTACCCAAACTAAAACCTTAAAATCCATTTCCAAACAGAAAAGGAAAGTCAAAGAGGAAGCTTCAGATGTGTGGTTTCTGCTAGCCATTGGCAGTTTAGTTGTAGTCTTATATATTATGGCACTGCTGACACTCTGTCTTCCTCATTCTGAGTGTGCTTTGTCACTTAGTTGCAGCACAGGGCTGGGTTTTTCTTGAAATAACAATTATGTTTACTGTGTACAATTAATTTATGCTTTTTTAATCTTGCTGATGATTTGCAGACTGATTAAGTTAAGCAAATCAACTCACTTGCCATAATTTTGCGAAGACATTAGCAACTTCTCTTTGTACAGTGTCACCTATCCCATAACGTGTGTATAAACCAAAAAGGACATACTAGAGTACACTTACCTTTTCTACCATTCAGTACAAACCAACACCATTTACAGAACTGGTCTTCTCTTTAGAAAGAGAAAAGTAATAAAAATCCTCTCTCAGGATTTTTTTGTGGGTTTTTTTGGTGGATTTTTAAGACAAATTTCCTACTCTCCTGAAACACACCACCCAGTGGAGACCAGCTCCACTGAATCCTTTCCTGGAGCAAGGAGAGGGGCAAAACTGATTTTGATTTATCCCCACATGTATAGGGTGGAACTTGGTGAGTGTTTTAAGGGCCTAAGGTCTGGGTAGCATTTGCCAGAATCAACTCCATGTTCTGGAAGCCTAACTGTTGTACATATGTTGTTACACATATATGCATTAGAAAAATGTGCTTGGTCAATCACAGTTCTTCTTACTTAAGTTGATTCACTTTTGATTATTGTATTGTTTTACTAAGGCAGTGGTTGAGAACACAAAAGATACAGATAAGAAAATACTGCATTTTCTTTTGAAGTACTCACTCTTTAACATTATGCAATGCAGCAACAAGAGACTTTCCAAAAAGCTATCTGTTCACCTGGCACAGAACACTGTGCCAGGGAAGGGGTATCCCACCAAACAGGGAAGAATTCCAAGGCACATCTGGCCTTTCTGTCTGTTCACTGTAAAGTGACATAAGTGTTCATGGCCCAGATACAGCAAGCAAATATAACAAGCAACACTGATCTTCAGTAAAAATCGTACATAGATGCAGACATGCATGGAAGAGTGGTCTCAGTGTAAACATACTGAGTTCCTTAGTATTTCTACCTGACTCAACTCGTAACTTACATGAGGATAATTTTCTTTTTTATTACACTTATTCCATGCAGTACATTTGCGTATTGCATGTAGTGATGATAGACAAAAGAATTGCTACAGTTCAAGAAAGAATAATAGCAGCAGTAAGAGTCAGTGAAAGTCAGCTGGAAGGAAAAAAAAGGGTTTTCAGAGAAAGTAGAAATCAGAACAGAGAGAAAATTGCTGTTCTTTAAGTAAGAAGTCTGTGCATTAAACCAAACCTAAGCAAAACAATGGAAAGGTTGAAAGTATGCTTCGGCAACACTATAGGATAGTCCACCATAGCCAAATTGCGTCAGTTCATTTTCAAAAGAAGATTGAATTATGTTATAGACTACTACCAGCATGATATTTATAAGCCATTGCTTTAATTTTCAAGAATGTTTAGGAGTTTAAAAACTTTCTTGGTGTTGTTCTGATTCAACAAGAGATTCTTGGATTCTACCTAATCATAAGCGTGTTCATTAAGCGCAGTGGGAATACTCATGTGCTTGAAGTTAGACATGTGATTAAATTCCTTGCTGATTTGGGGCCACTGAATTTAATGGACTGTTTTAAAAAACATTTTAATAGATACATATTATTAGCCACATGGGGAGTGAAGGTAATAGAAACTACTCTCTTGTTAGCTTTAAAACAGGAAATGCCCTCCCTTTAGAAGCTAGTTGTTTTATAACATAATGTGAAACTCTTTGTGGTGGTATGAGAGATTGTGTGATCTAAGCTTTTGCTCATTCCTTTTGCTCATTTTGCTCTAAGCTTTTGCTCGTTCAAGAGAATGAAAGGTGTAATATCTTCTGATTCTTCCAGGGATAAATGTGGGCTTGTGATGAAATAGTTTGTAATAAGAGTCTTATGTTTACCAAGGTGAAGTATGCCAACAAAAAGCTGTTTGCCTTTGTCATATGTAACTCACACAACAGTATCTATTTCAGAGAATTTAACTCTGTTATTAATGATAAATTACATCAATTCTATAAAGTAAACGGAGCTTGACAAATCTTCCATGCATAATAGGACTGGGGAATTCTGGCTTTCTGCCACTTTTTTCCAATGATATGACTACATTAGCTATCCCTTATGGGCTTTTCCAAGTTTTCATGGTAGGTTGAACAGCAGTTCGAGTGTTGCCTTCATTGTTTTTCAGTGGAAGCAATAGAAGTTGTTGGTAATCAGTCACTGAGCTTGCTGTAAATGTTGCTCAATATGTCTTAAAGGAAAATAAGATTTTGGCATAATTGAAACATTTAGCAAAAAGTTTTGTAGCTCCTTACTGGTTTGAGGGTATTGGTCTTGCTGAAAAACCGAAGCAAGTTGTAATATATTGTCACTGGTTATAGAAAACTCAAACCCCATAGTGATGAGAGAAATAATCTATGGATCAGCATTATCTTACATTTTTCAGGACCTGAATATTTATTCAAGTGCAGAGTTGCAGATTTCAGTGCCTAACTTCAGCTATTAGAAGTTCCAGAGTTTTCACCAGTGCTTTCAAACACTCAAATGAGTCTATAGGGAATTTACTTCTCATAAGACTGTCTGAATGCAAAATGGGGTATTATGGCTCTCACAGGAGCATAGAAAAACATTATCCCCTATGGGTCTGTCACATTTTTAGAAAAAGCTTAATTTGAAAGAGGCATGAATTGTTGACTGTGCATTTTTACATAGTTCATATTCTTTGTTATTCCTGGTGGACCAAAAAATGCTTCTGAAACATACTGTGTCCACTTTAGACTCAGAGGCAAAGTGGGTATGGAATGGAGGATTCCATTCTCTTGTTAGAGAGGAAAAAGAAAGGCTTTCAACTAGGAGAGTCTAAAAGGAGAAGGGATTAAAAAAAGGTCCTTACAACCATATTATAAAAAAGATACCTGCAAAACTTGAGAAGGTGTAGGGAAGAGCCACAAGAACTCTCCTATTTGGAGAACTGCAGCTGTATCTAGTTAATGGAAGAGAAGGTTATGGAGTGATATGGTCATAATGTATAATCATTCTTCCAAGAAGAAATGAGCAGGGGTTAAACATGTCTTTAATTTGGTAGGAAAGAAGGAAAAAAAGGTAACCAATGGCTGAAAGTTAAACCTGATAAAAGACCAGGTATTTAGTATGAACGATGAGCATAATAAACCTAGCAGCGTTAGCAAGAAAAGGTCTTGCACACTAAAATTTCTTTTTCCATTTGATCTGCTAGAGTCCAGAATTGCTACACATGCAGGCTAAATATTTTCTGATCAAAAAAAGAGTGCAGTCAGTAATTGGTTGATACTATGTAGATGGCTTATTAATTTTTCTGGCAGAGTGGGCAAGTCTTTGTGCTGTTTATTTGAGTAATCTGGGGTTTTTGTTTGTTTGGTTTGGGTTTTGGTTTTTTTTTTCCCTGGTGTTTTCAAAATCTGATAATTTGGTTGTTTTACATGCAGTCAAGTCCTAGACACTCAGAAGTCGATAAGTAAATTGTATCATCCATGTTCTTTCACCAAACCACAGATGCATACAATCTTTGATACTATCAAGCAGTGGTCTCTAAAGCAGGATGTTCACACTCCAGCGGCTGTGTAAGACGGTCCATTGGGGTGCAGGAAGAAAATATTTTTTGTTAACAAACAGTTTTTAAAGGAGAATATTTTTTTAATTTCATCCATCATCCTTCTTTAATATCTATTTGTGTGTATGTTGCCTAATGTACATGATGTATTAGTATAACAGTACATGTATATGATTTGTAGATAAATACATATACACGTTCAATATATATGCACATTCAAAAATGTTTTACTGATAAGGGTGTACCATCAAAAATGTTTGGAGACCACTGCCTTAGAGTAAAGCGTTACATCAGATCAATGTGGTAATGCTAACCTTCAGAGCTGTTGCTGTGGCCATTTCCTGATGACATCTTTTCAAAGATTGCTTTCCCTCTTTTCACGCTAGACTCCTTCAGAGAAATGGCAGAATGGCTCCCAGGCTGACTCTTCAATGTTGATAAAAGGGAACTCCTCTCACTTTCAGTTTCCTGTTAGAAGACATTAAGAGGATGCGTGTTAAAAGCTATTGGTAGGAAAGAGATGTGGGTATTGGGGGGAGGAGAGCCTATGAAGAGGCAGCGGATTAGAAAGGGGTGCTATTTTGGGGGAGGTGTTCTCCAGAATACCATAGGGTAAATTTCTGTAGCACTGCAGGTTGCGGATTCATATGTGCTGTGCAGTTTATAGTAAGGATCACAAGAAAAGGCACCAGTTGCTCATTTAAACAATATTTGTACATAGAAAATTTGATGGAGGGAACTTTATTATTTTAATTTACTGGTATGTAAGAATATGTAAAAACAAGAAACGATGGCTTGGAGACCAGATGTACATGGGCATTTGTATTACAGAAATTTGATTTTCAATTCTGCTGTGACCTATCGACTGAATTTAGGTTATCACAATAGTGGGTCAATGTTTCATACAGATAGTTTACACAATATCATTAGTAACTCATTGTCACACTGTGGCCTCAGCCCTTCGAGGCAAAATGAGTAAATTATTGCTAAGCAAGACTTTAATGTGTTGAAGCTGGTGTTTTGGGGTGCTTCTCCTTCCTTCCCTGCAATAGGCTGCTCAGGTATGGAGTTTAACACAACGGCTGTAAAATCTTAACTACAGCTCTTATATTAAGTCAATAACTGAAAGAGCTGGAGTAGCACAAATATGCTGGTTTTGTTTTGTTTTGTTTTGTTTTGTGTTTTTCCAAGAAAATAACATGAAAGGTCCACTGTGTGTCCACTTTTACTGGCTCTGTAAAGAAGGTGGAGATATCAAAAAAAAGAATGGGTACATGGTTGGTCTGGTGACTGCATACATCTCTCCAGCGAGATTTTGCAGAACTTATTTGCCAGAGCCCTTAATTGCTTAAATGGCATGCATTTTCAAAATGTACTGCCTTCATTAGACTACTTAATTTTATTGTTTGCAGACAGCTTTATTGTTGTATACTGGTTTAATGCTACCCCTGTATATGATCTCACTGAAATAACTCCTAACTACTTTTAGATTTAGGTATTATGCATGGTGTGTAAGAAGCAGCAGAATTTGACCCCTGAATAGATTTTCCTTGATTGGACGTTGTTTTCCAGTAACTATTTAAAAAAGAAAAAAAAATTTAATGCAATGCAACTTAATGAATCCTCAAAGAGAGCTCTTACAAAGAAAATAATATAAAATAATTAGTAATTTTCACAGTAACATATAATCAGTTAATACATTCACCTTGAATTTTATGAAACTAACAGCAAATAAGTATTGGAAGTACACTTTTAAAGTGAGTGCATCATTAGCAATGAAGGGCAATTGTGCTTCACCCATCTTTAATAAATTTATGCTTTTCCAATAGATCCTGATAGCTCTCTTCTTAAATGTGTGTTGTACTTCATTTCTTGACCTGTAGGCATTCTTCATAAGAATATTTATTCCAATACATGTACAATAGGTTATGTCTTGTGGAAACTCATAATTTTATAGCAGTCTGTCTACTTCTTTGAGTTCCAATAGGTTTTGCTTGAGATTAGCTGAAAGACTTTTGCATGATGTGTCAGCATTGAAACAAGTGACTGATTAGACCGTAGAGGCTGAAGATATTCTATGACCATGAGTATTTTAAGACCCTTTTCAGATAAAATGTCTATGGTATCACCTATTGTAAATTATCTTGTCGCATCAGTCCCTCCGCCCGCCTCTCCCCCAAAAGAGCACTGCGGCTACTGCTTATATGGAAATGAACTTGAAAGGCAATCTTGAATACAGTGGATAATTTTAGCAGGTAGGTCAGGAGGTACAATCAACACACTGGAAAACCTAAACATGGCTAGATTTAAAGGTGGTATAGGGGATGTTAACCAATATTGTGGGGTTTGTTGCCTTTTATTTATCAGGTTTACAGGAGATAATCGGTTCAAAACTAATTTGAATTATTCTCTAATTGCTTCTAGAGTTAGCATATTTTCCTTGGCTATTATGAAAGGTATTTTTGGTAAAAGCAAGAGAACAGCAAGAGAAAGATTTCAGGAGTGAAGAAAGTAGCTGTCTTTCTGCTCCATGACACTTCCTTGTACATTCCTCACTAGTTTGTCAGATACTTTCAGGTTGTACATCCCACTCAGAAATGACAGGTGGCACAGTGCCAGTAACATAAACTCTGTGACCAGGCTGGGTTACAGTGCAGTGCAGGTGGGCAGTTGCAGCACAGGTAGGATAGAGACCTTGGCCAGAATGTAGGTATGCTGAGAAGAATGAGATACTTATGTGCCAGGGGTATCAGGAGACAGCAGGTGGCTGAAATTAATAGGATGTTTTGTGTGTGAAGGGCTATGGCTTCAAACTGTTATTCATTTTGTATCCTTTTTCAGAGTTGGTTATCAGTTACAACCCAGTATTAATTACAATATTTTGGTTTAAAACAGCTGAAGAGCTGACCATTATGTCTGAAAACTGGTACGGACAATCTGTGATGCAGAAATGGCTATGCAGAGGAGAAATGAAGGATGGGGGAGGGAGAGGAGAAAAAAAAAAGATGCAACTGTGCATGTTGTTAGATCAGCCTGAACATGTTTGCCTCCTACTTTTGCAGTTCTGCAACGAGGCAGTATTTGGCATAAATGAGAACAGCCTCAGGATTATATTGCCACAGCATTGTGTGTGCTTTCAGTAGTCAACACCAGAGAATCACTTTAATGATGTTCTAACTTCTACAGTATTAGAACAAAATAGAAAACTCAAAATATACTGTGTTTTCAACTACTGTTGGCATCTTTGAGAACAAAATCATCTAGGTATTTTTTTATTGTTACCACA
Organism: Phalacrocorax carbo; assembly: GCF_963921805.1. NCBI lineage: Eukaryota > Metazoa > Chordata > Aves > Suliformes > Phalacrocoracidae > Phalacrocorax > Phalacrocorax carbo. The sequence continues at coordinate 21,868,586 of NC_087517.1, read as the reverse complement.
TTTTTCTGTGGTTACGAGTAACAGCTAAAAACCTCAGAATTTGCTGTTTCTTATTCTTATTCTTGCAAACTGGGGACCAATATAAATTTGATATGCATTTTTCTTAACTCTATTATTTTTACTAACTTGTAGCATATTTCTATAATTTTTTTATCAAATTTTCATCTCTGCAGTAGCAATTCCATTACCTATAAAATCTACAGAAGTTAGTATTTCAGACATTTATTTTAATAGGATTTTAAAAAAAACTTCATGTATCTTTTTTTTGATCATTTTTAATATCAGTTACAGGAATGTTGGCCCTACTTAAGAGATTTTAATGTAAATTCTTTTATTGACATATTTCTGAGATGTTGTCCAAATGGCACAAGGTATTTTCATTCAGCTTATTTTCCTGTGTTTGGAAAAGCATATGTTCCAAATAAAACTGGAAATCTGGGATAATACAAATTGATTAGACATAAAATATTACCATTTGTCTTTAGTGTTCGATTTTTCCAAACTTGTATAAATCTCAGGTTTTGTTTTGTGGAAAGCATTATTCCCATTTTTCAAGACAGCAGTGGATTTTTTTATTCAGCATTTTTGTAATTTGGAGATTCCATTAAACAGTGTCAATTACCAATTCTAGGAACACTCGTTTCAGTTTTACACCATGGTATTAATTTGTCATCCTAGTCCTGTGAAACATTTTGTTATAGGTGACTGAATGCAATCCACTGTAGCTTCATATTAAATATTAAAGATTGCTGTTTATTGTTCCAAATCTCTTTGTTAATTTGTCTTTTGATTTCTGTGTACTGCTGCCTGTAATAATGAACCTAAAAAGAGTAACTATACATTCCTCTGTAACTACACAGACATTTTGGGGGATTGTTAATATATTTGTCTGCACTATGTCTATAATTTTAAATACATTAATTCTTTTTTGTTGTTGTTTCTAATTCTCCTTATTTTCATATCTAGTTTTAGCTTTTACCACAATGTTCCACAGTAATCCACATTCTTTAAATTCCTGATACAGTGAATCCCTGTATAGGTCAATGGTCTGCTTATTGGTCTCTGAGAAGATGGTGCTGTTCTGAGATACAATCATGATGGTCTGGGGCAGAGGAACTGCATGCTTAGCACTGTGCAGAACTTTTTGGTCTAAACAAACCGATTTTATGACCATGTGCATTCTCTTCTGTTCCTCCCTTTCACTATGACAGTGCCCCCCACATGGCAGTCTCCAGCCGCTCTAGCCCCATTTTGCAAACAGCATCCCTGTCTTAGTGGGGCTTCTGAAGGATGATTTTCTTGCAGTATTGCTCCAGCCGAAGTGCTAGAGCTTAGATTTATTCTCAGAAAATGGTATTTCCTACTGTGAAAAAGTTATTGGAAGGTGTTACGAATACCATAAACTCATTTTAATCGGGATAAATTTAATTTGCATACTGTTTTATTGGGGATCTACCCAGATAACCTAATGACAGTGAATGACAGAGACATCTGTTTAATAAGGGTAAAATTAACATAAATTCCACTTATTGAAAAAGCACTGGGGTAGTGCCAAGAGGTGGTTAATTAGAGGCTTATATATGCAACTCTTGAAAAAGTTGCCAAATGAAAACTAGAAGAAGAATTTTTTTTTTCTTTCTGATTAATGCAGGGTTCAATTCATGTCAAGCTTTTGTAACTATAGGTGTGTTCTTGGTGGAAGCAGATACATGTGAATTGGGACACATACTGTTGTGTGGAACACCCTGATTAACAGCATTTATTCAATTTTTTGTTGGACATCATTTGCTGAAATCTGTCTATATTAAGTAACTTTCTATCATGGAATTACTTCAGTTTTACATACTGGCTCTGATATGGTATTCTATTTTTGAAAGGGCTTCTCAGAAAAAGGTGACACAAGAAGCTATTTTTATGTTCTGATCTCATACTCTAGACATGATGAAAACAATAAAGCACTGGAGTGCCAAATTTCAAGGAATATGCAGTCATTACATTTAGAAATGCTGACTATAAAGATCCCAATTTCAGTGGCCTACTGACTACCTATGCTTCATTTAGATAGTGGATTTTCTACTTGCTATCCAGTCCTGCACTAATCTAAAAGTCAGTAAGCCAGAACACATAAAGTTTTAAATAGAGGAAAACTATTTACCAAATTACTACTACCTTTTCTGCATACATTGAACTACCTTGGATTGGAAGAGGAATTTGCAGTCAGTATATTAAATAGATTGCCTAAAGCTACTATTAATGTTCAAAGTATTTAATCTTTTTTTTAAAGGACATCTTTAAGTGTATTCAAAAAACGCACACATCCCCATCCCATCATGTCTTACCTACTTTTGTTACACGTACTACATAAAGGAAAGCTAACTACCACCTACCTTTCATTTTATTTATGGTCTCCACTAAAAGAATGCATGTGTAAGAAATGACAAAGAGGGCTAGAAGGAACGGGCCCAAAGAGAAAGGGCAAAAGCATAGGTTGAAAGGAAAATAATAAATCCATAAATGGATGACGAGGTAGAAAACGAGTGGAGCAGTAGGATAAGTGTTTAGAAATCAAATCTGTTACTTCAAAAATAGTTACATAAATTCTTGATCCATCAATGCATTTTATTGTGATTGTAACTAAATACTTGAGGGCTGCTATTCAAATAATTGTTCTTAATAGCAATTCAAGTTATACTTAACATCTAAGCACTTTGCTGGACTGGCTCCTAACATTTACTATTGCCTACAAAAAGCTGGCATCTCAAATTCTAATTCAAAACAAGAGACTGCTTCACTGGGGAGTACACAGGAATGATTCGAGGTTAATTCTAGTGCTGAACGAGCTGATATCTCCTGTGAATCACTCAATCTTAGTGAAATATAAAAAAATAAAAGATAAAGCAACATAGTCCTGGCCTGCCTGGAAAAAGCATTTGGAAATGCCAGCATGAGAGAAGTCTGTTTCTGATATATTTCTCATTTGTAATTAAAAATATGATGGAAATCCATTCTGGTGCAATTTAGAAGCAGAGAGTGCATAGAATCATGTCTACCATCTGCTGGAATGCTGATGGCATTATTAAGATTGATGACAAACCCCCTAAAGTAACTATTACAGAAGAGTGCTAATAACACCTGCTGCATAAACTCTATGAAGCCAGTAAGTAAAATGTTGAGACAAAGCCACAATTCTCTGTTGATTCTCTGCAATGCACCACTTCACTAAAACAGAATTTCTCAAGAGGCTTTAAAAAAACCTCTATGGCTGCCTGGAACCTGCTCATTCATTTTATCCCCTGACCAGCTGCAGAGATGCTTATCCTTTTCAGCTGTTACAGACAGTTTTAAAGTAAGACAGTATTTTCATTTGGAGGAAGGGTATAAAATAGCTCTGCTGTGTACAAAAACAGAGGCCCTGAAAAGCCCTTGTTGTCAACCAGAGGAAAAAAATAAAAATCTATTTGCAGAACTGCCATCTCAGAATGGGGCTCTACACTAAGAAAAAACATTGAGGGCTAAATTCTGCCTTGAAATGCCTATCAATTTCACTCTTAATTACCAAAACTCCCACTGATTTGCCATATATCACCATGGCAAAATTGTTACAGGGTCCTTGGTCTTACTACTTAAAAAGCAATGGCCTAATTCTTTGAGCTAAAAAGGGAAATTCTTTTAATCGTTAACAGTGTTTGGCATACATTAAATTATTGAGGTGTTCAGACTCTGTCCCATGGAAGGAATATCAGTTATATGCAGCTCTTTTTATTACGTTGATTTGAAATGTTATAGCAGTTTTCACGGTATGATAATAAATATTTGTGCTAAATCAGCAACCGGACAATGGATTAAATAAACAACTGTAGGACATACAGTAGCTACAGAAACTTCCCTTCGTAAACCAATACTGTGCAATGGTCCATTCGTACTGGTATTTTTGGAGGACAAAATAGTTGTGTGTTTTTGAAGCACATAAGGAAACTGGAGCCACAGTTAAGTAATTTGACAGTGACCAAACATGTTTTAATGAGCTTTTGTCAAGTATGTGATAATACATTGATTGAGTAACATCATTTAAAGTAAGCCAGCTACAATATCTGTAAAAAACTAAATCAAGATAAAATTTATGAAAACTGCAAAGTAAAAAACTTGGTAGAAGTAATTCTTACTGCAGCTTTTTTTAAGTGAATTGAAATAAAATCACACACAAATCAAACAGAATTTATACTAAGTTGGTACTGCAAGTCTATAGAAATCCCTGGTGATATATTACTGGCAAAACATGCAGAATAAGAAGTCCAGGTCTGAGACAGCTGTGTTTAGTGAGAAATATATTAGAAAGAACAGCAACAGAAGATGGGAGAGGATACAGGCAGCATAGCTTTGTAACCAGGATTAACAGGCTACAATTTTCAGGCTTAGTTCCAGTCATGGAAACTGTTTTCTGAACCAGTGTGATTAGTCACCAAGAATAATGTCAGCATTCTTTTTCCAAAATCATGAGCTGTGACATCATAAAGTGCTATCTCATCACATAGGAGGCACAAATTAAGATTTGAAACATAGCAAACATTAAACACAGTAGCTTTCCTCTTCTGCCTCCTCTTGCTTTTTTCACTTTTTTATTTACATACATATACCAAACTTTTCAATCAAACAAAACTTGTCCTATTTTTATAATAATTCGAAAGTAATTAGAAAAAACTTTTACCACAGCATTTTAAAAAACCCAACCTTTTAAAATAATCCTTCTCTGTTTTAGCATAATAGTTTTATTTAAAGCCTCCACAATAAACTTAGTACCCTTTTTGCAGTTGTAAAAGGAACACTGCTGTACACTAAATTCACGTCAGCTCTAAGTTTATACTTTTGTTCTTTATTATCTTTTATTTTCTCTTACAATGCATATTTAGGGATGTAATTTTATAACTCTCAGTGTTTTCACCCTTACAGTGGAAATTTAAGAACCATTATTTATCAGTGCTACTGTTAATTGCAGGTATGGGACTAGAACAAAAAAAAAATATTTTGGCGGGGTGTCATGACAGCATGTGTGGGCTTGGTTTTTTTGTTTGTTTGTTTCATGTAAGTTCACTGACAATATATGCTTTTCTTTGCACATTCTCTTGCTGAAATTTACTTAGATTCAGAGGCGTATCAGTTTAGACCTCTTAACATTCTTAAAAATATCTCAGCATGTGTGTCTGCCTTTAAGCAAAACAAAATAATGATTTCAAAAGTAGTGTTTTCTAACATGATCATTTTGTGTCTAGTATTGCTGCAGACATTTACATTCTTTCTGTTGTCATTTTCCACAGTCATTTGCTATTTCATGATTTTTGTAATTATTTTAAATAGCTGGTAATTATTAGAAGTATGTTGTGGTGTGAAACAGAAAACAAAACTAACAAAGCAGAAACAAAGCATGAGCAGAGTGGGGAAGCAAATGACTTACAAAATGACTAATATTTCTAGTTCTTAGTAGGCACTCTTTTAGCTGCTCATTCTTACATACACCAGTCTTCTCCCTCCACTCTCCACTTTGTTCTCTTCCAAAATATTGCCTGGCTTCTAAGATTTGATAATTTTCCAGTAATACTGATCATGCTAGTTCCCAGAGTCCACTGACACCACTTTTAGAAGCCGGGCAGAAGCAGCATTTTCCTTCAGTTGTTCAAGCAACTGAGGCAGATCTATCTGTTGTAGTCAAGAGCAAAAAGAAAAATGCACTGGCTTAGTCTTACTGAAGACAATCTCTCTCTTAGTAAGAGCTCCAACTAGCTGACACATTTTAGAGGCTTAAATGTGTTTATTTCCATTAAACATATACTAATCTTAAAAATTTAAACATATGGTGTATTCTCTGATATTGCTTCCAAAACTACAGTACGAAATATCTGTTCAAGTGCCCATAATTTTTCATTTATTTAGTAATAATACAGGGCACATCAAGTGAACTTTCTGAGTCATTTGCTCTGCACATCACCAGAGAGACACATGCTGGGAACCTTTGGTGAAGTCTACAGCATTCCTGATTTTAAAATTCCTTGTAGAATTCTTCTCAGTGGGTTAATTCAGATTTACCCCACTGTTTGTTTTGTTTTGTTTTAATACAATGTTTATATGGGCTCAACTAATTATCTTAAGCAAAGGCTTTTTAATCTAATATTCATTGTTTATTTTTAAATTAGTTCTTTCCCCACAATATTACTATCTATGAAAGCTAGTAAAATTATGTATTATCAGCATTCCATATTTTTAAGAAATAGCATTTTCTTTGGTCAGATACTGGGCTGATGTTTGAAAATGAATAATAAGAGAAAATGAAACAGATATTCTACAATGGAAGATTAACAATGAGCTTATAAAGAGGGTACTATGTAAGAGAGGTAGCTAGAGAGAATTCAAGGTGAGCTATACATTATGGTAAATGATGGAGTCTCTGAGACAGTGGACATAACTAGGGAGATTCTCAAAACTAGTATTACTAGACCATTTTCGTACCCATAGTTCAGCAATGCTATTTATTATGTGTGAGAGAACTTCATATAAACAGCTTCAGAGAAAGACAATGTATAGCTTGAACACTCCTGGGTATACACAAAGGTCATGAGCTGCCTAACACTGAGTAACACCTACTATTCCAATCTTATTAATCAAGTCTATGCTTGAAACAAACTTACCATCACACCATGACACAGAAAAGAAAAAGAAACAGGGTTAAAATATGGAAATGGTATTTTCATTTTTTCTTCCCATTTGCTAAATGCCTAGAGATTGCTCAGCTTTAAGATGACATGCCATGTTACTTTAAATCTAGGCAGCAAACACCTAAAAAAGGATCCCATCTTTACAGAACTTTTTTAGAAAGAGACAAAAGAGCAAAAAGAAGAGCTGACAAAAAGGAGAAAATAGAGCTAAAGCAGCAAAAACAGAAGCACAAGAGAGATCTTGTTTGTGAAAAGGATCCCTGGAGGATCTCTTCTATTAAGACAGCTGATGTAGTAAAGTGTATTTAGCAGGTCATGTGTACCTTCTGTACTATAACGGCCCATGTTGGCATCTACCCATATACTGGTACTACCTGTGCCTTGAACAGATAAAGACAGAAAGTATTTGGTGCTGTACTTCTTTTTGAAAACCCAGGAACTGTTCTGCTTTCAAGAAGATTCAGAACAATAGCATGAAACTCCTGAGTATGGTTGTACTGGACCCATTTACTTCAACCTCATGACAACGACTTCAGAAAACACAGTGAGTTCATTTCTCTTTCTACTAGATACTGTCATAGAATAACAGAATTGTTAACAGTTTGTTCTCACAAACGTTATAGAGTTTGGAGGAAAGATAACAGGAATAAAGATAGTGGGGATTTTATTTTAAATATTTAGTAGACTATTGAAATAGTAATTGTGAGTATGTTTTGGTGCAGACACTTATCTGATTGTTAACTTGAAATTGTTCATTTGACATATTACACACTGTGCTCTGCAACAGCAAGTAATGAACCTTTCATTCCTGTTTGTGGATCTGCTCTCTCCTGCATACCACCACCTGTGGATTTCTAGACTTTATGTCACAAGCTTACTTCCCTCCTAATCAACTTAACCCAGATGTTATGTTTTCCTCCAAGTGCTGTTTCCCAAGACACGCTAGTAATGGACATATTTACTTCCCGTCTTTCCACATCACTTTCATGCTTCAAGAATTGATTAAGATGCCACAAGCTGGTAAATTGTTCCAAATACCAGCAGACAGAATGACAGTGGAAATATTTTAAGATTTGTTGCTTTCTGCCACAAGCGACAAATACTTAAGTTGTTACTTAGGATAAGAAGTATTGTCTATAAAATATTGCAAACTAAAATTAAACTAAATGTGGAGATGAAGTTAAAAAACATGTTATAAATGAAAAATACTTTTCCACATGTCATTTTCTGGCCACTGACCATGGAAAGGAAATGTGCCTTTCCAAGTGCTTTATGGTCAGTTTCCCACAGAGGTTATCAAGCTCTGATGCTGCTGGCTAATAGGGTGGAAACCATACAACAAAAATAGACTTGGGTAAAGAGAGGTATTTACTGGCTTATGTGGCTGGAAAGAGACAAGGTAATTTTTTTGATGACCCAGACCGTCAAGATCAAACTGTACAAAACTCAATGGGCAACTGTGCTGGTTTTGGCTGAGAAGGGGTTAATTCTCTTCACTGCAGTGCCTGTGGTGGTCAGGGACCTTTCCAGCTTCCCATGCTCTGCCACGTGGGCAGGAGGCTGGGAGGGGCGGGGCCACGGCCAGAGCAGATGACCCTGACCGGTCAATGGGATGTTCATTCCATACCATGTGACACCATGACCAGTATATTAATGGGGGCAGTTGCAGCTCAGGACTGGCAGTGTCAGGTTGGTGGGTGGTGAGTGGCTGTGTCATGTGCAGTTTCTTTCGGTTGTTCATTCCGCTTCCCCTCCCCTCCCCGTCCCAGGGTTCGCACCTGTCATTGTTTTCCTTTCCATTGCATTTTTGTTGTTGTTGTTTCATTTTAATTATTAAAGTGTTCTTATCCCAACCCACGAGCGTTACCCTTCTGATTCTCTCTCCTGTCCCACTGGTGGGAGAGTGGGCAAGCGGCTGTGTGGGGCTGGGTTGCTGGCTAAACCACAACAGCAGCGACACATACAGCTTCTCTCTAAGTTAAAAGGTTTTAAATTTATTGATCTCTGCTTTGACTTTACAATGTTAAATGTGATTTCTACAACACACAATTTCTGGGTCATTTCTAAGTGATCATATCTTTAGAGAACCTTTTCATGACTTTTTTTGTGTGTGTGCCTTTCCTAAGAAGCCCCAAATGTCATTTTCCACATTTGTCCACTCTCTTGGTATGCTTGCTTAATAGCACACTGTCAGATTAGAGATAGCATCCACGTATGGAAGGGAGAGCTTCTCTGCTTTTCTCTGCCTTCTGGAGACTTGAGCTGAAGACTAGTCAGTCTGCTATAATCCTGAGCTTACAAGAAGGTAATTTCTGCTAAATAAGGCCCTAAAGAAATATTAAAAATAAAATCTTCTACCTGTTCAGACTGAAATTACAGCTTAAAAAAAATGAAGTTAGTCAGGTTCTTTCAAAATCTAATTTCTTCTTGTAACCACTGCAGCTTACAGTTCACTGTGAAAAATAAAAAATAAAAAAACCCAAACAACCCAAAACCCCCACGCTACCAAAAAACAAGGTGGGAGAGCAAAATGAGACAGCATTGTACTTCTTTCCATACAGCTTAGCACCTTAGTTTTCTTTCATCAGTGCCATTTTCAATGTTCCATATAGAAACATACATGGACACTTGTATTCTACTACTACAGATAACCTTATTATGGTATTAGCACTTTGAAAGGAAAAACTCAAGGTGATGCTTTTGGTTCTTTCAGTTTTCCTTAAGTGAATGAGATTCTTAATTTACTCCATTTCCAAATTACAGGCTCAGCTGTAGAACTTCAGTTAGCATGAAATAAAATAATATTTCTCTTTAACTTCACCGGTCTTTACTGAAAGAACTAAAGGCAAAACAATGTCATATCTGCAGTGATACTGGTAGTAGTCCTGAAAATATCTCAAAAACTGCCAGAAGCCCTGTATTACTAAAAAGTCTTTTGGGCTCTGCACTTTTCTCACTTTCTAGACTTTTATGATACCTGTTAAACTCTTGTGTATATATGCAACTTTTTAGGGAAATTTGTTACCAATGATGGAAGTATGATTGTGTTCAACAGCATAAAAAAAAGTGGACTTAATCTTGTAGATGAAATGTGGTTTGTGTTTTTTAAATGCTTCCCTGTTCCAGAAAGAACTTTCCAATATTTAGACTACTTTCCTTGGAAAGTCAGTCACCCTAGGAAGCAGCATGTGATGCACTGTCAAAATCTTTTTTTCTATTAGCTAACTGTACTCCACAAAAAACTCAACTCATCATAAGAGATTAAAAGTGCCTCTTTAAAATAAAAATGCATCAGCCAAAAAAACAGGCAAGAAGTCTTTCTAAGAGTGGGGCAGAAAGAACCTAGGGAATAGAGTCAGACAATAATCAGGTAAAAATTAGACCCACATCTGAAATCGTTGGAATTTGCTGAGGAAAAGTGATCCTAAGAATAAGCCACCCTCATCCACAGCACATGACACATGGTGAATCTTTGAGGATCCTTTATAAGCAGTAAGCAACAAGAACATTGTGAAGCAAAATACATATCTTAAATCTCAGCACAAAGGAGACCTCCTTTGGAAAGTTTAGTTGAGGGCATATGACTATAGTCCATCCCATCCTGTTCCTTATAAAAATGCAGCCTGCTCAACTGTACTTTATATGTAAATGAGATTAAACACAAATTTAATTTCTCATAAGGAACTGGTGACACACAAGTTTCAATTTCCAACTGATCTGTCCTACTTTTTTTTTTAGCAAGCTTCCTCATTGCTGTAGCTCAAACACTAACATCTCTCACAGTGAGGAAAAGTGGATGGTTCTACCCTTTTAAGCTGAGATCCTATTACAGGATTGTTTCCTCTGCTGTACACATCTCCAAATAAAACACAATAAATGCTAAAGCTGAATTGAGGGCAGAAGAATAAAAGAGTTCTTGTGGGTCTATTAAAGGAAAACATTATATGTTGTTATCTGGAAAACATTCAAATATTTGGCCTAAGCATAGTTACTTAATAATTAGGCAACTAGTGAAACTAGTGGCATGGGCCACTAGAGAAACTAGTTAACAAGAGGGTGGTGGAGAAGATGGTCTGGAATGTTGAGTTGTCACAAGTGTGAATCATTTGTGCTAATTTCAAATCCAGTTTTGAATAACACTTTGAGGAAGGCAGGCACACTCTCCAGAAAATTGTTACTTCTGGGTATATATACAATGAAAATATAATGATGTAGCTAACACAGAGAAAACAGCTAGGAGGAATGGAAGAAATGCAGGTGATACACTGGGATGGAATGTGAATCACTGCCAATTCACTGATTAAACAGGAAGGAACACCAGCACTTTATAGAAGACCTTTATACACATGTATGTACGTGTGTGTCTGTATATATATATGCACACACTGTACTGCAATAGTTCATGGGACTGTCTGTGAACAAGGGACCTTTGGAAAGCTCCATTCCCATCATCAGAATAGCTCCTTTCCCTGACATAAAACATAGTAGAGATCAGTGACAACTCTGTCAACATGTCCAGTTTCTAGAAAGACAAAGATTTAATGTCTTCCAAACTGTGAGAAGCCAGTCCAGTTTAGAGATGAGTTAATTAAGAATAACCAAAGTGGGAGGAGGATTTTTTCTTCAGATGATTTGTAAGGTACCTATGAAGAGCCGATATATTTACTGAGAAGGTAAAAGCACAGAAGAAAAGTTTTCCTTTAAGGGAAAAAAAAAAAGAATATGAATTTTTACCAAAATGTGTTCTTCATGATCTACAGGTCCCATAGACAATATGGCCTTTCCTTGTTGTGGAATCTTTTGCCATTAGAAAAAAGTTCATGAAAATGAAGGGGAGGAATGCATTGTGTCACAAAAAGAATGAGCTAAGAGAGAGGTGAAGCCAAAATTGAGAAGGCTGGCCATACAGCACTCCCTTCAGTATTGAGCTTTTCAGCAAGGGTAATTGTATGGCCATCCCAGGCACTCCTCAATATTTGCCATAACAAAAACACAAACGATGCAAGTGCCAATGCGGTACAAAACTGACCTATAGTTGTCATGGGGTTTGCATTCTTTTCTGCAAAACATGGCTTTGCTAAATTAATATAAATGTTTCTGAGTGTGTTACGGGAAAAAAGATGCTGCTTGTTTAAACAATTTTAATGAAGGTCTAACCTTTTACATTAAACATCTGTTCCCTTCATTTACTTTCTGGCAGCAGTTCTTATGTTTTCTGCAAAGGACACAGTTTAATGAACATATACCAGATTATTTAAATGAATGATTTTAATGAATTATTTGAAAAGGTTTCTCTAAAAGTAAGCATGAAATTACTTTCTCAGCTGGGATGTTTTAACATATTTCAAGAAAAACATATATAATAATTTTCCAGCAATCACAGGCCTTAGCTGCTTCAATATTCCAATGCCTTTGAGTGCTAATAAACTAAAGTAGCTGTTTCATGGGAGTGGTAAGTCGGTACAGGAAATCAATGTTTTAATATATCGTTACTTCCTAACAAACAGCTTTTCCTATAGGAAAGGGGAAAATACTTTTCAATTCATCAGAATGGGACATCAGTTTATTTCTAAAAAAAATGGAAAGATATGGACAGGCCTGATACTATAGGCTTTCATTAAAACGCTCCAGCAACAGACTTAATAACTTATTAATGCTCCTAAGAAGGAAACACATCCAAGTTCCACTTGGATAAACTCAGGCAGAAGTAATTTGACTTCACCAAGGGATTTAGCTTCAAAATTATTAAACTTACTCCCTGACTCTATTTATTCTTTTTTGTATTCTCTTACTGCAATATGAAATGTTAATTCCATTCAAATAATTAGGATTGGGCATAGTTCACCATGTAGCCACCAGGAATAAAAATATGCCAAAAGCCTAAATACATTTGCAGCTGTAATAATGTCTTTCAATTTGAGCCAGCAGAGGGTTCTTTATATGACTGATCTATTTGTTTAGAAGTCACTTCATCATTTAACATTATTTAATTGCCCTGATTTTTCTCTATTGATTCTGTACACATACAAAAAAACTGCACTGCAATGGAAATGCAACCTGAATGAGAGGTTTTAGAATTTTTAATCAGCATTATTTTGCCTTCTTAGAATAGAATCTATTTTTCCTATGGGATAATGTAATAAAATGGGCCCTGGTCTTGGAAGTCTGATTAGTCAAGAGATAGTCCATCTAAGCAGGGTTATAACAGTTGGCAGTCTTTTTCTGAGCATAAGGCTAATGAGCACATTCATTTATGCATAAGGTAGCTGTAATATAGTTAGCTGGCACTAAGCCTTAAAAGACATTTTGTTTAAATTTTAAATATTCCACTGTGATTTCTATGGCTTTGACTTAGTTTAACATATAGCCATTTCTAACTTTGTTCTAAGCTTCTCTATCGCTTCCGGGTGAAACCACTACAAAAGTGAAAGGAAAATGCATCAGCTCATTCCCCATCCTTCACTCCTCCTTCACTCCATGGAAATGTACTATGGCTGAAAGCGATTGAAACTTAAGCAATCAGTTTGCTAAAACCTTTGCACAGCCTTGCATTATGTTGTGATGTATTTTCTTGTATCAATGATTACTTGATAGAACTATAGTAAAAATGTATCTTCTGAAGGCATACTAAATTGCTATTGCTTTTCATGAAAAGTGTCTTATCTCATGGTCGAATATTTAACTACTAAAATACTTAACATTGATATTAATAAATACCTTTGTCACCTCTAACATCTAGGGTGCCATTAGGTCTCGGACATAGATGTTGATGCTAGTGTTAGCATCAGCATCAGTTTAGCTCCAACTTTTCATATTACTGAAATAATCTATCCTTTCACAGAAATCCTATGCCTATGGAGTTCACACATTTTTTTTTTTTTTTTAAATCTTGTCACTCCTGCTTGTGGTCTGTGTTGCCAAGATTTGTAAGTGAATGACTTATGTATTCATACTTCTTCGGCATCAGAAATCCTCATCATCCTGTAGGTATGAATGCCTACATTTTTTGTAGTCTCTTTTTCAAATTTTTCTTTTAAAGTAAAAATGTGGAAGTAATACTTACATTGTGAGTGTCTTCTATGATGCAGATTCAATTTTTCTACATTTCATATTGATTACATCTTGGAAGCCTCAAGATGTTTTACAATACTGGGGAAACTAATCCTCAAAGGCAAAATAAATCTTATTTCCTAGGACAGCTACCTGAACAGGATAAAAGAATTCAAGCTCTTCCACTTGAATTCTGAAAAAATGGACTGTTCCTCATGCTTTTCCACCCATTATCACTTCCCAGTTTATAAGCACCATCTGCTTTTCAATGTTCTTTGCAAGATACTGATCTTAACAGATAAATTCCTACATGAGTTTCAGTAACTTAGCAAGAAGGCATGCTCTGTAAAGAGTACACTTTTTTTTGTTTTTTAACTTCTGGCTGGCCAGAGAAAAAAAATTGATTTTAACTGGAGCTCTACTCAAATACATTTCATATGCAGTGCTCTTGGCAAACAAAGGAAAAGGAAGAGGAAAGTAACCCTTCTTTGAGTCTTTGTCCCCCACCTCCCACTCTTTTTACTGAGCCTTTGCTTCCCTTTGTATCAGAAATGATAAATTTTCACTTGGAGGACCACCTAACAAAAAGAGATATACTTGGAAATAATTTTTATAAAGTATATCAGTGAAATAATACTAATGGTCAGATTCTAAGCTGCACGTGAATTCAAAGCATTTGCAGGTGGAGCAGTAGCAAATTTTGCAAAGAAACCCTAACAAAATAATATTTGATTGGTGAAACAGTTCTGAGACTGGGAGTAAAAAGTTCTTTTACTTTCTTGGTAATTATTGTTTAAATAAAGGTCTGCAATCTTGCCAAGTGAAAAATAGTGTTTAAGTCCAAAAAAATATTCTCACTCAATAAGGAGCTCTTTGTATCAATAAGATTAAAAAAGAACCAATTTGCTCCTAGAATGATCACTTCTGCAATATCAAATGCACTGCTTCATAGGGAAAAAAAGTTTATTTTGCTATTATTAAAAAATGCCTAAGTTAAGTCAACCTAAAAGGTCTCCACCTTAAAATAATTTGAGTGTGCCACGAAGCAGCAGTCTATCTCTATTTTATATGGTCTTTAAAGTGTTCAATAATCCCATAAAGTTTTAACCTTTATTTTATTGGTACCTGCTACTTTTTGTGTTATGTGTCTAAAGCCAATGAAAAGATTTTTCATGAATCACATAAATTTTTATTTTACTGCTCACATAAAAAAGCTTTCTAATATCTTTTAATAGCAGGATTTTGTATATGAATTATATCACGGTCAGCATGCATTATTCTGAACTCTAGTTCCTGCACCAGAAAACCACATTTTAATTGCTCTGGACATTAAAATTAAATAGGTAAATGACTGACAACATGGACTGGCAGGGTTATCCTGCAGCAGTTAGAAGGTGGTAGAACACAGAGTTGTGACATCAAGTTTTAGTATATGTTTGATTGAGAAGTGGGATAAAAATTATTCAAAGGGGGTTATTTATTTATTAACTGGATATCTGAAAAAGAAGTGAGGAATTACCACATGGAAGATATAAAATATTCCAACAGCAACCAAAACCTGCAGGGACATTTTAGTTTTCATGCAGAAGAGGTAAAGCATGGTGAAAGACTTTTTATCCACAAAACCAAATGAAATTGCCCAAATTAAAATTACTAATAAGCTTTTCAATATCCTATAATTCTCTGAAGCATTTTTTAAGCTTCAAAAAGCCTACCTTCTCCCCAGGTAGTTCAAAGAAACCATGGACATTTCTCAGAAAAATCTGATGACAAATAAAGGTTGCAATTTGTCCAGGCCTCTCATGTTATGCCAGTAAAAGCCAATGGGTAAAGGGAGTCAATACTGTTCTACAAATAAGCAATTGCTTCAGAAAGTTTTAGAGTGTTTGTAAATAGTTTAATTTGGGAATTCTTCTCTCAGGCCATTATAACTTGGTTTTCTCCCCCCTTACATAGCACCAGCCAAGCACAATTGCACACTAACTTACCTGACAGGTTGGCAGATACCGTCCGTCAGCAACCATAAAAATGATCCAGACCAATAACATTACGGAATAAGAAAAGCTATAGAACACTTTGTATTAACATACTGATCCAAATTATCCACCGGAGCTGTGGACAGCACTGCCCATCCATGGCAGGGCACAGGAAGGGGCGGTGTGAGGCTGGGGAAACCACCCTGGTGCCCTGGGGACCATCTCCATTCTCTTGAGGTGTCCACCCAGCCCAGGCACTTACCTTCTTGCCACCCAGGGCCTCGAAGTGGATCCGCAGCTCCTCCACAGTGATGGGGAAGTGCTCGATCTGCTGAGGGCCACCTAGGGTCTCCTCCTTGAACACACCCGCCCTCCTGCTGTCTGCTGGCACTTTCTCCATAGTGCTGCTGCAGTTGATCTTACCCAGCACCAGGGACTGTGGGGCTGGTGAGCACTGGAGTGCTGGGCCAGGTCTTGTCGCATTGGCAGCCTCCCATCTCTGCTTGAGGAGCTCCACAGAGCCCTTCTGCAGGGGCAAGCCTGCCAGCTCCAGCGTGCCCTGCCAATGCAACATGTACCTGGGGTCAGAGTCAGGCAGCACTGTGCTGGCAGAGTCCACTGTGGGTGGCTCGAGAGCCCCTGTGGGCCACGAGACAGGCCAGGGCACAGGCTAGTGCCTAGGACAGAAACCACTTCCTAATGAAAAGTGAGATCCAGTAAGAGTCAGTGAAAAAGTTCAGTGTGTTCATACAGCAGGAATATGTTAAATAAAGAGTAAATTAAGGGTAGCAGTCAGATATTTTATTCCTAAGCTTGCCAGCAGAATTGCTGTGTATCGTGCATGGAAAAGCAGCAAGCACACAATTAGGGAGAATTTCAAACAAAGTGGGGCTAATGAATGAGTGCCTGGTAATCAGTGTGAGCTGCACTGAAAGGTGTTGTGACAGGTGACTGCTGGTTTCTTTTAGATTTGATACAGCTGTCAGTATTGTAGAGCGACACACAGCATTTTAATGCAGCCAGGAGACAGAAGGGCTACTGCATTAGTTGTAAGAGTACTTGGATAGTCTGGAAACACACCCCAGTACAGTGCTCCTAATTACACCGTAACTCTTCTGGCAGGTAAATTACTAAGTGCTGATATCAAATCTTTCTGCTCAGTTGACACTGCTCTTACAAAGACTTATTCCATCTTTCTTACAGTACACTTGGGAAGGAAAATTGTTATTCTGTCATTTTGCACTGGTTGCTGAAATCCGCTACCCATTTCCTGAAATCAGCTCCCAAGAGGTTTTATTTCGAGGTTTTTCTGCCCTGTAGCATATACTTAAATGTAAGTTTTCATCTCTCATTCAAAATGAGTTTGAGTAGAAAGCACATGCATTTAAAACAGTAAAGAGAAAAGTTAACAAGAACTGAGACCCAATTACTAGCTAAAATCTCCATTTGTTAGTCCCTCCCTTTAGGACAAGAGAGTTTGTTATGTGTTTAACTGTCTTTTAACATGCTTATATTTGATTGAGCTTATATCTGCATTGTTGGGAGTTGGTCTTGGAGATTTTTTTGAGTCAATTTTTAACCAGAATTAGTGTGATCTGTAATATTTTGCTTAGGAGGAAAAAACACAGGAGAAGCACTGGATGTTTGATGCACTCCAAAAACATTTTTTAAAGGAAACTCAAGGTACACCTTCCTTGAACAAAACAGGAAGGAGTTTCCAGGCTCACAGCTCTCACCTTCTTTCGAAACAGAAATTGGCCCAAGACTTGTCTTTCTGTCTTTTTGGCAGTACTAGGTTGTGACTGGCTAACACCCTGATAGTTCCCCTTGACTGATACAAGCTGTCTCCCATGCTCTCCCCTTCCTCCAAGCAAAACATTAACACCCTTCTTTCCCCTACCACATGTGCCTGTTGTTCTAAGCTGTCTGGTTCCATCAAAGATCCTAAATGGGTCTGACTTTTAATCCAAAATGAAGAACAGCTGTAAAATTCACTAGTCTCAAGAATGTTCAGTCTAACTCATAGCTGTATGTTAAAAATAATCCTGATTTAGACTGTGAAGCAGGCTTTTCCTAATTCAGGTGAGTGTCCTTATGCAATATCCACATCCTCCTATGTTTTACTTCATTGCTAGTGGGTCCTTTTGTTGATTTAAGTGGTTTTTAGGGTAGTTGTTATGCCATCATTCAAAAATAGTCTGGAGTTCACCTCCTTCTCCATTGCAGCTCTCAAAAGATAGTTAACTAAGAATGGTAGCTTCTTTTACCCTCATGTAGTATGGGACCTATGGCTGCTAGATGACAGATAAACACATTTTCTTTGTCTGCATGCATGAATTGGCTTGTATGATGTGAAATTGTGTGGAGATTCAACAGTTTAGGAAGTAGGTGATTTGCTGCACTTCCCCTCCCTCCTTCCCCACCAAAAGACAGATTTCATTGTAACATCTGTGTTTGTGTCAGGAATAAATTTGAATGTAGGCCTAAACATGACTTTAAGCCATTTCCTAAAGATATATTTTAATGACAGTCTCCCTCTAAAACTTGGAGGGGGGGAGGGGGCAGAATTCCAAAAAACCAAACTAAACTCTGGTGCATCCTAGAAGTCATTTGAGGTGTTCACATTTTATTACTGCTATCTCCAAAACTGATCTCTGATCTTCTAATTTCTTTGCCTACCTGTTTATGGTAGTTTAAATCACTGTAGAATACTAGTAGGAATTTATTTCAAGTAAAATATTTGATGAATACTGCATATTTAAATTGTCAGTTATTTTGTTTCCTGAGCTTTGTAGAGCCTTAACCTTTATGAAAATGTAGAAAGAAAATAGAGGAAATAAGAAAAGCGCAGATTTGGACTTTGACCTAAATCACTATTATCATTTCATACTGGCTCTGCTAACTGTAATTTTTAGCTTTTACTAGCCATTTGTAAAATTATCTTATTTAAATGAAGGGCAGAAAAGATACTGATGCTTTTATCAAGTATCTTTGTTTTGTTTCTTTTTGTCCACTATTTTTAGTTCTCAGCTATCTGGCTATATTTGTCCTCTGGCCTATTCACTTTTCCCCCAAAGTTATCTTGATTTATTCTCTCATAGCGACAATAAACTTACTACACTATGCAATTTGCTGAATTGCAGGCAAATTCACATCTGTGGGTCTGTGACTATCCTTTTTGCAAGAGCTGCAGAATAGGAGCCTGCCCATGTATGGGACTTGGGGCAAGGCAGAACTTACTCTGTTACACTCATGTTTTCAGTCCCATTGCACCAAACCCCTGCTTATAATGGTCAAATAACAGCCCATATAAATGAACAACATATTTTGAAAAAAGATTTATCAATGTGATAAGGTAAAGGTTTCAGCCGGGTTAAAACTCTGCGGGGAGCATTGCTCTCTGATTTTCCTTGGTTTGGAAGACTCAGGTATGCTTCTGTGGCCAAACGTGATGTGTCGCAGAGAGAAAGACTGCAGTACCAAAGTTTGCTAGTGAGCAGTCATTCTGGCAGAAACTGTTGGTGGCATTTTTGTGCTATATATCCTTCAAAAGTAGGTCTTTGTGAATGCTATAAACCTTTTGCATGAATAGGTTTGCTTTATGAGGCCGGTATTAGTACAACACTCAAACACTGCAACCAAAATCTAAGTTTTACTTTTTTTGTGTTTCTTCTCTGGGATCTTTTGGATCTCCCTCTCCCACTGATTTTATAAGAAGCCTACGGTAATTCTTCACTGCAAGTAATAAATCTGATAAATGTATACTTTTCCTCAGCAAAAAGCTATAGGAAGGCCTTTAGGTTTTGTAGGCTCATGAACTGCAGGTATCCAGTAAATTTTCAGGGTTTGTTTCTTTTTTTAAAAAGTTTTTTTTAAAAAAAAAGGTTTAAAAGGTTGCTGACTAATCTGTCTTCACAGTAGGATCATGAAATGATATTTTTCTTTTTGTGCTGTAAATGAGATAAGCCCTCTTCTACTGTTCACAGCCTATTTATTCAATTGGTAGGTGAATATATTCATGACAGTAATTAAAAGAGCTGTTGAGGTAAAGTGTATCAGTTCTGCTGTGTATTCCTTTGCCAAAATGGCTACCTGCATCTTCATCATATTCTTGATATCTTAAACGTTTCTTACACGTAAACGCTTTCATTTGTTCACTAGCAAACAAGTAAATAGAAATTATAAAAATAGTGAACTGATACAGTTTATTTCTAGAACTATTTGTGAATAGTGCTGCTATGTTCACTCTAGCTGTATCCCCATGGGATGATATAATCATGCATATTGTACTGGTGAGTCCTCTCCTGACAGTAAAAAACGGTCTGTTGTCAAACAGCTGCCATTTTCCATTGCATATTGAACTACATTTCCTTCTCAATTAAAACAAACAAACAACGAAGTAACCAGAACCAAAACAAAAAGTCTTTTGAGGACAGAGTTTGAGAAGTCATTTCTATGATCTCCCATACTACTCCATCCAGCTCTTTCCTCTGACAGTTCCCCTTCTATCCCAGCCTGGACATCTGGCTCCAGCTAATCTGCACTGTCAGGAATCCCTGGCATGAAGATCCATAGGACATCTTGGGATAAAATATGACAGAAGGACCAACACACTGCAAATTCAAGCCAATGCGTTTTCTAAACCACTGAAGAACTACCCCTAGGATCTAGAGGAGGCTACAGAATAGAATACAGCTGACCCCTTAGTTTATGGCAATGCTGGGAAGGGAGGCAGGGGGATGAAAAAGAGGACCAGCATCTGCCTGAATCATCCTCTAAATCTAGTCAATAACAGAATAAAATAGTTCAGTCAGAAGGGATCTACAACAATCATCTAGTCCAACTGCAATATTCACTGGCCACTCTAATAATTAATCTCTTCCCCGCTAAGGACTTTTTAAATGTGCAAGAGAGTTAGGTGTACACTTCTGACACCATCGCTTGAAAAGCTTGCAGTTTCCTCTGCAGGTAAGCAGAGCCTCAAGTATCTGTAACATTTCTTAATTTACATTTCAGACACTTCTTAACAAAAGCAGCGCAGACAAGTTTATGAAAAGAGCTAAAATAGTTTTTGATTACTACAGAATGTAAAACATTTTCAAATTCCTAGTCATATTTGGAAAAAATATATTAATTTGGTCTGTCATTTAATATGTCAACCTTTATCCTGATATGAAGATGTACAGCGAAATAATAAAACTTTAAGAAATGTTGCTTCAACTCTAAATTATGGCAGACCCCTTTTCTAGCAAATGTAACAAAGTTCTAGTATTTTGAGGTAAATCACACTGGAACAATAATTCTCGTAGCTTACCAGCAAAAGCAACATGTTTTCTCATCTAATAAGAAAAGACTAGAAAATGCATTACTCATATTCATGGGACTTGAGAAAAGCATGCTTATTTTTTTCCTTTTATCCCCTTGTTCTCATTTATTACATGAGCAGTATCAGGCCCCATACTAGACAGCCTATTTAAGGAAAAAAAAAAAAAAAAGCATTAAACTGCATATTTGTACTGAGCTTGTCTTACCGCTGTGGTGTTCTCAGTCAAGTTTTCTGGTTGTGACTCTGCTGTGCTCATTGTGTGCCTGTTTAAAGGAAGACAAATTTAAACATTCTCTAATTCATTGGTCTCATTTGACTAACGAACATGAAGCTCAATAGACACACCTCTGATAGTAGTTACAAGACACCAAATCTCTTACGTGCTTGCCTTGCCAATGTATTATTTAGTGAGGCATGGAGGTAAAGTATGCTTTCTGCCATACCTCTGGCTGCACTGCGTGTGCTCACCTTACACTGCTTAGTGGTGGTAAAGGCTGGAGGAAACAGCTTTTGTTTCAGTGCTCTTTGGCAGGAAACAAAGCACCTTCCAGTAAAAAATAGTTTGTTCTTAAGGTTTGGAGAAAAAGTACAATTGATAAGTCAAACGGAGAACAAAGTACTACGTACATTCAGTATCATTCAAACTGCATAATGATACCACATTCCAATGCAGCTGGTTTTCTAAATAATAAACATAATTGCTTTTCAAGGGATTAATTGTGGACCAAAAGTACATATTATAAAACATACAGGAAGAAAAGGTAGAAGGATTTTCAAAGATCTTCCTCTCCCCTTCATTCTGTTTTTGTCCGCTATGTCACAGGGCTGTTACGTTTTCTTTTTTTCTCCCCTTGCCCCAAGTCTGTAATCAAATTGCTTAATCTCTAGAAGCTTTTGACTTTTCTAGCTATTTTTCAAATCAAGGGAATTACTGTAGCATGGATGCTAGCCTTCCAATCTATACTGCTTATTGGCTAGAACAAATTAATTCAAAAAAGGTAATACCTATAAAATGGATAATTTTAAATCTTAATACTTGCTAAGTGCAGGTAACTTGGCAATTGAGGAAGATACTCCTCCTCAGTTTAAAAAAACAAAAACAACCAAACCTTAGAATCTGATGCATGAGCCAAGCATCTTATAAAGGCAACACTGACATCTCTTTACCTTTTAAAAAATGGTAATTCTATGATGAATGCTGAGAAGCATCACTTTCCACTAATGGCGAGCTGTGCATTTCCATCCCTTGTTACATGTTTGTGGAAAGTCAGACACAAATACTTACAGGCATACAGCTTCTGCCTAAAGAGTCCTCTTTCACCTAATCTTAAGTGCTAGGAAAATTGGGTGGCTATGACACATCAGCATTTGTATCACAAACCATAAATAAATTAAAATGTACTTCTAATATTTAGCCCTTTATTCAATTCTGACTGTTGCTTCAAAATCCCTTTATGCAACACTCAGCGCTTCTGACACCAGATAGATGAACAGCAAGAGTGAATGTTTACAAACCCTTTTCATGACCTGGTTTAGAGTTGCAGAAATATTTTAGTTGGCAGGGACCTATGTAGGTCCTCTAGTCCTAACTCCTTTTTCCCTCCTTGTATACAGCCTTGTCTATTCCTAATTTACGTATCTTTTAATTATCTCTGAGAGAGTGCTCAGTCCAAATCTGTCATGATCACACAACAGCAGGTGAAGACTGCAGTCAAGAGACACTGGCATCTGACCTGCCCATCACCACTGTGGGCAGTCACAGCCGAATTCCAGGGTTGCTGGTCCACCATCTCTGTGGGTGGGTATGTGCAAGTAAGCACAACCAACCTGGCCTCCCAGAACTCCTTTTCCAAAGAGACCAGCCAGGAGCACTCAGGGATGGAACCTGCTCTGTAACCTGTCCCCAGATCACTTGGTGTCCTTAGGGACATGTTTTTGGGTGGACTGTTCAGTGGATAATAAAAATACCCAAACACAGGGAGCACCTGTTTTTCATTGTTACTGTCAACTACTTGGCTAACTTAATGTTCTCTCATATAGCCAGCTGGGCAGAAGTGTTCAGCCAGCTCTGGCATGCCGTGCTTGGTTTTCTTTGATTTACATTTGTTTTTCTTTCTCTCTGTAGTTTAATGGAGATTTTTCGGACTTTCAGGCTAAACCTCCTTGTCCAATAAAAAGTTTAAAGTACTCTTCAGTGACCTACAGGGTACACTAAGGGTACCCTCTTGCATCCACTCTTGTGCCACGTGTTTTGTAACTTATGAAAAAGACATGAAAACTTACTTTAAAAACTGCAGGCCATGAAATGTACAAAATAACAAAGTCATTTTAAAAACCTAGAAAATACTGTTCCCCCCCACCCCAAAATAGTAACAAAACTTATACTGGAATAAAACTTATTATGTTGCAAGTTCATCATACATAACCAAGGCTACAGACTCATGTTTAATGAAAGGACTGTGGCCAGCAGGTTGAGGTAGGTTTTCCTCCCCCTCTTCTCTGCCCTAGTGAGACCACATTTGGAGTACTGTGTCCAGTTTTGGGCCCCTGAGTTTAAGAGGACAGGGAACACTTGAGCAAGTCCAGCGGAGAGCTACCAAGATGATCAGGGGACTGGAGCCTTTATGAGGAAAGGCTGAGAGTCTTGGGTTTGTTCAGCCTGGAGAAGAGAAGACTGAGGGGGGATCTCATCAATACCTATAAATATCTAAAGGGTGGGTGTCAGGACGATGGGACTAGGCTCTTTTCAGTAGTGCCCAATGACAGGACAAGGGGCAACGGGCACAAGTTGGAACACAGGAAGTTCCAGGTAAATATGAGGAAAAACTTCTTTCCTGTGAGGGTGCCAGAGCAGTGGCACAGGCTGCCCAGGGAGGCTGTGGAGTCTCCTTCCCTGGAGACATTCAAAACCCACCTGGACACGTTCCTGTGCCCCCTGCTCTAGGTGTCCTTGCTCAAGCAGGGGGGTTGGACAAGATGATCTCCAGATGTCCCTTCCAACCCCTAACATTTTAATAATTCTGTGAAATATGGTTAAATCTGTGTGCAGAATCTCCTCTATCCTGCCCTTGACAGTTATTCAGATTTCTATGTACTTAGTACATGGGATTGCCGAATCACCGCGGAGGTTTTCTTCCGCCCTCAAGTTTGATCATGGCTAAATGACTACAAGGCAACAGAGAATTAGGCCCTTTGTGTCATGGTGTGTTTTAAACTGAAGGTTCAGAAAGCTCATGGTGAATATTGCTGAGCATGAAATCCTTGTCACGAGGCTCATCCATCTCACTTCTACACCTCCATAATCACAGAATCACAGGTTGGAAGGGACTTCAGTGATCATCTAGTCCAACCTTTCTAGGAAGAGTGCAGTCTAGACAAGATGGCCCAGCACCCTGTCCAGACGACAACTCAACTCCCCCAGTTCCGTCCTTGTGAACTAGTATAACACTCTTATATACTTGTAAAGTGTCTCTTGTAACTGAACAGACTAACTGCTGTAACTATAGCATTTATAGTTTTGCATTTAGGTTTTGCTTTAGAAAAGTCTGTTTCATCTCGTCTAAATATTCTTTTATTAGAATTATTTTTTAAAATGAGAATTTACTTGTTCACTATCTGCTTATAATCATTGCTGATAACACTTAATGCATAGTCATTGTGAGGCTATTTGATGTACAAAACAGTCCTCTGGAAGTGGCTTTTTTAGGTTAACCTATTCTTTGTAAATGGGAAATTTGGAGAGAGATCCTACGTAGACACCTTTGCTGCTATAGAGAGAGAATCAGGAAAAGAAGTCAGAAGTTGGTAATTATGATGACATCACTGGAATTAATAAAGCAACTTAGTGTTCATGGATATGTTAAAAGGTGATCCAGAGATGCACATTACCTGGCTACATTATGGTACCATCTGTTCTGAATTTGTATATGGCTGACAGCTAATAAAAGTCCTTGGGAATACATTGCAGTGGGAGGGCACAGAAAAAAAGGTCTTAACATTGAGTTTTAACCAAAGACCTGTTGCCTGAGTTTAAATAATTATTACTGAGTTAGATGATATATTTCAGAATAGGAGTCTGCTTTTTTTTTTTCCTACACAGATCAAGCCAGTGAAATGGAAGTAAGGATTTTATAACCTTGTCACTTTAGCCAGTGTTCTGGGAGCTCTGAATTGCAGCCCCATGTAACAGTTATGGCTCTATCTTGGCAGGAATATATGAATCAGCACAGAAAGCAGTATCGTTTTGTGAATGTGTGAATAGAGCATGCCTCGGCATCACACGTTAAATGAGTGACATTCCCAGGATCATGGCGCAGATCACTCAGATTGGATAACTCTTTAATTGGTCAGTTATTTTCAAATGCAAAAATTGCAGCTGGCTCTCTTGTTGGTAACAATGTGTTATGAGGATGCTAATAATCATTCCATTATTGTAATTCACCTCAATTAATCCTTATGTGATTTCAAGGGACAGTGGCATCCATTAAAAACACAGCTGATGACAGTGGATGGTCACCCCTTGGAGGGCAATAATCACTGTGCTTAATCACTTCCCCTCCATTATAGAGACAAATATTTAGGATGCCTTAATCTTGCTCTTTACATCTTTCAAGAATGACTGGTGAAATGCCATATGACATTCTTTTCAGCATGATAGATTTTTGGATTATGCTGCTGTATCTAGGCCAGCAAGTAGCTTCATACTGAGGGATCATGAAACAAGAATATTTCAGTTATGTCTACCATCTGTCTGAGACTATCACAAGAAGGACTTCTGGTGAAGTTTTCCACATGAAAGACACTATTACTAAAGTATATTATTTAAATTATTTCTGTTCTTCTAGTAGGTAGTGTTTGCCATAAGCCTTCATATAGGAAAACAAAGGTTTCAGTGGAGCAGTTATGATTATTGTGAATTTATTAATATTTATTATTACATCAAATTATTATTATTATTAACATTGGAGTAGCTCCTGGAAGTACAGGCGTCTTCCATTTGTTCTCCCTGTAGTTCAGTACTTGCTTCTGGGCAATATTAAATTTACTTTTCTTTCTTTTACTCTGATGTGGTACAAAAGGTCATTCTTTTCTTGTTTTATTGTAAATATTATTTTCTTGCTTTGTGGCCTATTTGCATACAGGCAGGAAAAGCACTTGAGAGGGCAACAGCACATGGGAGTTTCAGTGTGTTATACAGTTCTGCATGCCAGAATCAGTCAAGACAGTGGACATATGTAGCCTTGGATGTCCATTTTGGTAGTATTAAACGATTTGAAAACGATTGGGTGATTTCAAATTTGATACTGTATATGAAACAGACATGAGAAAGGTCCCAGTTTGCTGAGGGAAGCAGAGATCAAACCAAGTGTGTGGCCAGGCCCTGAGCTGACCTAAGCAACTCACAAATGCTGAGTACAAAGACTAAGACAGGCTAGTCCAAGGTGCCTAGGATAACATCTAAGCAATAGAAAACTGAACTGAATGAAGTATTAGTATCAAGACTGACCTTAAAGACAAAGTCAAGGAAGAAGGCAAGCAATGAAAGGCTGAAGCAGTACTCTGAGATGCTTAGTGCACTATACCTGACTAGTATAGTGAGTACACATGGCAAAAGGTACCTAACACTCACGTTAAGCAAAATATTAATGACACAGAGAAGGCATATCCATTGTTGACCATGCTTGTATTAGGAGTGAGATACTTATATCTTAGTGTTGACTGATGTAAAAGGTGCATAATCTGATCCTCTCTTGCTGCCGCTACAGTTAAACATAGGGAAATGTCTTCTGACTTATGATGAGAAGGTAAAATCTTGGAACACTTCAGAAAGGTATCTTCTGAAGTAAGATATATGGGGTTATTAATATTTTCTCTCTTTTACACCTAATTAATCTTTTTGTCTCTTCACCAGTGATTTAAAGTGAGAATGAGAAGGCTTGAGAGTGTCCACAGCACTTGAGAGTGTCCATTGTGGTCTTCCTTTACTCTTTCCTAAGTACAGGACTTTCCCACCTTTCGCCACCATGTGGAAAAGAATTATTGTTTTTTTTTAAAAAAAAAGAATGAGGGAGGGTAAGGGGCTTTTTTTTGGGGTGGTGGTGGGTGGTGGTGAGAATGGGAGGAGATATTTTTTTTCTTTTTTATTTTCCTTCTGTTCCTCCACAAAACAGCAGGAGCACTGGAGTAAGACATATATTTTCAATGAAGTCTTATGCCCAAGAGGCACAAATAGGTTCTGTGATGTTATTATAATTTCAGTGTGTATGCAACAGGCCTTACAAAAAACACTAAAATAGGGAAGAAAATAGAATGTGAGACATAAATGCCTGAACCTGTGCTGTTATATGTGCTTACTATGGGACCTCATAGAACAGGATATTGCTGTAAATGTCCGCACGTCTCTGTTTAGAACTGATTGCAAAAAGTTAAAGAGAAAGACAAACAGAAGTGAGTTAAGATAGAAATTCCCTTCTCTGATTGCCACATTCTTGATTATGTACTTCAAAGATTCATACACTGGAGGATCTAACAAATAATGAATCTATATAAAAATGGACCTGAGATGACATTTATACTGAAAAGTACTTCTGTCAAAGTTGGGATTCTCCTGGTTGCACAGTAATTTTCCAGACATCTTCAATATCTATTTTGAGGGGTCATCTAAGGTCCTTGCACATTCTGTGCAGTGTGAACAGTACATCTTCATAATTCAGAATGGCTGAACCCTGATTTACAGGCACTAGGTGATTAGTTGGGGAGCATGCATCTTGATAAGAAAGCATAATAAATAAGTTGTTATGGTTTTGAAAATACTGATGCTACACTAAATAGAATGAATAAAAATCCTATATCTGATGTGAGGACAGTCTGATATTAGTACACTCAACTATACGTGATACTACAGAAGGATGTAATTTTGCTGTGAACAGTAAGGCACAAAAACCCTCAAACCCACCATCCAAACAAAGACAGACACTTAAGCAAAAAACCTCTTCTTTCTTTTAGAGAAGAAATATAGCTGTGGGAGTGGGACATTTGGGAACAGTTGTAGAGTTGTTAAGATTCAGGTTTGGGTTTGGTTGTGGTTTGTTTTTGTTCTTTTTTTTTAATCTTTCAAATTTAAGCACAAGATCAAATGAAAGCATGCTCTGAAATTAAAAGGCACAGCTGCATGCTCTAAAATCTCCTGTCCTGCAAACACTCCTCACGCATCCAGATATTCTCCCAAGTGCAGTGATTCTTTTTGGTGTCCATGGAACGGAGGAGGAGATATCAGCTGTTGAAACGTTTTTCTTTTCCTTTTTTACTCCATTCAAATGCACATGAACTTACACAGTTTTCAGATAGATTATGTGTTCTCTTTTTTAAACCTTTGAAATAATTATAATTTTCAACATATAACTGCAGAGCAAGTCCAGTTACTTTGTACTAGCAGTGGATTTTCTAAAAATTTACTTAAAAGAGTACGATATTAAAGGGCATTCTGAAAGGGAAGCTGCTGAGAAACTTCAGATAACTCATCTGCTCTTCTACTAGATCTGTCAGAAAACTACAGTCCTTTTCCAAAGTAATAAGCTTAACAAAGATAAGTCTTACAGTAGAGACTAGAAGCAAGAATTAGGATACTTTAGTCAAGGGACAGGTTTGTAGCCTCAGGATTGGCAAACACTGACTCAGAAGAACAGATGTTATTGAAAACATTTAAGTATTCAGAATTGCTGACAGCTTTTACGTTTTAAGGTAGCCTGGAACAGCTTTGGTCTACTGGTTTACTACTTTTTCAGCCTTACAAATGCAGTTTCTATGGTCTACATGAAACAGCACTGCAGGCTGTCTTTACCTGCTGCCAGGGTGTTCTGCAAGGAACCTCTCTGTGTCCTTTGTCTCCAATGGCTTTGCAAGAGCACTATCAGAAGGAAAAGATAGCATTTAGTATGTCATATAAATAAATCTCTTTTCCTCTGCAGCAAGAATTGAGCTTGACTGCTTGCTTCTGTCATCTTCTTGTCTTTGGGCTACGCTTCTCACTCGGACAGTGGAAGAGATTTCATTACTAATAGTAGCAGAAATAAATTGTTTTTTCTCCTGGAAAGAAAAAGCACTAATACTGGCTAAAACTTTAAAGAGAGAACAAAGCATTTCTTGATACTTTCTCAGACGTACTGGTGAGTAAGAAGGGGAAAAAAAAGGAGACATCATCTTTCCAGATGGTTTTTATGAAGCACCTGAAGTCAAAATTAAGCTAGACTGAAACATGATATTCTTTTTCAGATTGTTACATTTGCATTCAGATGCATCCATATTGTACTGTTCAGTTTTCAATTATGTGCACAGAGAGTCAGTAGGTTGTAGGAAATTACTGACTCTTGTGAAAGAAACTTGGCAGTAAGTTTTCAGGGAGTGATTATGGCAAGTTCTACAGGTCAGAGTAACAAGCACATGTAATAGGGCTTTTAGAAGGAAAAATTGAAGGAAGGAAGACATTTCAAATACCATTATCAATGAAGATAACAATACGAGTAGTTTTTAACCTGGAGGAGTTCTACTAAGGAGTGAACATGACATCACATAACTGAAAAGAAAAGCCAGAGCTAAATCAACTCTGAAGAATGTTTGTTCAGTAGGGCTTTATAGCCCTACAGTGATGAGCCACTAGAAACAGAGTTAAAATTCTGACATTTGGAGTCAATGAAAAGCATACATCAAGCAACACTGAGTAAAACACATACAAATCATTAATTTGTTCTGCTGTTGTTGCTGGCGGGTTTCATTTAGCTTTCTCTCGCTCTCTCTCTTCCCATAAAATATCCACTTTTATGGATGAGATATAGGTAAGTGGTAAAGAGCAGTACTGGGAAATAATAAAACATAACTTACATTTTTATTTATACCTTTTTCTTAATCTGTGTTGTGGCCAGAAACATAAGCTTACAAATCCAACAATAAAAAGAAGAAGCTAAATATTCTTGGCTTTCTTTGAACAGTTTGCAGAGCTCTTGTAGTGCATTGTTTTCATTTCTCGTCCCAGCAGAGAGTGGGATTAGACCTTATAATAAGTACAGAATGGTTGAAGAGACTGCCCTTTTTATTGGCCTGTGCTGGTTGTTAAATGTGACCACAAGAACTGTAAAATCAATGAAATCCTTTCTTTTATATCTGTCTGAAGCAAATTGTTCCTTCGTTTTCTTTAGAGGTTGGGTAGCCACATTTCTCACACTGCAACTGCAATTTAGGAATGTACACCTAAAATCTCAGGTTGATTCAGTATGAAAGTTTGTTAAGATAATCTTTCATATAGAAGTACAATGCTTTTTACTGAAAATGTCATTTAGAAGTAGGTTGATTCTTCATGTCCAACCTGAAGTACTAACATGAGTAAGAAATTTCGAGAAGGGTTGCAGTTTTTTGGTTTGGTTTAGTTTTGCTTAGAGACAACTCTTGTGAGCCTTGAACTGAGTTACCCACATTCTTGTGGCTAAATGTATGGGCAATTAACTTGTCTTTGCTTTGTCTCTATGTCTGACTTTTTATGCCAAATGAAATTACAAATTTTACCATACCCATGTGATGCCATAGTGCTTCTTCCAACAAGGTTTAATTAATGGTAACTGGCTTTTCTCTATAACCAGAGCAACACCACCACCCTACCCTTTAAGAGGAATGTTTCCTTAGGCACAAAGGCATCTAGTTTAATTTGCTTCATTACTGAGGCTGCCTGACTGGAAGAGATAAAGTTTGTGGCATGCACCTTCTAGATGGTGGTGGCAAGATTATTACTATTTGTTTGCTCTCTTCTAGGCCTTTCTGTTAAATTTGCTGTGGGAAGGGATTTGAAGATTGAAATGCCACTACAGTTTCACTTTCCTGCCCCAGTGAGGCATTTTCCCTCCTTTCACCTTCTTCCTCATTGACTAGTTTCATCATAAGTCACATTTTAAAATATTTTTTATATTTTTTATGCTGCCATTGCTCTGATGGAGGACCCATTTTCCAGTATATGCAATTATACAGGATATTGTTTCTAGATGAGTTTCATTTACAACTTCAGTAGCTGCTTATACTCCTCTCTCTGTTAAGCCTGATGCATTCTTATTGTCAAGAAAGGCAATCATAAATTTTGTATTCTGTCTTTTAAATGCAGCAGGGCAAAGACTTCTTACCTCTTGACTTAAGAAGACACATTCTTTTGTGATTACTAATCAAAATGATGGCCAACTGACATTTGTTAGCTCACCAAAGAGATAAGCATTCTGTATAACCACCAGATAAGTAAGGTGCTGGGAAAGGAGAAAGAGCATGTGCTCTGTGAGCCCTTACAGAGAAGCCTCCCCAGACTCTACAAGAAAAGGACAGTGATAACAGGAGATGGTAGACCTAGGGCATGACGTATGTCTAGGGCCTGCATTAGAAGACATAAGGGTGCTTTCTCGTCTGCTTACACAGGCTAAATATTTCTTTGGGGACATGGTGTAGAGGGAATAGTGGGCTTATCCTTTCAGCAGCACTTTGGTTTTATGCAGATTTTAACCTGGTCATGAAACAATATCCACAGTCTCATTGATTTTTCCATAAGACCTCCCACCTCACAGTTATGTATCCAATTTAAATATTAATTTTTTAAGCTGTATTTTCTTACTTCTTGTGATCCATCTTCTAAATATACTATCATTGTTGCTTAATCTGTCCAGTACATGTAGACTGTCAGTTATATATCTTCTCATTTGCCCTTTAGCAAGACTACAAGCTGCTAGGTATTTTACATTTTTCTCAGAACTTAGTTCCTTTCCAAGTCTTTAATGATTTTTCCTGTTGTTTTTTGAAATGTCTCCAATATGCTGGTGTCCCCTTTTTTGGGGGGGGTGGGGGGGAGCAAGAAGAAAAAAAGGCCTGCATTACTTTTGACATGTCTCCACTCCACTACCAAATAGAAAAATTTTCTGTTGAAAGACTCAGTGCAGTGACTATACTATATAGGCTTGAGTTAAAATTGCTTGGATGAGTGAACTAATTTTTGTATGCAGAGGTTCACAATCTGCTTATTGGCATTTTCACTGCCAGTCCACGGTATTTTTGCTTTCAAGACCCTGCTCTGCATTTGCTTTCATGGAGAAAAAATATTTTACAAGAAAGTGATAAGTTTTCTGCAGGGTGTTAATAACCACAGTGGAGCCAGTGGTCCTGCCAGGATTCAGAATTCTTTTAAAATTTGAGGACTGTTGTTTAGAGTACATGGGGACATAATTTCAGACATTGGCATTACTTTTGGTATTCAAAAGAAATCTTAAAAATCATCCAAGAAGTGTTCTGGCTGTTGCTTGCCTTCCCAAACTGTACAGACTGGTGGCAGTATCATCCTGGGGAAGCTGTACTTTGAGTGTGTCTCCTAAACGTTGTCAACTGTGGTAGAGAGCCCTTACCACAGTGCTTATTTTATCTATTTATTGGAAAAATAAAATATTGTTGGCATTCACACAAACCTATTACAGAACACTTAGAATTCATTTCCTTGGTTTCTCTAATAAAGTTTATGTTCAGAATGCATTTCCAACAAGGAGACTAATAGGGAAAATACTAATAAGGAAAGACTAATGATTCTCTTGGTATGTCTTTCCTTTCAGCTCAAGGCATCACCTTGGCCAGCAAAGTCGTTCACAGGCTAGGACACATAGCTACCTGAGGATTGTGGCAGGGAGAATACACCAGAGCATTTCTCTTAAGAGCTTTTATTTAAAAGTCTGGCTTATGTAACAGAATAAAGCTTTTAAAAGAAAAAGAGATCTAAGGCATTAATATGCAATATTTTCAGGTGAATTTGGTAATCTGTATTATGTACTCCTAGTTCTGTATTTGTGTGACCAACATTTGCCCTATGAGGGGCATAATCCAAACTGGCAATCAAGGAGGTGCAGATTTTTAAATTAAAAAACCCCACGAGCTTACCAAAAGTGTGTTATATCTGGAAGGACCTTCCCCTACTTACACATGGGTCTGCCATTTTATGGCAGGGGGCCACCATTTTGTTCTCCATCATAACCCATGTCTCTTCCAGTGACTGGCTGGCAAGACCAGCCACCCCTAGCCACACAGGCAGTGGTGCATCAGGAGAGGAAGCCCCAGTCCCAGCATACAGGGAGGCCGCCACTTTTGGTAGCATCATTCTCCACATGGCTGTGAGAAGTGCAGAAGGCTTTTTCTATAAGGATTGTTTGTTTTTAAATGTATGTTATCCAACCAGACTGGGATGGAAACTGATTCGGTGTTTGGCTAAGGGTTTTGGTATAAATGACATATCCTGCCTTGTAAGAGCTAAACCATTCAGGTCATGGGAACAGAGCACCTCAACCCCTTCCATGTATACAGGCCCCAGTGCCTCATGCTAAAGCCATTCTGTTACCAATGATTCCCAGAACACCCACATCTACAAAGCTGTTGGGAAGCTGGGATTGTTGTCAGCCCAGAACTTTCTGCTTTTAAATGCAGAGAGTTTGAGTGGTTTAAAATTAGTTCAGTGAAACTGTAATCAAATCCATTTATATCTATCTGAATAAGTACTTTATTGCGAGGCTTGACAGCAGTTGGGCCACTTATAATGTGTGCCCAAATCCTCTAGGAGCAGAGTGCTTGATTATAAGATCTTTTCCCTGGGGACCGTGTTTCTGTTATGTTTGTAAAGAGCCTGTGCAAAAGTGCTGTAAGTCTCCTTGGAGTTTCTAGGATTTGCTGTTTTGTTTTGTTTTAAAAAAAAAATATATAAAACGAGACTGATGAAATGTGAAACCTGGGGACCAGCCTTTTTATAGGCATTGTTATTCATCTTATTATGAATAATGTAAACATGCGACTGCTAAAAAAAAAATGGTGGTTAGTTCCATATGAGAGAGAGGCACAATCAGAAAAAAAATTGTGTGGAATATCTGTTTTCTACTTTACCAGTGGATAGGTAGTGTCATTTTTTTTTTTATTTGTCGCATTAGGAAAGTTCTTACATAAAAGAAAAAAAATCTGAAAACAGGTTATGTGTAGAGTCTTTTAAAGAAAAAAAGAATTATCCACTTAAGCTCCTGTATTTAGATAATTTAGTGGGAGAGAAGGACAGCATAGTATTAATTCAAAATTTGACTTTAATATGCCTTAGGGGAAAAGACACTGAGGAAAAGAGGTTGGTTTTATTTTTTTAGTTAAAAAACAGGAATTGTAACATTCTGTGTGCCACAGAAACATTTTTAATAATGCTGCTGTTATTGACATTAGTAACTGCCATACAGTGATAAGAAATAGAATGTTATACTGGTCTGGTAGAGTTGTGCATATCATACATAATGCTCTGCACATAAGCCCCGCTACTTGTTGTGTGCTTATTGTGTCCTTAGTAGCAGGTTTGTGTTAAACACACGAGGTGTAACAGGTGCTTTTCAAGTAAAACTATAAAATTATTTTTCTAAATTACAGTGCTTTTAGTTTTGTAAAATCTTTCATTTTTCAGAGACTCACGAATTCTCTGAAATAACTCCGAGCGTTGTTGAAAGTGAGAGATAACCTTCAGGCAAGAATATTGTCGTACAGATTTCTGTCAGTGTCCTTGAGCTCTACAATCAGCAGATCACTTGAGGTGTCAGCAATGTGTATGTTTTCTGTGTGAGACCCCAAAATGTCAGGACTTTGAGGCTCCTTGAATGTTTGAGATTTAACCCCATTAGTAAAATGTTGACCTAGTTAGGTATGCAATAAAAGCATTGCTGGAATCTACTTATCTACAGCTCTGTGCTGTTGTTCTCTTCACTTGCTAATCTCACCTCAGTGGTGAGATGCAGCTTTCTTGCTGAAGAACATTCATGTTTCACCCTGATTAAAATTATTAAAATATTCATGAGAGAGAAATTTTGCTGACACTGTTTTTAGAGGAACTAAATGCTCTGGAGCACATACTGAACTGTACATGACTGGTGTGGTAGAAAAAAGCCACCTGGAGACTTCTTTTTTTCTGGGCTCCATGACAAATTTTACGTCCATCTGCACTTCAGTCTTACAAGAACATAAATATCAAACTATTTTAACTTGCACCCAGCTGGAAAATATATACTTTATGAGAATAATGACATTATTTAACAGTACTGTATTCATAGCTTATGGATCTCATGTGGATAATAAACTTGAACCCTACACCGTACCCAGTATTACATTATTGAAAAACTTGTCTTTTCTAAAAGTTTTTAGATTGTGTCCTTGCTTTATAAAGAACTCAAAAAAAGGAAAAAGTTCACCTCACATATGCATATAGGTAATATTTAAAAGCCATCTGGTTTTAGAAACTATGGGTTTGTTTCTACTGAAGTATTAATTATGCATTTATCCAAATAGAGCCTGATACAGTTTTAGGGGAGTGAGAGGAAAACATTCTATCTTCTGGTCAGCATTAATCATCTTTACTTCACCAAAGGAGTAATTTGCTCTGGGATTGTGTCTGCATCAACAAGGAAAGTATTCTTTTGTAATGCAAAAAGCAATGCCAAACCATCTTGTCTGGCAAAATGATATTAGTTGGAGACAAGAAGTAATTTAGGAAAATATAGTTTAACAAGGAGAAAAAAAGAAAAAAAATCAAGACGAGAAGTACAATAGGAACTTTCAAATATGGAGAATAGGGACCAAGAAGAGAAAGTCACAGAATCACAGAATGTTAGGAGTTGGAAGGGACCTCTGGAGATCATCTTGTCCAACCCCCATGCTTAAGCAGGGACACCTAGAGCAGGGGGCACAGGAACACGTCCAGGCGGGGAAAAAAAAAAATCGCGAATGCAGTCAAGGAGTTAAGAGACAGGGAGCTGTCAGTGCTGTGGGATTCTGTGATTTCTGACATCTGCTAGCTTTCTTGTCAACAGCAAAGAATGGTAGGGCTAATGTATATGCCTGTTTAGAAAGTTGAATACATTTTCAGTGCAGAGATAAAATATCCCTTCATTGTTGTTACCATCTCCCCCACACCCCCCCGAAAGCAAAACAAACACTGAATTACAGAAGAGCCTCTTGCAAAATTTTACTGTCAGCATTCTGGGAGTCGTGACTGCTGCAGACAGTTTCTGCTCCTCTTGCTGTAGTTTAGGCTTTTTACCTATGATACTCACTGAATAGGAAAAATAATGTGTGGCAATCTCAGTTGTTGTATAGTCTTTTCTTCTTCCAGATGTTCTACCTATATGTTCAATGTAAAATCCTCCTGTTGAGCCCTATTTGCATTTTACCTTTGCTGATATCAACTGAGTGGTTCTTCTACAGCCTCTGCTTCTATAATAATGACTCGCCTAAGTTTACTTTGAGTGTATTTTGACTATCCTTTAAAAACAGAAATCCTGTAAAAGCCTGCAGCAAAAGGTCTCTCTCTCTCAGGCTATTTTGCCTCTTAAAACATATGTCAGATATTTTCCTTCATTCTGGTCTAAAGAATAATTAAAGGAGTACAATTCTGTATTAGTGCCATGGTAAGGACTCAGATTGTCTCTGAAAGCCAGAAAGTTCAAAATGTGTGATTCTTAGGAGAGTAATGTTATTATATATGAAAAGGTAGAGTTGTATCACACAGCAAAAAATAACTTCATGTGAAGATCATCAGAGTGTATATTTGAGAAATAAGTATTTCTGATTTATTTCATGTAACTCTGCAGACTTAATGTATCATTAATACAGATTTTCACATTTAGGCGCTCCAATTTTTAATAAATTGAATAGGAAAGGGCTAAAAGATGCCATTAAGTTTCATGAAGGGCTTAGGGCAGCCTTAAACACGTGTATGGAATTAAGTATAGAAGAAACTAATTTTATCTACCCTTATTAAGAATTTCTAATGGATTTGTCGGTCTAGTATGAGTCAGTGTGATTAGTTAGCATTAATAATGTCTTAAAGGGTCTTTTTTTTCTTTTTTTTTTGCTCTTCTTTGATTTCAGATATCTGTATAGTAGGAATTGTTGCTTGGGTAGGTATTTCAAATACTCTCCCTTTTACATCCTTTATTCTTTCTTAATTGTCCTTCACGTCAGCAAATACAAATTCTGATAACCTGATTTAGTTTACGTTATCCCTGTTTAATTTAACCCTCTTGTAAGGGTTCCAGGATGAGACCTTGGACTTTACTTTGGCTTCTCACATAATTTTTTCTGGATAATAACTATCTACATAGGTTTTGAAACAAGACCCTGAAAATCCTGGCTCTTATAAATTTAAGATTTTTATTAAAAAACAGGATTTTTATTGAAAAAACATTGAGGCTTACTCCAGAGATAGGAAACCAAAATCACATGAAAGTGATAGCCCAGATCTTCCTGTGCTCAATTCGTAGATTTTCATCTGTTGTAGGAGCTGCATTTCCCCTCAGTGTGATAGCAGTGTTCTGCTTTGGGTATGATGGCAGCATGTGTTAGAGTGAGCAGTCACTTCCCTAAGGTAAAGAAGTTCTGTAATCTGGACAGCAGAAGGGGAAAGGCGTTTCATGTTGTTTCATAAACTGATAATCCCACCATTAAATCATCCAGGGTAGATTCAGAACAGGTTTAGTTTCCTGGCAAGGAACAGACCTGCCTAATCACTACAGACTTGCTGGGTGATTGGCACTGTGTGTGACCCTGACCATCATCTCTGGCCTGGACCCAGACTTGCTATTTTACATCCTGGCTCTTGTTGGTGTGGTTGCAGGTGCCAGCCTTATTACTGTGCTTGTTCCCAGCTCACCTTCCCTTGCAGAGCAGCTGCCCCTCGATGCTCCTTGACATGCTCTGTGCATGTCTTTCACTCTTTCTCCTTTCTTCTCTAACTGTTGACCTTTTTCTCATACTCCTTCTTAACTCCTTCACTTTCTCTTATACTTACCAGAGAAGGATATTAAGCTCCTTCAAAGGAAAAGGGAGTCTGTTAGTGGGAAAGTAGTACCTGAAATGGCTACTTGCCACATGAAGAGAATACAGCAGAGTGTATGTTTCAGCTCAAAAGAACAGAAGTGGGGTGTATTCCTAATGATTTCTTCTGCCTGCTTTATTTCCATGTGTGCATGTTTTCTTGCTTTCTTGATAAGCATCTTATCTAAGGAGAACTAAGGAGTATGGCAGGCACTTCATGGTTTTTTGTCATGTGGCAGAGCTATATCTGCAACAGAATAGAGCACATTTACAAGGGGATCTTTACCTGAAACATCAGAAATTTCCAGGGAAAGAGTTTAGGTAAGGGCTGATTCTTCACATACACTTGGAAAACATGGAAGTCTCAGTTCTTATTGCTGTAGCTATGAAGTACTCCAGTGGGTACCCAACTGAAGAGTGTGCAGAACCACAGAAGCCTAATTCAAGCTTTGCTTATGAAGGTGTATTAGTAATAGTTTTAGGAAAGTAATTTATGAACAAAGACATTAAATCAATATCTAAATATATCTTGCTGAAATTAACATTTGCTTAAATGATGTGATTAGCTTGCACATAATTGGGGACACCAGCATGCTCTGTCTATATAGGACTAATTGTTGCTATATTTATTTTTCTATGCACAGTTATTAAACTCAGAAAGTGTTGGTCTTTTTGCCTCTTAGACTGTACTGAAAGTGAAGATGTTCTAGACATCTCTGAGGTGATTCTCTTACAGCTAGCTTAGCTACCAGCACAGTGAACGTAGTCTGCATCAAGTGCTTTGCTGCCTCAGACAGATTGCATTTTCTAATGTAGCGTGCTTTAGAAACATGGCTTAAATTCTTCCTCTGTAGAACAGGAATAACGTTAATCCCCAGTCACATGTTGGAAGTGGCACTGCGAGGATTAACCAGTTAATGTTTCTACAATACTCTGATGTTGAAGAGGACAACATTTTTGCATAATATTATTGGCTGATAGGTGACTAATGGCAAAGCACAATTGCAATTTCCACATTGTCAGTAGGGCTCCATATATTATTTTAACATGTCCTCCATGTTGCACAGAAATTTTTAAGTCTCTTCTAATTTACATGGAGACTGGTATTTTACTGATAGCTTTTTAGGAAAATTGAGGAAAAAGAAGGTTGGTGCAAAAGAGTCATATTGCATTGCCAGCCATGTAGCATCAAGATACCAAGTTAGAAAACAATCTAACTGTTAAGGAGTTAAAAAAGGAAGTAAACATCTATTTGAAGGATGCAGTACAGACCATAATTATACATAACTGCCAGTCTCCAAGCCAAGCAGTGTTCCAGCAGAAAGAAGGGGAAGGGTTTACCATCTAGAATCAAAAACTGAGAAAAGATGTAAAGGTTATTAAAGCTAGCTAAAGAAAGTATTCTCCAAGTTTGCTTGGCTTAAGTAAGCTTGAAGGTCAAACATGATGATTTAGGGGGGCATCTAGTCCCTTTTCCTTATTAATATTTGTCCTTTGAATGAAGTTAACTTGAGAATTCACAGTAATTAAGATAATCTGTAATAATTCCACTCTCAAATTTTCATATTCTCAGAAAGCAATGGGCTTGGAAAATCTTGGAAACTGCAGCAGGAAAAAAGATTGAATGAGCAAAAAGTAGGATACATGATAACTAGTGGGGCAAGACTGAGCAAAAACATGAATTTTTGAGCTTTGCATTTCCATTTCATTCCCAGACCAGTTTTATGCCAACCCGCTACAGTTTAGAGCAGCCTTGGAGATATTCTAAATTCTTCCAACTGGCCTCTGAATAGTTGCCTGCCAACAGAGGAGAGAGAAAGCCCAGCAGTGCCCCTTGTGCTTCCTGTAGTGGGGCTGGGAACTGGAGTAAAAGTGACAGCTTTGTGTCCACTACAGGGGCTCTGTGCCAGTTCTGCAGTCATAAGGAAGTCTTCGGCTAGGGAAACTGACTTGGTTTCTTGTCTCCATGTGGCCAGAGCAACACAAAGAGATCCAGACAAACTGGAGAGACTGAGCTTTTTATTCTTGTATCTATATATTTGATGTGTTTTGTGCTATCTTGTTTGGAAGTAAATCCAGGCATGTACAGAAAAGAGCTGGTCCAACATGACATTATTGCTAGAGCTCCAGCAGACTGCTTAATACTGTGTAACATTTTATGAGTTATTGACAAATTCAGTGTTGGGGTTGTCAGGCTAACTATATGGTTGAATTTCGAGGAACGTTCTAGTTTAGTTGTTGGATCAAATTTCTGACTGATTAAGACATTATCAGTTACCTGAGCTTCAAGTTTAGTTATCTCAGAAACTGCTTTTTACTAGAACACCCTCCAGGCTTTCAGTGACAAAGACCTGAATTGAACTTAAGTTCAGAAATTTACCTTAAAAGTGTCAAGTGAACAGCTGTATTAGATCACTGGAGATTTCACTCATCTCCCTGGTGAATATGCCAAGCGGGATGATATTGCTAGTGTATTCTAGAGATATTACAGACTTCGCTCCAGGTTTAACATGTTTTTCTTTATCATCCTTATGTGGTAGTACTTAAGAGGACATTATTTATGCAGTGTGTCAAAACATAGTGGATTTATTTTGACTGTCTGTAGTTTCACCAGCCTAGCAGCAATACTGT
This sequence comes from Phalacrocorax carbo, assembly GCF_963921805.1. NCBI lineage: Eukaryota > Metazoa > Chordata > Aves > Suliformes > Phalacrocoracidae > Phalacrocorax > Phalacrocorax carbo. The sequence continues at coordinate 21,828,015 of NC_087517.1, read as the reverse complement.
TCTGACTACCAGTTTAGAGTCCTACTAGGAAAAAGGGATTAAAGACTTTTAGGCCACTGCTTTTCTTCTTGGTCCCTACCCATTCTGGCAGTCAAGCTATAAGCAAAAATGGGAGTGATGAAGATCTTGCACTTGTTCTGTGCCTGCAAGGGACTGCCTTTTCCCCTTCCTCTTCTCTCCTCTGTGGTGTGTTTTGTAGACATCTGAAGGCTGCTGCAAGTTATATTCCTCCCCCCTGCCCCCCAACCTTTTGGACCATCTGCATGGCAGTTACAAAGAATCATTTTTACATGATTTGAGACCTCTGTGCCACGTGATATACGTGGCCATAGTGAAGCTGTTCTCCAGCCATCTGGGTGAGGGTTTATATTTAACTGTTTCATGAGCAGCAATAGCTTTTCCATCTGTTATGTTGTTCTGTAAAATCAGTGCCAATTGCCTTCATGTAATCTGAAAAATATGCATATGGCATTGGATTCTGCTGTATTTAAGGAAGTTTTGAGCTCCAGTGTTGATTTATTGTAGGCAGGTACTACTTCAATATCAAAAGGATCACAATGAAAACTAAAGGTATTTTTACAAGATATGGTGGAAATCTTCTTGGACAACTAAGGTATATGTAAGATAAAAGGTGGTTTGAGTTGGCTATAGTAGAAGTATTATAAGAATCTCCTAAAGTAGAAAATAATAATTTATATGAGTGAAATATTGCCTGGTTTTGACTATGCAAAAACATCAGTAAGATGTATATTGTGAAGTTAGGTATTATGTCACTTGCCAAGTGTCACTTGGCACTCTTGAAAATACTTGGAAACCTGCTGATTTAATATATTGTCTGATGCTGTTTCTATCATCAGTCACCTGCTCTCCTTGAATGTCTAACAGCCCTCTGGGAATTAATGCTATATTTTTAATCATGCTAATCAAAAGTTGCTGTACAAAAGATTTCTGCTGTCAAGGGAGCTATTGCAAACAAGAAACACTGAACACAATGACCTGTCTGTGAATCAGTTTCTGTATGCCATCTCTCTTTTTGCTTGTTCCTCTTGTTTTTTTCCCTAGATAACAGTAATCTTCACAAAGTATTTCTTCAAATAATTATTATTTTAAAGCTGAACCAGGAAGTAAATGTGATTTCTGAAAGCAAGGACAAGAGGCACCCTTCTCTAATACCTCATCTGAAATACTGACACTTTAGGATACATTTCTATAGGCACAACAGACTGCAGTTACTTTGTGTATGTAGAATTCATTGTTAATTCCCTGCTTCACGGTGATAATTATTAAAGCCCGAGTACTTCTTTTTAGCATGTTGATATTAAATATACATGCTGATGGTCCTCCAATTACTGCTCAGAAACAGAAGTGTCTTGGATAATTAGCTTAATTCTTCTTTGATTGTTGGGTCAAAACAATTAAAATCTTTTTTAAATTAAAAAAGGAAGTTAAGTATATGCAGCTCTGTCTCTCATGAGGTATCTCAATAAAGTAAATTCTTCAGTTATTTTTCTGTCCTTTTAAGAAGATAAAGTGAGCAATCCGTTGTATATAAAAATGTCAGTCTACCAGCTAAATAAATGAAGGTATATTTTAACACATAGTGATTTTGAATCAGAAATGGCATTAAAGGGAAGACTAAAGTACCTCTAGAAATGCAGAATAATTTTACTCTCTGGTAAAGAAAATAACCAATTTTCTAATTGTAAAAAAAACCCCAACAACAACCAACCAAAGCAACCTCACAAAACAAACAAAAAAAAAGTCCAAAAAGCCACAGCCCAAACCCCTCAAAAAGCCAAACTACTAGACATATTAAGAGAAATATTTTCTTTTTTAAACAGCTCCTAAACAATTGTGTCCCAAGAGAGATAAAGTTGCACATGACACTGGAAAATCTTGTGGTCTGAGCTGAAGACCATGAGGAGAGAGTCAGTGGAGATCTATAGAAAAATGCCACTTCTTGTACATACACTATGGGCCTGGGCCAAGAAGTCTTACTGGAAAACTCTTCTTCTGTAGAAAAAAAGGAAGAAGGAAGCTCAGTCCGATCTCTTAAAGAACAAGGCATGTGTTCTAACAAGATGCATCTGACAAAAAGTGATAAAGGTTTAACAGTATGAATGCATCTAGGTGTGTGAGAAGAACTCACACAAATATTAATGTAAATAAAATGAACATTTGATTTGTATATACATGCATATGTTTGTATATGCATATGTGTCTGTATGTTTCTTGTATAAAACCAGGACGTTTTAGGGAATTGGAAAAACCAAATAATAATAGGTGATATGATGTATCTATAGAAAATATATGGAGAAATTCATGGAGGAGCAAGTAAAAGTTTAGATCTATTCCACTTATGTGATTAAAATTCACCAAGATATGAAGTCATTATTTGGCAAATTTCAAGAGTCACTATGAGCAGGATAGCTGATAATTTAGGTAGCAGATAAATTATAAGACATTTGTTACATTTGTGCCGTTCTCTAGGCTGATTTCCTGCTTCTGAGTGAATCTATCAGGAGGGTAATAAAGCCATTTAGGTAGGTAGAGGAGATATAGATGGATAATGGGATTAGGGAGCAATGAAGGCATCATGACTCATGCATTCTCACTGGGGTCTTACAACAGGAGTTTCATGTGAGGGGCACATCACAATGGAACTCACCTGTAAAACACGAAGACATTTATCAGAGAGAAAAGCTGAGTCTAGAATGCAGTTTCTAAAACTGTTGTTGAAACATTTTAATGCGTAGGATTCCCATACTCTTTCATATTCATAAATAGTTGAAGCTGGGGCACACTAAGAGAGCCTGAAAGTACCATGCATAAAAATCTGAAGGAAGGGGGATTATTAGCTTTTCTATTTACATCTTGTAGCAAATATATTTGCTTCTTTTTTGTTTTGTTTCTGAATCACAAGTATGCCCAACAGGTTTGGTTTTAAGCCTGTGAAAGGAAAGAAAGGGAAGGAAAAAGGAAGGAAAGGAGGGAAGGAAGGGCTTTTGGAACATTTCTTTAGGACGCAGTTAGGTTGCTCAGCAATGAAATTTGACTTCAGAGACAGAAAGCCAGTCATAGGAACTTCTCATTGTAGCACTACTTGGGATAAAAATTCACTTTCTCATACAGAAGTTATCAGTTTATAGCCTGAAATACTTTTTTCCCTTCATACGTGGCTATATTCAAGGAACCAGTGTATGTGCAGCTTAGCAGTTTGGCAAACTCCAGTGAAAAGAGAAGCAGTTTAAAGTGCCACATGGCACAATGCATTGGAAGACATGTTATTTAGCTCAATGACTCAGCTTTGGTAAGATTTGGTAAGATGGCAACTCATTTTGTATATAATTTATTTTGTACCTTGTCCCATTAATTAGACATTTCCATTACAAGAAAATCTATCTACAGATTTACAAGCATTGTGTTTTAATTTGTCTTTGAAGACAAATAACACATCCTAATTATTAAACCAAATAAGGACATGTTGGGTGACTCAATATAAAATGCTCAAACTTGAACCTTAACACTTATTTCTAGAAAACCCTTCCTTTTCAAATATATTGCAGATTAGGTTAATGTTCTAGTAATCTCTGTTAATCAGCATACATTTTAATATGTACTTTTGCTGATGTGTTATGTTTGTAAATGTAAATTATTTCATTTGAGCCAAAGTTTATTTTAGATTTTCTTTCTGAGGCAAGCCACACTTTGGGTTTCTGGTTTCCATTCTTTTCAAAGGCATGGTGCTTAAAGGTATGTGATCATTAGATATAATATCTGTCAATTCAGAAACAAACCTCAAGGATTCCAGATGGTCAGCACACTTCCTGACACCAGAAAAGATGAAGAAGTAGATTTCATCTGGTTTCTTTAATCATTAAGTTTAAAAAGAAGAGAGGTGTTTCCCTAGATTTTTTCCACTGAAGACACAAAGCTCAATGATTTTGCAAATTATTATAAAGAGAATACTACAGTTAAACTATGGAAATTTAGAATGCACACTTTGATTTGAAATGCAAGACAGTAAAATTACATCACTTGCATGCAGAAACATAACTAACTTGTTATAAACAGATGTTTGAGGTATTGATGGAATCATGCCTTCAGAAAAATTAATAACCAAATAATGAAGGATATCTTCACCTTCTGCTTTCCCAGAGTTACACCATAAACATCGAGGAATATGTTTCAAATCCAGAAAAATTTGCTTTGAAAATGAACTTTTTGTTTTCCTTAGATAATATATTAGAATGCAAGTTACTTTGCATCCTCACCATATGCCCTGTTCGGGTTGGGGCCCTGTGGGGGCTGTGTGCAATGGATTTCTAGAGGTATAGTACCATTGATACACTTTTGACAACTGCTTAGTGTGAATGTGGAAATAGGAAGTGAAATAATACTGCATGTTACCTTGTAAGACAGGGATAACAATTATGCGGAGCAGGTGCAGAGACTACTGTTTCCCATCTGATAAGCTGTCGGTCAGTATGATGTCCTGTTTATTTCTGAATGAACTTGTGAATATATTATCCTGACCAAGTCTTCTGTGTTGCTAAAGACTGCAGAGGGAGAAAAAAAATCACGGTTTAGTTAATTCACTAGACCAGTTTGTCCATGGTTTGGGAGACAGTGAAGCTATCAGAGGTTGAAAAACTTCTTTCCTGATATATGTAGCTTTCTTAGAGTCAGACAGATTATTTATTCATTATGGCTCTGAATATTTGTTTTCATTGAAAGGGTCATTTTATGGGTTATTCAAGAGTCAGGCCATGTGTTCTTTAATGAGTCAGGCATGCTCGTGACCTCCAAAATTTCTGTTTTGTTGACCAGGCCAAACTTTTCTGAAGGCAAAAGTGCAAGGATATTGCTCCAACATTCCAGGCAGCTTATCTGGCTTCTGAGAGACTCACCTGCAAATCTAAAGGGCTCACTGCACTTACCTTCTAGTGCAATATCAACACTGGCACCCCAGAGGCTAGAGAAGTGACAGTCATTATAAAGAGCATTTTGTCCATAAAGTAGTTATTGTGTATGTTCTGAAACAGCAATCATTTTTCCAGTGCTACTATTTTTGCCTACAGTGCACTATCGATACTGTTACACAAACAATTTTAGTCACCCTCACAGTAAGTAAATATTCAAAATACTGGTGGTGTTCTTACTTTGGTGCTGTCTTAGTGGTATTGGCTTCTCCCTGCTGTAGTAGAATGTGAGGATTCATTAAAATTTGCTATTTTACTCTGATCAAAACTAGTATAGCATTAGGCATATAATTTCTTTTAATACTAAAATAGTAAAATAATTAAATTACTGTGAAAATATTATTTTTTAATGTTAACTACGCAAAAATAGGTTCAGTGTAACATGAATCACATCTATTGTTTCTCTTGTATTTTAAGATCAGTTCTTAAAGTCTTAGGGTCCCTTTAATTACATAATACTTTTTTTTCTAGCACTATTCAGTGTTTTGCATTCGCTTAGTGATAAAACTATCACTTATGTAGGTAGTAACTTGACTGTTATTACCTACATTTGCAAACACTGCTCTACTACAACACAGTCCTATCAGGTGTTTTGTGTATTGGAGTTATTTAGCCACACCTATGGAACACTTAAAAAGTCCCCTACATAAAGGTGCAATTAAAAAAACAACTCACAAAATTTACTATTTTTGTCTCTTCATCTTGTGTTTTTTTGAGTTGTTGCTGGTCATTGCAGAAAACAAAAGCTCTGTCTAAAGCTCTATCCTAAAATTTGACATTGGTTAGAGATTGCCTTCAGATTCCAGTGTTAAATTTTAATCCATACTTTACAACATATGCCTCAGAAAATTATTTCAAACTGTAGTTAAGCAGCTGAATTAATCTGTAGTTAGGTAGGTTCAGTTCTTGCTGAGATTTTTTTTTAATACCTTTAAAGACTGTTTTCTTTCCTTTTCTCCAGTCTTCCTTAGTCATCTTTTGGCCACTGTGTGAAGCCGAAAAACAAACTCTGACCTTTCATTTGATCCAGGACACTTGTAGGATTTGTCAGAATTCTGGATCTCTCCTGCTCTCTTCCTTTGGCAAGTGGTAGTTTTCTGGGGCTTTTTTCAGTATTAATTTACTCATTGGATGTTGGAAATACATGTAACACATGTTGTGCATGAAGTAAGAAGGGGTTCAATGATCATCCTGTCCAACATTTTTCATACCCATTTTCTATTTCAAGGGCTGAACTTAAAACATTTCTGGCTTGGCCTGATGATTCTCACAAGTTACAAGTAAATAGCGTGTAACTGGCGTTTGAAAGTATGGTTATTTTTGTATTTATGCCATCCAGTCAGTATTTTGGTTCAGTAACAGTGCAGTCAACTTTCTAGCAGTAAGCATAGATGAGTGTCTCATTTGTGAAACAAATCCTGTAGCTTCCTTTGTCAGTTATCACCAATTAGGAAGTCTACTGAATTCAGTATAGGGGTATCATTAGCTTTGACACATACAGAATCCGATCTTGATGTGTTTCCATATTTGTACTTATTGGTCAAGAATAAATTTGGGCAATAAATTAGAAAAGAGTTTCTGAATATTGTGGTATAGGCTAAGAGGGTGAGGAAAATCAATATCTTGCAACAGGACAGAGCTTGCTAAAATGATGAAAGAGATTGGATCTAGGAGAGAGGGACTCATGAAGCTGAAAATTAAAACATACCTAGATCTCACAATAATTAACAGTAAATATAATAATGTGGTGTGTATGTTCTAGATTTATCTCCCTTGTACTTGATTTTAAATATATGGCTAGTTCCTCTGTAGAACTACTTTTACATTAAAAAACCAAGCACACGATTATTCTATTATGTCTTGCCGCATGAGAGGAAGAGTGCTGAACACTACACAGTATCAAGTTCATACTGAGGCATGTGCAGCCTAGAGGTTTTTAGAAGAATTCGACTAATGCTTGGATGTTAGTAATTAAGGCAGTGCAAGGCCAGTGATGCAGACCACCTGAGAGAAACTTGCAATGACACATACTGAATACTTGCATAATAAATGTTTGAAAAAAGGCATACTGAATGGAAGGAAATTACTACTTAGTAAGAGGAAACAAATTAATTCACAAATTTAGAAGGCAGAAAAAAGTCATCAGCTTTTAACCCTGCACTGTAACAAAAGAGCTACATATAAATGTTTAAACAGAACCATTACAAAGAAATTAAACACTGTTTACGTTATGAAGCAGTAGTTCTGTAATTAATGCAGTTTACAACACGTACCTTTATAACAGAAGTCCTGCAACTGACATCATATTCATTGAAGCAATAGTCATTACATAATGAAATAACATAAAATGAGAACAAAAAAGGTTTACACCAAAAGTATAAAAAATCCAGTAACAGTTTATTTTAGATTGTATGCAACATATATTCTTATGGAAAAATCTTTTGGCTATTTGGTCTACACAGCAAATGTAAAATGGAAAACATCAAAAGATCAGTTTTCTCATCTAATTAATCTAGAAATCAGAGAGACCTTCAAACTAAATTTTCAAGGGACATAAGGTCCAAACAAGAAGAGAAAGTAAGTGTTTGTAATTGCTGCTTCAGTTGAATCTCTAGGAGTAATTTTTACCTTCTTGAGATACATTTTTTTATGCCAATGTTCAGAAAACTTGGTACATCAGAATATATGTATTGTACCCAAAAATTCACATGCTACACTGGAAATAGTCTACCCTGCAATTTCTCTCTTGTTGAACAAATTCCTGCTCTTTTCTACTTAAATAATACAGTATTGGGAGCTGACTTTCATTTCAATGTAATTTTTATTCATAACAAAGAAGGTGTTCAAGGTTCTTTTTCTTTCAGTAAAAGAATTATTTTCTTTTAAAGTTCTTCAGTTTCTTCCTTTTTTCAGAGAAAGCTGAGATATAAAAATAGAAATATCTTTAATGGTGCAAAGTGCCTAAAGGCTTACAGCCTGCAATTTAATGTTTTATTCATAGTTTTCCTCAATAATTATAGTTATTTATTGATCTTCATACAATCCTTTTCAATATTGCTTTGAAATTAAAATTAATGACATGGAATTTTTTTTCTGGAGTTTCAAGATCAGGTTTCCAGTCATAAAACCAGATATCTGTATGCAATTCACAGTGCACATATTTTGCAAAGTGCTCAGGTATATGAGTTACTTAATACTTTCTCTCTGTTTCTGTTTGCAAGGACTGTTTCCTTTTTGTAGACACAGTAATGCTTTTACCTTGTTTTTCATACTACATATTTAATCTAACTTGGATACTGCTTTTGTGAGCTACCTTAAGGTGAAAGATGAACAAAATAATTGTGAACGTTATAAAGCAGAATCTCCCTTTGCAACTTATCCTGCTCTGCAATACTTAATTTCTACTGGATTTTCCATTGGACAAACCAAACAGTGTTGTAATGCAGACAATGAACTAGTGACTTCTCATGTTCACATGGCGCTGCTGTTGCCTGTGCATCTCCTAAGTGCTTTTATGCTACACTTTCCAGCAGAACTCACAAGGCATTTTAGTCAACTGAATTCTTCCTTGAATCTACAGAAATGTAACTGTCTCATTTTTGTCTATTTCTGATGAGACCACAACATACAAATCTGATCACTAATTGCTTAATGTACATCAATTAATAGCAACTTGATCTCTGTATACTCTTGTATACAATTTATTTCCTTTTTTGTCTTGCAGCCTGAAATAATTCTGTCTCATCTGCAGATATCTTTCTGTATAGCTTTTCTTACATTGTATCTTTGTAATATTCCTTCTGCTCGTATTGATTTTTTACAAGTGTTTTCCTGCCATGGATCTTCTTTTTAAATATTCTATTTTCTTCAGTCTATCCAGTTTGAAATATTTCTAAAAGTGTTTCCATTCAAGACTGGTCAATCTTAACACCATGCCCATGAGATTTGTGGCTGTTTCTGCCCTGTTCTAGCCTTGCTAATGTCTGCAGATACACACATTTTTGCAGTCACTTGCCATCCATCCTATTTCTATTTGTCTGTTTAGCCATCCATTTCATCTGGCCAGAATTTAGACAAGCAGCTCTGCTGAGCAGGCTGGCTTACCTGCCATTTCTCTAGTACCTAGCATATCCTAGGTAACCTAGGACCAACAATCCTGACAAAAGTTGTGAAGCATAATTGTAAAGTAGTCTATTTAACTGTCAGAAATCATATTTTACAACTATTAGTTGTTAAAAATATAACCTTCATTTTAACTGAATATCTGATTATGTTAGAATAACAGTATAAAGGGAAACCATGAAATATTAAATAATGATACTAAAAAAACTATATAAATTTTTTGTCAGTCTTAGTAGCGATATTCTTGGGGTTGTATTGGATGATACCCTTTCAAGCACACCAAAATTAAGAATGCATTTCCTTGTCGTGGGCAGGACTCCATATGTGCAGTGAAAGAACATCCAGACTTAGTCTCCTCCTAGAGCCACAACTGAGTGAGGATTCAGGGAAGGGACTTCTGGATGATGACGTAACAAATCATTCACACCACAGAAAGACAGGGATGCAAAGAACTTATTTGGCTCTATTTTAAGACTGTTATATTTGGGCAGGGTAGAGGAATTGGGATATTAACTCTCCCTTGTTGTGCTTTTAAATGTTTGGTTAAGTAGAATACATCGTTAGCCGTTAGCCTTGATGGACTTCTGCAGGCAAGTTTTGTGTTTGAAATTCACAGAATCACAGAATCCCATGTTGGAAGGGACCTCAGGGATCATCTAGTCCAACCTCTCTAGGAAGAGCACAGTCTAGACAAGATGGCCCAGCACCCTGTCCAGCCGACTCTTGAAGGTGTCCGATGTGGCCGAGTCAACCACTTCCCCGGGGAGATTATTCCAATGGTTGACTGCCCTCACTGTGAAAAATTCCCCTCTCATGTCCAATCAGAATCTCCCCAAGAGCAACTTGTATCCATTCCCCCTTGTCCTCTCCATGTCACTCCTTATAAAAAGGGAACCTCCATCTTCTTTGTAGCTACCCCGTAAGTACTGGTACACGGTGATGAGATCCCCTCTAAGCCTCCTTTTCTCAAGGCTGAACAAACCTAGTTCTTCCAGCCTATCCTCATATGGCAGGCTTTCCAGTCCTTTGATCATCTTGGTGGCCCTTCTCTGGACCCCTTCCAGCCTGTCCACATCTTTTTTGTAGAGCGGGGACCAGAACTGTACACAGTACTCCAGGTGTGGCCTGACAAGCGCTGAGTAGAGTGGGATAATGACTTCTTGATCTCTGCTGGCAATGCCCTTTTTGATGCAACCCATCATCCTATTGGCCTTTTTGGCTGCAGCAGCACACTGTTCGCTCATGTTGAGCTTTGTGTCGACCAGGACCCCCAGGTCCCTTTCCACAGAGCTGCTCTCCAGCCAGGTGGATCCCAGTCTGTGCTGCACTCCCAGATTGTGTTTTCCCAGGTGCAAGACCTTACACTTGTCCTTGTTGAACTTCATAAGGTTCTTGCTGCCCCACTCTTCCAGCCTATCCAGATCTCCCTGCAAAGCAACTCTCCCTTCTGGAGTATCTACTAAAAATTCTACCTGGTTTTTATGGCTGCACATTTGAGCATCTTCACTGAACTATTCTTGGAGTAGAAGGTTTTAAGGAGAGACCATGATGGTAATTTTCTATGATGTTTCATATAACACAAGGTGTACTTTCTGCATGAGCACCATTAAACTAGTCAAAAAAGCTGTGCAATTACTTAGAACAGTTCTGTTTATCTTATCATTGACATGAAATTGGCTTGTTTCCATCTCTATGGACTTTTTTTGTTTCTTTAATGTATGAATTAACAATTATTCAGAGAACTTGTCAGGCAGGTGGTTTGGCACAATTTACTGGAAAGAGCTAAATTATCTGGTCCGTATCATTTGGAGGTGAATTGCAATGGCAGAAGAAACTGTCAAGGATAAAGAGAATTTGGTAAATATCATACATGAGATCTTACCTCAAGTAAAGATGGGAATATTATTATTTATTATACAGGTAGGTTTTGGTTTGGAGGGTGTGTTTATTTTTTTTTTTTCCCCTCTTTCTCCCTTCCTCCATCCTGCTGTCTTTTCCAAGTGTGATAATAATGAAGCTTCTCATTATTGAGATGTTGAGGATGCTAAAGCTGAGGCGACTCAGGGAATTTAGTTTACCTAAACAGATTATGTAGATTATTATTTCATTAAGTTGAGTGTGACCTTTTTCACTGTTATGTTTATGGAATTATTTTAGCTCTGTGCTAGGTATACAGTTCTTGTATCTCTGCCATTCCTGAATGAAGAAAATAACCTGTCATTCTGTCTCATGCAGTGAAGTGTATCCTGGATTTTGGAGTTTCAATTAAATAGTTGGGTGTTAATCCTGTTTTGCCATATCCAGTTCCCAGTTCATAACTGGAAGTTAGAAAATGACATTAAAGGTCTCCCCGACAGGAAAACACATTAGATTAACTAATGAGCCTTCTACATATGAATGCTTTGTCTGTACAAAACCAGTTATGAAATCTAAGGCTAAACTGAACCATACAATATGTGTACAGTGTGGAAAGTAATCTAATTGATCTATTCTTTCTCTGAGAAAATGATCTGGGAACATATCAGCACATAACTTCTTCCTGGATTAGATGCTCAACCATAGAATGCATTTCAAAGTACCTTTAACATATGGTAAAAAGAGAAAATAATCATAACAAGAATAACTACTGAGAATATAGATTGGCAGATAATTTGAAAATGTAAATATTATGGCACTCAAACAAAACCAGAAAATATATTTTAAAGCATCAGCAAGAGAACTTCAGTGGAAGTAAAATACAATTTGCTCCATTTTCCCTAGAGAACTATAAAAATACACTTGAAATCTGTGAGATGTTTTATTAAAATGCAGCATATCCCACTTAAATTAAAATATGGTATAGGAAAAATGTCATTATGAGATTTATATGTGAAATTTTACTCTAAATCTTTCCTGACAGCAGAGCTACAAAGTGTTCTAATAACAGATTCTTCATCTTAGTAGTGCAGCTTTCAAATTGGATGGAACACACAATACTGCCTAATTTTGTAATTAATGCAAGGTCTTTTTGTTGTCTTTTACACAAATACTTCCAGAAAATGATGTCATTACGTAAAATAAGATGGTGTGCGAAGACTTTACAGGCATTGTGTGTTTACATGGTAGAGGAGTATAAATTTCTGCTTTGACTCTAGATTCTTTCTGACAAAGTCCCAAGTGCTAAGACAGATGTGTGAGGGCTATTTACTCTTATATGTTATAGTTATACCACGAACATATTGATACGAGTGTGATGTTTTGTTTGCACATGTTTTATAGTGGAGGGACAGAGCAGTAACTATAAAACTTAAGATAGAATCCAGTTATATTTCCATTCAGGAGAGAAACTTTCCCCACCCATGAGAAACTGCCGTTGCCAAGGCAGCTTCTGTCTGTATTTCTGGCAAAATCCCTAAGTTCTCACATCTGCAGTGGAAGTGCATTTTGATAACCAGAGGAAGTACTCTAACGTTCTGGTTCTGATCAGATTCCTAAAGCATAGTATTTTTTTACTTCTCTGCTCTGCCCCACCCCGTACGACACTCACAGATTGGAAAGATCAATGTTTTGAATGATTTGGCATGTATTCCGGGTTTGTATCTCAGCTAGAAAATAAAATGTTTATCATTGTCTCATTTCTTGGCTTTTTCTCTTGGAGGCTGCTATTAGTAAAAATATTGTGTAGCTACAGTGTCCCTGTACTTCTGTGAAAGGAATCGAACACTTTAAAAAGCATGAAAATAACTTGTCTGTACTGCACAGGGTTTTTGTTTGCTTTTGTTTTGTTTTTTTTAATTAAAAAAAATCAAGTTCAGAATTAGTTGCTTTTCACTAGAGATCATGAATTGTCATTGATATTATTGGTATCAAAAGTAAATGGGTTGCAAGGGTGTAGCATTTTATTTAGAATATTTGCAACCATTCATAATGTGGTAACAAGATAACGTTGTTCAGATTGTAATCTTTTATGTTCCTAGAAGCATGGATAGAAAGTCAATATTATACTTCCTTTGAGTTTCCCTATACTCTTTGACCTTCAAGCTTCTGTCCTTTCTGCTTGTGGCAGTACACACATGTGAATGGAACTGATGTATTGATGACAACAGCAGTCAACCTGTGTTTTTAGGTTGTTTTACTGGTAGTAAGGAACGTAACTTAAAAAAATTATTTCTTCTGGTTCTAATTAATTTTAGCCTATTGTTAGGGATCAGTTGCTAAAAAATACTAATGGCAAAGCAGTATTAGGAAATGTTAAATACATGTCTCATAAGTGGTTTGCTGAAGTGCTTTTTTTTCAGCAATGAACCGCAATAGCGTCAGGTCAGGTGTATATTTCCTCTCTTCACCTTAGTGGGAAGCTTTGAAGCCAAATTATCATGTACAATGGACTGTAATATTCACAGAAACATGAATGGAATAATAGACTCTGACTTAGCAGAGCACTAGAATTTGAATTAGGCAGTTTGGCAGATGAGCTTAGATGACTCTTGTGACCCTTCCACTCATGCTTTGGCAAGTCTGATATCATTCTCAACCCCATCCTTACCCTGTGCTGCATCTCTCTTAAACTCTCAATTTTGCATTTATCCTAAGGATGCAGAAAGGAAAAATCAGAAAATCCATGTGTTCTGTCTTGTAATAAGAAAACTATTTTGATACATTTTGCATGACACAAGCTGTCAAATAGAGTTATCAAGCAATGAGTACACATTCATTTAGCTGAAATCTCTATAGGTTTGAAATTAATAGTGAAAAATGTAATAGTCAAAAAGTAAAAAGCTAGCTACATCTTGGTATTTAATTAATTCTGTTATGAATTACAAACTTGAGTATTCCTTTTAAAATTCTGCTACTAACTATTAAAAATGAATTAATTCTATGAATTTTTTTGCATATCATCCTGTTAAGGATTTTATAAATTATTTTGTTAAATAATTGTACATACCTAATAAGAATTATTTCCTGTACAGCAAAGGAGCAGTTATTTGCAAGGCTTGTAGTACCTGAGTATACAAATGTGAGATGACTGGTGCTGGCAAGAGCATGCTCAAGTCATCTTTTCAATTTGGCAAAAAGGGGATAGGTGTTACACACTAAATTCTCAGAGTGTATCTTCATGGATACTATAATACAGAGGACATGATGAATACTGTTTGTAATTATCCAGAGAGACAGACACCGCTGGAGTAAGAATACTTATCTTTTATTGGATAGTAGGAAACAGCCTTTGAGCAAACTGTTTGGAGTCCTCAATGCAGGGGCATTGCTTTCTTCCCAAGGAAGTGGCCCAGGGAGGTGTACTACAGAAAATCGTTTCCCTTCCTATTAAAAAAAAAAAAAAATTAAAAAAAAAATCAGCATGTATAAAATACACATCACTAGATATGAGAGACATTTTGATTGAAACACAACGAATGCAAAAGGGCTAATCCGTCCTTTGTGGCATTTGTGGGGCACTTCTTGTGAAGGGAAGTTAATACACATATTATATAAATCCTATGTTATATAATCTAACGTAACTGTCTACCATGCATCAGTGCAAGCCTGGCATTTCATTTAATTCACAGCCATGTTTGAGAATTCATTCAATACATATTATTACATAGGTACCAGTCAGCAGAATTAAAGTTAGGACAGGATTGCTGATTTTGTAGAAAATGAGAATTATTTAAGGGTTTTATGACAGGATATAGTATATTTAGAGAACAAAAGTTTATTTAGGAGGGACCAAGTGATTGCTAGATCTCAATTTTAATCCCAGCTGAGGAGTGTTAGAACAAGGTACATAAAACTGATGCTGTCACCCTTTCACTTTCACCTTTCTGGGTTTGGGCTGTGTCGACTTCCACAGCATAAATTGGAGTCACTGTAAGGCAGCTAAATTACATGATTTATGGCCTGTGCAAAAGATTCAAGATCACTGTAGAAACTGATCAGGTCTAAAAACCTCTCCGGGTCCACCCTAAGTTGTTCAGCTATTAGTTGGCACTGACATATGCACACCCTGTAGTTACCAAGGATTATCATTGTAATGGTTATCTTTTAATGTTAGACAGCAAAATTTTTTTGCCTCTGATGGAACATAATGTCTGTAATATATAGGCAATGTTCAGGGTTTTGTGTTCTTTTTTTTTCTTTTATTGAATAATACAGCTATTTGATGAAGCTTATTTTGGGAGTCAGCGTGGACTTCTTAGAAGACTTAGTAATAATTTTTAATAGTATTTACATGTTTTCCATAAATTAGGAAATAGTAAACCCATGAAACTACAATTTCAGTAAAGCATTATTTGTTAGAAAATACCGTTTTTCCCTACATTTTGCCTACAAAGCAAAAAAAGAAAAAGAACCGAATTTTTGAAATCCCAAGAGATTTGTAACTGCATGACAATAATGTATAGAATAAAGCTCTGTGTGTACTTTGGGCTTAGTTTATCAAATCACATCATAACTTCACATGGAAATAAAGAGGTCTAATTTATTTCACTGGCAGGTAACATACCTACTTATGATAATCTGTGTCAGAATGATTACTAAAAATTAAGTGGTTTCAAATGGGAAGCAAGCTAGTGATGCACAGATAAAGCGCCTGCTTAGCACTGGTTAAAATAGCAGCTTAACAGTTGTGGCTGTTATACATACATTTTTTCCATCTTCATGCACAATGTAAGTAGTGGTATTCATAGAAGGTTAAACTTAATAGTAGGGCTAGATCCTCATATATGGGAAGGACAAATGTTATGCTCCCTTGGAGGATGTAAATATACTATGCAGAAGTAGTTCAGCAAGTGTATTTGCCTTTTAAGTTCAGTAGAGAGTCATGAAAGCCTTTCTGTGGATTTTTGTTAAAAAGTACATTTTTTCAGGGATACTTGAATAGACAATGTACGCTGATATAGTTGCAGTTGAGTGTAACCAAAGTTTGCTAACAGCAGGTGACCTTAGGAATCCAGGCATGGCTCAAGGCATGGCTCTTGTTTGAAACCCACTGATTAGGTGCCAGCACATTAATTATGACAACTACAGCTTGCACAACAATCAAATCTAACCGCTTTTTCTGTTAGTATTTCTCAAAAAAACTGAGCCAGCTGATTTAAAAGCTCAGCTGGAAGTATTATCTGCTATTTTTTCTGCTTCCTGTGAAAATGTGAGGGCGGATTACTGTTCCCCATAAAACCTAACTTATGATAGATGCAGTCTTCTGACCACATGCTCACTGTTCTTCCTGGTCTGATAAGCTTGACTAGAAGCTGATCTGCATTGTAGCTAATCAAGATGCTTTCCTTCACTTCCCTTTTGTCAGCGTACAAAAGCTCATGTCAGAAAACTTTCAGAGGTAATCAATCCAGAAAAATAGATCAGCAAAAGGAAAACATGGTGAATAAATATTTCATTGCACTGTGTAAGCCTGTTGTATTAAACAGCAAAACAAACAGCTTAGTCTGTTTTCTTTATGTATTTTATTTGTTTATTTTGTATACAGACAATATGTATGTGTTTATATGCAGCTATCATCCCAACATTTGGGATGATTTGTGCAGTATTTGGGAGCATACAAGTTCCTTGACCATATCATGTTTTGGTAACTGCTTCCCAGAATGTAGTGATATGTCACCTCAGTGTATTAATGTACTCTCACTAGGGCATCCTTTTCCATTAAGGATTTTTTATAGCTGTGGCAATTTGTCCCACTTCATTGAATTTACATGTGGCCATGGGCTTGGCGACAGCAGGACTCCCTGAGGTTCTACAGTCCTGACATCCCAGAAACTAAGGTAGATGTTTGACACAGCTTTTCCCCTGGTTTACACTACTTGGAATATCACTCTCAAATTGGGACTCATCTTTACAGAGCAGGGTTGTATTGGCAAAGACCAACATTAAACACACACACACATCCCCACACACACCCCACACCCACTGCCTGATGTTTAGCACAGATGTTTCTATGGCCTGTGGGAGATCATTGTGTGGGCTGCAAATAAGTGGAACATGTATTTCCCAAGAATTTAAAAGCAAAGTGTCATGAAGTGAGTGGCCTTTTCCAAATTTTTAACAGAGGTGTTGAACATTTTTAAGATATTCCTATGAGCAAGCCCCTAGGCATAAATAAATTTGTAGTAAACTGCAGGCTTTCTTCTCAGGAATATGGAGTAAGAATAATTAAAATGAGTAGCACTGTACCCATACAATGTTAGATCCCTCCAGGCAGCATTTGTGACTGCATAGCTGCACAGTTATATATACTATGATCATATACTGTGAGAGTTTTGTCTTGTCCTATCCAAGTGAGGAGAACTAGAGCCATGACTCCTTTCAACGTTTACAACAATATTTTAAATAATAAATATTAGATATAGTGTAAATATTCTGGTGGTTTTAAAATATTTCACTATTTTCTAAAGGCATTTTCTGTTTTTTAAGTTGTATTTCTATTTTAAAATAATATTTCTACCTTTTTCATAACCTTCTAATGATATAATGAGACTAACTTTTTTCACTGAGTTCGATCTTTGAGCAATTATTTGCTTTTACATCCATTCAGTAATGATGAGTTTAAGATTTCTTCACGTGCTCTTTCCCAACCTTCTTGTGATTTATTTTAGATTGTTACTGAATGAAAGAGAGGTATTTCTAGTTTTGGTTTTCGGAAAGAGATTCAGTCATTTGAGCTTTCTGAGTCAATGCTTATTTCATGTCTCTTTTGATCATTTTATGTTATAGCTACAGTAATTCCAGACAGGCTAGAAGTATGTACAAACTCATTTGAATTTCAAAATTGACTCCAACTGTACAACTGTACTTGTTTAAACATACATAATTTAGAGATTGACAGGGTTTTTCTGGAGGTATATTTCCATTAATGTTGCTTTGTTGCTAACAGAACACTTGTAGAAACTCCTATAGAATAGCCATTTACGTGTGAAAGCTGCAGTTTCATTCTAAATATGAAAAGTCACTAAATTCAGTGGCTTATTTGGAAAGTCTATTTGTATCTAGAAATCATCAGGAAAATATTTTAATTGAAAGGGGAGGATAAAAGAAAGAAAACCACCTCCAATCTACAATCCTAGAAAAAGATGAGATGGCTCTCATCCACATCAGCTGACCCAACAGAATTTTAACTAAACCCTGCATGATCTTTTAAGCAGCTCAAAACCTTAACTGACGCTTATATTTTGGCAAGAGGTAGAGGTAATCTTTTCTACTGAAACTTTCAAAGGCAAATTTTATCTACTGAAATTAAATGTTATTGTGTTTATATTTTCAGTGGCTTTGAAAGACAGCTTTTGCTTTGCAGTGTTTCAGTCCAGGAGTTTTTGTTTGTTTTAGGATTCCTGATCAAAGGACATTATTAACCTTGGGTCAGGACAAAGGTGGTATATGAAGTGTGTTGTGTATATAACTGTAGTATTTTTACTTAAAGGTGAAGGGTGCTTCTCTAAATGTCTGTGATAAAAAAAATACAGGACTTTCTTGTTGCTAACCAGTGTAAGTCAGCACATATATTGTCATGTATTACAAGTATGTCCTCCAGGCCACTTCAGAAAGATTTGTTTGCTTGCTGAGTGGGTGGAAATAGGATGTTAAGGTCATTTGAGGACCTCTCAGAATACTTTAGTTTTCATGTGACTTAGTCACCCAAGAAGTGACCCAAGAGCCATTCTGTTCAATAATACCTTATTTCTGGCTTCATCTACTTTCATTTTACTAAATCTTGTTGTGATGTACATCCAGTGGTCCTAAGAAAGTTTCTTCTTCCTTTTACAGCATTAGAAGTTTTAGGTGCCACATATTACTTGATTCCTTACAGAAGGCCAACAGATTCTACTGGCAGAAGGTATCAGAGCATATAGTTTCAGCATGGTTTGAATTTCATCAAGGACAAATTCCCTGCAGATAAAACAGTCTAAATACACAGTGTTCATCTATGTAATTCCAAACTCACATTAGTTTACTACAGTTCAGTTTTAACCTGTCTGATGGGATTTCAGTATTGAAAATACTGAGGTACCAAAATGATGGATTAATTTCTGAAATTTTCACCAGATCAAAAAAATCCAGCAATTTAACTGACTTCCACAGATATTATAATTTTTAATTGCTAAAATATACATGCAGCTTAGGTAAGCATGTCATCAAAATATCAAATTCCTTCACATTTGAAACATGTTATATTGTTTGCCATTTTACCACCCAGCACAGCTTGCTTATCTTGTGATACTGAGGAGCATCATATTTTTACATACTAACTACTTTTTGAGCCAGTGAGTATTCAGAGATAGTTTCTACTCCCACTAACTGTCCTGTTGCATTGTGCAAGAATTTGTAACAAATATGTTAGCAGCATGCCCAAAAATGACTGAAAGATATCCAGCAGTGGAAATCTTCCTTCTCCCCCCTTTTTAATATCTTCCTAAGATTTTACTGCAATAATATACACATGTATGTTGAAAAGCCTTGGAATAGAATGCAGTCTTTTCTACCATTACCCCTAACAGGAGACTATTTCGTCTCCCCTGTTGGCATTCACAGTGTAGCATGTTGTAGTATGTGATGGCAGACAGTCATGAGGAGTTTGGTGAGCTTGCAATGTTGTAAATAGTACTGGATGCTTATGAATATTCAGTTAGTGTTTTAGGGCCCACACCTGTACTCCACTGTCATAACTCATTAAACCATTATCAAGAATACTTGACAATTAGGTTTAGTTACGGGGAAATCAGACTGTGATCTGAAGAACTCTTGTCTGTGAAGCTGTTTGAAAACCAGCCGGGCTGGTGCTTTGCACCTGGGGATTCTTTCATGACTTCTGCAAGGATAGTGGTAAGACTTCTAATATGTTATCAGGGGCCTGGGATTTTTAGCGAACACAGTAGCTTACAGTTAGCATCCATGAGGTGGAACTGAGAGCTTAAAGATTTCATATCTTCTATTCCTTTACCCATGCCTATCTGTTAGTTCCCAAACAGTTTTATCCAGTGCTGGAAGACTTTGATCTATGCTGATGTGGACCTTGTGTGTTATTTCAGGGCTGCAAGGGCACTCTGTTTTGCACCATTCTTGGAAAACACCCACTACATCAACATACACAGTGTATTTGTCCAGTGGAGTTACCCATCCTGAGCTTCTCATACCAATAGCTGGTTTCTCTGCTTTGCTGTTCTCATCCTCCTCCCTCTTAATTTCAGGTGTAACCCAGTGCATTGGCTACATAGAAAGTCTTTGATTAATGCAGCTAAGATATCCTGCACAAGCTATCACACTTGTCCTGAAGATAAACGTATACATTATTCCCACTAGAAAAAAAAAAAAAAGTCTCTGGGAATTACTCCCCCTTCTGGATCGTACATTCCAGAGTTTGACAGACTTTAGGTTAGAGTATAACTCCTATCTATTCTGCCACTCAGATTGATTTTAAATCATTTAACCAGGAAGGGTTAAGGAAGATCAAAGTCTTATTGTCAGTGGATTTTCCAAACTGTGTAAGATGATCATGGGCTTCAGTGATCTGCACTAATTAGAATCTTTGTGTGAGTAAACGATAAAATGAAAATGTTTCTGAATTCCCAATTATCTATACAGAGAAGAAATTGCATTGTTTTCTCTTAGACTACATCTTAACCTTAGCATGACAAATGATTCTGCTCAAAATTTTCTTATGACACTCTCTGATCCAGTTAGAACGTCTTCAGAGAACATTAATACATTTATCCTCTAGCAATACTGAGGGGAAAAAAAGGATGAAGAAACCTTAATCAGAAATTATGTCCATAATTCCAGGATAGGATTTATTCTGGTAACCAAAGAGCCGATATCCATTCAACATATTCTACTTGGTGACCATGGGAGGTGGAAGGGAAGGAAATCTTCAGAAGACCTATGGATGGCTAACTGTGCCCTAAATCACATCTCAAATTCTGTCAGTTACTGAAAGTGCACTGTCCCAGGAGTGAGGAGGTGTTGACTTAACTTTGTGATTCAGTTGCTGAGGTGCGATGATTGATTTGGGTCTTAGATAAGACCCAAATCATCTGAACAAGGACTTTATGCTATTTATCATTTCTGTACAGGCCACATTTGAGATCTAGGTCTCCAATTCAAAGTCAAGAGGATATAATCATCTAGTGTAGTTAAATGTTTTCAAAACCTTAGTAGACACCTCTCTTCATCTTCAAATACCTAAATACCTTTGTAATGTTGGCTAAAGAAGTATATATGGCACAATTTGAAACCGAGGGCAGAGCTGGGAATGGATCCAAGATCATTCAAGTCCCAGCCCAGTGCATCAGTACAAGTCATCTTTCCTCCTGAAACTTATCTCAACTGTGCCACAATTCTGTGCTCAATTAATTAATTTTTAAAAACAGGTACTATGTACTATCTACCTTAAAGTAAATTTAAGATTTAATACCTTATTATTTATTGATCACAGTGATATATTTATTTAAAAACACTATATTGCCCTATATGTCCCCTTATTTGAAACCAACATGTTTTTATGACGTGACATAGTTACTCCCATTTTCTCCAGTAAGAGAGCAAATTCATATCCAGTAGGTCTACAGTATTATTCAAACAACTATGCACTCCATTGACAACATTTGTAAACAAAAAATATACAGGAGAGAGCATTTCTTCAGACAAGACAGTCTAGTGACACCAGTAATAATTTTCAACAAATACATATTCTAAATCAATGCAAACTTCCACAGAGGACATTCAAGCTTTAAAAAAACCCAACTGATTACATCCAATTTTTCCAAGTGGTTCAGAGTGTTTCACCTCCCATTTTCATGCTCTCAGGGTTAATTAGAACGCCCCTGATAGTCCTTTCAGTATTTTAAATCTCCTCAAAAAAATTTAAGTACATGAAAGAGCATAGTTTACATTACTACAGTTTTCTCAGAAAAAACCTTTTGTTTAGAGAAAATTAGACGTAATCAGGTACTGACTATAGGCAGTCTTACTGGAACTGCAATATGCATTGCCAATTCATTCATTGTGATAACAGCAATCTGAAAGCTAGATATAAAATGAAAAGCTTATGTTGCTAGGGTCAGGTTATAGTCCAGATAATATTTTTTATTAATTAGTCAGCCTGAATGTCTAAAGCAAGAACAAAGACACTGTTTCCCTGCAAAATTTAAAATTCCAGCCTAAGCTTTCCAGTGCAATGTTGCAGCCCTGTTGCTCCGGGGATAGGGAAAGTTTTATAGCTGGGATCTCTCTGGTTCTCAAGAGAAAACATGGTAATTCCAGAGCATTGGAATTACCTCTTTAACAAGTACTAATATATGCCTTAACAAGACTCATGAAATTGTTGAAGGAATCATGTAAAGATCTTCACAATATGACATTAAAAGATACCTGAGATTGGGAGAAAATTCTTGTTTAAGACAAATATTGCAAAGGCATCAAATATGGTAAATTCAGGTAGGTTTGTAATGAAAACCACACCTTATTAAAGATGAAACATCCAACCAATTATGTATCATGGCTTTATTTGATGTAACGTGCATTTGTATAATAGATACTTTAGTGTGTTTTATTAAGTCTATGTAAGTTAGGTTATATATTTGGAAGTCTGAAGGAGCAGTACTGTGAAATGTTACATATGTACATTTGGGGAGGACTTTTTTCTTCTTTAGTAGACTAAGTTGCGGATGATTTCCTTCAGCATTAAAAGAAATTGTGATTTCACTGTTAATCTCAGATGGAATTGGATCAAGACTGCACTTGTCATAAATGGCCAGCCATTCCCCTCTCAAGTTCCCGGATGCTTCTGGGACACAGGAGGTTATTGTGTGATGTTTGAGGCTACTAGGACCACATGGAGCTTTTTTTTCACCCTGGACAAAACCTGCTCAGCTTGCTAACACTTCCTTTTTTCCCCAGATCCTTATTAAGGAGGCTGATTAAGAAAGTGGTTTTATTGCATAAGATTTTGTGGTTAGGTGGAATCGGGAAGTTCACTTGTGGAGAATGTGAACATATGCTCCTTGTTTCATTCAAAACCCTCCCATAAATTTCTTTTGTAGTATGGCTGAACAATGTTGCTGTACGCTTCTATGGGAGAACTTATCTTGGGCCGCATATCTCCGGGACACAGGGCTCTAACCACCCTGGGGACAGTGATGCACAGACATCAATATGATGGATACAAAATGTCCGTTTATTTAACTGCGTCACACGCTTATATAGCTCTTGCGCTTCCTGTTCCTGCCACTCCTATGGGGAGGAGTCTATCTTTCCGTCACAGCCCGTGATCTTCCGGTCACCAATCCCTGTCTATTCCCCTACAAACAATAATACTGATTTGAAAGTGTGTGTGGTTTTGTTGTTTGTTTTTTAACTAGTATTTCCTTTCTCCCCCTTCCTGTTTTCAGATATATCTAAAACCTGAGAACAAGAAAGCTGGAGATTTTTAGAGCCAAATTTATAGGTTTGGGGGCTTGTTTTAATCAAAAGTAGGATGTTTTGGGATTTCAGTGCACTCTAAGGAATTGCAGAAGCATAGACTGGGTAGTGCTGAATTAAAGAGTCCACTCTATTGTCTTCTGATCAATCAGATCCATTAAAGAATATGGAGAGACTGACCAAAAAAGAAAAGTCATCTAGAGAGCAACAGTGTAAATGCAGCAGTCATGATGCTGTGAGTACAAAGCCTGTGAGTAGAAAAATGCAGAAAAAGAAATGGAGGCAAACACAGCCCATGAGGAAGTAAAATATCCAGAAATTGTATTTTTCTATTGACTGTGCTGTATGCCATACCAATGAGAAAATAAATTATTCTTTTCAGGAATACTAAGTATGATATAAAATAGAAAGTAATACTGAATGGTTTGATAGATGTGAAAAAAAATGTTAAGTGAGACAAAGGACAGTAATGAAGAGTAGTATATTATGTTGTTATTTTAATAGCCTATCACTTGTGGAATATACTAAGGCCATAGCATGTATTTGCTGGTAGATGCTTCATCTTTTTCTTTTTTAGGGAAGCTAATATAGCTGGATGATTCCTGACTGTACTTGTCAGTACTTAACTGTAAACCTCTCTTAAGTGTCAGTAACAAAACTCTCTGTCCTTGACCTTTCTGTAAGGGAGGGAGTGACGGGACAGAACAGAAATGGAAGGATAACAGAAAATGAGTTGGTATATTTCACAGATATTAATTGAGAAACCAGATTTTTTCCTGTTTCTGCTACTACATTGAAGGATGACTTTGGTCAAGTCAGCTAATGTTTTGGGCTCCAGTATGCTGGAATCTGTATCTTAAGGATCATTCGTCTCTAGGTCCAAGAAGTACAGAAAGGATGCAAATATGCTAAAAATCTTATTTGAAAGTGGTTTAAACTAGAGTCTCTTTAATGGCTGCCCTTGTAGATTGAAATGAACCTTTTCTGGGTTCTGATTCAGCAAGGTCTGAATTACATTGCCATCTTCAAGCAAGAGTTGGGTTCAATGGGTTCATGTCTAAAATTAGGGGTATGCCCAAATGAATGGCTGAATGACAGCCTTACTAAGGGTAGTAGCCTGGACACACATTCTTTCCTTATTAGCAAATATTAGCCACCTGACATATTACCACTAAGGTAAATGACAAGTAATGTTTGACTCCCGTAATCTCTAATGTCCAAAGTAGTATATGAGCTAATTTTGATCATCTTAAGAACTTCAGGATTTAGTGAGTCACATTTTTAAGAGTTCTGTTTGGTTTTTTTTAGAATGAAAGCATTTGGTTCCATCTTGCATGTAAAAAAATAAAACCAAAACCCCAATGCAAGTATGCAAACATACTTTATGAGTCATACTTGCAACAATACCAGCAAGGAGAAAAAGACTGTAAAACAAAAGGAAGACACAATGAGATATGTTTGACAAGATTTTTAAAAGCTTTGCCAGAGTGAGGAAGAACTGAAAATCCCGCACTTGATACTTAATGATACAATATAGGCTCAAGTGTTGCAATTACTTTTGCAATATATTTGTGATATTGTTACTAGAAAAAGATGGCTGTTCTTCCTACCAGGATCTGCATTACCGTGGTGGCTTTCTCTGTTATGCATATAGGCCTGTTCTGAATTTTAAGAGATCTGAATTTGGCTGAGGATGAATAAGCAGATGTACTCTGCAAACACTCTGCTTATGACTTCTACAGGAGGTCACAGCAAAAGAGAATATCTGATCAATCACCTTGTCCCAAACCAGCCACATGAAATCATTGCTTCTGGTATGTCTGAGCTTGACAGATGTCTATCTGATCATTGTGTATTACTATTCAAACATCTTTGAAATTTTCAAGATACAGACATAAGAAGCATCACAAAATGTTTGACAAAGTGACACTGTTTTGTAAGATATGGAATAACTGAGAAAGTGGCATGAGACAGGAGCCTTCAATACGCTTTTTTTTTTTTTGAAGGTTTGACTTTTCCACATGTTAATGCTTCAACTTGTTACCCACATACAAACAGAATGAGGCATTTCTTGATGTTGGCTGCACAGAACAAACTTGGAAAGCAAAGCACAGCAGCAAAGATTTGATTCACATCTGGCTTTACAGGACACAGTCCTCATTTTTAAGGAACTGGCCCTGTAGCCTATCTACATCTAGACAAATTATCACAATGGATCTGCTGCTGGTTTTAGATACCTCTTTCCATCCTCTAATAAATTGCGTGGCTGATGTTCAGAACCTTTATGCAACCAAACATAATTTTCTAAGTCTAGGTAGAAGACCGGTCTTGACATGCAGGATGGTTCTGACTTTTGTAGTAACAGTAACTATGGTGTCAGAGTGACTGTATTATGTGACAGGTTTGATGACCTTAAAGCCCCTAGATCTGCTGTTTTGCCACTTAGCATCCCAAGATCCCTTTACCACAGTACATACGAATCTCCATTTTGCACCCTAGATGACTCAATACACAGGAGGCATAAGAAAATGGCTTAGTATTGTCCCTTGACAGTGGAAAAACTGAAATACTTTTTTCCTACATTAAGCAGTTTGCAGTTTAAACTCAAAATATGAACACCTGTTAACAGCTGTGAGGGAAATACTATTACTGAAAGCTTAATTTCTGTAACATGAAAGATAATGCTATAAGTCATTGGGCCCACCAGCAGCTAGGAAACTGTTTATTTGTGTGTTTACTCTTGCCCTCATTCCCTAAGGCATTTATTTAGCTAACTTCATAAAGGAGAAATTTTATTCAGGATATATTTCTTTTAAATACCAGGGAACAACTGCGAGTTCCCATGTACTTTTAGTTGTCTTTCTGTCCTGTTGGCCAGTGGGCTTAAAATGGATGGACAGGAAGAAATGACTGTATTTTTTATTTTACGGCCTCCACTGGGAGTCTTTTGCAGAGTGACGCAGAACAGTAATTTTAATCTAAATAGCAAGGCCTAGATTTAAAAAAAATATATTAATCTTACTGTTAGTAGGCCTGATGTGTACAGATAATTTTTCTCCTTAATGTATATTCTTAGAAGCATTTGATCCTTCCTTTCCCACTCTCCCCTCTTAGATACCACTGGGAAAATATTATGGCTAGAATAAGAATTTGAATGAATTCTTGTTTGTCTTCACTGAAAGCCCACAGATTTTTCCATTATTTCTCTTTCCCTCTTGTCCCTTTTCTACTTGCACTAAATGTTGGTTTGTAAAGAACCTTCCTAGCATGCTCAATCTATTCTGCGTAATGATTTAATTTATTAGCTAGGATATAATTTTAAGTAAAAGAGTCCTGAGCAATGCTTACTTTGTGAGATCCCTAGAGGTCTGGGGAAAGAATAGGGCCTGAACTGTTTAAACAATGGTATCAAAGCAAACAGTGAGAACTCAGACCCAGCACACTTTGCATGGTTTGAACTTAGATAAATATGAAACAACAACAAAAAGAAGCAGAGGCATGAAAAACTACTGGCTTTTCTGGTTAAGTAGAAAACCTTCCCGATAGAGGCAAAGTATCATCCATGCAGTGACGGCTAGCTGGAAAAAAACAATTACAGCAAATCTGAGCTTCTGCTGACCCCTTTATTAACAAGGTGCTTGATGCCTTTGTTTAAAATCGTAAACTCCACAGAAGCTACATAGCTATAGTTGTACATTTTTTTACTCTGGGAAAAAAGCTTATACATTACCATACAAGGGTACCATGGCAATGTGTAACCTTTATTTCCAGATGTTCAGACATCTAAGCATTTTTCCAAATCACTTTCAAACACCTGCATAGTTGAATTAAGTAAGTATAATTGAGGAGATAGAGTCACTTACATTCAGATATTGAGATTGTAATTTAATGGAAAAAATCCATTTGAAAGGAGAGTGCTATTCCCTGGCTCTATTAGAGAACAATTACTGAGAGAGGACACCCTGTGGCAGTCAGTGGCTGAGTAAGTGCACATGCCTGTAAAAAGAGTTTATGTAGCTGCTGCTTTGTAATACAAGTAATAAAAGTCCTATGGTGCTCTTCTCTGAAAAGATCAGATTACACTTTAGTAAAGTCAATTTGTAATTAAAATATAAATTATCAATAGACAACACGCCACTGTTCTCTATTTGGGCTTGTTTTTCTAAAATTTCTTATCAGCATTGGGCTCTTAAAACAATCCTAAAATAATTTAGTCCTTTTTGCAAGCTCAGGAGTAATTCCTGTTTGAGCGAGAATCCACAAGATTGGTTTTGATGATGTTTAGCTTTTTCAGTAAACATTGCACCTTGTTATCCAAACATCCTTTGTTTACATTTTCTGTGCTATTTTTTCTCAGTTCAACACAGGAATACCTAGATTCAAGGTAATCAACATTTAAATGGTAACTCTTGTTTTGAGAGTCCTTCAGAGTGACCCTCTGGTAAGATCATGGCTAGTTCAGACTGGGAAGGTACTGTTTTCCTAACAGGTTTTCAACTGGAGCATTTAAGATCATAAAATATTGAGGTACATGAGGTTCTCCTTAAGGTGCTCCTTCACCCAGGGATGCGGTATTTCAAGAATCTTTAGTCACCTAGGATGCATCTCTGGTTTTGTAGATGGGTCTGGGGCCACCTGTAATATTTAACTTCATTTAAACATCAGTCTGTATTCTGAATGAAGACAAATTTAAGCAGAAGATCTCAAAAGTGTGAGAGAATGTTATCCTATGATTAGTTTTATTCATATTTTGACTAAAAAAAAAAATCACTGACAGAATTTGTGACGCAGATACACACTCCCATGTACTTACAAAGAAGTCTTATTAGCTTCAGTTGCAAAAAAATGCTAAAGGGTGAGAATCTTCGTGTGAATACAGAAATACAGGAAAAGAATACTCCTGGGAGTCTTGAGGATTTTCACAATGTACAGCAGAAAACCAAAATCAAGGCTTTCATATTGTAAATGTGTTCTTTCGAGAATTGGATCATGGCAGGAATGTTTGCTGGGAGGCTCTAAATCTCAGTCTTACTCATCAGCTTATGAAAAATCATGGTATTTAAAAAGCCCAACTGGTTTTTAAAGATATGTAAGGCCAGAAAATCAATTTGTGAATCATCATAAGTAATGGTAAGTACCATCAGGCTGGAACTTTGTTGGAACTTAATTTTTTTTAAAACTGATGTTAACAGCAGGGACGGTAATCTCAAATTCACACTTTTGATTCAGACCTAGATTTCCTCAATTACATATCTATAAAACCCAGAAAGAGCACTTCTTCCCAGGTTGTTTGACTGTGCGAAGTTAATCCAAACAAACAGATTAGCATTACACTCCCATTGCGGTCAATGTAGTTAATGAATATGACAGTAAGCTGAAGCACATCTAATCAAATTGAAATGAAATTATTATTACAAAATGATAGTGTATATCACCCATTTTTAAAAGGAATGACATCAAATATTAATTTAACATAAAATGCAGAGGGAGTTTCTCTTGGAGCATGGTCAAAGATGAAGGTTTTCTGTTTTATTATTCACTCTCACAAGAGTGTTAAAATTGAATCATCCTTTTGTTTTATTGAGGGCCAGAATTCCATTAGCCCTGGTCAGGTTGGAGGGAAGATGAAACATGCCAGCTTTTTAATGTCTGTGCTCATACTTCTTGCAAGTAAAAGCATAAAATGGGATTCTGCAAACCTCCTTGGATATCTTCTTTAAGACTGCTGTCAGGGTTCTAGCCTGCCTTTTTACAATTTCAGCTGCTAATCTGCTCTATGTGATAGTTATGGTTACAAATTATTGTTTATATGTTTTGCTGTTCTAGGTCAACTGCGCAGGTACACATACACATTTCTGCCCATCCTTTGATATGGTTCTCTCCTGACAAATCCAGCATTTCGCTGGGAAGAACAGACATTCAAATCCTGATATAATCAGGCCGTTCAGGTAAAAATCTTTTTTGCAGCTCTGGTACCTTTCTTCTGATGTCAGCACTGAACCAACCGTTACTGATGTACTAGGGACAGAAACAGATACGTTTGGTAATGCTACTGAGCTTCAGTGTAGTCAAACAGCAGGGATTTATTGTTGCTTTTATGCTATTGAGCACTTATTTTACAGTATAGTATAATTTAGAATCAGACAGGCTCTTCTCTATGGGATCAAAGTTTTATCTAATTGCTTGTGTTTAATTTTTCCTTAGATGGTTAAAACACAACCTAATACAGCTTTACAGTTTGGACATTATTTCCAGTGTAATACCTTATATAGTTGTATTAATATTACCTTATGATAATTCTATATCCCCTTACCGCTAAGATATTGAGATATTAGGTCTCACAAAATGTCTTTATAGTAGGCTTGCATGTAAATGCTGGTTTTACATACAGGAAAATGAAGTCACAGAGCTCATCTTAAGCATAATCCTGTCTCTTGGTGGTTGTCTTACAGGTTGTATTGTTTTTTCTTTTTTCTTTTAGATTTTTTTCATGTGTGGCAATCTTTTGTAGTTAGGCATTTCAGTTAGTAGGACACACTGCCACATTAAGTGGGTCACTCTGAAATCCAGTACAGTTAATGGAGGCAAATATAAGGATCCAATAGCACAGAACATCTGAAGACAAATTACTTTAGTGGACACAGAATATCAGGTAGCAATGTTGAATCAAGCTCAAGTTGGTATTCATTTTTATAATTTGTGTATTTGGTGCCCATGTTGTCATAGAGAGTGAACATGCTGACATACAACAGGGCAACATTACTGCCAGAGATAGCAGCAGCTCTGTCCACACAGCGCTGCTTCTGGCTCTGTAACACTGACTCCCCACAACGGGCCAAAGGAAAGAACATGATGAAAAGCCTTTTCTGTCCCTGTTATATCTCTTACCCCTTTTAGAATTACGTAATATTAGATTTACTTCTACTTAGTATTAGGCTTCGGTATTTACTAGTTGTGGAAAAGTGACTGAACCATTATTTGTTTAAGAACTGAAAACTATTTGTGATTTGTGATCTCTAGTAGAGTGTTTAAAGAATTTTCAGGCTTAGAAAAAAATTAAACTTCTAATCTTCAGGTCATGGCACAATCAAATCTCAAAATGCATTTTTGTTTAAATATATGAATACATAATTACTGAAACTTGTATGTACATTTATTTGTGTATGTATCTAAAGTATTACAAGAGAAGTATCAACTCAGTGTGTTGCCTTCACATGATTTTGACAAAGATTTGAAATTCAGATTTCTTTGTGCATTTACAGGAACACTTATGTATGTTTAAGAAACAACAGCTGTTTGCATTTTATCTAAAAGAAGAATAGATAAAAATACATACTCTTCACCTCTCATACTCTCTCCTGAATACTCAAACAAATGAATAATCAAGAACAATGTGAAATCAAAGGACAGTAGATGAAATTCTGAAACTTCTTAAGTCAGTGGGAATTGTATTATTGACTTCAATGAGGCCAATATCTTACCTGATACATTGAAGTTCCAACGCTTACGAAAATGCAATATGTAGGTCATTAATCATAACCATGTAGACTTACACTGGTACAAATCTGTACATTAAATTCAGATATGAACAGTTATTGTTTTCTCTGTACCCAGGGGAGGGTGTTGGTGATAGTACTCAAAAATGAAATTCAAATGGGGCACCTTATTCAAGATGGAAAATATATGCTGATTGCAGTAAGAAGTACTTGGTTTTTTCTTTTTTTGAGAGAAATATAGTTATGAAGCACAGCCTAAGCCTGAGCCTAAAAACATTCCCCTGATGGCTTTATGTTTTCTTCAGATGTCCTACAGCTCTTCTATCAACAGCTGTTACTTCAAGGTTAAGACACATACAACAATAGATATGAAATTAATATAGATGATTTGAAACAGAAAGGCTATTTTAAATTACCACTGTTCACAAATATGTTGAATCTTTAAAATCAAAAACGTGCACTTTTGCAAAAGAGCTGTGAAATGCCCATACTAATTTGGAAGCATTTCCTGCTGATAGCCAAAATATCACAAGGGAATATTAAATAACTTCTAAATCATTGCATTCATTCTTCATCTTCCTTTGCAATTTTTTGAGATACAAACTAGATGAAAAGTACTTAAGTGCTTTATTGGACACTGACAGTAACTACAATATTTCTGTAACTACCAAACTATAAAGCTAGGGGAATAATTAAAAAATAAATCAATGGAAAATTAAGCATTTGTATCTCACTAGTTTTTCTGACTGAATTTTTTAATATACTACTTTTCAAATGAGTAGTCTATAATTGCTTTTATTATTAAACAGATTCTTAGATAGTATGATAATCAGAATGATATAATTATCCAGGATGATAGACTGAATTTTGAAAGATGAGCATGGCTTACATAGTATTATTTGTTTCCAAACATAAAATAAAAGAAAAATCTCAAATATGGTTATACTTTGCAGGCTAAAAAGTTATCTTCTGGAGAAAATATTTCTCCTATTAAACTGGGATGGGGAAGTATACTGGGAATTTAAAAGGAAGTTCTTCTCCACCCAGTTATAACTATTTACAGCACTCTACATTTTTTATAGCATTCATATATAGTTATGTCATTCACTAGAAAAATATTCAAGAAATATAAAAAAATGTGCATTGTATTTTTTCATGTATCTTGAAAATGTTAGGTCACTTTTGAACTGTTGCCAAAAACATGAGGAGACTGTGTCAACTTATTCTAAGAAGGGAGCCCGAAAAAAAAAAATTAATCCAGTCTAGCTATATGAAAATCTTTAAGGGGATGTAAAGTAAAATACAGCCAAATACTATAGGTGACTACTCAGTCAGAAAAAACACATTTGGTTGTTAGTCTGTCTCCAGATTCATCTGCAGTCTTCATCACTCAGCCTCTTCACTTAAATACATTGTAAAAATAGCTTTCAGGCCAAAGCACTGAAAAAGCTGACACAGCCAGAAGAATGAAACTTGCTGAGTTATTCTACCATTTTAAAATTATATTATGTATAATTCCCAATATCAAAGGAAGGAATACAGTCTTCCTCATTCTATCCCACTTCCTTAGGGCAGTAATACTTGCTGTAACTATCCACATAATTCAGTCCTTTAGTTTCATCTTAGGTTTATCTCTTTGTCCTGTAGTTTACACACTAGCATTTCTGCTACAAACAAAACAGTTGCACAGATATTACACCATCACGCCTCTATTCAAAAATATAGATGTAAGACTCATACTGCCATCTCAAGTACAAAATGCTTTGGCCATGAACCCATAAAGAAAGATGCCTACAGTTAAGAGAATTTTGAAAGGCGGCAGCAGTGTTTCAGTATGGCCAGATAGATAATGAAATGCCATCAAGTAGGAATAGTAAGAAGCAAGTCAGGTATATTATAGTACTCAGAATAACCTGTGGTTCAAAATTTCATGTCTATATATGTAAATATGTATTCTGCTTCTCTCCAAAAACGTTACTCCTTTAAAAAGATGCATGCTATTATGATGATGATGGCCACATGGACAAAAATCAGGCAGGAAGTACCATGTTGGTTTTTGTGCAGGTGGCCCCTCTGGGATGTGCTTCTGCTCCAGTCCAGTTCAACTCCCTCTTTGTCATGCTGCTCAGACAGCTTGTATATTCTGCCACTGCATGACTGCCACTGCAGCCACGCTCATCCATCAAACTCAAGGAAAAGGCCTGTGAGGTTTGAAAGTCCGCTGGCTTATATGCTGAGCCAACTTCAGGGATTTGGTACAGTTCTTAGGTAATGTTATCTTCCTCTGACACATCAGCAAGATTACTTTAAGGTATACATAGTTATTTAAACATTTGTATGGATGACCATAAGGAGTTAAGCGAAGTTATTGCAGTGGTATTAATCAGAACCATGGCATTGCCCTCCTAAGAGAATTAGGGTGGTTCATGTAACAGAGCATATAGAGACTGCTTCAATCTTCAATTCATGCAGGAATTACAGCACAATAGCTACACCATGAAAAAATTATCATCTTTTGTTTTTTTTTTTCACTAATATGTTTCAAAATAGCCTCTTGTGAAATGTTCTTTCTGTGCTGTTGCTTCCTTGATGGTTCATTTTTGGATTGCTCTCTTAAATATAAAATAGGCATCTGTGAGATATGCAATTAAAATGAGGACATAAATGGGGATTAATTTAAAGGAGGATTATGAGGGGGATTCTAAATCTAACTATATAAATAAGGACTACAAATGTAACCCAGTGAATTCATTAGTCTGATTGGCAGAAATAATTTAGCAGCCAGCTGAGAAATGACATTGAAATTGTTTTCTTATACTATGCACTTTATCAGATGTATGCTAAAGACTTCCAGCTCTATATGAAGTGTCACCTTGACCACTTTCATATTCTACTTACTGCAAAGGAAAACAAAGTCCTGCTCATGCCCGCATCCCCCCGCCCCCGTACCGCACTATGTTGGTGCAACTGGCCTGAAGAAAGGATATTTTTGAAATGAATGTACAAGTTTGTTGTAGAGAATCTCACCATCTCTCTATCCCTCATTTACATAGAAGATATGCTGATAGAAATAGGACAGACTATGAATAATTTTAATGACTAATCCAACCAATGGTCTAATAGCTTTGGATTTCTTTCTGTCGCCTTCACCTCTGTGCATGCCATGTAATCTGCGATTCTGCATATACAGGCAGCTTCCCTACCTCTCTACCTTCCCTGCTTTATGTCCTTGAAGTCATGACATTAGTAAAAGGCAAGAATGCACAAAGATGCAATTACTACTACTTGGGAAATGGACATAGATTACATCAATCTGTGTAACAGGTTTTGAGTATATGCTGCTAAGAGGTAAGTGCCTATGTATTTAAGGTAATAATGATGAAGCCTCAGCTAAATTCTGCCTACCATCTAAACCCATTTCACTGTGCATTGGAATAGCCCATCCTGCAGTTCGGAGTTCATGTCTATTTAAAAGATCAGGAAAGAGGAGTCACACTGATTTCAGAGGTGTATTTGAATAAAACTGGCCACCCATGTCCAATCTGGAAATCAGGGTAGCTACAAAGACTGATTTCTTCCAAGCATGCTCCTGTCAGTAGGAGAGGACAGCCTGAGAAACACCACACTGCCATTTCTGAAGAGATTTCAGAAGCCCACGCTTACCTGGAAAATCTTTGAAAAGCAAACTAGCTGTGCTACATGTCCGTGGGTAGCAAAAGGCAACAGCAGTTATATTTGAGAAACCTGACTCAGGAAGGGAAACTTGAATAGCAGAACTTGGAAGCAAAGTACTTGATGAAATGTCTTTTGGTTCCTATAATATAAATCACAAGCTAAAAAAAAAATGAGCTTAAAAATATAACTAAC
This sequence comes from Phalacrocorax carbo, assembly GCF_963921805.1. Classification (NCBI taxonomy): domain Eukaryota; kingdom Metazoa; phylum Chordata; class Aves; order Suliformes; family Phalacrocoracidae; genus Phalacrocorax; species Phalacrocorax carbo. Next base: position 21,793,148 of record NC_087517.1, on the reverse strand, counting down.
CCATCAACTAACAAGATACAGGAATCCAGCTGCTCACATCGCTACCCAAGTTTTGCCTGCATTCTGCAACCAAGTTGGCAAAGCCTTTAGTTGCATTAAATTCAGCTGGATAGTTTAAATGACACCATGATGATTAATTAGCTCAGAACTCATTCCAAACCTTATGCAGGCGTGAAACAGTTGCACAACGTATAAGGATGAAGATTCCCAAAGCAATAAATGTAATTTAATCCTGACATCCTAAAACATGGAACAGGTCTATTCCCAAAGACAATCTCCTAAATAGCATAGTAGCTGTAAACCACTGTAGTCTGTGGATCTGAAACCCAATTTTCTTCCTCTTTGTTGTTGCACAGCTGTAGCAACAGGTCATATAGAGTCTTTCTTCTCTTTTCTTCCATGCCCAATAAACCAGAATGTACTTACAGTGATGACTTAAGAACCTAAACAGACAGCCAGGTCACTGGGCTGAAACCAGAACTGATGGACAATGGACCAGAAACTAGTATTTCTAGTTGTCTTTGTGAAGATTCCTCTCAGAAGAGGAATTTCAGGTTGTCTGTTTCATCTTGTACTCCACGTCTGCAAATCTAAATTATCTGAAAAAAAAATCATACGTTTATGCTATGTGAATATTTACATACCTATTGCCATGTAAACCATGTTCAATACACAAAAAAGCTGTATAAGGTCAAAAGGACACTTCCAGTAGTTTTTTTGACTAGTGGAAATAATTAAGCTTAACTTACTAAGGCTTTCTATATTGTTTTTGCCTTTGAATGAGGTACAAACTTTAACTAAATATTTGTAACCGTTCCATCCTATTTGGATTCTCTGGTGTCTGACAACTCTTGCGCCCAGACTCCAGTCTTTCTCTTACACCTGAAACTTTTAGACTCTTAATAGCTAACAGGTTTACTTTTATCAAATCTGGCTGAGATTAGTCAATGGTTTTAAAAAAATGACTGGGAGGAGGGCAGAGAAGCAAAAACTCTAGTGAATAGTATGTCTTAATATCCATAAGAAATAAGCCTGAAAACAAAAGTACTAGCAATATGGTTTCACCCATATTTCCATGGCCAATCCTTTACATATGATGATTGACTCATGGACTCCCTTCTTTGAGGAAACTTTGTTCTTGGTGTCTTTCAAAATTTTTCACGTTTACATCTGCTGGTGACCACAGGAGTGTTTTCTTATTGGCTTGCTTGCTCAGCAAGCACTGAATTCTGCCTAACCCATGAAGCTATGTGTCCAAGACTTGAAAATGCAAGCCTGAGAATTCCTTTCCCCCCTACCCTATCTCTTCTCCAGTAGGGCAAGTACTACTTTTTGAGAAGGATGCTTGTGGAGGAGCCTGTGACTGTCTTTTTTTCAGATTTTTTTTTTAAATGTTGAAGGTTCAGAAGGCTTTCTTTTTAAAGCTTTTTTGTTTTTTAAAAATAATGCTATGCATTTAGAATAATATGAATCTTAATTTTTTTTTTTACCTGCTGTTCTCTGGATGACACAGCCTTTATGCAGGACAACTTTCTTGCATCAATACACTGTAACATAGATGTTAATATCCTATGACTTATATTGCTGGAAGCCCCACTAACAGCTGCAGGAGAAAGGAAATGATGCTTTTAAACACTTGCTGATGACTGCTATGAAGTGAAAGTATCTGATCTGCTTTTTGGTCTTTCAGGATGTAGCAAAGTTGAGCAAATTCCCCATGCTACTTGTCCTACTGAAGACAAGGACTCCCTTGAAGAAGTGAGGTGGAATTAATTTTTCCAGCTATTCCCAGACTAAATTGGAGAAAGACTGAGTGCTGGGTGGTGACAAAAGAGGGGACTACAACATGAAAACTCTTTGATCTCTAATGAGGAACAACTTCTGCATACATGTTCACTGAAGCAAGGTTACCTTGGTCTGCAGTTTACAGGATGTTTTCCTATACTAGATAGAAATAACACCCTTTGGGCTGTGAAACTCAGTCATTTTGAACCAAAGTAATCTCGGCATATGAAGGAAACTTTCTGTGCAGAATAAACAATACTTGCACAAACAACTGATTTTTATCCTTTTCTTCTGTCTTCCTGCATGGATTTTGTGTGACTGTGCTTAGGTAGTAACAGAAAAAGGAGAACCCAGCAATGCTTTCTCTACTTCTCCAGTCAGAGGATAGTTTTTTGACAACACAGGATAACTATTTCCACTTCAACCTCTAGAGGTTTTTAGAACTATAGCCCCCTCCTTACCCCTCCTATACCTTACAGCTTCTGCTGGGAAATTCTTGCTGCAGAGATCCTTCCTGTCTAGTTATACCAGCATGAACTTTCTTCTTAGGCAGGCCATGAAGTGAGGAATCTTCCAGTAAGTGGTGATGTGCTTCTTCAAGTGGTGTATTTCTTTGGTACATGGACAATGACCTAAATTTTGTCATTTTCATTTTTTACTATTTATCTGCTTTACACTATGAACCTCAGGTGTATTCAAGTAATTTCTAAACAGTGTGGGTTCTGCTGTCAGAATGAAAGTGGGTTTTTTGCCATAAAGTATTGTTTCTGCTCATATAGAAGTTATCAATAGTTTCTGTGGCAAGTTCTTGCCAAAATTCTACTGGAGACTGACAGTCTCGTGTGATGGTCCTAAACATGCTTGCACATGTCCTGCTTGTTTGGAAAGCCACCAGCATGAATATAACACCTGTTTTAGATGTGTGATGTGCTGAAGTTACTGGAAATTTGCATGTGTATGAGTACCAACACTCAGAAGTTTTAAAATACAACCCTTTAAATGTATGAATTCAAACTGAAACCATATATTAGTTTACATTTGTAACTGTTTTCCTTAAGACCATACACAGGCAGATATCCCACTTAAAAAAAGAAAATAAAAAATATATCTTTGTGCTTGTATATCTGGGGTATTATATAAAGCATTTTTGTTTTATTTCCAGTTTATCATTCATTCTTGCAATCTGTTCTCCCATTACCTATATTTTTATTCTCAAAAGCTACCAGTAAAGACAGTAACAGCTTTTCTTTTTTTTGGGTGTTTTTTTTTTTTTTTTACCTGTAAGTAGGCCATGAAGCCATGGTGAGACACCCTGTCAAACTTGTATGGAATTTCTGTGATCCCCTGGGATCCTGGTTCAGAAGGTCAGTGTTGAAATTCTACTTCATTTCACAAATGTCTGGCCATACGCTGCCATCTGTCTGCTCTGCAGCTGGGAATCAATAGTACACCATTGGTTTTATGTACCAAATTGCAGCTGGTTTGTGTGTTTCTGAAGAGCTGTTAAGACTTCTGTTGTACTACCTACCTCATTTCAAAGCAGTTTTCTTTGGTCTTGGCTCTTCATAGGAAAGCAGATTGCAAGGCTGAAAGGTCTGACACCTACAACCAGGTTCTTTTTTCTTTGCCCCCCAAAACAATGCCGTTCTTATAATGTTAATAGAATGCAAGAAGAGCCAAATTAGTATTGTCTGTGATACCTGTCATTCTCACAACTATTACCGTGACAAAGTACCACCATATTCCAACATACTATATGAGATCTCAGAATGCTATTTCATGCCAAAGACTATGATGAGCTTTTTTCTTACCTCATTTTTCATAAAAGCCTCTCCGACTGAATTGGGACTGCTTAGCATCCTACCAATTCTATATATTAAAGATTATTGCATCTCATTATTGTGATAACGATTGTAAGGGGAGAAAAATGGCACAATATTAATTTATTCTTTTCTCATTATGAGACTGGCACTGTAAGTTTTATAAATTTATTCAATTTTCATTGCAGATCTTAATATTTCAGTCTTCCTGAGATGCCATTTTGTCCATTTGAAGTTATGGTGAATGACCAACTATACAATGAATACGAAGTACTTTGTATAGCTCACATCACATGCATTTGACCATGTCACCAATAAGAAACAATTTGGCAATTTCAAATTAGGCAAATTGATAATTTGACAAATTTTGAAATTTCTCCATTTCAAACTTGAAATTGTCAATATTATTTTTAATATTCATTACTTACAATTATACTGTATTTTAGTGAATTAAAGTCTTACAAAATAAGAAATGATGATATATATTTTGTAGGTAAGAATACTAGTTTTTAAGCAGATGCTGTATTAGAGATTTTCATTTGTATTCCGAGCTATTTAATCTGGAAAAGGTGTTATTCAAATACTGAGCATTTACAAAGCTGCTCTGGAAGGCTGATTTCTACATGCCCATTTATTGTCCTTATAGCTAAACCCTAGATAACCCCTGCTGATTAAAAGCAAAGATATTTGTTATTGCAATAATCAGAAAGAATGTTAAGGTTTTTTGAAATAGGAAAGCAATTTGACAAACTGTGCACGTATTTTCCATGTAGTCAGCCTTTTCATGACAGCAAAACAAATCAAGAGAATATATCTTTTACAAAATGCTGTTTCATTATTATTTAAACTATATTTTTTCCAGAGAAACAGCATTGTGCAGTTTATCCATATGCAAAAACACTTGTAAAACTGAGTGATTAATGGAGGGTCATCATTTATATCAGAGAGTAGGGGAATGAATTCTCTATCATTATGTTCCTGTGAGGAATATGAAGGTAATAAAACCAGCATTTGTTCTGAGTTGTTTTCAAGACTATGTGCTGTTAATAGTATTGCTAAGCTTAATACACAGGCTGTTTTCTTAGCTTGCTGTGAGTTTAGTCTTATCTCAAAGAAGACAACTGGTCTTCCTACTTTCTTCCTTCTCTTGCAAGATTCCCTTGTCAGGTTATCACTACATGTCAAGAGACATGGCAGAAGTGGCCCTGCTGTGTAAGGAGTAATGGAAGAATTATTGTGGGAGAAAGGAGAGTAAAAGCTACTTTTGCAGCCTTCCTCCACAAGATATTTGAACATAATCATCAGGTAATGCAATCTGAAGTCAGGAGTTGGTTTTTAAAAAAAAGAACAAGAAAAAGGAAAGATCAGAAATGACAGCTAGAATTTCCAGGGTGAAATTCAAAACATTAGAAATGCTGAGAAGTTTGTGCTGAAATTTTTCATTTTTCTGTTCTTTATGCTCTAAGCAAATTAAACAGAGTTTTTAACTTCAATTTTTTTTTCATGAGAATTATCAACCAACATGAATGCTTTTCAGTGAAGACTGGTTTTGCTTCAGAATAGTTCTGCTTTCCACAAATAACAAAGCACTTTGCTCATTAGCATTTTAGAAGAATGTCACATCACAAGAAGGGTAAAATCTAGTGGGTTTGTTGTTGTTGCTTAATTTACTTTTCTTTCCAAGTAGATCATGTTCCTTAAATTTCCAATATAGGCTTTATGAAAAATTCATAACAGAGACGTGGAAACCCTGAGGAAAATGTTATCCAAAAGAGACTTAAAATGTATAATTTTTTAGTAATTTTTCTACAAACTGTATTTATAGAGGTACCCACCCTGTAATCCTGTCTCAGTATGTATGTTTAATGAAAATCATGTGAAAGACACAACACCTTTCCCAGTTAGAGTTTGATTCAGAATGCAGCGCCTCTAGCTGTAATGGCTTAAGCAGTCACTTCAGTGTTTAGACAGCTGCACAGTCAATTTAACTCCGTTTAAAAGTATCCATCGTCAGATAGCCCATTTTAGTTATACAGACAGTGGATGTTATGCAGCCTAAATTGCTGGGGTTGGAAATATAATCAAAATATGATGTTAAATAATATGGCTTGTAAGAAACTGGTTAATCCTATTATCTGAGGCTGTTGTAACAAAACTAATAATTATATTCTGTTTTTCAGAGCCATTGACAGTGACTTAAGTTGTACTATTTTCTGTAGAGACTGGGGGCTTTTCCTTTGTTCCAGGTCTTTGGTAAATCTGTAGGTAGATTTGCATTCTCTCTGCTCAGTAGATTCTTTATGTATCACCACTTAAAGTTACGGCAAAAACTCAAGAACTTTTCCAGCATAGAAGCTTGACCCAGAACTTTTAGTGCTTGGAGAATTCCTGCTGCCATGATCTTAGAGTGAAGACTCTTGCATCCTTAGCCTTAGTCTTTTGTTCTCCATTTCTAGGCTGTCTTCTTCATCGTAGGTGTCTTAGCACTTTTGTTTGTGATGTGGTTGCAGTTGTAGATGCAGTGTTCTGCAGATTAGGGGTCACAGTCATACTAAAAGCTCAGTAGTCCTTTTTTTCCAGGATCAGAAACTCCCATAGATCAGGAATCAAATCAGTAGAAGGAGCTCCAAAGATTGGATGGGATGAAATGAAATGAGACAGCCTAAATTTCCTACCCATGGGAAGCCGCACAATTTCTGGGCTTTCCCTTTGATTCACAATGAAAACTTTCCCAGCAGAATGAAATTTGGAAAGTCTGACCAGATCTATCCTGAACTCTTCTTCAAGTGTGCTCTTGAAAAGGCTCCCAATTACATAGATTTTTTTTTTCTCATCTATTTCCTAAAAAAAAATATTATTGTGTATTACTCTTTCCTTTTCCTTCCAGTCTTCCTCCTGGTTTGTTCCCTCAAACATGGCCCATACAGTTTGCCTTCTACCAAAGTACTGCAAATTGTTCTTTCTTTCATGATGTAATCAAATTTTCATACTGTATTGAAAGCATGATAAGTAAGTGATATTGTTTAGTTTTATGTTCTTATAAATGTGTATAGTTCTCTCTGCAAAAATAATCCAATTTCCCTGATCAGAGAAATTTATCATCTAGTACCAGTAAGGGTACTCTCTGATTTATTTGTGACAGAAGCCCACAAAACAGATCAAAGATTCTTTGTTCTTCAACAAGAATCTAACATTATCTGTTCTGTTCAGTATGCTTGAATGCAACTTTCTGCACAATAAAACAAAAAAAAAAAGATCTGGTTTCAACCAACTATATCTCAGCCATCATAATCCTTAGATATTATTCTGGATGCTCAGGTAAAAGATAGGCTCTCCAGCAACATAGCAATCCCCTTTGAAGATCTAATTGTCCTTATATTCATAGCACAAATGCTCCATTTTTTCAGTTTGGTTTTCATCTCTGAAACAAAAGTGAGACTAGAAAGCCCCCGCTGAAAAGTAAATGCCTACTGGAGAATGACTGCTAAGTGTCTCAATAAGTTTCCTCAAGACTTTCACCTTGCAGTTACTAGCAGAAAACTCAAAACAGCTCACAACTCTCCTACACTTAGACCTTTAAAAGCATAATCCTTTTATGAAGCAGACTAGGTTGCTTTTGGTTCTCTTAATGTGAGACCCCTCTGTCTCAAGGTGCGAGTCTGCTCTTCACCTATTTGCATGCTCCTCTATGAAAGCATAAGACCAGGTTAATCGCAAATAAGTGTACTTGTCAGGATTTCCAGTTGCTAAGAATCCCTAAAAGCAAGGAGGGATGCTGCACAGATGAAAGCTTAGATCTGTTATATGAAAGTGAATACTCTATCTTGAAAAATATTGAATGGGCTGGAATAATTCGCGCAACAAACAAACCAAAATATCCTTTAACCTTGTTAGAACCAGAATGGTTGTGCCATCAACGTGTCTATCTAGTGGTGTTATAATTAGTGTTGTCAATATATAAAACAGTATACCTGACAGGCACATAAGGGAATGTAAAGTTCACGCTTGGCAGATGTTATTGGTCAGTACAGCCTCACAGGCGCTATTTAGCCAATCACCCTGCTATATGGCTTCCTGTCCTACTGCCTGAATAGAGTGGAACAGAGTAAGCATTTTGAATACACTTCAGTGCTGGAAAGAGGGAAGTCATAAACCAAGGGAGGTGCTACCTCTTCACTGTCTTCTTTCTCTCACCTTCCTCCAAATTCAAATTTTATAGCAGTCCTTTCAGCTCACTTACCGAGTTCCTGTTAATTTCATCTGTCTTGCTCATGTAGGTAAAGCATGTCATCCATTTTTGCAGCTTGAAAATAGAATGCTGCTCATCTCTTGGTAAGTAGGTCAAATTTGGCTTTTTATGATTATTGACATTCTCCTTATGGCCATGCTGTTGTACTTTTGTCAGCTGTAATGCATATGTGGAAGCACTCAAGGTAACATTAAAGATAGATGGAATAATCACTGCAACCTGCTGCTGCATTGGGAAATGTAGTGCCACTACTTTTGCAATGTAGGTCAGCTTCCAGTGGACACGAAAAGCACCATCACCATTAATATCTTTGTTCTCTTGTTAGAATGAGTGAGTATTGAGACTGAACTATATGCCTCCCCAAGGTGCCTCCTTATGCATTATCTGGAGATAAGGAAAGCTTGCTTTGCTGTAAATCAGAGTTTTCTATCTCCAGGAAAACCAGTCCTATGCCTCCCATGACTACTAAAATCTCTGTGGAGATAAAAGTAAATGAAGATTATCAACTGCTGTTTGTTGGCATTGTGGGTAACTTGAGTGTTTTGCATGTTCTTCTGAATTCTTTCTTCCCGAGTGAAAGTGAAACAAAAAACCTGTGTAACAAATAATGTGTTTCATACTTAAAGTACTGGTAGAGGTAAGTTTGTTAGGCTATTAGTGATTATGTCCTGCCAATGTAAATACTGTATTACACATGTGGTTGTCTACCAGCTGTTAACGGTCATATTTTCTCATAAAGGTGTAGCAAGGAAAATGATGGAAATAAAATACTCAGAAGCGAATAAAATACAGTATTGCAGCTACTACTGATTCTCCAGTCTTGGCTGTCAATTGCTGCTGGCCTTATTCTTGCATCATACATATTTTCTCATAGTTTAAATACTCCTTAAAAATGCAAAGTTCCCTAAAACTTACTTTTTTTTGATACTGAAAGGACAGCCCTAGCTTGTATATTATGCATGCATATGGTGAAGGGGGAAAACTTGTCAACCAGTCTAGAAAATATGATAGTCTCAGAATCAAGGGAACAAATACATACACATCAATATTAGTGCCAGTTTTCTATCAAATAGAGTTGTAAGTTGAATGGTTCCAATTTTGACTTCTATTGGATTTGGGCCATTAAAAATATCTGATGTGCATCTTGGTCTAATGAGAGCAGAATGTGAAAAAGAAATCAGGGCAAGTAGAGTTTGAGTCAGAAAAAAAGAGTTAACAGTACTCTGCTTAAAAAAAAAATTTAAAAGTGAGAAAAGGTAAAACAGGCATCTAAAGAAACTCTTGCTCAGCTCAACACAGCAGGGACATGAAGTTCCTTTCATTTGACAGTTTTTCTGGCAGTAAATTGCAGCTATTGGAATTAATAATCCTTAAGTAAGATATTAGCTTGAATGAAAATGGTTTTCCTTTGGAAACTGGTAATTTTATTCCTAAAATTCAGCAGAGAGAACCTGCAGCTTCTGAAAATAAACACAGAATAATCTGACACTAAAAATTGTGATTAAATATTAATTTACAATTCGAGGTCAAATCATCCAACTTTACCTTGATTCTCATTTAATTTCCAATACATTTACCATTCTATTTACATAGGATGTTTAAAGTTTCCTTTCTTGTGAATTATGCCTGTGACTTAAGGCATGGAAATGACTGTCATTTCTTCTCATTTTATTATTCTTCAGTCAGTGATGTTTTTCTTTGATCTACTGCTATTCAACAAAAGTGGTTCAGGGAGTGATTCAGATTCAGAGAGTTTCCCCATGGTATTTCATAGGAATGGCTGAAGTCTCGTCTTAAAAGTTATCTATACTACATAAATCAGGAGTAATAATGTGCTCTTCAGTGCAGTTACATCTGTAACTAAGATCAGAATCTGAGTGTACAAGGAGATAGACAAGACTGGCTACAGATCAGACTTCATTTTAAGGAAATAAACAAATGCAGTGTGTACAGAGCAAATCATATGTAACTACAGATTTGCAAAATCAGAAAAAAAGAGGGTTTTTTTGTATATAATACTGATATGACCTAATATACAGTGGGTTTGGCAACGTGTTTACTGGTTTGGTAACAAAGGAATGGTACAACTTGTCTTGCCTTCAATGTTATGTGTAGGAAACACTGGTAAATACTTTTCATGTCAGTAGAAATCTGTGACAATTTCCCATGTCATAACAGGGCACGTCTTACATCCTTGGGATGGATTTTGGGGACTTTTCTACATAGCCTCTTACCCTTCTTTCTGAAAGGTTAGCCAACATATGTCCTTTCTCTAATGATTTTCATCCTTTAAAAATAGACAAGAGGGGAGAGATTTTTTACCAGTGTAGTGAACCAAAACACTGCATCAGAGTTGTTTGCTTTGTGCGTTTCTGCACATGTGACATAGACAGGTTCCAAACAAGGAGTAGGTCACCTCAGAGGAGGATGACTTCACACTCAAGGAGTAATCCTGAGATCATAAACTGAGGAAAGTGGAAGAAAAACCCATCTGGCTAGAAGGAACAGAACTAGTCAAAAGGGAGCTGTAGCTAATCTTCTCCTATTAGCAATTCATGTTGCTTCGTGCTAAGCTTGTGCCTGTCTCATTATTCCAGGAATTCTGCCCATTTGCGTTACTGTACTCAGGAGGCGATAACAACAAATGATGTCTGATCATTAGATTAAAGGCATTAAACTTGGGGACAGGGAAAGTTAGTCCCTTGTTACATGTAGTCAAAGCTAACTACAAAAGAAAGCCAGACAATGCAAAATACAGAGTTTGCAAGCAGGTGAAGAAATTTTGTGCTGGAACAGTCTAAAATACCTGTTTAAGAAGGCCTGTTCAAAATGTCTCTGCTAAGACCACACCCAAGTGGGAAAATGCACTTAGTTAAACTAAAGATCCATGGCGGGAAAAAACCCCAACAAACCCCCACTGCCTCCTTCATAGAAACAAATCTGTTGCTGGAAACTAACAGAGCTCAACCTTTCTGGGAAGAGTACTCCAGCTTCTGCCAGTATCCTGGGAAGCCTGCACGCTGGAGCCTGTCCCTTACAGCTGTGCTCACTGCAGAAGCCCAGTCCCATTGGTCTGAACAGGTTTGCTGTGTTGAGTTTGCCCAGCAAATCTGGTACTTCCTAGGGAGACCTACGTAACAGGCAAAACATGCAGACAAGAAATGCACAGCAGTGTACCATGTGGAACTGCCATCTTTTCTGCGGGGTGCACAGCTCTTGCTCATGCTGAGCATGCACAGTGCCACAGCAGGCACAATGCTTTCTGAAATCCTGGGGAGCAAACTGATGTAAATGCTAGCAACTCATGGAGCTGGCAGCCCACTCTCTATGCCCCACAATCATCCCAAGAAGGGCAGCTGTAGAAGAGTGCCATTTGCTCCATGAAATACTCTAACAGGTCAGTATTTAAAAATTATTATTAAAAATATTTCTTTAGGAATTAAGGGGAGGCAAATCTCTTTTTAAAGACACAAAACCAGTGTGTAGATAGCTTAATGTCTGATGGTGAAATTCTGGTGATTATTTCCCTTCTGCGTAAATACGATGACCACCAGTATCTTTTTTCTGATAACTGCACAAACTGAAATTTACTGCCCCCTATTTGAGTTATGTTGCCATTCTCCTTACAGTACTCTGCGTAAACATCAAATCAGTGACTTGTGAAAGAATCCTCTTCATCTTGTTAAACATCTGTCTTAGATACGACCATCTTCCTGCTGCATTAAATCCCTCACTCCAAACATAACTGTATTTCACACATTTTTTGCCTTTTGAAAATGTGTGATGACTTCAGAAATAGTAAAATGAGAAATTGAAGTGAATCCAGCAAAGGAGTTTTTTTAAACAAAGTCTTTAGAAGATAAATTCTATTTTTTGGTATATAGTGCAATTAATGGTGTGTTAATATTTAAATAACATCTACCTTTGTTAAAGATTCTGTAGCCCTATCTTTTTAAGCAAAGTACATTTTCTGTTTGACAGTCTTCCTCAATCTTCTTTCAACCATTATCGCAAGTAAAATGTTATGGGGCTGATGAGTGATAACGGAACTTATTTGTGTGAAGTTCCAATAGGTTGACAGAAAGGCTGTAGAGGTATGTGTGACATGGAGGACAAAGGTTTTCTGGAATTCCTCTGAGCATTAACTCCATCTGTATGGTTCATCCATCTGTATGGTTCATCCACCTAAAGCAAAACTTCAGCAATACCTTTGAAAAGCAGCTGTTAAGTAGCTGTGCATGATGCACGAGCACAGATTGGATCCCAACCACTATATTTAGGTATTCCTTGTCCTCTGATTCAGTGTATGATTAACAGCCATTGTTTCATTACCTTGTTTTTTAAAACAACAGAAGAAGACATGTAAAAAAGATAACAGAACTTGAACTTGTTCTTCTAATTTGAGTGGAACCTCAGAGACAGTCTGCCCTGCCTAAGTTTCAATTTCCTGTTCCAAACTATGGTTTCCCAGAAAAGAGACTCAGCCAGGCTGCTTTAACATTTAAAAACACCAACAGTCTTCCTCCTGGCTAAGACACAGTCAAAAGCAGTATCTCAAAAATGCTTCAAAATGTTTCAAAAGAAACAAGTATCCTACTACTGGCCCAATCCATTGTACCCAAACTCTATGTTAAGTATCCTGCTAACAAAAGAGAAACCTAGGATATATAAAGGTCAACAGAGGATGTTACAATCAGTGCACATTTTTTGTAAATGGAAATTGTTTTGTTGTCAGTAGGAGGGGAGCAGATGACTGAACATGTTACAATTTCTTGGCAGAGCAATAGCTTTTTGCAACAGGCACGCATACTGTAAGTACATTTTTGATGCTTTCAACTGGCGCTCCTTCCTTCTGGACACCCGAACAAATGGATAGACATCCCCATGGCAATTTAAAGATGACAATTTATGAATGAAATAATTTTACCCACGGTTTACAGACTTTTACCATGCAAGTGTTATCACTGACATAATCACAGACATATCAGTAGTAATAGAACTAGACATAGTAGCTAACACTTTTCTCAATTTTGGCTCCCTATCAACAAAATTAGAAAACCTGACCTTACTGTTGTAAGATAGAAGATAAAACAAAGGGGGCGGGGGAATGTTCTTCTTGCTTGAGGATGTGTTAGCTAGACTCCATCACTCCTCCTAGCAAGTCTGTCTTGGTTAAATAAACCGATTTTACTAGACAATGCTAAAAAAGCTTTGTATTTCTGGTGACCTAATTACATTATTTTAACTTTTAGACTATGAGGAAATTTCAACAGAGTTGTTTTAGGAAAACATTAATATAGAGTTAATGCACGCTTTAATTTAGACTTGCCTTATCAGCACTTAAAATTACAATTAAGATAATTTAATAGCTTTGTCTCTCACTAAACTCTCCATAGAGTTTTTTCCCCTCCTAAAGCTTTTAGAAAGGCCTTTTTATTTTTTTTTAAATAGTTTTGGTTTTTTTTTGCATAACATTCAGCTGTTAGATAAGGGTGCCCTCTTATGGAGATTGTGGGCACAAAGTCTTGTTAAACTTTTCAAGATTTTTTAAACGTGATTAGTAGACATGGTTTTCTTTAAAAATCAGCACAGTGGATAGTCAATAAACTACAGTAGGTGGACAAGTAATAAAATGTGTCATTTAGAAAATTGAGACTTTCTCTGAAATAAGCACTTAGTTTCTTCATAGTATGCTTCTATGAAAAACTTTTTCTTTAGGGCAGTTTTATCTTTGACTTCAACAACAATTGGATTTCTCTTTCAATCACAGAAAGCGATTGTGAAAGTAGAATTAAAACTGATGGAGAAAAAAATTAATCAACCATGGGAAAAAAAAGGACTTAAGAAATGTGATTAGCTGGGGAAAGACTTGACTTAAATAAATAAATAAATTTTAAAAGCACCTAATTTCTGCCCACATTAATTTTCAATATTAAGTTACTAACAATTATTTAGAGTTTCAGTCAGATTACATGTATACATTCCATACACATAAAGTAGATCCAACTTTATATGTATTACTGTGTGTGTTTTCATGTTGGAAGCATAAATGCTTGCATTGATGTGGTTGTAAAGGGAGATTTAGGCAAAGCATTTTATGAGTAGAAATCTTTTCTTCATTTTGAACTAAAAACTTGTTTTATTGTTAAAAATACATTTCTTTATTTTCTTTCTACTTAAAAGTGCTTTATAAATTACAGTTGAAATACTATTAGTATTTTTCAGCTATCCACAACTTTCCAGTCTTTCATATTCCATCCTCAGAGGTATAATGGAATATGCAGCAATGCAGAAGTTTTTCCTCTGGATGTGTCAGTATAATGTGACTGGAAAGATACATGCAAAATCCAAGTCATATCCAGGCGAGATCTGATACTATAATAAAGGCCAAATTAATCAGTTATGATACAGAGATACTGTATTAATATTTCTAATATTATTCAAAATCAAGCAGAATAGTTTAGATGTTAGTGTGCTAATGTATTGCTTAACCAAGGCTTAAACATCTGTATTCACTGGTAACATTGAAAGCAAGCTTATATCTTTTTAATATCTAAAGATCTAAATAGCTTGTGTCCAAGAGTAAAAGGAATTGCCTCAGGAGCTCTTTAAATCACTGATGTTGTATTTTTTGTTGCTTATCACTGTGCAGCACATTTTACCTTTTGCTTTATGAGAAGTAGAAAGCTGCAGTTGGAGTTACTCTAACAAACAAATGCAGTTTTAGTGAGACCAGTTGTGGAAAATTGTTCTACTGCCCCCACAGCTGAAAGAGTGAATAAACTGGAAGAGGATAAGAAAATAATAGAACAAATAATTTGAAATCTGGACAATATGTGATAGTAGATGGATAAAGAGCTGTCTGTTGAGCTTGTCTGTAAGAACTGGCTGGTCTACAGGTATTTGAGATTACTGATGATAATGGCTCTACTTCAAACAGACAGAACAGGATCCCAACTTCAAATACCTGGCTAAGTGCAAGTTATGACACTTCTACAAAATATATTTTTTCCATCCACTTTGCCTGTTATGATATTTACAATGAAGTGGCAAAAGAATGTGTTTGCAATATAAAACCGATAATCAAATGTTGCAAGAGTCAAGCAATCCAATGAGATTTTGCACAAAATTGTTAGTTTGATCTCTCTACAGTGTTGGCTCAATCACTCATATCAAGACCAAAAAAACCCAGTACAAAAGGTATTTTAGAAATACTAATTTTCTTTAAAACTTTTTATAGTCAAGAAGTTGAATTCAACCTTCTGTAAACAAGTCCCATTTGTGGATGACAATTCCACTAAAATAAGAGAAAAAAACAATATGCAAGTCTTCAGCAAGAAGTAGGAGACCACTGTTGGTGGGTTGTTGAAGAGGGCAAAAGAATAAAAGCAGTACATTAGTTCCCTTAATTCAACTCACTGTCTGGAAGCAGTGTTTTCTGTATAGCCCCTGAGCCCAGTGACACGGCAGCTGAGTGAGACATTTCAGATACTGCTTCTAGGTTGCTTTGCATAACAAGAAATTAATTGTTGCTTAAACTGAAATGGATGTACTATAGGAACAGTTTTAACTGCAAATTTTGACTGTTGTTTACTTTTCCAGTATTTTTAAAAGTTAAATAATTCCATAGCCATTCTCTAGTTCATTAACACATTTTGAAAGATCTGAATACCTCAGTGATAATTAATAGTCCACCAGTTCTGCAGCACAAGCCAATGGCAGATATACTGTGGAAGAGCAGAGGAATCACACAGCCAGCAACACATTACCTTCTACAATTGGTGAGCAGTTTGATGCAACAGCACTTAGAATCCACTGCAGCTAGACCTGTTCACAGGGCAGCTGCAGCAGTGTCTCATGACATGTTAATTTTAAATACTGCATATTTTGGCAGGTATATTTTCTATGCTAATATTGACTCATACCATCAAAAACCATCTCACATTCAATTTGATGTCAAATTCTTAGACCACTGCCATGGCAGAATAAGTTCACACACATGATAATTCTCCTGTAGGGTGACATCTGAATTGCTTATCTTGAAGTACAGGAAGAGCTATGGTGGAGAAAAGTCAGCAGAAGGTAGACAATATAATGCCAGAAAGAAACACCTAACTGGACAGCGTAAGATATGAAGTCTGATGGTACAATTTTTGAAGAAAAATTACAACTATTGACTAAGAAGGGAAGATTATTATAAGTACACGTTTTTAAAAAAATCCAGTGAAAAATTAATTGTTCCTGATTGTTGACAGGCATTGAGGAAGTTGCTGATCTCGGCTTGCTGCAGACACCAGTGAAGCAGCTCCTGAGAGAGCAGTATTTCATAACTGACAGAAACAAGGATTGCTGGAGAAGAAATAGGATCATTTTAATTTCACATAGAACCAATCCTTGTGAGGAAACCGTCACATTAATACAAGCATTGTGACATTAACATGGCCCAGTGCCAAGCTGGAAATATGATACAAGAGGCTAGACTTTCTGAAGCCAGTTATCGACCGTCTCCTTTCTAATCATGTCCATGAGTGAAAAGTTAGCACAGTAATGCATTATATGGTATAATATTATTTGGCAGGAAGCGTGGGCAGAGGGTAAGTCTGTTCTGTTCTTCAGGATGATCTATTGTAAGTAGGAAAGTAGATAAGGAACCACAAGACTAGACAGGTCAAAAATTCTTTCTTAGCTTTTGGAGAAAAGACGCTGGTAACAAACTGTAGTGATTTCCATTCCGTTAATGCTTGTGTTTGGCTCATTCATCTCAAAATAGGGACTAGACAATTTTCTTCCAATATTTTTATATTCAGCACACATTTGTATCCATGCTTTACTTCTCTCACGGTATGCCTAAAGTAAGCTGCACATTGCCATATGTATAGGATTAATGAGATTACAAACAGTACAATCACTGTGCTTCTTCAGGTGGCAACACACAGCTGTTAAGAAATGTACTGATTATGAAGCTATATCCACTTTGAACACTGAGTGGTGCTACAATATTAACTATTGCAATTCACTCTATGTCCCTTGCAAACAGGTTGTACCATCTGATAAACCCCATCACTTTTCACTCATTTATTAGCTATTACAGTTATGATCCTATTACTTGTATTAAGCAGTAATAATGGCTTATTATTATTATTATGGGGCATGTGTAAGACTTCATCTGCATGAAAACAGGGGCCAAATAAGTAAATTAGCTGTAGTCTGTACTCATTGTCTGTGCAACTCTAGCACTGCTTAACCCAGTAACATTGGATACTGAAGTATTACAGATTCAACTTAGCCAAGGCATTCAGAAAGCAAATGTACATCAGTACTAAAATGTCAGAATGATAAGGAAAAGAAAAAACAAAATTGGAAACAACATAAAAAAAAAGTTAAAAGGGGAAAACTCCCTTTATTTGCGTTGCCTTTTGAAAGGGAAGGAGAAGAAATAAAAAGAAAATTCTCACTCTGCATGTGATCTCTTCTAGTTTAACATTCAACTTTAAATTCATACAGAGTTCTAAAGGGTTTCATTTGTAGTCACCGAAGTCAGGTACCACTGTCCCATGTGCTAAATTAGGGCTTCTTAGAATATATATTGTTTGGAGCAACCAGACTGAAGCCATCAAGTACCGTTACTATACTGCAGGGAATCAGTCCCATTTTTATGTTGGTTTTTTTTTTTTTTTTTTAAATTTATTTAAAATTAAGAGAAAACTAGACACAATCAAGAAGCTAGTTTCTGGCAGTCAGACAGGATAATATGGATAATGTATCATGCAGGTTCCATGGGGCTGGGGACTTGTACCAGATCTGACACAACTCGGGGAAAGGACTAAGTATGCTTCAGAAACCTGTGACCCACTATCTGTGCTAAAAAGTGAAGAGGAAAATGCCCTCTTAGCACCTCTTCCTCTCTGCCATGGTATGGTGCATCACGAAAAGTGACAGATTCTGGGCAAGCAAATATGAGCACACAAGGCAGATCACATAAGAACATTTTCAAATTTATGCTTATGGATTTCATTAATGTATTTTTCTTAGTTCTAAAGAAGATGATCTATTTCTAAAGATGAAGAAAACAATTGCTATTACTTAGAGTATTATTCTGTTGTGACAGGTATATGCTGAATTTTCATGCTCTGACATCACACCTATCCTATGTTGCCCTTCCCTGCTCTGAAGCAGCAGGGAATTCAAGATATCTCCAGTGACTTTTCATAGTCTTATGTTATGACCACAGACAATAGTTACAGACATGATTAATTTACACAGCCTTCTAGATCCACTGAGGTGCTAAGAACATCAGAATGGGGAATCGGTGCAGACAGCAGGCCCAGGCCACAGCAGGAGGCCTTCAGGAAGATGAAGTACTGGTGGTGGAAGTGCCATGGAACCTAGGTGGGCTGGCATTTTAACTTCAGGGCTAAGCATTTTAACTTGTGCTTAGCTGTGGTTTTGGTTGCGGCTAGCTATCCATAGTGGGTTTAGATACGCATTAGAAGAGCTATGCAGCTATAGCTGTAGAGCCTGAATGCTTAGTGGTCTTCAGATGCCTCTTTCCCCCTAAAATCTGTACAGAACTATTGTCTGTTGTCCACACCCAAAAGCATGGATGACGGTTTTATTGCCTAAGTAAGAAGCAACAACTCTGACGCACTTCCTTTAGTAAAATAACACGTAAAACACCTCACACTGAGCTGCAGACTAGCTTATTTTCCATTGTTTGCTTTCCAAGAGATTTTCAAAAGGTATTATAACTAGCCACCGGTAGAAAAAATGCACCGAATATTTTTAAAAGCCGCACAAGAAGGAGCATGTGCTGGCGGGGGGGCGCTGCCCGCACCCTCCGCCGGCAGGGCTGGCGGGGACCGGCGCGCCCCGGCCGTACCCCGCACGCCTCCCGCGGCCGTCGGGCCCCCGCTCCGGCTCCCCGTGGGACGCCCGGGAGCAGCCGCGGCCCCGGCGGGACGGCTGCCCGCAGGAAGCGCGCTGTCCTGCCGAGAAGCTGCTCCCGCCTCCGGGCCCCGCCGCGGCGCGCTGCGCCAGGGCGCTGCGCCAGGGCACGGCCCCGCCCCCCGGCCCCGCCCGGCCCCGCCCGGCCCCGCCCTGCCCGGGCCTCCGCGAGGGGGCGCGGCGGGGGGCGCGGCCGCTGGGCTGGCGGGGCCGGGGGAGGCGGCGGAGCGGAGCGGAGCGCCCCAGCGGCTGCGAGGAGGAGGAGGAGGGAGGTAGGCGGCGGCCGCCGCCGCCCGGCAGCGCGGAGAGAGCACCTGCCTGCGGCATGGGAGAAGTGAGTGTTTTCTTTCCTCCCTCTTGTTTGCGGGGTTTTGCCCGGCCCCTGCTCTGGGCCGCCGCTCGCGAGTCCCGCTGCCCCCGCCTCGCCCTGCGGAACGGCTGGCGCACGGAGTAAAAGTAGGTAGTGTGTTCGGTTGATTCTCTAGTCTTTCTATGGCCTTTCCCTTTCCCCATCACCGTGGCATCTGGATTTTTCTCCTTTTTTTATCCTCCTTTACTTTTTTCTTTTTTCTTTTTTTTTTTTTTTTTTTTTTCTATTTAACTGCTATTAGCGTTTGGGGTGCTGTTTTACCGGCAAGCCTCATGTTCTTCTAGCTCTGAGCTTGTTAAATTCTCTCCTGTACACCACCGAGAAAAGAAAATTCAGTTCACACCAAGCTACATCTGAGATCCCGCTTGGTATCTCTGAGGCAACGAAGAAAACGTATTCTTCTTAATTTGCCGTGAAAGATAGTTTGCAGCCGCGGAGGTGGAGCAGGGTGAGCTCTAGATGGAGGATTTTCGTCTGTGCCATCATGTCCAGTCCCCCTGGTTGCTAAGCAGTGGTGACCACATCTGTAGAAAGATGGAAGAAGCCCACAGAGGAGAGAGAGAGCAACAGGAAAAGCTGGGAGGAACAACATGTTCTCATCTCGGGCAGCCTGATCCGCTGGCTATTTGTGTAGAAAATAAAAACCCGACGCATTAATCGTTCTTATCTGCCGTGTTACCTTAACGCTAAACTTCTCGCATGCCACCTCGTACTCTGGGTAGAGCAAAGCTATTTGTTTATCCAAATTGGTTTGCCGTGATTCTTCAACAAGGAGTGGTAATTTAGAAAAAGCACACCTTGTGCTTTCCACGAGTGGTACTGCTTCAGCCTCAAAAAAATCTTAGTAGGAACACAAATGGTGGGAGCAGCCCTTATAGGACAGTACCTGGTTGATTTATGAAAAGTCACGCGGTGGGAAGTTTTTCATCAAGAAAATTAATCTTGATACACTTTTCCCTTACTTATGTAAATTCAGATTTTTGCCATTTAACTTGAGGGCTCCAATCTATATAATGTTTCTTTGTTACCAGAGTGTCTCATTGTTTCTGATATATATTAAAAAGACTTCTAGTTTGAGTCAGGTGCAAAAACCAAAATTAACTAGTGGAAGAGAAAAGAAAATCTGATATGTCCCGTCCCCCCCCCCCCCCCCCCCACCTGTTTTAGAGCAAATATATGCATGGAAGTTAGCACCACAGCACAATTAAGCCATGAATTTTTATATGGAATGAAAGGGAGATCTGAAATTGCACTTTCAGGTCAATAGTGTGTGTGTGGGAAATGTCTTTCAGCTTCTAAGTGGACTGAAAATGTTCTTTTTATTAGAATCTGATCAGTCATCATGTCGTTGTTCTTGTTTGCCAAACGCAGCTGTTGCAGGCAAATAGGAAGAATCCACCCTGTATGTTGGCTCTGATCTCTCTGTGAGAAATGCAGCAGCTCCTTGGCCAGTCCTGATGGAGAAGGGCGTGTCAGGGTGGGAAAGCAGAGCTCCGTTGTGTGCGTTGCACGCTGAGGTTCAGGGCAGTCAGAGGTGCGCACAGGGTGCTGCAAGGTTTGCTAAGGGCCAGGCTGGCCGTCAGCCAGACCAAGGCATTTGATGTCAGCTTCACCCACAAGCCATCCCTGTCACCTCTCGATGTTAGGGATTCAAGAGGACCATTTCATCTAGGCTCTTGAGTGTTTTTGGTTTTCTATTTTTTTCTTTCTTAAGTAGTTTTTAAAATAATGTGTTTTTTTATATGGTCTTCTAAAGGTGTATTTAGCGGAAGTTTATACCAACACAGATTTGATGAAAAGACAAGATTTGTATAAATCTCAGGCATTCATGCTTTTATATTATTTTTAAGACACACAAAAGTAACCATTGCCCCTTTCATATTTAAAACATTATTCAGTGTTTGCAGCTGAAGTTCAACAGAGAGAAATTGAAACGAGATGATTGTTGATTTTAAAATTACACACATTAAAAGAAATGCAAAGTGCAGATAAATAGAATGAGATGTGAACAAATTTGTAGGCTTCTAAATAGATTTTGTTAATCCAAGGTTTTATTACCAACAGTACAATATAGATATGGACAGTTTTTGCCTTCAGTATTTTATTTTAAAATGCATTTCTCTTGTTTGAGGCAAGGATGAAGCTTTGAGGTAATGCTGAAAAGATAAATACTTTCTTTTTCTTCATATAAATCTAATTTATTCATATAATCTAATTTATTGTGTAATACGTAGTTACTACTAATAAACAGCGATAGCATATAGAAGACATACCACCTTATTCCAGTCCAAGGAAACAGATTATCCCTGGATCCGATCCTTTAAGCACATATGTCCTCGTTTAATTTTTTTATAGGGACGCTGAGTTGGATGCCTTCTGCAGCATGTCCTTTGGGACTGCATATGTGCATACAGTCCAGAACACATGGAGAGAAAACTGGCATAATTTAATCTTCAGAAAGATCAGAGTGGGCTGAGTAACCCAGAGGCATAAAGTGTCCTCTGTGCCCTGGCAGCATTACCTGCTTCTGCAGATGGGCTGGATATTCTCTAGCGGCTGTTCCTTGCATCTGGGGGCCAGCAGCACTGGCGTGCCATAGGGACTGGTACTATGCCCAGTGTACTTGCTGGGGTGTAGAGATCTGATGCGATTTATGCTGCACCGAAAGGAGCAGTAGGCATGTTGTCGCTAGTTTTGCTCTGTCTTGTGGGTACTCCTGAGAGACCACCAAGTCTTGCTGCCTGAGCTCCTGGAAAAGGCTAGGCAAGCCCTTTGCATTTGATTCACTGTTTCATTTTGTATCTGGGCAACTATGATTTACTGTACAGATTATCCAGGTATGAAAATGAGTAGATAATACAGTGAGAAGATATTATGGAGGAAAAATAACCGAATAGCAAACAATCTTGAAACCCACTTTGATCTTATTTTAAGGTGCATATAACTTTACAATACTTTCATAGATAGTGATTTACCTTGCTACAATGTCATTGATGAGGGTTTTTTTCTGCCTGAAGTATGCCATTTGAAATTCTTCTGTGTTCATTACTAGGTCTCCAGGTATATATCTTTGAATATTTACAATGTCCCTGGGAAGTGTTTTGCCCAAATACTGTTACTGTATTTAAATAACTTCTAGATCCATGGATAGGCTATAAGAGATTGTATAAAGGCTGCATCCCCCCTTCCTACTGCATTTGCTGCATTTCTCTTCTTTCTGGTAGTAATTCTTGAGTGTTTCACACCTCATCTTTCTTGCCATGGCCACCCTTATGTCTCCATCCTTCCCTCCTGACTTATTCTCCCACTGCCTCCACCCACTACAATGATTGCTCTCCCAGGTTAGATACAATTGTGCAGCTGGCAGTTTAACTGCACTTGTAGAGAAGATGCTTCATGTTTGATCAGGTAGCAGCCAGGAAGGAACTTTTTGTTTCTAGTACCCAAATGCTTAATTAACATCTGTATACTACTTGGCCATCTGGCTTGATCAACTACTATGCAAATACTTTATAATAGTGAGAAATGTGCCCTATGAGCAGCTGGCTGGCTAGTAAGGAAATGTTTGTTTTGGATGTCTGCCACCTCGTAGGGACTTGTGCTTCTTTGCCCTAAATCTGTCAGTGGCTTCTATGGTACCTGGTGCCTGGGAGCTGCACGCTGCCTCAGCGCTGAGGTTGTGGTTGGCCAGCAAGTGGTGTGTTTTTCTGTGCTTGCTCAGCTGATTCATCTGGGAACCCTCCTCTTACAGCAAGGTTTATATTCAGGCAGAAAACCTGAAAGGAATTGAAATAAATTTGGTGATTTGAAGATATGCTTCAGAGTTTCTAATATGTGTAGCCAGATTAAGCAGTACAGTCAGAGGCAGAGGAAAGCAGTTAAAATATACTGTGTAGCTACAATGTGTTTATAAAAGCTTTGCAGCTTTTTGTTGAAAAAAAATTCCGATTTGCTACAAGTTTTACTGGATTTATTTATCTGATGCACAAGGTGCTTTAATATTTTTTTTTTTCTAACTAGGTAGTTGGTGGGGAGAGGGAAGGGTCATTATTCAGGAGCTGAAATCACCAGATAGAGTACTTTTAGTGTTGGTTGTTTTAGAATACATAACAGGCCAATTGAGGAAAAGAAAGCAGAGAGTGGGGCTCTAAAAACAGTCCCAGTGAGGTGATACTTACTAAGGAAAATAATATGTGGAGGTGCTGCTTGGGTAAACATGGCTATAGAGAGCAGTGGGGATGAAGGAACTTCATATTTGGGATCATCTCATAGTAAGGGTGCCATGAAGGAGACACTGATTTTTCATGGTGTAATCTATTTTTTCTTCTCTCCTATGCCAGTAAAAATACAATTCTTTTTCTGTTACAGTACTTCTGTCTTGGGACTCGGGACTCCAGCTTTGGTATAAAGCAGTGGTGGTGACAGGTTGCGTTGAACTTCTGTTGATCTCACAGTCTGTCTTAGAGGATGTAAAATAGTAGCTTGCTTGGCCTCTGTCTAAAGTCAGTCCTGTCACTGTTAGGTTCAGAATTCTTGATCAGCGCAGCCTGTGTTTCTTCTGTAGCCTGTGTGTGAGATTTCAAAGGATGTAACTACGTGACAGAGTGGACCATTGTGTTAGATAATTTTGAGCTTTATATTTTATACCACACTTATTAAGAAGATGTTAGTTAACTTACATTTGGATTCAATAATAGATTCTAATTCTCAGAAGCTTATCTTTCTGTTTGCAGGCTAACCAATTTATTTTTAAGAACGATTTACTATATTTTTCCATGTTAAAAAGAGTATACAGCTCTTTTTTTAAAAAGAGACCTCAACTTACTCTCAAGTTATTCACTTCATTAATAACATGACCCTCAGTTTTAGGTGGTAAAAGATATTTCAGAATTGGAGTGACATCTTGGATGACTTTTAAAGAATATATAAGTAGAGTAAAAACAAGGAAAACTGTTATGTTTTTTACCTTTATAATCTTAAAGACTTAAATCTATTGTATATCCTTCAAGTGATGTTTCAGTTTTCAGGTTTGTTTTTTTTTTTTTAAGATGAAGACTGACATAGAGAAGATGTGATATAAAGCTTTCAGGGTATAGATACTTGTGGTTAATACTTAATGATATTTCAGAGATGATATTTAATGATATTTTGTAGCAGTTTCTGTGGCTTAAAAAAGATTATTTTGTTAATTAGATTTAATAAATTGAATGAAAGAAGAGTCCATTTGTCTGGAGCACCAAATAGCCGTGATCACTTATTTGTCTTTCTCCCCTTCACCCTCCTTACGTCTCCTGATCCCTAGAGGCACATTTTATTTTCATCTCGCTGTGTCTTTGTCCTTTCGCTGAATTCAAGCAGGGTTTTTTTTCTTTCAATCTAGTGATGATGTACTACTTCATGGATGATGAAAAGGAATTAAATAATGACTTCCAAAGGCTTTGCTGCACTAGGTAAACAGGCATTGGATTTGTGATGGTCTACAATTATTAGCAAAAGTATCTTAGTTTATTTTATTTCTAAATAATCACAGTAGTTTTCTAGCTAGGGATGAGGGACATACTGTTTTCATGAAACATGCACCAATATATCTGAGATGATAATTTTAAAGAAGTTCAGAAGCTTGCAGTGGACTGTGATGAGACACTACAAAACTAAGCGTGTCTCTTGTTTTCTGCTGTAGAAAGTTGATTCAATTCTCAATGAAGTCTTCAGATGCTTTCTGAGAAGTATTATCTGTCATGAAAAGAGAGTGCAGAAATGATCGTACCCTTGTGCTTTTCCGCCTTTTTGTTTTGTGGATTCCAAAACTTTTCCAGAGCCTTTCAAAAATACTGTTTTTCTAGATTGTAAAAATTATGCACTTTCTGCTGCATGATGCTTTGCTTTTTGTGGATTTCCATTTGTGGCGAAATGGACCAGTAGCCCACAAGATTCAAACAATTACCTAGTAATTTGAAGGTATGCAGAGGGTGAGAGAGTGTTTCTATTACTCTAAAAAAATTGATTTGACAACTCTGTGATGACAAATCATAGGAATTACTTTAAAATTAAATAGTACTGCATGGATATGCTGAACAATTATCTCATAATTTTGCTGAGGGACAGAGATATAGAAGTGAGGTGTTCTGCACTGAAAACAAATCACTCTATTCTAGAAATGAATCTTAAGTTCTTATACTGTAAAGTGTTTTTTAGGGTTTGTGTTTTGGGTTGTGATTTTTTTTGTGGTTTGTTTCTTCTTGTGGTTCTTAGTTTGTTTGGCTTTGTCTGGTGGTTTTTGTTTTGTTTTTTTTTTGTTACAGCCTCCATACCATACCATTATATTTCAGTGTAAGAAAAAAGTAAATAAGTAAATTTCTAGTTCTTGGGAGAGTGATGACTAGTTTTGTTTTTTAGAGTGAGGGTTGACAGTGTGGCAGTGGAATCATGGAGCAGATGAAACAGAAGGCAAATGGCATCAAGCATTTATAAGCCTCAGAACAGCAACTTCCATTATTTTAAGCAAATGTCATCATTTCTAGGGCCAAACACAGGTGTATTGTGTGTTTGAGAGCAGATTTCCAAGCTTCTACATTGTTAAAATATTCATGTTAAAACTCTAGAAGTGGGACAAGGGTGTCCAACAAGGACACTAGTTGCTACTCCATTTGTATTTGTTGTTTACAAGGATTCTAGTCCATCCTAAATTGAAATAATAAATAAGGATGATCTTTAAGTTCTTCTGTTTAGAATCTGCTCCTGGTCAGTCAGACTGAGGACAATGTTCCTCCCGTCTTTGGACAAATATGTCAAATGACAGTAGCTTGGTACTTTGTAAGTAATTTAAGAAATGTAAATGTGTTTACCAGCAAATGAGCTAGCCACAAAACCCACTGCCTTTTTCATGGTTTTGCATTACAGGGATGTGTGCTTATACCTATCTTTTAGAAGGAGATGGGTGTTTAATTTGGGGGATTGAAGAAGTCTTTGGTAACTGATTTTCTAAAAGTGGTATTGTTTTAGTGCCATTCTTCTAGTTTCTTATGCAGCATGAATTTTCTGGTTCTTTTAAAAAAATTGTAACATCTGTTTATACTGGTTCTTTACTCACTTTAATTTTAGAAAGCTATGTGTGAATTTGAAGATACTCAGAAGTTTATTTTTTTTCTTAAGCTCATGGAACTTAAGCTATAAAGTTATGGAGGTTAAGCTATAAAATACACAGATAAAAAGAAGGATGTACACTTCCACCTTGTCTGCAGTTCTAAGAGATGCAAGGAGGTGAGGGGGAAGGAATGCAGGCACAGACTAATAGGCTATTCCCCTCTCCTGATGAGTACTTGATTAAATTATTTATTCCTACTGTATGACTGGGAAGGAAGGAGCACGGAAGGTTTTGAAGCTGAGTGTCATTCCACAGTGCTGATAAAGTACAGTGGCTCTGGTGGTCTGGTCTGAAGCAGCTGCTTTCTTTTTGCCTGAAAAAGAAAATGGTGGTGAATTAAATAATAATAATAAAAAAGAAATAACTTTTTTAAACCAGCTGCTGCACTTTATATAGTGCTTTTTAAATAAATGTTTTCTGCACATCTCTTGCAGTTCTGCAACTGTGCAATATAATTGCTGCTCTCTGCAGCAATGTAGCACTTTAGGGGAAAGACTCCCATGTTTCTAGGGAACTGTGTACTACTGCATATATATTAAGAAAAGTTGTGTGCTTACATCAAGGAGCAATAGATAGTCCGTGTACCAAATTACACTTTGTTGGTTTTTGGTTTGTGGGGGTTTTTTTGTTTGGTTTGTGGTTTTGTTGTTTATTTATGTATATTTTTTTTTTTACATGGCCACCTAAAAAGATACCTTCAATCCACCAGGGCAGCAGAGAATTGTGGGGTTGAGTTTTGGCACTTCTCATTCTGAATTTGCCACTCTTCATTTTCTTCTGCGTACAAAATTTATAAATGTGCATATGTTAAGCAATGGTTGTCAATACAGAAAGCTTTAGCCAATCATACAATACTTTGATGGCAAGATGCATGATGGCAAATGCTATGTTGCTGAACATTCTGAAGTGTATGTTCGAAATCTTCATAGATGAATGAGTTTTTAAAGTCTGTTTATAGCTCAAGTATTTAATTTTAAAAGTATTTTTGCATAAATAAAACGTATTATGATGATTTCTAATAGTTTCCTTTAAATTTCATGTTTGGATCCACCCAAGAGCTTTTGTGTATACGCAGTTTGCCCTCTGCTCTCTCAGCTTTGATGTAGGGGTTAAGTAGTTAATATGGCCTCTCAAGCCCTTCTCATTCCTTGAAATATTGCAAAAAAAGCCCTCAAATTGCTTGTCTTACTCCACATTTACTCCAGGTTTTACAGTGAGACCCTTTCATTCAATTGCATATTTGCCTTGGGGTGATTCCAGAGCCTCCCTTAAAATGACAAAATTGCATGAAGAATGAATTTGATACAGTATTATGGAATGAGCTACCCATCACCTTAACAGTAATCCTTTACCTGGATTCTCATTTTATGTTGCTCTAAATCATCAGTTTTTTAAAGGCATGTTGTGGTATAGCCTTTTTCAGCTGCAAATCTGAAAGAAGAAAGAAAGATGAAAGAATTGGGGGAATGTCTGTCCCCTAAATGCTTATGACTCCTTTTAGTTATTGTTACTGTAAGTGTATTTTCAAAGATCAGCCTGGAGGTTGCCCATATTCACCTGGTGCTTTGTGCTGCAAAGTAAATGATTAACAGGTGTTGTTTCCTGAAGTATTCCTAATGGCTCTGGATTTGATAATGAACAAACACTAGTAATTATCAGGGAAATCAATTTGGATACTTTGCTGATCACGCTGTCTTAATAAAAGTGGGACTCTATGAAGTGCTTTCATGTGTGTGAGGTGAGTCCTGTAATGATCAAAAGGGTATTTACCACTCTGTATTGGAGAAAGGGACATCTTTCAGGCAGGGATGAAAGCCCTGTCTGTCATTATAGACAGGCAGGGACGTCTCTCACTGGATTAGGTTGCTCAAAGCCCCATCCAACCTGACTTGTTGAACCATGCCAAGTGCCAGGTGGGCTTGTTCAGAAGGGTTGTGAATTGCTGGGTTCAAGGCAGCAGAAATTGGTGACTTCAAGCCAGTAGATGGTTCTGTGACTTCCAGATAGGTATTACTGGCAGACATGTTTCTATGTTTTTTTTTTTCTTCTGCTGAGTGGCACACCCTGATAATACAGCGTGAACTTGGTAGATTTTTTTTTCGTTATGTGGTCACGCAGCTGATATAATGATTGCAAACATTTTGAATATTTCAGAATTTATCAAGGGCGAGGTTAATAAAAGTACCAACTTTGTCTCCTTAGTCTTAATAATTGAGTTTTTATGCATGTTTGGGAAAATATAGATATCTTTCATACTAGTATGAGGTAAAAAAAATTTCTTTTGAATTCTTTTTATGTTGTCAGTGACTAGAAGAGTGGACGGCACCTGAACAATACATTTATCTTTGTCTACAGATTGTCGTGAAATAGCTCATAGAAGTCTATCCTTTTCTCGTTGATCCTTTTCTCGTTGATCTTTAAGAATCTTTTATACTTAATTGGTGAAAGTTGTTTCACATTGCACATAGCAGTGACATCCATTAAATTGGACTCTGAATCAAGGAAACTGGTTGCAGAATATATTTCCCTGGTTTGATTGGAATATTATCAGCAGTAATGGTAATATAATAATTATCAATATTTCAATATTTTTCAACAATCCAATGTGGTATAGTGTGTTACTGCTGCCTCCTATTCATGTATCAGCTGGCAATCAGTATCAGCCAGTGCAACCTTGATTTTGAAATTCTCAATTTAAATGTGGAGGGCAAAACATTTTCAGTGAAAAGAAAATAATTATGAAATTAATTTACTACTTCAGATTTGCACTTTGTTTTTCATTCAGCATTTTGTTTTCTTTTAGAGGATACTGTCATATTTGTTTATTTGTTCATCATTTCCCCCGCAAGTGCATGGGTAGCATTAACTTTGGGGTTTTGTTTTAGAATAACTTAATCTAATCCAGTTCATTTTTTGTTATCCATAATTGTTGTTTATACAATCTAGAACAGGAGTAATTTTTTCAGAAATTAATAAATGAAAACATGAGAGATGTGTTTCCAGCTGTCCTTTAGAGTCTTCAGTGGTGTTTTGTATGGTTTTGTGCAAGTGGAGAAAGGTTTCCTGTTGTATTCTTGTCCACTGGATGTACTTAATGCAGACCTGTCTCACAATAAAAGCCAAGTAAAATAGAAAGCCAAGAAGAAAAAGGGATGAGGGCGGACAAATTCTTAAGAAAATATAAAGGCTTTCGGATTCAAGCCTCAAAGAAAACTACTGCCAAAGCTGCCTTGAAGTTCCATTGTTCTGGCTTACGATTACATGAATGGCTTAAAATGACTGATAAAGACTAAGTGAATTAACATTGTTTACAGAAAAGACTTTGTGGTCATAGGGAAAAACTTTCTTTTAAAGAGAATTATATCCCTGAGCAAAACAGATGGAGAAACAGATGGAGAAACTTCAAAGCCTAGATCATGTTAAAACTTAAATGTGAATTCAAATATTGTAACTGCAGCCAAAACAAGATCTTTTCACTAACATATTAGCAAGCACTTCTGTGTTTGTCTGATATTCTTACTATTTGGCAGTTTTGGTATAAACTGCTTTACAAGCTTAGGAAATTAGTAATACTTGTATTGCCTTATTTCCTAAATACATCTCCTCATGCATGTTTATTTAGGGGTGCAGTTTATATAAACAGACTTTATACTACCTTAGTGGGTGAGGAGAAAGAAAAAGGGTAACTGAGGTTGCCAAATAAGCGAGCTTTTCTTTCATTCCAGTCCTGTTTAAGACTCCACATTGTAAAGATTCTGCAAGTTTTTGTGTCAATTGCTGTTCTGTTCCCATAACTCAGTTACCTCCAGGTGGGACACTGGGAAAACAGTCATTGTTGATAGGGTTCCATCCAGCTTCTGTGTTCTGGCTTTACTTAGGGGACACAGCAATTCTTAGGGCACTCCTCTGTGAAGAACTGAATATGAAACTCTTAAAGTATGCTAATAGTTTCTTGCTGCTGATTTATTAAAAGTGTCATTAAAGGTTGCGTTTGTTCAGTAGTTTATTGGTGGGGGGGGGGTTTAGTGCAGATTAGAATATTTAGAAAGTAAAGCTTTCTATGTATGGTTTGGATGTAGTATCAACAGTGGCATTAGTGTGACTCCAAAGTGTCTCATTTCTGTGGACAGAACTTTTAGCTGGAAGTAGGTTAGCAAGACTTTGTAATGAGAAAGAAGTTTCTCTTACATGTCTGCTTTGGTCTTTATCTCTTGTGATTTCCCATCATAGTGTCAAGAATTTTCTCTTTCCTTCTCATCCTCTCGTGTTTATTGGGAAGAAGACAGTGAACTTTGCCAGTGGTTGACAGACTCCAAATCTCTTGTAGCAGCACAGCCCTGCATTTTAGGCTGATGAACTGAAAGGAATAATTGGTATTGAACTCTAATGTCAATTTTACAGGCTTATTCTGCTTCTGTGGCTTTTTAAATGGATATAATGAGTAAACAGGTTTTTTTTCTGATACATATAAAAATTCAATAATACACTGGAGGTGCTAAATCCTTTTTGAACCTGATAGGTGAACCCTTTCAAGAGGAGCATCCTGCCATACATCTCCGCGATGATGTATGCTGATGCAATTTTCCATTCTTGGGGTGTTTGCACAAAGACAAAAAGTGGATTGGGGAATTTTGCCTCTGTATCACTATAACCTGAGCCAGTTTTTACTGATCACACCCAGCCTGTATCCATTTGCAGAACAGCAGCTTAACCTCACTAGGAAATTTGAGAGGCACAAAAAGTAGACTCAGATTACACTAATGAGCCTATTAAGTGAGGTATAGGGAGCCTGTCTGGCCAAAATAGGAACTGAAAAAGCTCTGGCTGTACTCCTTGCTTTATGCCTCCTACATTCTGTAGCCAGTGTTCACCTTCTGTATGTTCACTTGCGGGGGGAATGTAGCTGCCTTTTTCCCCCCTCCTTCTCTCCTGTATTCTTTTATTTGCAAAAAGGAAAAACCCCCCACCTTATTCTTTTCCAACATTTGAGGGAGAAAACCTGACACAAATGTGTTTGCAGTCTATAAAGCTCATGACAAAGCACTAACAAAGCACATTTGCTTTCTAAAATCTTCCAAATGATATGTCTGTTCAGTTATGCTCTCTAACCATTTTACAGAACTCCTCATTTACGACGTGGAAAATCAAAGTGCAACAAAATTAATTTTTAAAAAAGTCATTAGAAGCATCTAATTAAAATCCCATCATGTTTATTATGTCATAATAATGTTATCTGTAACAGCAAATAAACTTAAAGATTACTTCAGAATTTTAGCAATTTTTAGTTAACGGAAAAATGTGTATTTTATTATAGGTAGACGTGAGTTTTGCTGCTGTGGCCTAAAGGGAACAATAATGTTTTGACCTTTCTGATACATTAAAAACCAGGTTCTGTGTACATTGTAAGGATTTGAGAACATTATTTTTTACTGTTTCAAATCCAGGTTGAAGCAGTAAGACATGAAACATAGGTTTGGGTTCTGCAGTATGTTATTATCTTCTATCGTCTTAGTTTTTGTCATATTTCCTGTGCTTTTTTTTTAATTATTATTATTCAAGAGGACTTGCCTAATATACAAAGCCTTCAATTTTTTTAACTTTGATTTTTGGGGTAGCTTAAAGTGCTCATTCTCTTTCGATTCCTAATTCATTTTCATTGGTCAGGAGGGAAGCTTTCAGCTGCATTTTTTGGGGAGCTGTGCTGGTTTGACATCATTTATTGCTGTTGCTTTGCAGAGGTGACTTGTGTTAGTTATGGACCAATACTTAAGCAGAAAAACAGGAGAATTTGATAACAAACCAGCAAAAACCTGCAGCAAATATTCCAGACTTCCACCTGGTAGAGCACAAGCCAGAGAGCTGGAGGGGCAGGTGGTGCTGAGGGCTAATAGAGAGCTGGTAAAAGAAGCCTAGGCTTACACAGGGAGCAGTTGGAAGGTGGTGGGTGGAGGATTTACTAAGGCAACTTGGGAGATCCTGGAGAGAGGGGCAGGAGGAAGCAACCTGGAACTGACCCCTTAAACCTACTGGGTTCTTAGTGTAGGTGATATAAGGTAGGTAACCTTAGCCTTGTTTTCAGCTGGAGCTTGGACTATCTGAATTCCAAAGGTGCCTCCCAAACTAATTTTTTTCTCTGGTTTCTGTAATCTTATTTTATATAACGGATTATAAATGCAATACCAAAAATTTTATCAGAAATTTACAAAATTTTTATTCTCTAGCTGCAGTTGAAATAAACTAAATCTTCTACTTCACACATGGCATACATGCCCCCTGTGTGGAAAAAACCAAATCCAATGTTTTCTTTTAACTTTCATGATATTGGTCATAATTCAACATAATGCTTCCTGCATTAATGAAAATTTCATTGATGTAAAGATGGTGTTGGTACAGTCAGTCAGAGGGATCCCAGTACGTTGACTTTAATCTCATAGAGGTAAGGCATTCAAGATAATTTTATTTTTAAATTAGTTTTATGGTAAAGTTATAAGTATATAGGTATATAGTAAAGTATGATGATAAAACTTTGAACCATGCAACAGTCTAAAGTCTAAAAAATTTATAGCAAATGCTGTACCTGCATGAGTTGGAATAAGTCACTAGGGGATGTTTCTGCAATGTCTGAGTATCATGTACAAACTTTGAGTAATTTACATAAAGCATTCAATACGTGACTTAACAGATGACTTTTTGATTCCATCCTTATAAGACCCGATAATGAAAAATCCAGTGTACGTGGATGTGTGCATTTTCTTTTCTGTGCACAGTGCTTATGTACTTTGTAATATTGTGTACGTGTAATTTATTTATTACTGTATTAATAATTCATTAATACTAAATTATGAGGTCTGAACAAATTATGGAGCAGATCTGGTTTGCTGCTGAGGCAGTCTGTCTGGATACTAAATGAACTTTGAGAGGATATATTTTAATGGATCAGCAATGGCTTCACTGTGAAAATTCCAGCACCGAGCTATAAAGAGGCAAAAGAAACTCTCAACATCTTCCCCTCCTCCCAGCCCTTAATCTGTTAACTTGCAGTGAAAAAATCTGTAAAGGGAGGATTATCTGTTTGTTTTTATGAGAGAGAGAGAACTGAATCTGAAATTGTTGTTTGGTTGTCTAATTTTTCTAACAATCTTGGTATAAGTTATTTCTCTAGTAAATGTTTTGTGTTTTTTGTAGCTATGACTGACTTCAAGAATTATCTTTCTTCCTAAAAACTGATAAGTTTCACAAAATCCAATGAGTTGTCCTCAAAAAAAACCAGAGGTTTATCTTGGTGTATCCTAGTAACTACGAACAGCGGTTCTGTTGGGCGTGGGGCTTCCCCCAGGCATCAGTGCAGAGGCTCATCCACAAGCCTTCAAGAATTCTTTCTCAGACAGCACCCTTAATGGAATAACTAATTTATCTGAGGCATTTTGCTTCTATTTGGTATGTCCAGCTCCTCCTGTGTAATGTCTTTTTATCTAATAATTGGTAAGAATGACCAATCAGTAAATTTAGATTGTCTTCCAGGGTCACTGGCAGAGCTCTGTAGATATGCGTATGGTGATAATACGTTGCTAACAGTGTGAGGAATGCGTCTTTTATAAACAAAACCAAAAAAAGCTATATATAGTCAGGTCTGTGGACCCCAATAAATTTTTGATGATTGATGGAAAAATAAATTTGATCATAAAAGGACATGGCCATTAGTAGTACCACTGTATAACAAGGGAAAAAAACACACTTAATCAACAAAACAGGTTATTGAAAACTCATACTATGTTTGATATAACAGTCTTGCCAAACTTTAGTTAGACTAGTGTGTCATATGGATTAACTTGAAATGCCCATTTGTTTAAGGAGTGAACGCGAATGGCTGAGATAGATTCACCTCCTTTCATTCACTGCAACATGTTTGCTGACATGGTGTGCAGTATGACCTCCCCCTCCTCCTAAATTTACTTAATGTTGTGTTCTTCTCCCTCAGGGGAGAGTCATTTGGAATTTCAGGTAGCTCATATATTTGTTTAGAAAGATGATTAGTTCCTTGCTTGCTTGCATTATATGGATATGAAGGTCCAGCTGCTGGAGGCAAGAAATTCTGCATTTGTCTCACGGAGAAAAGCAGAATATGGGTAATTTAAAGCAGTCACCTGTTTCAGGGGAAATAATATCCTTAAGTGGGAAGTTATACACCTCTTGTGTAATAATAATTCTTTGGATGCAGAGATCATTAGATTTGATATTTCAGATAGTGCTACATTTTGGCATAGCAAGAGAAAATTCTCACCTGTAGAAATATATGGAAATTTCTATATGCAAGAAGAAACGCATGTTAGTTTTATCTAAGTTTAAAATAATCTGATGGCCACTGCTTGTAGATCCACTTCCCTGGAATTAAAGCCCTCAATGAAGAGGAGATATTTAAGAGTTTCTTTGGTTTGATTGGCTGGTTTGATTGGCTGGTTGCCTTTGGTTGCAGTGTAACACTGGCCTTCTCTGTGTGACTTTGTTAAAGGTGGTAATTTACTGTAAGGTTGACTGATGCCTGATTATTGATGATGCTTAGCTTTTCATAGGCATTTTTTGGGAAGAGCCTCTGACACATTAATGAATGTTTCAGTCTTAAACAGAGTGATTTTAGTCCATTGCCTTTATTCACAGCACTGATTTCTGGGAGATTTAACTGAAACTTTCTCCAATGCTGTAGTGCTGGACATAGAACTGGCAAGGTAGCTGTGGGTTTTTTTTCCCCTTTGGTTTTTATTTTACAAAACAATAGTAAAAAATATCTCTGACAACATTATGGTTTACACAGAAGTGTAAAACCTAGATTTTTGAACTCAACATGAATGTATTTAAAATAGAGGAGTATCATGGCTGTGGTTTTGCAGTGATGCTTCTTGCAACAGAAGGTAGGTCTTAGGCCAAATGTTATGTATCTTGTCTCCCTGTCCATTTTATTTTGCAGAAAGTTTGCATTTTGTGCATGGACAAATGCCTCTGCTTTCATTTAAGATGTCCTTCTCCAAGCACGTCACTTAATACCTTAAAATATATTATCCTGGTTTTATATGCAACTGTAATACAAAGCAAATTCACTTCTTGTGAAAGTTGTCATTCTCCCTTTAAATCAGAAATGAAATGATGCCTATTGTCTCCAAGTTTATAATTTCCAAATGTAGTTTCTTTGTAAATGTTAGCTCTTGATAATAAAGACTGTTTGGGAGACCTTAATCACTTAAACACAGTTGAGATTTTCAAAAATCTCCTTCATATGTTAATGGAAGTTGTGAGTGGCTTTGTATAAAGCTGATTTAACATTAGTCATGTAACATAATGCTGTATACAATTACGCTTATTCTTCTGTTGTGCGAGAAAGCAGAGTAGTTGAGCGCTTTCCAATAAATGGTCCATTATGCAAGGAGGATCTGCATAATCAGTTTTAGATATGTTAAAAGCTTCAGTTGTCATATATATGCTAAATCAAATAAGAATTCTTGACTTAAGAACTTGGACCAAATTCTGGGTCTTAAATTTGTAACATATCATTTGATAGATAATAAATGAACTTGTGAAAAACATTTTTCTAATTTCTAATAGTGCAGTTTCTGGATTTCTTTGTACATGTATGTGAATATTAAGCTCTTATTTTGTGGATCAGAGTCCTGCTAAGGATGACACAGCTTTGTCAGTATCACATTTGAGAAAAAAACAACCAACCCACCAGACAAAACCGAACACAGCCAAAACTCATGTTTATTTACTACTTTTCACCTCCCCAAAAAAGAAAGATTATTCCTGGAAAAATATTCTTTTCAAGCAAAAATATTTTTTTTTCCACTCATTTAAAAAATTGGATTATCCGAGAAAGTGTGAAGTGAGCACATGTGCTGGTGATGATGCTATGACTGTGCTCTGTAAGAATTCTGTAAATATCTGGATTTTATGTAAGCAGAACATTTTAAAGCGGTACTTCTGCCTAATGTGGCAATTATTTTCTTCACAATTTCATTTCAAGGATGTGTGCATTTCTTCTTCAGCTGGCATTCATTCAGTGAAGGTGAAATCTGAGCCAGAGACCTTCTTAAAATTTAATCTAGTACTGTAGTACTTTCTTTTTTTCTGAAAGTGTTATTTATTGACTTCTTGGAATCACTGCAGCAAATCTGTAATGTAAGAAATCTAACTCCGAAAAGTAGTTTGCAATGTTGTCATTGCCATTCTTTTTTCTTGTACCTTTGAGGACTTATTCTATAAGTGAGGCCAGAGTAAGTAGTTCTGATTTTTTTTTTTAACTGGAGTTTTGCCTAATTTAAAACATTTTTATTCCTTCCTTTAAATTTGAATGCTTAAGGAAACATATACCCTCTTGGAGAACTGTTTTCAATTTTCTTTTAAACATCCTGCCAAACCTGCCTTTTCTAAAACTTTTTCCTCTGTTGTACAAGAATAAAAGTTCTTTTTCACTATGTTTTCACTAACTTCTCTTGGTGCAAAAACTTACAGGATTTAAATGATACAGGATCAAGTCCATATGATTTCTGGATAAAATACATTTTGGATTACTATTTGGGGAATCTGGCAATTACATCCTAACAAGTTCGTATAGCTAAAGCAAGTTTAAGTGGTGTATTCGGTTTTGTAACTGAACATGATAATCAGTATTCTGTGTGAAGAAACTAAATTTATCCTGTATGATGGTTGCCCTTTCTTCATACTGTCTTTCAGCTTATGAATAAAAGGAAACTAAACACTGTGCAAGTACCGTGATTATTTGAAAATACATATAGAGAGCATTGTTTCATAGCTTAATCTCTAAGCAGCTCATTCTGTTATTATGTGGTATCCATGGAGATATTTGATTTTTCTACTTATCTTTTAAACATCAAAAAAAGGAGTTAAATGCATGCTTATTTAAATCCATAGATAGAAATAGTACATAAAAGTGTTGATGGTTGTCTTTGCTATGAATTTATATAGAAAAATTATCGAACTTTTAAACGTATAGTTTATAATGTAGTTAACTTGATGTCATCATCTTTGGTGTCATAAAAGAGAAGTGTTTTGGAGCAAAGGTCACTCAGCACACATTATCAGTGCTTTGTGTTGGAAGCTACATAAAGTCTTACTTTGACATAAGCTGGCTTAATGACACACATACATAGAGGAGCAAATTGAAGGGGGAATCTGTAGAACTGAGGACAAAAAAACCCCCCCAAAATATTGATAATGAACTCTTGGAAGACTGACCACTAGCATTTACGAAAACAAACCTGTCCCATAAAGTAATATAAACACAAAAAAATGTAAAAATAAGTTTCAGTGACTGGTATAATTTATTTGACTCGGAGAAAAGGTTCACTGAACTCATATCACCAGGTGAAAATTTAAAAATGAGAATCTTTACTGTGAATACATGAAAGTAAGAAACACCAGTGGTGGCTGGGCAACTGAAGTGAAGAATAGCCTTAGTGTAGGAGCGTGTTGTGGTTTAGCCCCAGTCAGCAACCAAGCACCACGCAGCTGCTCGCTCACTCCCCCCTGGTGGGACAGGGGAGAGAATCGGAAGAGTAAAAGTGAGGTAACTCATGGTTTGAGATAAAGACAGTTTAATAGGTAAAGCAAAAGCTGCGCGCGGAAGCAAAGGAAAACAAGGAATTCATTCACTACTTCCCATGGGCAGGCAGGTGTTCAGCCACCTCCAGGAAAGCAGGGCTCCATCACGTGTAACGGTTACTTGGGAAGACGGCCACCATCACTCCCAACGTCCCCCCCTTCCTTCTTCTTCCCCAGCTTTATATACTGAGCATGACGTCATATGGTACGGAATATCCCGTTAGCCAGTTTGGGTCAGCTGTCCTGGCTGTGTCCCCTCCCAGCTTCTCGTGCACCCAGCAGAGCATGGGGAGCTGAAAAAGTCCTTGACCAGTGTAAGCGCTACTTAGCAACAACTAAAACATCTCCACATTATCACCGCTGTTTCCAGCAAAAATCCAAAACGTAGTCCCATACTAGCTACTACGAAGAAATTTAACTCTATTCCAGCTGAAACCAGGACAGAGCGAATCTGGTATAAATGTGTCTTTATATTATAAAAGGAATTAACAGTTTGAGGAAGCTTTAAATTAGGACTGTTATTCAGGGACTTGGCTACATGACTTATTCGGGCCTAACTAGAAGCAGGGTCTTGAAATTTTGAGAAATATTTCTGTGTTCTGGAAAACTGTCATGGTAGTCACTCATGTGAATGACAGAAATATCAAGTATGATAGTCTAGAATAAAAATATGTGCATGTAATTTCTGACAGTGTAAATCATGTTTTTCACTGCTTTTCATTGCCTTGCCAGCAATAAAAAACTTTCACAGTTTTGTATTTGCTGTGTGTTGGCTCTATTCTGATTTTCTGTTTGATACATCAGTGATTGGATTGCTTGTTTGTGAGGACTGAATTTCCTGCATCTGCAGTTGATGAATACATTTTCTGACATAAAGGAAAAAGGCAGATTTGTTTGCCTAAGTGGCTGCAGATTCTAAAAATGGACTTGTAATTGAGAAATTGTCTTTTTTCAGCTGTAGCATTCTCTACCTTTGAAACATTTTTCTTTCCTGCAATATTAATGTTTTTCAGGTATCTTCTGGGTATTACTATAAATTTATACATTTTAATCAGGTTATTGAATTGAAAATAGCTAGATATTCAGTCTGTCTTCCGTGTTTGTTGTAGTCTTTAAAATGATTTCCATGAATGAGCTATGGAGAAAGAAAGAACTTATAAATTAAAGATGTGGCAAAATCTTTTGTTTGAAATCAGTTGTCCCACTTAGTCCTATTGTATTGCCACAGTCTCCTGCCGAGAAGTATCGGGGTGAAATGTACCATAGGTCTAATTTATTCAGTCTCAGAGCAATTAATAATTTAGAAGTGTTTTAGTTCTTACTGATGCTTAGCATTCTAAGTGGACAAATAGTGTATATACTGTTAACATCTACACAGGAAATTATTTGAGAGGAGAAGGAAGAATACTAGATTTTTAATTGTTGATTAGGGCAGGTGTTTTCTAGATTAACCCATTTTCCTAAGAGTTTTCTGGATTTGTGTTATAGCCTGCTTCTTGTTTTGCAAACAGTCACAGAATAGTAAAGTTGTAGTAGCAGGGATAAAACCAGCTTATTTTCTGTAGAAACTGAAACAGTCTGATGGCTGCATCATTGAATAATGACAATATAGTAGTTAATAATGTAAGTCTTAATTTACACAGCAAAATTCAATATCCCTGACAAAAAGCCATATTATTTTATATACACATATGCACAAAACAGAGCATAGCAAAGAAAATATATGGAGGTTTGCTTATGACTCACCAAATTTGATCATTTCCCTAATTGAATTGCACTGTACATCACCTGACTGTCATGGTAGTATCTCCTTATTTCAGATTAATTTTCATGCATGTGAGGCTTATATGCTTACTGAGACTTAGTTATTTCACCTGCCTTCTTTAGTATGCTGAAAACTTGAGTAAAGTTTTTTGAATAGTACTATGCAATGTACCATAGTACAGAGAACTTTGAAAATAATATTGTAAAAATTCATCATTATGTTATGGAGTATAGAGTACTAAGAGCAGATATGTTGTTTCTAACTCTGAAAAATACGAAGATAAATATACTATGCCTGTATGGGAAACACATTTTCTTTGTACTGAAGGTTTGTTGTTGTATGGTTTGGGTCTAAGCTTGACCATTATTTTTGTAAATATAAAAATAAACATTTTATAGATTCCTGTAGAAAATATAAACAATGTATTCATGCTTTTCTTTTTTAGCCCAGTGGACTCAAGCTCAAAGCCTCAAACTTCCGACCTGTAAAATAATATAGGACTAGATTTAATACAACTTGGTGGAGAGCATATTTGAGGGGCAATTTGTTTACATGTCAAATGTAGAAAATGGGGTAATAAAAGAGATGTACTGTTTCTAAAATGACAAATATGGCCTGGATGCTTTTCTTGGTATACATATTAACGTATATTTTAAAAGGTCATTTGAAAATTATTCTTGCTCATTCATCCATATTCCGTAAGACTAGTTTAATGTTTACAATAGTATCATGTTGTTATTGGCTCGTTCCTGGATGCAGGAGTTTCCTTCTAGTGCTGTGCTACTAGATAGACTGCTGCATACCACTGACGTCCATGATCTTTCATTTATACTTGCTTTTTCTGTCCTGCTTGATGGAGAGAGTCTCCATTCAGGCTTACCCAAACAATATAGCCATGCTGGATTAGAATCCTGTTTCTTAATAGTAAGCTGAGAAAACAGTGGGGTTTATGTGTTGGTTTTTGTATTTTACTGTTGGTGGATTTGTTAATGTTGGGTTTTTTGCGTGGGGTGGAAGCTTTCAGAAGGACCTTTGTGGGGTTTTTGGTGGGGACGGGTGTCAGGTTTAGTTTCGTAAGAATTCACGTTCTTTCTTGTTTTCTGATTTGATTTGTTATTACCTCTTAGTTCATAATACAGAAGTCATCAAGACTGCAGAAAAGAGAGGGAGAACATTTAAGTAATTAAACCAATCCATCCATCTTCATAATTTTTTTCACTCCCTTTCTGTCTTGGATAAACTGATTTCCATGAGGTAATGATATAAGTGGCATCATTTTTCTCCACAATGATGCACAGTTGATATATTTGCAGTACTTTAAAAAAGTCATGACAAGAAAATATGGTTGCTGAACTGTAACTCAAGATGTTTCATAGGTGTGGGTTTTTTTCCAAGCATGGGTTGTGATTAGGCTGCTAGGGTAAATCTTTAATAGAAGAGATTCCTGTTATATATTGGAAAAGAAGCTTTCTCTGTTTTATGTTTATACTGAGAGGTGTGCTGCAGTCATTGGCTATGGTGCCCTAGAGAGAAATACTGGAGTTCATCTCAGCCCTAAGGGTACCACTTATGCCTTGCTGAATAAGCCAGTGGATTATGAACATGCAAGCAAAAGACTGGTTTTCATTCTGATAACTTCTGTAAGAACTCAGAAAAACTGCCCTAAGGCCGTAGTGGTATTTGGTAAAATAAACAGTCATGAACTTTTAGTTTTACATATTGTAGAGTTATAAAGAGTAAATTTAGCCTAAATGCATAGACAGACATAATAGTTAGTGACATTTTTCAAGTACATGTCTGATAACAAGTAGTTTCTGCAGGAATCATATTCATCACCTTCTGAGTCTATGTTCACTAAGTTGACTAGAAAACTATTTTTAAAGTTCTGTGAAGTCTTTCTCCAAGTAATGAGAACACCATCCGAAAGACTAGCTGAACTTTATGGTATATGTTTGTCTTATTCTCCCAGTATTTCCCCTTTCTATTTGTTGACAAGTTTTTCTGCCTGTTTTGTTTCTGAATTTGGTCATCAAAACACTAAGTTGCATAAGTATTTCTTAGACTGCCAAGTATGCCCCTAGTTGTTTGTAGGCATGGAAGACTGGTCAGTGGTGTGTAGATGTGCTGGTTTTGGCTGAGAAGGGGTTAATTCTCTTCACTGCAGTGCCTGTGGTGGTCAGGGACCTTTCCAGCTTCCCATGCTCTGCCACGTGGGTGGGAGGCTGGGAGGGAAGCTGGGGCCACGGCCAGGGCAGCTGACCCTGACTGGCCAATGGGATGTTCATTCCATACCACGTGACACCATGACCAGTATATTAATGGAGGCAGTTCCGGCTTGGAGAGGCGGGTGGTGAGCGGCTGTGTCACATGTGGTTTGTTTTGGTGGTTCGTTCCCCTTTCCCCCCTCCCCGCCCTGGGGCTCGAGGGTTCAAGAGAATAACAGCTGCTGTTCACAGCACCATGTTGTTCTTTTTGCAGTTGGTGTAAAAGATGGGTGTTGGTTTCTTTAGTCTGCTGTGATTAGTAAAGTTTTGCCTAAGAGATTTGTTATACAAACACTGGTTTGCAGTTTTATCTGGTATTTGGGGTTTTTGCTGAAACCATTATTGTACTTTGGATACCACCTTGTTGAGGGGATTAGCAATTATACCTCCTCCTCTGAGAGATTTTATATGGAGAAAATACAGAATAGTATCTTTGCAACTTTCTTCTACGATGTCTCTGCCTTTATTACAACAACCTTTTTGTATCTTGAACATCCTTGGGTGGTTAAGGTATACTTATTGTTAGTTTTTGGGCATGTTGTTTTGGTTTTGACTAATCAACTTGAGCATATCACCCAGAAATCCGCCCCAAGGCTTGATAGTTATGAGTGGCAGGGCATGTGGGATAGCATGGGCAAGTACCTAGGGCAGTGGGCACCCCCAGTGTTTTGGAGTTTCAGCCCCACCGAAAAGTGCAGAATCCTGAAAAATTAGTAGAATATTTGGAGAAAGTATGTTGTTACGCTGGGAACTCCAGAGACACACAGATAACTGCAACGTGCTGGGGCCTGGCCCATGTGTACCGAGCCCTGCTCAACAGTATTCAGTGCCCCCAAGGGGAAGAGGAGGCCTCTGGATTGAAATGCAAAGTGACAGGCACTGTGGCCACTCAAACCCCCACGACAAGCACTACGGCTACTCAAACCCCCAGGACAAGTACTGGAGCTGACTTAGAGAATCAACCCATGCCAGTATCAGTCGCCCCCATACACAAGAAGAAATATTGGAAGTGGACGTCAGCTCGTTTAGAACGGGATGATGAAGAAGCAGGGCCATTACGGGAAGAGGAGGAAGAAGTAATAAATGAAACGGAGACCACCCGATCCCTGTCCTTGAGTGAG
This sequence comes from Phalacrocorax carbo, assembly GCF_963921805.1. Classification (NCBI taxonomy): domain Eukaryota; kingdom Metazoa; phylum Chordata; class Aves; order Suliformes; family Phalacrocoracidae; genus Phalacrocorax; species Phalacrocorax carbo. The sequence goes on along the minus strand of NC_087517.1, from coordinate 21,750,076 downwards.
TTGCGAGATACGCGAAAAGATTTCAGCCGTCCTTCAGGTGAGCACGTTGTCACCTGGCTGCTCTGATGCTGGGATAACGGGGCCAGTAGCCTGCAACTAGAGGGAAAAGAAGCCAAACAACTGGGTTCCCTTTCTGGGGAAGAGGGCGTTGACAAAGCAATTGGAAAAAAACCACAAGCCCTCAGCCTCTGGAGGCGACTCCTGTCTGGAGTGAAGGAAAGGTATCCCTTCAAAGATGATGGTACATATTGCCCAGGAAAAGGGACAACCATGGAGAAAAGCATCCAGTATCTAAAGGAATTAGCTGTGCTTGAGGTGATTTATGGTGACCTGGGCGATCAACAGTCATCCAAAGATCCAGATGAAGCCGAGTGCACACGACCCATGTGGCAGAAGTTTGTATGGAGCGCACCATCTTCGCATGCAAACTCATTGGCAGTAATGTCCTGGAAAGATGACGAGGCATAAACAGTGGCGGAGGTGATTGATAGACTCTGGAATTACGAAACAAATCTCTCTTCCTTGCTAGTCTCTGCTGTGGAGAAACTATCCTGGGAAGTCCAGCAACTCAAAGAAGATATGTCCCACTCCCCACTTGTACGGAGTAGTGTCTCAGCTGTTAGGAATAAGCATCCTTTTGCTCAAAGGAGAGGATACACACCACGGGCCACCGTATGGTTCTACGTGCTTGACCACGGAGTGGACATGAGGAGGTAGGATGGCAAGCCTACCTTGACCCTAGAGGCACAGGCACGTGAGCTGCAAGGAAGAACAATCACTCAGGGAGGTTCTTCCAGGAAAGCTGCTGCTCCAGTGTCCAGTGAGTAGGTCCCCAGGCAGAGGAGTAGAAGCGCTAATTTTATTTCTGAGCTTAACAGAGAGACTCTTGATTCACATTTACAGGAAGTGAGTTGTGAATGCCGTGATCAGGACTAGAGGGGCCCTGCCTCCAGCCAGGTGGAGGAAAGGGATAACCGGGTTTACTGGACTGTGTGGATCCGATGGCCTGGCATGTCTGACTCACAGGAGTATAAAGCTTTAGTGGACACCGGTGCACAGTGCACCTTAATGCCATCAAACTATATAGGGGCAGAACCCATCAGCATTGCTGGAGTGACAGGGGGATCCCAAGAGCTAACTGTGTTGGAGGCTGAAGTGAGCCTCACCGGGAATGAGTGGCAAAAGCACCCTATTGTGACTGGCCCAGAGGCTCCGTGCATCCTTGGCATAGACTGCCTCAGGAGAGGGTATTTCAAGGACCCCAAAGGGTACAGGTGGGCTTTTGGTGTAGCTGCCTTGGAGATGGAGGAAATTAAACAGCTGTCTACCTTGCCTGGCCTCTTGAAGGAGCCTTCTGTTGTGGGGTTGCTGAGGGTTAAAGAACAAGAGGTGGCGATTGCCACCACAACAGTGCACTGGCGGCAATATCGCACCAACCGAGACTCTCTGATCCCCATCCATGGGCTCATTCACCAACTGAGGAGCCAAGGAGTCATCAGTAAGACCCACTCACCCTTTAACAGTCCCATATGGCCAGTGCAGAAGTCTAATGGAGAGTGGAGGCTAACAGTAGACTATCGTGGCCTGAATGAAGTCATTCCACCGTTGAGTGCTGCTGTGCCAGACATGCTAGAACTTCAATACGAACTTGAGTCAAAGGCAGCCAAGTGGTATGCCACAGTTGATATTGCCAATGCCTCCTTCTCAATCCCTCTGGCAGCAGAGTGCAGGCCACAGTTTGCTTTCACTTGGAGGGGTGTCCAGTACGCCTGGCATTGACTGTCCCAGGGGTGGAAACACAGCCCTACCATTTGCCATGGACTGATTCAGACTATACTGGAACAGGGAGAAGCTCCAGAACACCTTCAGTACATTGATGGCATCATTGTGTGGGGCAACACAGCAGAAGAAGTTTTTGAGAAAGGAGAGAAAATAGTCCAAATCCTTCTGAAAGCTGGTTTTGCCATAAAACAAAGTAAAGTGAAGGGACCCGCAGAAGAGATCCAGTTCTTAAGAATCAAATGGCGAGATGGACGTCGTCAGAGTCCAATGGATGTGATCAACAAAATAGCAGCCATGTCTCCACCAACGAGCAAAAAGGAAACACAAGCGTTTTTGGGTATTGTGGGCTTTTGGAGAATGCATGTTCCAGATTACAGTCTGATCGTAATCCCTCTCTATCCAGTGACCCAGAAGAAGAATGATTTCAAATGGGGCCCTGAGCAACAACAAGCCTTTGAACAGATTAAACAGGAAATAGTTCATGCAGTGGCCCTTGGGCCAGTCTGGGCAGGACAAGATGTAAAAAATGTGCTCTACACTGCAGCCGGGGAGAATGGCCCTACCTGGAGCCTCTGTCAGAAAGCGCCAGGGGAGACCCGAGGTCGACCCCTAGGGTTTTGGAGCCAGGGATACAGAGGGTCTGAAGCCTGCTATACTCCAACTGAAAAAGAGATATTGGCAGCATATGAAGGGGTTTGAGCTGCTTCAGAAGTGGTTGGTACTGAAGCACAGCCTCTCCTGGCACCCCAACTGCCAGTGCTGGGCTGGATGTTCAAAGGAAACGTCCCCTCTACACACCATGCAACTGACACTACATGGAGTAAATGGGTTGCACTGATCACCCAGTGGGCTCGAGTAGGAAACCCCAGTCGCCCAGGAATCTTGGAAGTGACCATGGACTGGCCAGAAGGCAAAGATTTTGAATTATCACCAGAGGAGGAGGTGACACATGCTGAAGAAGCCTCACTGTATAACAAACTGTCAGAAGATGAAAAGCAGTATGCCCTGTTCACTGATGGGTCCTGTTGCCTTGTGGGAAAGCACCGGAGACGGAAGGCTGCTGTATGGAGTCCTACAGGACAAGTAGCAGAAACTGCTGAAGGAGAAGGTGAATCGAGCCAGTTTGCAGAGGAAAAGGCCATCCAGCTGGCCTTAAACATTGCTGAACGGGAAAAGTGGCCAGTGCTTTATCTTTATACTGACTCCTGGATGGTGGCAAATGCCCTGTGGGGCTGGCTACAGCAGTAGAAGCTGAGCAACTGGCAGCGCAGAGGCAAACCCATCTGGGCCGCCATATTGTGGCAAGATATTGCTGCCCGGGTAGAGAACCTGGTTGTGAAAGTATGTCATGTGGATGCTGACGTCCCCAAGAGTCGGGCCACTGAAGGACATCGGACCAACCAGCAGGTAGATCAGGCTGCCAAGGTTGAAGTGGCTGAGGTGGATCTGGACTGGCAACATAAGGGTGAATTATTTCTAACTCAGTGGGCCCATGACACCTCAAGCAATCAGGGGAGAGATGCAACATACAGATGGGCTTGTGATCAAGGGGTGGACTTGACCATGGACGCTATTGCACAGGCTATCCACAAATGTGAAACGTGCACTGCAATCAAGCAAGCAAAGCGGGTAAAGCCTCTGTGGTATGGGGGACGATGGCTGAAATATAAATATGGGGAGGCCTGGCAAATTGACTATATCACACTCCCACAGACCCGCCAAGGCAAGCGCCATGTGCTTACAATGGTAGAAACAATGACCGGCTGGCTGGAAACATATCCCGTCCCCCATGCCACTGCCTGGAACACTATCCTGGGTCTCGAAAAACAAGTCCTGTGGCGACATGGCACCCCAGAGAGAATTGAATCAGACAACGGGACTCATTTCTGAAATAACCTCATAGACAGCTGGGCCAAAGAGCACGGCATTGAGTGGGTGTATCACATCCCCCTATCACGCACCAGCCTCTGGGAAAATGGAACAGTACAATGGACTGTTAAAAACTACACTAAGAGCAATGTGGGGGTGGAACATTCAAACACTGGGATACACATTTAGCAAAAGCCACGTGGTTAGTCAACACAAGGGGATCTGCCAATCGAGCTGGCCCTGCCCAGTCAGAAATCCCAGTTACTGTGGAAGGGGACAGAGTCCCTGTAGTGCACACAAAAAGTATGCTGGGCAAAACAGTCTGGGTTCTTCCTGCCTCAGGCAAAGGCAAACCCATTCATGGGATTGCTTTTGCTCGAGGACCTGGGTGCACTTGGTGGGTGATGTGGGAGGATGGAGAAATCCGATGTGTGCCTCAAGAGGATTTGATTTTGGGCAAAAACAGCCAATGAACTGAATGGCATAATGGAAATTGCTATATAATATTGTATGTCATCTCTGTGTTGTATCAATGATCATAGTACAAACTTCCCAATCCATGGAAGATAAGCTCTGATGAAACATGCAAAGTTCAGCAGTGATGGAACGATGACTGACTTGGTATGCAGCAACCCAACGCCACACACACATCATCTCTCCCACCCTGAAAGACTGATATGACATAGGGAGCCCAGAGTCATGGACTGGGTGAACTCAATGGACATTTTAATGGACATTTTACAGGGAAGGTCCATAAACTAAGGGGATGATGTCTGTGTATTATGACAAAGAATGGGAAGGGGAGGGGAGGTGGTTGGTGAGGTTGTATTGGATGGTATGGGACCTGGGCATGGCGTAAGTGGTATGGAATAAGGGGTGGAGAATGTGCTGGTTTTGGCTGAGAAGGGGTTAATTCTCTTCACTGCAGTACCTGTGGTGGTCAGGGACCTTTCCAGCTTCCCATGCTCTGCCACGTGGGCAGGAGGCTGGGAGGGGCAGGGCCACGGCCAGGGCAGCTGACCCCGACTGGCCAATGGGATGTTCATTCCATACCATGTGACACCATGACCAGTATATTAATGGGGGAAGTTCCGGCTTGGAGAGGCGCGGCGTCGGGTCGGCGGGTGGTGAGCGGCTGTGTCACATGTGGTTTGTTTTGGTGGTTCGTTCCCCTTTCCCCCCTCCTCGCCCCCGGTTTCACGCCTCTCACTGTTTTCCTTTCCATTGCATTTTTGTTGTTGTTGTTTCATTTTAATTATTAAACTGTTTTTATCTCAAACCATTAGCGTTAGCCTTTTGATTCTCTCCCCCGTCCCACCGGTGAGGGAGTGAGCGAGGGGCTGTGTGGGACTGAGTTGCTGGTTAAACCACAACAGTAGATGTGCTGAAAAACCTGTATCCTATTTAGTCCATAAAGGGCAGCTGACTGTAACAGGGCAGCACTGTGTATACAGCTCCTGTTTTATTTGGTTTTAAGATACAAGTTGTTCTAATGGCTGTAGATCTTGCTGTCTTGTCACTTCAGACTCTAAAAGACTTTTTGAAACCATCTAACCATTTTAGATAATAACTGAGCCTGTGTAGACTGATTACATCTAGCTGCATATATATTAACTGTAGTTTGTATCACTCAATACAGAAAAGACAAATTTTATATAAGTGCAGTCCTCAGAATCTGTTACAACACATATAATATTGGTTCATATACATTACAAGAATGGGGTTTTTTTTTGAAAACCTACTATTTAATTTAGTACTGCTACCTCATTGGTGTAGGGAAAAGCCCCTGCTAGTAAGAACTTTCCTTGATTTAAAAAAAAAAAAAATTAACTAGACCAGGCTGCTCACACTAAGGGAATCCTTGTGAATTTTCATCTTACAAATAAAGCAGCAGATAATACCTCCCCCCCATTTTATTTCTGAAAAGCAGAGTTGTAAGCTATGAAAATGACCTAAGGACACCAAACAATACTTGCATTATTTACTTTAGCTCTTGGGTAAAAATGAAGCTTATTGAAAAGGATCCTGGTGTCCTTACTTGTAAGACGGATCTCTTTCACTCTTTGCTGGTGCATGTTCCCTGGGTATTTAGAGCCACAGATGCCATCCAGCTTCTGAAGGAAAAGTACCTTTTGAGACACGTCTGGTTCTCAGTCCAAGTGTGGCTGGGCAGATCTTCAGGGTCACTGGTGCTATGGATTTGAGAAGGGTTTGCCAGAGAAACTTAACCAACAATCAAATCTTTCTAAGAATTGTGAATCACTTTAATATGGCACAGATGAAATTAATCATTTCTTAGTAAATAAGGGAATACTTGCCATTCTCAGTCTTTCTGTTCCAGAGAAAAATAATTTCTTTGTTTTCCTAAAGTGCTTTGTGGCAGACATGAAAAATGCCTGATTTCTACAGCTTAATTAAGCTATAATTAAATTAAATTAATTTAATAATATAATTTATAATTTATAAATATAATTAAGACATTTCTCATCTCTTTACTAGCCTGTACAAAGACCCCTTTTCTATGTCTTTTATTGTGATAAACAGTATTTGCTAAGTACTTAGAAGCTGTTGTAGCTCAGCTGAAAGAGCAGGGATTTGATGTCTGTGCATACCAACAAGTGGCTAATTTTGAGGAAGAGATGGCTTGTGTGATGTTAGGTTGTATGTCCATGACAGTTTAGTTTCTGCTGGAAAACTGTTGAAAAATAGAAAACTTCCTCAAGTAACACTAAGTTGACCTAAAAGTTACCTAAGATTTGCTCTAGAAGAGGCAGATTTCTGGGATTTACAGTGCCAAGTATTAATTGACTTCAGAGCTGTTACATTTCATGAAAAAGTATGTTGTCAATTTTTTTCATTCCCAGCACACCCTGACTATTGAGCTCACACTGTGATCAGAAAAAAAGTTCTGTCTTTAGCCAACTCTCACCTCCATTAGAACAGGATCAGTCTGTGACATTTTTGTTGTGACAGAAGCCTATAGCAAAAGGAGCAACTTGTCTAAATGTGCTTCAGGTTTTTTCCTCTTGGGAATTAAGCTTCACAGCACCCTTACCAGTAGTCACAATATTTCTGTACTGCGTGTCTGTGGCACCACCCGTTTTGGTGGAGGGTCTGCAGGGGCGGCTGCTGTGAGGAGAGGCCAGGGCTGCCCCTTGCCGGACGCAGCTGGTTCCAGCCGACTCCAGTGGATTCACTGCAGGGCATGGCCGAGCCCCTCAGCCGTGCTGGTGGCGGCTGTGGGAAAACACATCCAAGAAATATTTTAATTGGCAAAAAATTATTTTTCCCCAAGTTGAGTCTGTTTTGCCCACAACATTAATTGGTAGGTAAGTGATCTCCCTGTCTCTATCTCGATGTATGTGCTTTTTCACTTTATTCTCCCCCAACCCACTTCCTTTTGAGGAGTAGAAGTGAGAGGGCAGCTGGCTGGGAGTCTGGCAGCTGGCTGAGGTCAACCCACCACAATGCTGTGTTGCCAAAGGCTACAACGCTTACCCATGCCAGCAAGTGGGACGGGGTTCCATTTTGTCTCTGTTCATAAAATTTGTTAATTCAGCAGATATTGAGCTAATGGGTGTTATCTGCATTCTTACTGTAGAAAATAGAAACCTAGAAGGAACTGATCTATTGAAAACTGACTGTTTGTTGTAATTTAATCAATTTATTATTCTTAGGTCTTTTGAAAATATATCTGGCCTCAGAGAGAGTACTGTAAGTTTGGGGAGAGTATGCTGTGTTTTCGTATAAATCTAAAACCCTCTGTACATCATAACCCCCTTAATTATGGAGCATAGCACCACCAAAGTTACAATTAAAAATCAGGAAGATGAAAGTCAGGAAAACCAAAAAGTGAAAGAATAAACTTCAGCCCAGTTGCTTTCTGCTTGTGCGTATGGCTTTAAATATAGAATACATTCCTGTAGTACCTGTCTAATAGTATAATATAAATATTAATTTAGCAAGCATAGCATAAGCCACCAGATGGAGTAGTGTTGCCATCAGAAAATAAAAAAAGTAATAGAAAGGGCATGATTTTCTTTCTACTTTTGTAATATAATTTCCAAGTTTTATGAAGGTACTTTGTCAACTTGCTGTATAAATCCATATGTTAGAACTTGTAACCATTGACTGCAGTACATAGCTGCGTTAACAAATTTCTTACTTTTTTACAATCAAGTGTTTTAACTTAGTGTTTAGGCTAGGGAAAAAGAGAATTTTTTCCTTTTTTCTTGTTTTGAAGTTTGTATTTACCTGACTTGACAAACTGTATGCAATTTTGATACATTTTTTCCTTTGCCTCATAACTTCTGTCTGTTTGCCATGTCATTACTTTAGGAAAGCTAAGGTAGCTAATTTTCTGTTAAGTATCTGACAATTAATTCAAATACTTCTTGCTAACGTGCTTTAAAATTAGAAAAGAGGCAGATGATGATTATGCCAAAAGCTTTTATTTGGGGATTTTTGTTGCTGTTGCCCTCTATTTTCTGTTTCTTTTTTTCTCATGCTCTCCTAGGATCTTCTTGCACAAGAGCCTAAAAGTGTTTAAAGTTTGCAGAATGAAAATATGGCACAGGCAATGCTGGTACCGCCAGGATCTGACAGCTTCTTCTATTTCACCAAAGAATCTCTTGCAGCTATTGAAAAACGTATTGCTGATGAAAAGTCTCGTTGTGACAAAGACGAGCATAAAGATGATGGTGGTCATGAAGAAAATCACCCAAAGCCAAATAATGACTTGGAGGCAGGAAAGACACTGCCATTTATTTATGGTGACATTCCTCCAGAAATGGTGTCTGAGCCCCTGGAGGACCTGGATCCATATTATATCAATAAAAAAGTAAGTGTTTTATATTAAGAGTGTAATCAGAACACTCCTGTTGAACTACAAAGTGATAAGTGCTCTGGTGTGGAGGTAGTCAGAAGTCCTGGTTGAAAGTATTAAGCAGTATGTTATAGCATGTTAATTATCTTGAATACACTATAAATATGACTAACTTATGCATAAATTGCTTTTTGTTTTTTAAAAGAGCTTTTCTTTTAATGTCTAAGGTTTTCTTATGATAATAGTTTGAGTTAGTAGATTTTGCATTAGATGTCCTTCAATCTCTTGAAATCTGATTGAATGCCGAAGCATTTGAAAACTTCCTCTCTGTTTGGCTACTCTGTTCCTGGGATTTCTAGGAAACATAGATAGTACCTGGGATCTAGTTCAGTAGGGTAGTCTTTGGACAAAGTGCTCATTCAGTCATCTGCCAAAACGATTGACTGTCAAACATTTCTTGAAATCTTGTAGCAGTATTTGTTTTACAAAAAGCTAAATGTTAAACTCTGTTTGACTAGGGAGGGGCATAACTAAAAAACCCACCATTATTATTGCATATTGCCTGCTTCATGCGATGTGATTGCTGTGGATTGGTTACAGCTTGCATCACTTACTGATGCAAGTTCATTATCTTAGAGTTTGCTTCAGGACCATTGCAACTGTTCTGAGTCTCATAGGGAGGATTTGATTTTTTCTGGCCAGTTATATTTTTCCTCATGATTTTAATACCACTTTCCCAGCAAGTAGTCCCTCCCCACGCTGCCCTGTGAAGAACATGAAGACAGTACACTGGTAGGACAATTTGAGGTCATATGCCCTCAATAATAGTATGTTACAGAGCAAGGAGTTCTTGAAAGTCTCCGTATCAGTCCTTTTAGAATCACTTTGCATCTGCATGGATGCAAAGTTTTCCCAGAAATTCTATATAAATGTTGTGTTTTTGTTTAATGTAAAGGAGGATTTGTGGCTCAGTATCAGTTCAGCAAAACGGTGTAAAAAGAACATTCATGTGAGTAGCCCCACATTCACTTCTCACATGGGACTGAGCATAAAGACTAAAACTGTGTACTTTGTGTTTCAATATTGAGTCTGTGTAATAGGCCCAATATAGGCCTGAAGACAAAAATCTAAAAATATATATATGTATACATATGTACTGTAATATGACTCAGTTTCTTTTATAGATAAAATGATAATGAAAGGAGAAAAGAGCAAGGATGATGACTTTGGCAAGTACAGATGAAGAAAAGATGGTTTTATGTAGGCATGAGAAGTGGCATGATGTTCAGAATGAAAGCAAAATTGGGTTTACGTTAAAAAGGCAGTACAAAAAAAGCAGCGAGTGGTTATTTTATTGTGTAAATCCATAAAATGCTTGTTGAATTAAAAACATAGAACAGGTTTTTGAAATGAAGTACTGAATAATTAACAGACTAGTATCTTGCATGTAAGTGGCCAAGGAGCTTTATCATCTCTGTAAGGTAAAGCAGTGTTTTTTCTAGCAGAGAATGTTGAAGACTGATAAACAGATGTAGTTTTTTAGTTGTTTTAGTTTTTGTTGTTTCAATTTCATGAATGCTACTGTCAAATGATCTATTTCTTTCACAATAGAATATCATTAGAAAACAGAATGATTCAATGTTAAAACCTGCTTATTTCCGGATATTAGCTTTTTGGTACAGTAATCATAAGATGCAGATTGAATTAAGATTTCATGAGATGACATTTTCATTGTGTCTCCTAGTCAAAACCAGAAATGGTTGCGTAAATGGTAATAGTGATGACTGCACAAGCGATAAAGACAATAAAGCCTTTAAAAGCCAAGGGCGTCTCACCTCAGAAGCAGTTTGAAAGTGCTGAAATGGTTAAATAGTGGCTTGTAAGTGTCCAAAAATGGTTAATTAGGTGCTTTGTTTTGTATTGCCAGCTTTGATCTGAAGTGCAAGTAATATAGCTGGATTAATTTTTAATGTTAAAAATTACAAATTTTAAATTATATTTTAAAATACATAATCCTGGAAAATGCTGAAATGCAGATTTTGTTTAAGAGCACAAAGAACATATTGTGTCCAGTTTTCATTGCTCTTGTGAAAATTTAGAAATTTAGAATCTCATATTTGCTTGTATAATGCAACTGAAAATAAATCTGGCTACTTAACACTTGTGTAAGTGCAGCCTCTACTTATGGCAAGGTAGCTAACATGTATCCTTCATTTCCTATTTCTTACTTATTCCCCCCTTTTTGTTTTTTTTGTAAAAGACATTTATAGTATTGAATAAAGGGAAGACAATCTTCAGGTTCAGTGCCACACCTGCCTTGTACCTTTTATCTCCGTTCAATATTATTAGAAGAACAGCTATTAAGATTTTGGTTCATTCATATCCTTTTCAAGTGGTTTGTTAAAAATTATTACTGGACTCTCTTAATATTTAATAACACTGGAGGTTTTGGGTTAGTGTTTAAATGCATTCCTGCCCTTAATTCTTTCTCTCAAAATGAATCAGAGCTAAGATTTGTCACTTTAACCTTCTGAATAAATTCTGAGGAAGTGATGCACAGCATGTATGCCTAGATTACAGAGTTAGTGGTATAACCATCATTATTGTGAAACATCTTTCATTATTTATGATGTTGCTAGTGATAGTAAACTGGTATCTACCATATACATTGTTAGTATTCTACAGCCTGGTCAGCTCCTCAAATTTTGTGTGATACAAATTCAGCATTAAAAGAGTATGTTCCTTAACTACAGTCAACTTTCTTCAGCATGCTTATTATGCTCACTATTTTGACAAACTGTGTATTTATGACATGGAATAACCTTCCAGACTGGACAAAGAACGTAGAGTAAGTATACTTAAATTAGCTAATAATTTTTTAAGTGGTTTAAAAATGAAAAGTTAAATTAAGAGCTAGACCATGTAGTTTTACTTACCCTTGTGTGTAATACCAGTATCCTCCTTTTTGCCTGGAGCTTGATCCTAGCTGCAACTCAGAGCAGCATAGACCTGCAGGCTCTAGGAAGGAAAGAAGCTGTGATATTGTTAACCTTTTTCTCTGAAGAAAACTCTGATTAATACTCTCTTTCAGAATCTTTGTACAAGTAATGTTTTTATGCATTCTTTCTCTTGAGCTGTTCCCTCAGCATTTTTATTAAAAAAAAGAAAAAGAGCGCGAAAGAGAGGAGAAAATTGCCATTCAACCTGAAACAACTGATTTTTCAGTGTGAAGATGCTTTCTATAGCCCCTATGAAGCACCTTCATTTTGCGTTACAAAATCTAAAAATGGGTCACACACCTTCTTTAAAGGAAATACCTTTGCTGAGGATTGTTGTTTAACATTCTCAGAGTTTACCTGGCCATCAAGTAACTGTAATAAACACTGCGTTTCACGTACCCACGGATTTTACTTCTGACATGGCAACCATGCTGCAATTTTTATGTGAGCAAAAATATTCTCTTCATGTTAGTCATAATTATTATTTGTGTTGAAATTTCAAAATCTTATATGCCAGAAACAGCAAAAATATGTTTCAGATAAATAAATAAACCCAATTATACTGCAGAAGAATAATGGGAAAACAGACATAGTTTATGTGAGTTTGGAACTGTTATTACAGTGCGTGTACTACCCACCATTTTTGAGTGATTTTCCTTTATGCCTGTGATGTTGCATCACTGAACGACAATCTTTAACTTTTGCTTGGATGCTTTCTTATAGGTACACTTTCACTGGAATTTATACTTTTGAATTTCTGGTAAAAATCCTTGCAAGAGGCTTCTGTATAAATGATTTTACTTGCCTTCGTGACCCCTGGAACTGGCTTGATTTTGTTGTCATTTCCTTTGCGTAAGTATATAATTTTTTTTTTAAAGTAAAATACTAGTTAGAACTTCTTTTGAACCTATAATAATTTGTTTGGGTTACCTTAGCGCATTTAAAATGAATTGTAGTTGAATTGTGTTTCAATTTTTTCCATTTTAGTATTTTACACTACTGTAGCACACAGAAGAATTGGTGGACTATCCCACAGTCAAATGAGAAGTTACCATTGAACAATCAATTTTAAATAGTATTTAAACAATAAAACCAGGGAAATCAATTTCATTTTTAATTTGCATTCAATGAAAATACTTAAGCGTGTGTTTCTTAAGGAAAACTTAATTGAAACAGGAAAATGTGAATGCAAGTCTTTCATTTAAAGTTGCCCCTTCCAAAAGAAATAGTCTGGATTACAGGTCAGGTAAGTAGTATACGCTCCACCTTTATTCTGAATAACTGTGATTTAATCCTACAGGTATATAACAGAATTTGTAAACCTAGGCAATGTTTCAGCTCTTCGAACTTTCAGAGTATTGAGAGCTTTGAAAACTATTTCTGTAATCCCAGGTAAGAAGTAACTGTGTAAAATGGTAGGCCCTCTACTTCACCTCGTTTAATTTTGTGTGTGCTGTCATTGTGTTTGTGTGTGGAATCCCTCACTACAGATATGTGACAGAGTTTGTGGACCTGGGCAATGTCTCAGCGTTGAGAACATTCAGAGTTCTCCGAGCTTTGAAAACAATATCAGTCATTCCAGGTGAGAGCTAGGTTAAACACTGAGGCTGACTGAAATTCCAAGGAAGCTGAACTCATATTTTTAACAGAAACTTCCAGGTTTTAGTCTTAACTTCAACTCGATTCCCTTTTCTAATTCTTTAAAACACTCGGCCTCAGAGTTTAATACATTCTTGCATGAGCAATTGAATTACGTAGCCTGTGTATATTTCCATTTCATAATGTCAAATTTTCTCTCCCACATTAAGGATCAAAAAAATTATTTTTATTTTTTTCGTGCCAATGTGAATGTTACTATTTATTGAAGCATTTGGGATTGAAAATTTCACTCAGTGGTAAAAGTTGAACCCCTGACAAAGACAAAGGCATAAGATAATAAAGAGTAGCATGGGAATTGCATGTTATATTTATTACCTAAAGATGCCCATCTTTACCAAACCCCACCTCCAGTTGAATAGGATGCAGTAGAATGCAATCATTTAAATTTTTACTACAATGTAATTGGTTTTGGTTTTGTTTGCTGTTATAGAACCAATATATTTTGCATTGGAATAGAACACTGGCAAAGGTTTGGAGCAAGAGGCATCAAGGAGAAAATAAAATGAACAATTTTCTTTACATGTGGTTCACATGTATAGAAAGCATGAATAAAAAAATACTTCTTCATTTGAAGAGCAGGTGCTTTGGAATGTGTACCATTCATTCCCATTCATATTTTCAAATTAATTTGTTGGGAACAATGAGACTTATTGGTAGCTTTTTCCTTTGGAAAGTATTTTAAGACTATTTTTGTGAAGCTGTGCATGATATTTAATAGGGTATTGGAGTAGTTCACATTACATTTTAGTTTAGGTAAATGTTTAATATTATAACAAAAATCTGCCTCTGTTTGCAGGCTTGAAGACTATTGTTGGAGCCTTAATTCAGTCTGTGAAGAAGCTCTCAGATGTAATGATTTTGACTGTGTTTTGCCTGAGTGTATTTGCACTAATAGGACTGCAGCTGTTCATGGGAAATTTGAAGAATAAATGCTTGTTATGGCCATCAAAAAATTCAACATCTTTTGAAAAATACCTAGCTCCGTACTTCAATGGTACAGTGTTTGATTGGACAGCATACATTACAAATGAAAGTAAGAAATACTGTTGTAACTTGATAAAATTTTTGTGTATAAACACACACGCACACGATTACTGTTTCATACTATAGGCTAAAGATAAAAATCAATTAAATAGGGTGACAAAGAGTAGGGATTTTTATGTATTGCATCCCAAACTCATGCTGACATGATTCTTCTTTCCATTAACTGCACTTAGAAACTGATTTATAGGGTTACGTTGGTTTTAGAACCACAGAATCATGCAGGTTGACAGGATCTTCACAGTCATCCAGACCAACTGCTGCTCAGCTGCAGGTCTGGTTACAGCAGACTGCTCAGTGCCATGGCCAGTCAAGTTTTTAATATCTCCAAGGATTGAGATACCACAGCCTCTCTGGGCAGCCTGTTTGACCAGTCTCATGGTAACTTTTTAAATATCCATTCCGAATTTCCCATGCTCAAACTTCTGCTGGTCACCTCTTATCCTTCCAGTGTGCACCTCCAAGAAGAGTCAGGCTCTGTCTTCATTAGTCTTTCATGTGATATTTGTAGGTAGCATAAGATCCCCACTCACACACCTTAGCCTTTTCAAGGCTGAACAAACCCAATTCTCTTAGCCTCTCCTTGTATCTTTAAGTTATATATAAGACAGAGAAGCACTAGATAAATATCAGAAATTTTTATTATTAGGTAGAGGTAAGAAACCAGTTGCTCTCTGTGAAACAAGTAACTCAATAGGCAAGTAGAGATTGTGGTGGGGAAGGAGATGGTATTTGTCTGTAGGACCTATTGATGTTACTAAGGGAGCTGACAAAGAGATATTTTTCAAGTCAATCTCTGAGGCTGAAGTGATAATATAAAGGCTGGTTCAGAAACACACAGTTGTTTTTTTTTGTATTGGTGTCATTTTAAGCAATAGCACCAGTGAAGTTGTAATATACAGTGAACTATGAGATGTAGCATAATAACTATTACTTGCCAAAAATTTGATTCATTTTTACGTTTGTGCTGGAAGCAGATTTACAGGGTATTGCTCAGTAATTAATTGTAAAAGTAGTCTATTTAAGTAAAAAGAAATTGATCGCATAATGGGTGTTAGCTTTCCTCCTAATTGGCCCAAAAGTAAATGAAAATACAGTTGTTATAGGCTGAGTTTTGAGGAGTCCTATTTCCTTCGTTCTTTAGGCTAAAAGGACATGAAAACGGAATGGTGATAGTGCTATTTAGCTGCATTGCGGGCAATCTTGGCTGATAGCTTATATAGACTCATAGAATGGTTTAGGTTGGAAGGGACCTTTAGAGGTCATCTAATCCAACCCCCCTGCACTGAGCAGGGACATCTTCAACTAGATCAGGTTGCTCAGAGCCACATCCAACCTGACCCTGAGCGTTTCTAGGGATGGGGCCTTCTCTACCTCTCTGGGCAACCTGTTTCACCATCTTTTGAGGTGCGCCTGTTCCAGCGTGACCTTCTGCATGGGCCTCAATGCTTTCAGAGGTAGACCTGCTCCAACACGGCCTTGACCATGGCTGCAGTCCCTCCAGAAGTAAAAAGATGGATATATCCTTGGGCCACAATTACCTCAGAGGTATACCTGCTGTGGCACAGACATAACTAAGGCCACAGATGCTTCGAGATATACCTGCTCTGGCATGGGCTTATACACAGATACAGATGCTTTGGGGTGTCCTCCTCCCACATGGACTCATCCATAGGTCACAGTCCCTTTGACTCGAGTTCACACTGGAGTTCCAGCCTGTCCAGCACAGCAGCACAGAAACAGCAGCTGGGCCCTGGCCATCTGCCAGGCCAGGCGCATCGCCATGGCTGTTATCAGAATGTTCCCAGGCCCGGCAGGGTAAGGTGATAAGCAGTACAGCAGTACAGCAAGCAGTGAAAGCAAAAAGTGCCACTAATGAGCACTAGATTTTAAGGCATACAGTAAGTCAGGCAAGCCCCATGGCAAGCACAAAAGCCTGCCATTAATAGCTAAACAGCAATAACCGCTATAAATTCCATCTAGCACATTCCGATCAAACCTGTCGTTATCTCAAACCTTTCGTGCCCCATGTTGGGTGCCAAAATGGACTGTTGTGGTTTAGCCCCAGTCAGCAACCAAGCACCATGCAGCTGCTTGCTCACTCCCCCCTGGTGGGACAGGGGAGAGAATCGGAAGAGTAAAAGTGAGGCAACTCGTGGTTTGAGATAAAGACAGTTTAATAGGTAAAGCAAAAGCTGCACACAGAAGCAAAGCAAAACAAGGAATTCATTCACTACTTCCCATGGGCAGGCAGGTGTTCAGCCACCTCCAGGAAAGCAGGGCTCCATCACGTGTAGCGGTTACTTGGGAAGACAAACGCCATTACTCCAACGTCCCCCCCTCCTTCTTCTTCCCCAGCTTTATATACTGAGCATGACGTCATATGGTACGGAATATCCCGTTAGCCAGTTTGGGTCAGCTGTCCTGGCTGTGTCCCCTCCCAGCTTCTCGTGCACCCGGCAGAGCACGGGGAGCTGAAAAAGTCCTTGACCAGTGTAAGCGCTACTTAGCAACAACTAAAACATCTCCACATTATCACCGCTGTTTCCAGCAAAAATCCAAAACGTAGTCTCATACTAGCTACTACGAAGAAATTTAACTCTATCCCAGCTGAAACCAGGGACAGTATCCAGCCTAAATCTACCTTCCTTTAGTTTAAAACCATTACCCCTTGTCCTGTCACAGCAGGCCTTGCTGAAGAGGTTGCCCCCAACCTTCCTATAGCCCTCTTTAAGTACTGGAAGGCTGCAATAACGTCTCCCCACAGCCTTCTCTTCTCCAGGCTGAACAACCCAACTCTCTCAGCCTGTCCTCGTAGAAGAGGTGCTCCAGTCCTCGGATCATTTTTGTGGCCTCCTCTGGACCTGCTTCAACAGCTGTAAAACACTTATGAATTCTCTCTTCAAACAGAGTATATAGATTCTCAGTTTCCATTTCCCACTAAGTAGCAATCCAAAGCTAAAAGACAGAACTAAAATCTTCCAGAATGTCAGTTACTTCCTATGATGCAACCATTGACTTTGCTGGGAGTCTCTAAGAGTGCTGATGCAGGCAAAGCAGTTCCATGTAGTTGTGTTTGTATTCCTCCCTTCTCATATAACCCACCCTTAATCATTTGTATGTCAGTTGCATTATAATTTCACTGGGCTCAGGTGTGGATCCTCCTAATATTTCTTTCAGCATATCATATGCTGTTCAGCTGTGACCGAGTGTGATACCCTTTAGTGGCTTTTCTTAACATCTGTGCATTTTCATTTATTAAGGAACAAGGCCAGATTCACTTTTTGAAAAAATATGCACAGATCTTGGATCCACATGTCAAAGTATTGGCACCTAGCGTTTAGATCTGTATCTGAACACTTAGGGTTTTGGCCAGCTCTAAAGATACTATGGAAGTAATAAGATTATAATATTTCTAACATTGAATAAGTTATAAGAATGGTAGGATTTGGGCATCACCAGATTTTATTTAAGTGCTTGGTTTAGAATCCTATTTTTATGTATTCTTCATCCTGTGGGCTGTTTCTGACTATTTAGATACTACAGTAGTGTTTTACCCTGTGAAAATGAAAGCCTTTTGTCAGCTTGAAAGATATATTGAGGATATTAATTGAGGATGGTAGAAGATTAGTTTAGTTGGGATAAGAGTTTTTTCCAGATCTCTGTCTCTTTTCCAAATCTCAGTGCTGGCCATCCTCATGGAAAAAAAAAATCCTCCATATAAGCAGTTAGAACCTCTCTTGTTTTAAATTATGCCAGTTGTCTGTCATTCTCCTGCCACCTACCAGTAAGAAGGACCTGGCTCTATCCCCTTGATAACCTCCTTGTAGTTCCTGGATGCTTTCTACCAACTCCCCACACAGCCTTCCCTTCTGCAGGCTGAACGACGTCATGTCCCTCAGCCTCTCCTCTTCTGCTGAACTTGCTCCGCTTTATCAGTGGCTTTCTTGTACCGGGGAGGCCAAACCTGGGCACAGTATTCTAGGTACAGTCTAATGAGTGCTGAGCTGAGGGGAGATGGTCGCTTCCCTCGCTCTGCTAGCTGTGCTTCTGTTCATGCAGCCCAGGAGACTGTTGCCCTTCTTGGCTGCCAGGGCACACTGCTGGCTCACCTTCACCTTGCTGCCTGTCCGCCAAGACTCCAGTGCCTTTTCTGCACAGCTGCTCTCCAGCCAGTCACCTCCCAGCCCGTATCGTTGCAAGGGGCTCTTCATTCGCAGGCCGCAACTCTGCATTTGTCGTTGCCGAATTTTGTGTCTCCTGTCAGCCCATTCCCCCAGCCTGCCTAGGTCCTTCTGAATGGCATCGGTGCTCACTCATAGCAAATTCTTCCCCAATTTGTTATAATCTTTCTAGCCACATTCATTTTTCTTTCTTTTTTTTCCTTTTCTTTTAAGGACAGCACAGTTGTTAATCATTAATAACAAAATATATTCACTTATTTCTGAAGGCTACCACTTCATAATTAAAAGAAAAATTCTGTAAAGTTGTTTATAGTACAGCAGCTATTATAACATTATCATTGGAACATCCATCTTCCTCTTAAATGCTACCTTCATATTTTCAGGCACAGGATGTGCTAATGTTGCTCTGATTTCAAAACTGTTAGACAGACATTGTAAATAGTTCCATTTTAAATAAGGTAGGCTTCAATTGTCTGATTACAATCTACCTACTGAATAAAAGGGGTTTTAAGCTTTGTGCTTGCCTTCTCTCATTTATTGACCATCAGATTTCGGAAGGATATTCAGTTTGTTATGATTCTGGAAGAGAATATGACATTTATGTTTTTCGAATCCTTTTTCTAGCCTTTTGTTTTTACATTGTGGTTTTATTTTATTCTTTAATTTTCAACTTTACCTACCAGTATGGATATGCCAGTATTTGAACCTGTTATTGGGAAAGCATGAATGGGAGACCATGAACATTCAAACCATGATAACAAACTTAGGTTCATCCTCAAAAAAAAACCCCAAACCCCTCTGTTTATAATCATGTCGCTTTCTGGTTTTTCTTTAGGTCATTTCTATCGCATAGAAGGACAAAAGGATTATCTGCTTTGTGGCAATAGCTCAGATGCAGGGTAAGGTACTCTGAAAATTACACGCTACCTGTCTAACAAAATGTAAAAAATATCACTCTAAACTTAAAAAGCTAATTTAGCTACCTAACTTCACAGTTGATAATACGTGGTCATGGTTCATAGTAAATAAACACTTCAATGAGTGAAAATGTTAAATGAGAAAACACTTTGCTGTAAATTTCTTTTAAAAACTCTTATACAACTGAAAAATCCATTTCAGCAGGTAGATATGGCGTTATCAATGACTTCAGAGCATACTACTCTATCATGGATTTCTTGCCATTTCTCATCTCTAAAACAGGCATGGGACACTGGGACTTACGATCATCTTTTGGGAAGACATATTCAGGATTCTTCTGTCTGTGGAGTGAATGCATGGCACTTTGTGACAATTCTTTGTAATAAAATCACGTAATTCTATATTCTAATGATATATCAGTCCATCCCTTGGTTTTGATAGGTTATGTCTTTAAAACAGATATATCTCTTTTTTTGTAAACATTTTGTGTATATCTGTAAGATGTACACAAAACTATCAGATAAATCTATGTGTGTATGTAAATATGCATCTAATATACACACACACATATATGAAAAATCTTTACAGTGTCTTTCTATAGAGGTTTTGGAGGCAAGAACCTCTTCAACCCTTCAAGAATGGAATCATAACTGAAACAGTGTGCGTACAGTTGATATCAAGATGGGATGACCTACTGTTAAAACTGATATGTACACTTTTAGGGGATAAAAGTATCACTATGATGGTTATTTGCCATTGAGGAATTGATAGAATTTGTTCATTTGACTTGACTGATTCACAAAGCTGAAGAAACCAAGAAATCTGGCATGCCAACCCTGTGGACAGACAAAAATCAGTATATAATATGTATACTGACTTTCTCTTTTTGCGTGGAATTACCTTATGGAATTTCTGTATTAAGTAAATACATTGTTTCTATTGAAAAGGTACCTGCAGAGGTAATAGTAAACTGTTGAAAATAAGTTTTATTTTGTATATAATGGTGAAAGAAGGTAGGAAGAAAGATTTTCATTTACTTGTTTGCTCTTTTCTGACTTTTTTAAAGAACACTCTTTTCATTTCCTCACTAATTTTTAAAATGTTGCAAGCCACAAGTAGCAGCCTCCTTCACAGATTAGATGTAATGAACCTTCATTAGAAGCTCAAGATACAATAATTTAAAAACAATTTTAGTGTTATATGACCTTTTTTATATGCAGTGCTTTATTTTTTTTTCTTTTTCCTTTTTGTCCTTCTAGGAAATGTCCAGAAGAGTTTATCTGTGTGAAAGCTGGTAGAAACCCTAACTATGGATATACTAGCTTTGACACGTTCAGTTGGGCTTTCTTGTCACTGTTTCGACTGATGACACAGGACTACTGGGAAAATCTTTATCAGCTGGTGAGTATATAGTAAAAATTGTGATTAGTGTCTTAGTGGCCCCAAATCAAACATGGAAAGGCTATTCATGTTTGTATTACATGCTACTGCTATTGTTAGCAATTGAAAATGAACAGTATTTATGAAAGGAAAATTCAGATGCAGAATGAAACAGACATGGGCACTTGCTACAGAAACTCATGTGATCTCTGAAAAGGCACATGAGGTTTTTTTGATCTGTTGTTTAATTTTTAGAGTATATGGTTAATTTTGTGCCTTGTGGTAAGATCTTATTTCCAAAAACTTTAATATTGAGTTTAAATTGTAAAAATACTCTGTGACAGCAAAATCTGAATCTTAATTTCTGTACTTTGAATTTTATTTTTGATAACTAAGAATGCATGTCTTGAAATAAATCACTTTAAATTACATAGTTTTTCATTATATGGTATGTGAAAATCCATTAATTATAATTAAATATTATCTTCTAATTATTTAATGAATTGTGCCATCTTAAATTCTTTTGGTTATTTCAAGGGGAAGGCATGCTCATACATGGTAGGCATCCAACCTGTGATGTGTGATTTACATTAATTACTCTGATCCCACATCCTTTTCAAGATTAGGCATTAAAAGAGGTTTGTCTCATAGCAGTATGATCCTTAAACATGCTTTTCACATACATGAATGCTCCCTTTGATTACTTTGTAATTTGGAAAGCTTGTATGATCTTACTACAGAAGGAAGAACAACTCAATAATAGTTTTGCACTTTTCAAATTCAGTAAATGCTTATGAACTGCAGAACTGGTGCATATCTTCACCAGATGGATCATTTCTCTTTTCCTATAGACTCTACGAGCTGTTGGCAAAACATACATGATATTTTTTGTTCTGGTCATTTTTCTGGGCTCCTTCTATTTGATTAACTTGATTTTGGCTGTGGTTGCCATGGCCTATGAAGAACAAAATCAAGCAACTATGGTTGAAGCTGAACAGAGGGAGGCAGACTTGCAGCAGATGCTTGAACAGTTGAAGAAGCAGCAAGAAGAAGCTCAGGTATTTTCTAACAAGAGTTTGAGCTTTAGTTTATTCCTTTGCATGCTATTAATTCAAAACAAAACCAATAATTAAACTAACATATTAAAAAAAGCCATTCTTTTACATATCTCACGAGTACTTCAGGCTGCTTTCTCTATGGCTTTTTACTGCTTTTTAAATGTATAATGTCTAAAGTGTTAATGAATTTCTGAACTGAGAACAAAAAGTACTCCCCAGGTAAGAATAATAGTTTTAAATAAATATTTCTTATCTAGGGGTAGTATCTAGTAACCTGTCATGATGATCTTCCAAATTATTAGTTTATAAATAATTGCAATACTTGTGAAATACTTGTCAAGCCTTGGTTAGAGTTTAGAATACTTTTATCCATAAATTTCTGACTTTTTTTTTTGCTGCTTGTGTTATCACCAGTGAATCAGACTGGAAGCAGTACCCCAAAGCTTTTTCTAAGAGCAGCTTAAGGAAGCTGTTACTTACAATAACTTTACTAACTTAACACAAACTGAAGTATGACTCTGTTTAGTGCTTTTGTTTGCAATTTTATTCACTCTAATTAATAATTCTATTAATTTTCAAGTATTTTCAAATGAACTTTGTGGCACAATGCTGTACACAATGCAGGCTGACTCCATGGTATAGAGGCAGAGTAGAACTCTGTTTGAATGGCAACTTCCTTAACTGCCCTTTTATTTTAACTCATATTCAATAATTCCATTTGAAGTTTTGCACAAAGCCATCTAGGCTTTTGTCACACATCTAGAAACAATTTGATATGAATCTTAGGATCAAGGACTATATCTTTCTTTAAAAAATGGTGTGATTTGTAAAGCATTACGTTAAATAATTGCTGTGGCAGGCAATAGCAGCAGCTGCAGCAGAGATGACCGAGTACAGCGGTGAAAGTGGGATTGGTGGGCCCTCAGATAGTTCTTCAGAAACATCCAAGCTTAGCTCAAAAAGTGCCAAAGAAAGGAGAAATAGAAGGAAGAAAAGAAGGCAGAGGGAGCTCTCTGGAGAAGAGGATGGCACAAAGGATGAAAAGCTTCCAAAATCTGAATCAGATGGCAGTATCAGAAGGAAAGGTTTCCGGTTTTCTTTTGATGGGAACAGACTTGTGTATGGGAAACCATTCACATCACCCCACCAGGTACTGTGACTAGTGCAGTTGTCATTTTTGTGGTTTGTGATGTAACTGTAATATCCAGCAACTTCACTGCAACTTTGCAAAATAATACAACCAAGGAAAAAGAATGTTGCATTATTTTAAAAACTGTTATTTTAAATAATAAAATGTTGGTATTTCCTAAAGCATACCTAAACAAGTGTTTTATCTCTCTCATTTTATTGTTTAGGATCTGCTGGGTCTTAACATGCACAGCAGCACTGCATTTTCCTAGCTAATTTGAAATAGGAATCCCTTTTTAATTCATAAAAGGAAAACTTAAGTATAATGTGTCAATGTAGAAGAGTAAGGGTATTGATATCTTTTAACTTAATGCATGATCTATGTAGATCACTAGAATTTCTAGAAATCTTGATTTTTCTTTTTAATACAGAGATAGAAACTACTATAGTCTTATGCATGTTCATTTTTTTTTGCTCCAATATTTTTTTTTAGGTATACTGTAAATTTACCTATTCAGATGACTCTCATCTCTAGTGCGTGTGTCTGAAATCTATCTAAGGCCCTGTATCAAAAATAACACTGACAGATTCCTGGGGAATATAAATTATTATTTTTTTAGTACATAAACATGCATTTTGTATATTTAAAATCTTCAACTGGTCATTTTGTTTATGTTTCCTTTGCAGTCTTTGCTGAGTGTTCGTGCCTCCCTGTTTTCTCCCAGACGTAGCAGCAGAACAAGTCTCTTCAGTTTTAAAGGGATAGGATCTGAAACTGACTTTGCTGATGACGAGCACAGCACATTTGAGGATAATGGGAGCAGAAGAGGTTCCCTCTTTTTCCCGCGCAGATACAGTGAACGGCGCAGCAGTAACATTAGTCAGGCTAGTCGATCATCAAAAAGGCTGACACTGTTTCCAGTGAATGGGAAGATGAATAGCACCGTGGATTGCAATGGGGTGGTTTCCTTAGTGGATGGACCACCAGGTCTGTTGTCACCTGCTGGACAGCTTCTGCCAGAGGTGATAGTAGACAAACCGACAACTGATGGCAATGTAAGAAAGTTTTAAATTACTCCAGGTTTCATAACCTTTCTTTATTGCACAGGCAATGTTTTAATGTAGTTAAAATGCTTTGAAAATGGCTGAGAATTTGTGAATGCTTTTACATATCTTAATATAGTGAAATGGGTTTATGGTTATTCACTCAAAAGTGAGACGCTGAAGCATGAAAATAAAGGGAACAAAGTAACACATTTTTATATAACTGCAGAGCAAGGATATGCATACACCTGTGTAGTGAATCAAATTAGTAACCTTCCACTGCTAAATCTGTTTTAGAACCCAAAATAAGGTGCTGAGCTTTCTAAATGTTCTGCATATTATTATGTTGTTTCAATTTGTTTCTTTCTTTATGGTTTTAGTTTCCCTTTAAATGTATTTCCTAATTCTCTATTAGTAATCTGAAAGTGTTTTTCCTCCTGGGTCTCAGAGGTGATCTGAGTTTCTCACTGCCTAGGATCAGGGTATAATTTAAAAAAAAAAAAGTACATGCAAATTCATCCATTTCTCCCTCTGGTCATTTTACCTTTTCCCTCAGTCTGCTTTAGGAATGAAGCAGAGGGATCCATTACAAGTTTTTTCCTAAAAATCTTTTTTTATTGAATCAAAAATTCTTACACAGGTCACAGCATCTGAAAGTGCACCATCCAGCTTCCTTATAGTTACAGTCTTCTTGTAGTTTATTTTGCTTTCATTTTTGTGCATTTAATTTACTGAAAAAAATTTACCCATGCTCATACATTCAAAACTTCTTTATAATTGAGGTGTGTTCAACGATATAACACAGCTTTCATTTTTTTAATAAAATACTTTAAATAAAAAAAGGTATTAATTTTTTGAGTCAATTAAGTCAGACTTGTTTCTTCAGTTGAAATTCATAAAATGAATCAGAGATGATAGATACTCAATGTAAAAGATATCCTTTAAATTAGTCTTGAATGAGTATAGAGATCAAGACTGATCTATAAAAATTTTAGAGAAAATTGTTATTGCAGAAAACTTTCTAGCATAAATCACTTATAAGAAGTATCTTGTGATTGAACTAGTTTAGAAGTGAAATATTGGTAGAGAACGCTGGGAATTTTTCTGATTCCAGTGCTGCAACAGTCTTGGCTTGTTTCCTTGGCTATGGCCTCCTCCAGAATTTCTGTGTGTCTATTGTGGAGTCAGTAGTAGTTAACTATAATACAATGGTAATTTGGAAACTAAATATCAAATTTTTCTTTTAGTATTCAATAAGTATTAGCAGTATTTAGAAGTATAATGTTAAAAGAGCCATTTAAAAAAATACTAGGCTTATGTATAATGGAAAAAAATTGATGTAACAGCACTTAAATACAAAGCTTTATATAATATGAATTCATTGAAGCTGAAGAGTCTTTCTGATACCTGTTTAGCAGTATTTCTAAAGTTGAATTAAATTTATGCCTCTCTTTCTTTTTTTTTTTTTTTTTTTTGTTAGAGCACTCCTACAGAAACAGAAATAAAAAAGAGGCGTACGAGTTCATATCAAATACCAATGGAGTTGCTGGAGGATCCCAATTTAAGGCAAAGAGCCATGAGTATAGCTGGCATTATAACAAATACAATGGAAGGTGTGTTATAACTGCAGATGTGTGAACTTCCTTGACATAGTCTTAGACTTGCTTGACAGTAATATATCACAGTGCAAATACCGAGGACAAAAAAATATGTAGCTGTTGCAAATACATAAATTGAATAACAGAACAAAAGTGCATGTACATAGTGAAAAAAGAAATGAAGGAATCTGATAAGCAGGCTAAACTAAGAAACACATTCTAATTAAAACACATACACATTATCTATTTTATACCAGTTATTCATGTTTAGCAATACAGTTACTGGAAGAAATGCCTCGTGAAATTTTCGCCAACTATACTGTAAAAATGTTACAGAAAATTATAGACCAGGCCTTAGTTAATATGGTGAAGGAAATTTGTAATAGGATTATTTGGAACAGTGAAATTATTAATAGTGAAATTCTTGAAAAAGCTTGAATAGTTTTCAAAAACCTATTCATAGTGAAATTAATCTTATTTTTCCCAAAAATAAATAATTACACATTTCAGAGGACTGTGAAGTTGGAAATTTTACTGTGAAAACTTTCCCTAAATGTAAGCATAAGTGGTGTGGTTTGGTGTGTGTTTTTTGTTGGTTTTTGTTTGTTTGTTTTTTAAAATAAGATCGTATTATATTAAAAATCAAAAACTTTTTCAATTATTAGCTCAAAACTCTTGAGGTTTTTCTTCTAAAACCTTTTCAGTCAGCAGCAATAAGTTAAGTTCCTGGAAATCTGAGGAGATTCCTCCAAATATCCTTAATGGTTCCAGGGATAAAGATGAAAACCTGAAAAAGCAGATAAAAAAATTTTTATCTTCACTTTCTCCAAAACTTGTTTACTATACATTTCTTTTTTTCCCAGAACTTGAAGAATCCAGGCAAAAATGTCCACCTTGCTGGTATAAGTTTGCTCACACTTTCTTAATTTGGGATTGTTGGGAGCCCTGGTTAAAAGTAAAGAATGTAGTTGAATTTATTGTAATGGATCCACTTATTGATCTGGCTATCACTGTGTGCATAATTTTAAACACACTGTTTATGGCCATGGAACATTATCCAATGACTACCCATTTCAGTAATGTACTTAAAGTAGGAAATCAGGTAAGTCCATCAAACTATATAATTTAATACAGTTGGAATCTGGTTTCTCTTTGAAATAGAATTACTACTTTTATTATTATTATTATCATCCTGTTAAAATAAATGTTAAAGGTTTAATTGTACTAAAAATAGTCTAAAAATACCATTTGAGATATGTTCCATTTAAGAGTTTGATTTCAATATTAAAATTTCTGCAAATAGAGTTTCCAACAACCAGAAGTTGAATGACATGAAACCAAAAGAAACCTGACTTGTTTTTGTTTAGTATTACAAAAAAAGTCGGAGCCAAATTCGATCCTTTCTACTGTATCGTTGATAATACAAGAAGAATTGGATGTTATTTTGGATTATTATTTTGTACTGTTATTTTTTGTGTTATTTCTGTATTTCTGTGAAGAATGTGGCTTTGAATAATCCATAACTGTTTGGAAGGTGATAATTCTAGTGATTATGATGTAGCAAAATAATAAAACAGTTTAATTATTAGAATATATGAAATTCTAGGACATGTTCAGAACATGTTCAGTTTTAAGTCCAGAATTGTTAATGTGTCAACATTTAAATTGCATGCTGGTATTTTTAACCAATACAGACATAGTTCAGTATTAGTCCACCTTAACCTGGGGTCAAAAATCACTGTGAAGATAATCATGTCATGATGCTGTTTAAAACAGATTCAGGATGTATTTGAGAAAGACAGGGAAGACAAATACGTGAGGGTCAGTAGCTATTGCAGAGGGTTGCCTTGTGATCATGTCTGTGTTTTTACCCAGAAAACAATAATTTTTTCCCTTCAAATCTAATGAAGCATCTTAATCTAATTTTGAGCTGTATAAGTGTACCTTTGTGCTGATAAGAATTTGTGTTTGCTCTCAGTCACCTAAAATGCCCCTATAATATAGGTGTAGTTTCAGCAGTTGATTTCTTACTTTTTGAACTGTGTAGCATCTTTTAAAGACTGTTGAATGCTCCTGGTTTTTTTAAAGCTTGTTCATCTTTCTAGTAAAAGAAAATTTATGCAGTTCTGCAGATATTGCCAGTCATACACCTACAGTAAATACAATGAATTTACTCCTTTTTGCTTCAGAAGGCATCGGGGGCATTCAAGAGGCAGAAAGGAGTTTTACTTCAAACGTGAGCTTCACCATAATTGGCCTTTTTGGCAGCTAGAAAGAGAAGATATGCTTACTGTATCTGTGAGTTCTCATGAAGATTTCATTTAATAGCCCATCACTCTTCAATTTATGACCAAGTCATATTTTTCCATACACCTTTGTTAAAGCAGCGTCCATTGTGGCAAGAGCAACTTTTATTACCTTGCTGAGGAATTACTTAGATGGGTGGCAGATACGAGGAGCAAACAGGAGGCTTGTTAGGAATAGTTTATTCTTCACTAGTTACTAAATGTATCTTGGGTTTAACTAAAGTTGGCAGTTATGCTACAGCTCATTCTGATGTTGCCACTTATCTTCTCTGTGAGGTTCAGCTTGTGATAATTTTCCTTACTGACATCCTGCTGTAAGAGGGTTGTTACTTCTTATTTAAGCTGTTTATCTGCTGGTTCAAATTATTCTGACTCATCTATAAAGTAATAATAAACATTCTTCCTTCAGGTTTTTACTGGAATTTTTGCAGCAGAAATGGTTCTCAAGATAATTGCCATGCATCCTTTTTATTATTTCCAAGTTGGCTGGAATATTTTCGATAGTTTTATAGTTATCCTTAGTTTGGTGGAGCTTTTTCTGTCAAATGTGGATGGATTATCCGTTCTCCGGTCATTCAGATTGGTAAATAAATTAGTGATAATAATATCTCTGCATTATTTAATGCATTATATTTGTATTTTGTCTGTACTCATGTAAATAAGACACTTCTTAGTAATATTACGTATATTTTTTGCTAAGTGTTGTAGGGTATCTCTGCAAGCATGTTTTACAAAATTATGTTATTACTGAATAGTGTGTGCTATTTTGTCATTCAGAAGAAACAGCAATTTTTCGAGGGAAAGAGTTGTAATTTTATTGTAATGTTTTAACATGGATGGGTAAAGCACAGTGAAGTGTATAATTTATTTAGAGAATATTGAGAAATATAAATAAAACATTTATAGTCTTCTGTCTACTTCCATATCTAGAAATTACAAAATCTTTTAAAATGTAGGAATTATAAAATTAATTTCATCTTCAAATGAAAATGAAATTTCCAAATTAATTTTCAATTTAAGAAATACTGTTTTTTCTTTTCCCCCCAGGCAAAAAAAGGAATGCTTTATTTTATTAGAAATATATTTGTATTTTAAAAATGAGAAATGAGCTATGAGGCATTCTTTCACTGTGGTCTCTTTCCATTTTGGATTTACATTTTGCTTTTATCTGAACCCAAAAAATATTGATTTTTTTTTAAAATTTTGGATGGGTTATGGGTAAGAAAGAGTATGAATTATACTTCTATCCCTTAAGTTGAAACATTTGACTTTGGGCTTGTGTTTGGCTTTTATTTCCAGACTGTGGGTCTGTCTGCTCTGTTTTAAATTTGTTGCAGACAATATTCTTTTGGAGGACCCCATTATTGGAGGATTTTAGAATCCTTTCTTTTCCTTCAGTAGAATCCCATTGAGCTTTATTGTTTTTTTAAATTTGTTTGTGCACATAATGGTTGAGATGTATGCCATGTTCAGAATTCACTATCTGAACAAATTCAGTGTGCTTTTTCTTTCATGTAGAAAAGAATACAGGTACATTACAGAAAAAAAAAAAGAATGAAGTGATAAAGTCTAAACTTTATTAAGCTTCAAAAGTGTGGATTTTATGAAATCCCTGTTTCTGTGTAATTTAT
Source organism: Phalacrocorax carbo (assembly GCF_963921805.1). Lineage (NCBI taxonomy): Eukaryota > Metazoa > Chordata > Aves > Suliformes > Phalacrocoracidae > Phalacrocorax > Phalacrocorax carbo. The sequence continues at coordinate 21,720,654 of NC_087517.1, read as the reverse complement.
GGTTGTTGGAATCATGCTGAAGTCTCTTTTTGTTATTGCTGAGTGTCACTAGTTCATAATCTGTTTATTTCTGTAGCGTTTTTGTAACTACTGCAAATAATGTCTCTGTATTTTTATTTTTCAGTTGCGAGTTTTCAAATTGGCAAAATCTTGGCCAACTCTAAATATGCTGATAAAAATTATTGGCAACTCAGTGGGGGCTCTGGGGAATCTGACCCTGGTGCTGGCCATCATTGTGTTCATTTTCGCTGTGGTTGGGATGCAGCTGTTTGGGAAAAACTACAAGGAATGTGTCTGCAAGATCTCTACGAACTGTGTACTTCCACGCTGGCACATGCATGATTTTTTCCACTCTTTCTTGATTGTATTCCGAGTGTTGTGTGGAGAATGGATAGAAACAATGTGGGATTGCATGGAGGTTGCAGGCCAACCCATGTGCCTTACAGTCTTCATGATGGTCATGGTGATTGGAAACCTAGTGGTACGTAGCCAAAATAATTTGAGAATTTGTTTAGAGAAAGAATAGTAATAGAACCAGTAATTAAGTTTTTAAACATTATTAAATGTGTTATTTAAATACGATTTTTAAGACTTTGAATTTGTTTTGGGTATGGGTTCTGAAGTAGAGTTTTGTATATATATGTGTGTGTGTGTATATATATATGTTTCCTATATAGAATCCTCAGCTTGGAGGATGGGACCCCTCAAGGGTCTGGAGTGCAATTCAGAGGGTATGGGTGAGAGAGAAGCATTGTGTATTTAGGTTTTTGTTTGACTACTACTGGTTACCTAGAGAGAGAAGAACAAAGGCACCACAAGTGTTAGGCTCCCGGGATGGGAGTTTGCTGTTTGCGTAAGAGGACACAGCAGGGCCTTTTCTCCCCAACTGATTGAGGCATCAGTTCCAATCACACATAGCTAGTTTGTTGTTTTTTTTACTTTTTTCTGCCCTCTCCTGTCTAAAAGACTGCTTTAACATTCTTAGACTCTGAAATTTAAGCTATTTTGAGAATGCTTGCTGCAAGCCAACTTCTTACACAAAAATGGAGTAAGGAAACTTGAATTGGAAGGCAGCAGTGTTGCAGAAAAAACAGATTCAAATACTTCACGTTTTCTTTCACCTCTTCACCTTTTTGCTTCCTATTTCTTAAGTGCTTTTTATATACACTTTTAAAGCAGTCACTATTGTACCTTCTTTTTCTCTTTCAGAGGAAAGCATCTGATCCATACCAGTTTGTACATTACTGTGTATAAATTTGTCTTTTTAAATATGTTTTATATTTATGTACTCGCCAGTATTTGAGGCCTTCATTGCTCCACATTTAGCTCTGCTTTTCTCATTGCCTGCTGAGTCTTCCTCCATTATTCTACATCTTTTCTTTAGGCAACTGTCAGTAGCAAAAGAGATTTGAAATTAGCCACCTCGGAGGCATTCTTTAGGAATAAAATGCCTAAGAACAGGAATAAGGTAATTACCTTTAAACCAGTCATGCGTTGCTACTAATAGCACAGTCACTTGCTTCAGGATTTTCTACAAATCTATTGTCTTATAATGAAGAGAACTGTGAAATTGGTTGACCAAACAAAACGCCCTCCTTAAATAGTTTTCTAAACCAGAAGATAGAACTTTGTGGAATGAAGTATCCATCTCTGTGAATTTTTCCACAGTATTTACTGTATTCTGACATTATACTGTAGCTCTAGTAGAATTTAATACATTAGTAGACAATCCCTGCTGTATGTTCAGGGCTCTTATCCAGTTGTCTTTCTGTGTTCCCAACACATAGTTTTACCCTCTTGTCTTCAAAGCAGCATAGAAGAGCTGATCTGAAGACTTTAAGAGCTGGTACTCTGTTTCTTTGGCTTTCTTGTACCATTTGAGCTCCTGGTAAACTCTGGGCTTGCATAACTGACATCTATTCTAGGTTTTGTCTTGCCATAAGAGGATGCCTTGGGGGTTAGGAGACATGGTGTGCTTCACATTTTTTGAGTCACATACAGCAAAATATTTGTACGAGCTTGGACCAGCATTTAGGAAAGCTGTTTTCTGCACAGATCAGTATGTCTTCTGTTGCAGAGTGCTTCCCTATGACAGAGAAGTAAACGTTTTGGATCTGCTCAGTCAATACCAAAGAACTATGCATTTCTCACCAACACACGTGAGCAGAGAAAGAATTTACAAGTTACTTCATAGCCATACATCAATGCCAAACCACAAAAAACCTGCACTGGGGTATAGGGCAGGTGTTGTGCTTAAATTGCATTTACATTTACTGTGCAATTTCTGGAATCATATACAGCAAAGGAAAACATGAAGCCTAAGTTCATAATGGGTGATAGAAGAAGCACGTGAATGAAAAATTAAGTGAAAAAATTTGGCTGTATTTTTTTTTTTAAGGTATTGAACCTTTTTCTGGCCTTGCTGCTGAGTTCATTTAGTTCAGACAGCCTTTCTCCAGCAGAGGATGATAATGAAATGAACAACTTGCAGATTGCTGTTGCAAGAATTCAGAAGGGAATAGATTATGTGAAGAAAAAAGCGGGTGAATGTGTCCAAAAGTCTTGCTGGAAGAAACAAGCTGTTGTAAATCAAAGAACGGCAGCAGATCAGTTGAATGATGAGAGAGACCATTGCATCTCCAACTGTACCATTGCTGAAATACGGAAAGATATGAATTATCACAAAAATGAGAATGGAATGGCCACTGTTATAGGTAGCAGTGATTATACATCATTCATAAACAACCCAAGCCTTACTGTTGCAGTACCAATAGCTGTTGGAGAATCTGATTTTGAACACCCAAATACAGAAGAGTTTAGCAGTGACTCAGATTTGGAGGAAAGCAAGGAGGTAAGATCTAAATATTTTATATTTTGTATGAATTAATTCTATCAGTTGTATTCTTTCATAGTATGGCTCTTCCTGCTTAGAAATAGGAAGCAATCGTTATTTGAGGTTGTCAGACTGTACTGAGAGTGAATAAACTGAAGTGGGAAAGTGGCGCTAAAGAAAGTAGGAAGTCCAGGCAGAACTGTATAAACATATATGAACCCATTTATAAAAGGGTTTTGAAAAACAAGCTTTTCCAAATTTTTAGTTGGATAGAAAAACTAGTATATATGTACAGAATAAACAGAGACAGAAGACGTATTCTTGTATGTAATCGTAATATTTCATGAAGTAAGGATGAAAGTAAACTGCTCTTTAAAAAGATTAAATAGTAATAAAGAATATTAATATACTTTGCATCTGATTTTTAGAGCTCACTGAATTCTACATAGAGCAGCTATGTAGATAATCTAACAGATGTGCTAACTCAGGCTAATGAGAGCAATAGCAACAGTTTTCAAGTTCTGAAGTTATGATGGGGGCAAGGTCAAGGGAACAATGTCAGTATGACAAGGTGATTATGTCAAGTAAAAATTATGAGGATAAAATAGAATTACTGAATGAAAAGATATTAATTTCTTGCTTGTTTGTGAGAGTTTGAACCAGTCATTTCAAAGACAGCTGCTTCCCTTAAGCTGGGACAGCTTTAGGAAAAGTAGCCATTTGTCAGCAGCTGCAGACTGAGGGGGGAAGCAAAATTTCAGCAGGATCCTGAGAGACACTTTGAAAATTCAGATTGCTGTGCTGTGGCTCCAGTGTGGACTATGTCTGGTATCAACTCCCCTGGCACCTGAAGACACGTGGACATTAATGGAGTGTCACGGCTTGTGCAGACAGCAGTACCCCAGCCTGGATTGCTTTGTCTGGATTGTTTTGTTTTCTTTTGGTGTTTTGCATTTGTTTGTTGGTTTGTTTTTTTTTTGTTGTTTCTTTGGTTGATGATAGTAGTAGTAGTAGTAGTAGTAGTAGTAGTAGTAGTAGTATTTGATTGGTTGTAGGCTTTTTTGGGTTTTTTGATCTTTTGTTTTGAACTGGCAATGAATTTGTCCATGTTCTTTCCAAATTTTAGAAAATAAGTTTGTTCTAGGAAAGTGTAGTTAAGTTAAACTTAAATTTGAAAGGTGTAATAAGGAAAATCTTTAGGTGTTTCTTTTATTGTAAAGTGCAGTGTTCAGTAGTATTACACGAATTTGTTATTTCACCAGCTCATTTCCTGACACTTGATTTTTTTCCATCTACTTTTTGGAGGTTCTGTTACTCAATATATTATGTTGACCTCTTGTAGAGAAGACCTTAGTTTACTAAGAGGCATCTTAAAAGCAAAGCAAACAATATTCATAACTTGTTTTAAAGTATTAACAGCACTTTGTAAGGAAGCTATAATGTCTGCTGAACAGCTGCTACATCTTCTACGTATTATTAATCTGAATAAAGGATACTGTCCTTCTTAGTGTGTTTTAATAAAACTTGGCTCTGTGGAAGGTATATCTGATGAACCAAGGTAATGTACTCTTGCTCTGATAACTTTGTTAAATCTAACCCTTACCTGGAAGTTACCCAGCAATTTAAGACACCTAGTTCTTTGCTATTTTATATTTAAGAATTGGGTAACAAAATCTATGCCTTCTCACCTCTGATATTCAGGATTCAACACCAGCATTACCTGTTTATAAGATACTATTATCTAGTATTAATTTTAACCCACTCAAATTTGGAAACGTGGCTAAGGTTTGGCATAGTTGAAAGGTAACCACAGGAGATAAATAAATTAAAAACAAAAAAACATTGCATGTACACTAGTTCATAGTCAGTAAGGAAATTGTCTTTCCTTTTGTAGATTATTTCAGCTTTCTTTCAGACTCCCTTTAAATGGGAGCATTGTATATCGGAGTTGTTAGATAGCTACATTATTTGATAAGCCTTTAAGAGTCATTAGTGTGAAGTGAGATTAGATTTGTACGAGAAGACTAGTAAAAGATAGATGTGAGGTACTTGAAGACATTACAGGTCTATTGCTAGGCATGAGTTTTCATTTTTACATTGCTATATATCTGTTATAATTTGTAATGCACCTTAAACTATTTGAAACTTTTCTTTTTTAAGTCATGCAGTTAAAAAAGCTAACAATGCTGGGAAAAATTGCTTACCCAGAAGTTTTCATGTTTGACCTGGTATGATTGATTTTTTGTGTGTGTTTGTTTTATTTTGCCTGTGGCTTCTGTCTGAAAGTGTATCCTAGCATCTAGTGAAGACCAAGAATAACCTTGAAAATGAAATGCAAGGGAGAACATATTTCTGTTATTTTAAAGGTCTAATTACTACCATTTAAACGATGCTTAAAGCTGTAATATACATAGTATGTGTGTATCTGTCTTCTTGGAGGGGGGTTGGGGTTTTTTTTGTTTGTTTGTGTGTGGTTTATTTTCTTTAATTTTAAGTTCAGTCCAATATACATCATTGAGCTTCAGATATTTTGCTAATTTTACTTCTTTATGTTTATGTCTTTGGATATACTTAAAGCTCTAATCAACAGCTATATGCGGTATGCTTTGCGAATGTGTGACATATGTAGAAAACATGTTTTTAAATAAGTAGGAATCCATACTTCTGCTGTTTCCAGAACTCAAACAGCCTAAAGGGTACCATGTTTTAACTTCATTGCGTACCATTCTTACTTCTCACAGGAGTAAAATCAAGCTGGATCAGTCAAGAATGCAGATCTGGTGCTTTTTAACCAGGCAGAGCAACATGTCAGCACGTTTACACAGGTTACCTAAACAAATCATACATATACGATCACTTTTGAGATTGATTGGCCTGCATGCTACTCAGCTACAGTATATTTTTCCCCATCCATTGCAATGTAGTGGAAACATGCACAGCAGCTCTGTAAGCTGAGTCCCATGACTCATGTCACAGCATGGTGGAGGGCAACCCCAACATGTTCCTCTCTCCTTGTTACATCTTTGGTATTTTCTGTACTTCTTCCGTGGCATAACCTGCATGCTTTGTAGGTTTTTATTATTAACTGAATTATTAAGCATCAAGACCATTCAAGTTTAAAAGAGGTTAACAGCCTATGATTTTATGAAAATGGAAAGGTAACTGTCACTTGACTTTTTCTGTTCATCTGTTGAACCGTGTTTTTAGCTGTCATGCAATTATGAACCTTTTCTGATCATGTTCATTTGACCAATGCCTTTGTAATATTACATACATACAATTACTTGTATGCTAAAATGTTTATATCTTTTGATATAAATTGTTTCATGTTTGTTCACAATGTTTTTATAATTTACATTCCAGTTTTCTCATATAAGAAAAGCTAAGATATAGGATGAAAGTTACACTCCTGGGAACAATCAATATCTTTTTTTTTTAATATACATATGCAGAGTCCTTTTGAATATGGATGTAATTATTTATATTTTACTCATGAAGTTTGTGTATGTCTAAATTGGAAATTAGGGAATAATTTATATAAATTTTCCTCTTCATCATCAATAATTGTTTCTTTGTGAACTTAATCCAGTTGATTTATATTTACAAAGACAGACATAAAACATAATTTCAAGCAAAAATTCTATGTAGGATTCTATGTAGGTGTCTAAATCTGGGTTTATCATTTTAGAATGATATAAATAAGTTCAAGGAAGAAAGAAAAATAAAAAATAGGAAAATCCCAGGTAAGCCTGAAATTAAGACAATTGTTAAAAAGGCAAAATGGGAACTAGTACCATCCCAAACCTCTAAAGTCAGGAACTCCAGAACTGTAAAACAAACCGTAACTGTACCAAGCTGTGTGTTGCTTATTCCTCATGATCTCTTCTGAATAGTTGGGCAGTTCCACTCCTTGCCATTTAGGGGTCATTGAGGTATTCCTTTTCCAAATACAAATTTTGTTCACGTGGTTTTGTTGTGGAATTCTGCATTATCTTTCATGTATTCTTTTGCACTGTATTATATATTGGAAATATTTCAGGTCTCACTTTTATGCCCAGGAGGCCTGTAAGCTACTCAGAAAGAAGGAATGAAAAAATATCTTTCTAAGGATTTTCCCAAACCATTTTAGAAAAGACACTTAAGTCAGGGAGGATAGAACGCGGTAGTATCCCATCCTACTGGTGCTAAGTATGGGGGCATGATTCTGATTTGATGGATATTGTTTATGTGACACTGCTCCTGCTTCAAGATTTTGCTGTCATGAATCTGGACAGGCATAGAACGGTGTGCAAAATAGTAAACCTGAGGCTTGTAATCATTTCACTGAAAAATATTTGAATCTGTTTCATTTGGATGTCCCATTGTCTTACTGTAACCTTCCTCGCATAATAGCGTGATACTTTTTTCTTTTTTTTTTAATATAATATGCATGACAATTTTTTTTCTAAGTTATGTAGAGTAGGAGAGGTAGATTTCAGTTTTAGTTTGGTGAATAAAACTAAGTATTTTCTGTGGACAATACTTTTGGTTTCTTTAAAAGATAAATAATTTGCAAGCCTCATTTATGGACTTGCTTCTGTTCTTTCAGAAAAAGATAAAAAGATCCAAATAAAAAGTGAGTTTACTAGCTGTGCTTACACTGAAGAGTATCATACTTAGTGATATGTCAAGCTGATGTAGTAAAGATGATGATTACAAAAAACGTGCTTTATGTCCTTTTTGTTGTTTATTTAACAGCTGAGACTAAATAGATTGAGATTGTTTTTATTGAAGAAGTATTTCCTGCTGAAAATAGCTCTGATTAAGCAGGAAAATATTCGATTGATGGAATATAAGCTGCATAATACAGGTGTGCTAAGGTTTTCTCTTGCATTTCTACATGGTAATATTTTTGGACTCTTTTCTAAGAGGTTCCTGAACATACGCTCTTTACTCCACTTCTTTACCTCCTTCCCCAGCAAAAAGATGCTCAGTCTACTTAAATTGAAAAGAGTAGGAAAGAGAGAGATCCGTAGTAAATGAGATGAGAATATGCAGCACGGTGGTCTTGTGGGGATTTTTGCTTGTTTGTTTGTTTTGCTTTGTTTTAATTACCCAAGACAACGTTACCCTTTTATTTCTCATGTTAACAGCTGTATTGCTGGTACGTTTGTTCTTTGCTTTGGAGGTTGGGAAACATATCAGATTTTCCTTTACTATTTGAATATCAAAATGTGAATGACTAGTAAGTTGAATGCACCATAGGTTGCACCACGTGAATAATCAGTTACCTACTTATTATTAGCTCTTATTACTGAGTTTTCTTTAAAGTCATTATCTGGAATTTTGTGCAGATTTTGCACTTTCATTTATTATTTTTAAGATTATGCTTACTGAAGATTGACTGTTTACTAAGTACCTCAAGCAATCCTAAGTGGCTTCAGTGGGACAATTTGTAGCATTAATAGTTTTCTTACAAGTATTTGTGCCATCATACCTTGACTCCTTCAGGCAAAAAGAAAGATCATGAGCTCCAAATTTCGACCTTGTAACAGTACAGTAGATATTTCTATTGAAAAAATGAAGGTATTCAAAATCTGAGTAGTTTTTAACTGCCAATGAAAAGAAAGAAGTAATATATTGAGGGAGTTTTCTCTAACAAAAATTTTTTAGCTGTTGATTTGCAAACATGAAGGCAGCTAATCAACTTTTGAGTACGTGAGTTGACCCATTCAATCCAGTGCTTAGTGTATATACAACGAGGTCATCTTAGCTGAGTTTGGTAAACTTTGAACAGCAGCTAAGTGCCCTGGAAGGTGAAGGGTGAACATGTCTGTCTTTCCTAAAAGTCGCGCTTCTGGACTGTTTCACAAAATTAGTTAGATCCCTGCAAACTTTGTTCGTAGTAAGAAACTAGCTGATTTTTAATTAGAACAGGAAACTCTTCTATGCATATTTCTTTTTACTGTCTGGGGCTTTTTTTTGTTGCTTGATACCTTCTTAATGAAAAATACAAGCACCCCACATGAAAAAGAGAATGGATGGTTCATTAAATCTGTAACTCTTCAAGCACAGAATTGTATCCTACGCTGTCCTTAGAAGAAAGAAGGAATCAGACCACCTGTCATTTATATCAGAATAGTTCATTGAGCCTCTAATTTGTTTTCTAGAGCCAAGAAAATCACCTTTCTTAACTAAAAATAAAAAAATTTTCTCATCTATGTTTCTTCTACGTATATTAGATGAGATATATAACTTCATGTTCTAAACACATTGATTAATTTCAGTTTCTTTTCTGTTCAGAGTTGTTAATCTTTTAATGTTGTCAATTCATAAAAATCTGTATTCTTTCAGTTGAATTCATGTCATCTGCTCAAGTGGTGTACTAAGTAGCTTACAGTTCAAATGACCCACAGTACTTCACGTTGGTTTTAATTTTTATTAGCAATATGACACAAAACTCCCTTAGTCTTAAAAAATATACATTTTTATATTAGTGATTTGATTTATAATTTAATTAATTATTTCAGTTTACCCACCACTGCTGCAACATTTTGCAATCTATATGCTGTCATGGAATGATGAAAGCAGCATATTAAAAAAAAATGATGGAGGTATATAGTGCTATCCTCAGGTTCAGTAGAATTAGCAATAGGAAAAGATGCTTGCTGTGACTATTGATATTTTAAAATTAATGCTGCTAAAAATGAAAAGAGCTGCTTACATTAAATATGAATAATTTGAGGGCTCTATTCCAGATAATCAGCTTCTAAAGTAACAATATTACTGAATCATCTTTAATAAAAGTTAATGCAGAACACTGGGTTGCTTTTTCGTATTAAAATGTCTCTGTTGTCTTTCACAAAAATAGCAAAAAATAAAAAACAAGCAAACAAACAAACAAAAAAACCCCAAACTTTAATACCTAAAATAATTTTGTCCATTCACATTTCAGAATTGAGGTGTAAATATAGCATGATTGGATAGTGCCTGTAACTTGTCTGCTTTTATATCTTAAATCACTCTTAATCATTCAAGTCTAGCTAAATTAATGAAAATGGTGTTAATTCTACAAAACCAAGGCTGTTTTACAAAGTGTGCTTACATCATTCCCCATGGACATTTGGTTGTGTGAATTCATTACTGATGTTATATACTTCTTGGTAATAACATTGTAAAATGTAAGAGTGCTGTGACCAAAACTACTTTGGCTTAGTTTGGTACTCATACGCAGATTAAGTGTACGTGACACCACATCTTCCTTTGAAATCTCCAGACTATGGATTTTTGCAATATACACACAGATCACAAAATAAAAAAGTAAAAAAAAAATATTAAGGCTTAGTCTTTTATTAGTAATTTTTTCATACTAATATGATTTATATAATTTTAATTATTAAAACAAAAAAAAAAACCCAAAAATCCTTTCTTTCTGGGTGTTTACTGTACAGGTATGTGTACCAGAGTAACAGGTAGTTTCAGAATGCACAATGTGACACATATGTGCATTGGCAAAAAAAAAGCAAATTAATGCCAGTTGAAATGTATTTATCATACTTTTTCCTTTTTGAAACTTATCAGTAGATATGAAAAAACAAAAGGTGTTCGTGTGGTAGTGATAAATACTGCTTAAGATAGGGCAGAATTAATTTGTTCTATGAATGTGTTGAGGGTAATGTTCAAATTCACATCTGAAACAAGGTTTCATATTAATCCTGATTTTGCTTTAGCATTTTCCAATCTAGATCATAAGAATGATCTTAAAACAAAAAAACCCTAAATTATCTGTGGTCAAAGGTAACCAAATTTTGTTATAAATTGTCATATATGCCAGAAGTGATTAGCTTGCATCATATTGATGTTCAAGATGCCAGTGAAAAATAACTGATAATTTATTTCCTTTATATTATGAATAATGGGCAGTGAATTAAAATCAGTCCTTAAGTATCTGCTACATTTTCTCCCTTGGACAGTTTACCCTGACAGCTCACAATTTAAAGTTTTTTGCTGTCAGGATTTACTGTCTTGAGGTTAAGAAGACTGCTCTAATGAAAGTAGCTACCAACGTACATAACGTTAAAGTATACAGTATACCTGGTATTGGTTTAAAATGTAGCAAGATAAATTATAGTAAGAAAATAACAGTAGAAAACAAAATAAATAGAATATATATCATAAAATCTACTTGGTAGCAGTTAACTTCAATGAATGATATCACTGTATCATATTCAGACCAGAAACTGTGAAATTCCATGAAAGATTACATGATAGGCCTTGCAATCTCTAGGTAGGAAGTTGATGATTTATGCACATTTCAACAGCATTGGCCGCTATATGTGGATGTTTGTGTGTATTTCTGGTGATGAATATTGTTATTATTACTTGCACAGAGTGTTGCATGCTTAAAGTTAATTACAGTTAAAGTTAAACATGAGTGAAGTATAACTGTTATCAAATTTTATTTTCAGAAGCTAAATTTTTCCAGCTCATCTGAAGGAAGTACAGTTAATTTAGCTCTCTTTGCAGAAGAAAAAGCTGAAACTGAACCAGAAAAAGCATCAGAGCTACAGGCATGTTTTACAGAAGGTATGTGTTACATAAGGTATGGAAATGAAATTTGGGGTTAGCAATTATACTTTGGTTGTTTGCAACAGGCGTTGGCAGTTCAGGGAAGCTGTTAGCTACAGCAGTCCCGGATCCTAGTTTGTCAAGTCTTATGATATGATTAATTTTGCTTGTTGTAGATAGTTGTACTGTGTTGTCTATGGAGCCCTTTGTGTAATGCAAAGTTAAATATGTGTGTATGTGATCATTTATAAAATTTGTAAATGAACACTGGGCACCATTCTGTAAACTGATTCTCAGCACTCAGTAATCCCACTGATTTAAATGCCTTTCTCCATAGTGAAATCTGCAAGACCAAACCCTACAGCAGGTTCACTTCATTGAGAATTTAAACCAGAATCATGTGATTACCCATAGTTCCTTCATGGGTGGCTCTAGAAAGCAACCCAGTGGATGATTCAGATCTTGGAAAGTTTGACTCAAATAATAGAGTTATTATCTTGATGTTGCACCATTAATAGGGGGAGGGGATGCGTAAATATAATGTAGTATGCAACAGGTGAATGAGATCCTATGGTTTTAATCAAGTAAAGAAGTCTGAACAGAATACTTGCATGTCCTTAGGATTTTCCATTTGTTTTAGTTCTGTATAGCTATATCCTTTAGGGGGCTGCTGAAATTTACTGTATAGGAATGTATTCCCCATTTTTGTGATATTACAGATTTTACTTTCCTTTCAAGTCATGATTGAAATCATTCAAAACAAAATATGTTTCAGGATTAAACCTGCTATCCTGCCTGTGCTTTTTGATTTCCTGTTATGAAGACACCTTTGACATAGGCTGGGACTCTTGTCCCTTGAAATACTATTTTACTCATCTTTAAAAAAGCAAAATTGTTTTGCAATGTGGGGATATCTTCAATATATCAAGCTTTTGATTAAAAAAAAAAAGTACACTTCTCAAATAATTTGACATTGTCTTATGCATGTGATGTCTATCAATCCTTGGGCATAAGATTATTTATGCCTTAATGTAGGCATTTCAAGTAGTGAAGGTAAGGTAAATCATACTCTTCACAGTGGTAGCTGTTTTATCTGAGCTGATGAAATATAATGTAACTTACTTATAACATATGAACATAATGACACAGGAAAACTAGAATACTGCCTTTGGGACCCATTAAAATTGTTTAAACTTGGTTATGTTTCTTTGTGATTATTAATTTTTAAAGAAATAAGGAGACTACTATTAGCCAGGCGGATACTGAGGTTTGTTAAAAACTGCCTTGAGGGCCCATGATAGAGTAGGGAGCTCTCCAAGGTGAGGCAAAATTCTGTGGATGGTTGCCAAAAATCTGTACGACGTGAAAAAGCCCTCACAATCTCCAGTTAAATTGGTTGTTTATGTCATGAAAGAGGTATCCTTAGTCAGCCCAGAAGCAGAGGTCATTCCTCAGTATAATCAAATAAATGGTGTTTACATCTGTGTGATTTATTTGAACCTTAGCTGAGAGACAAACGTACTTGAAAAAGAAGCTGCTGTACTGTTGAACTAGTTCATGTGTAAGTTGCTATGTATTTATGCTCTTTTTTTCTGCTCCCTGACAATTCTCATATGTTCTTTGATTATCTGTATATAAATGAAAAATATTTTTTTAAATGTGTTTATAAATGAAAATTATCTCAATTACTTGACTCTGATTCTAAACTTGATGTAGCATTAGGGTAGTAAAAAATTTACGTACATGCAAGTTTGCTTACATCCAAAGTATCTAATAGAGAAGGTAGGATGCTTCAAGTAGCATGCAGTGTTGACTACCTCATGAAACAGGAGCTAGTTAAGAGTGATTTTACCTTTTCAGGATAATGAAAATTCTATCGTATAACAATTTGTAATTGTTTGTATTATTAGGCTGTATACGGAAGTTTAAATGCTGTAAAGGCAGTATGGAAAGCACAAAAGGAAGAATCTGGTGGAACCTTCGAAAAACCTGCTACAAGATAGTAGAACACAACTGGTTTGAAACATTCATTGTCTTCATGATTCTTCTCAGCAGTGGTGCTCTGGTAAGTAGAGCTTGCACACATAGGAACTGTACCAATAAAAATGTTTTATCAAAGATGGTAACGTAACACATCTGCGTTCATTAAGAAAAAAATACAAAGTTGGCTTGAAAGAGAGCTTGGAAGTAAATGCCCCTGGCCTCTTTTCACAATGACCACCCCTGCAGCCTCCTGCTACCAAAGACTTGCCACTAACACCCAGTATTGGAATTCAGCAAAGATCATCAGCAGCATAACATTTGGTCACTGTAGCTTGTTATTCTCTTTTATTAGTTGAATTTATTATAATCAGGAGACTGCCTTCTGACTGAGCCTGACTGGGCTTTTCAGGGTGACAGACTGTAATTCTGTATTGACTATTGAAATTTCTAAAAATCTTTTTGGCAACTTCAGTCATTATATTGTAATTCCATTATCAGGCAATGATAAAATCTAAAACTTGGAAAGAATGCAGTTGTAATCTCTGCTCATGCTGGCTTTTCAAGGTAAATATCTGAAGTTGAAAGTGGTTTTACTTTGCCATTTTTAATTAAGTTCTTTTGACTTAATTTGTAGTTTTCAAAGACCTATGAATATCTAACTTATATGCGACCCATTCTTAACAGGCTTTTGAAGATATATATATTGAACAGCGGAAGACTATAAAAACCATACTGGAATATGCTGATAAAATCTTCACTTACATCTTTATTCTGGAAATGGTGCTAAAATGGGTGGCCTATGGTTTTCAAACTTATTTCACTAATGCTTGGTGCTGGCTGGACTTCCTGATTGTTGATGTAGGTACTATACTTCCTAAGTAGCCTATTTCTGTTTTTTAGGCAGGTCCTTTTATGTAACTGCAATCTGATACATACATATATATATACACACAGTGAAGAATATAAATTAGGTTTAAAAGAATAGAAAATGACATACCAGTGAATAAGATTCCATTGTAATTATTCAGTGAGTAATTGAGTTTACCTTTATATTCATGCTATCATTGACTCCATTTGTTCTGTCTGTGTTTTACTGTGCTGGGTCCCCACCAGGAGTGAGGACTATCAGCTGATTGGATTTCAGTCTTCTGGATTTGGTGACAGAAAACAAAGAGAAAGCAGACATAGAAAGGAAAGGAAATTTAAGTGAGCACATGGAGTTGGGGTCGGACAGTTGATTCTGGGCTTAATGAGTCACTGGCAAAGAACAGCAGGGGAGAATGGTATCAAGAAAACAAGAAGACAGCAAAAGAAGAGGGGTAGGGGCAAGGAGGCAGCAGTTGGAGTAAAGATAAGGACTGAGGAAAATGAAAAGTGATGGCCTATGGATCAATATAAGAAGGTGTGAATCATTCATTCACAATCCTAATTTAGACTGTTATGGAACTCACTGTGTACTAGGCTGCAAGGCTAAGTTCAGTGCAACTCTTCCACTTTTCATTGACACGTGACTTCCTAAAGATTCTTTTTTGGAAGCTGAAATTATTTTGGTTTTGTTTGGCTCTGTCTCGAGTCATTGAGGATGACTCTTGTTACCTCTTTGAATTTTGAATTCTTGTAACAGAAATTCCTATATCAGAAAAAGGAGCCAGGTTTTAGGTGACAGAATTAATGTTTTTTCAAAAATCACAATAAAAAGTAGTGTTGAAATTGCACTCTAAAGAAATTAATGAAATTAGTGACATTGCATGATATGTACTTATAAAGGACTTCTTTCTCTTTGCATAGATATTTGAGTGGAAATTCAACAAATGGACAGGGGTTTATTAATCAGATGGAATCTGGAATCTAGGACAGAAATTTTGTCCCCTGCCAATAGAATTGAAACCTACCTAATGCTCTTTTTAAAAAACTTTTTTGGAGGGAAAGGCACAAGTAGTGTTTGTTATCTGTCTTCCTCATTTAACTGCACTTCTCTTTCTAGCATCAGTTATGGGGCGGGGGTGCACAGACCCCATTCTGAGCAAATGGGCTAACTCAGTGAAATGAGGTGTAACATGTTTTCTCTGGAAAATGCAAGTTTTAGCTTTCTCCTTTCATGTCCTCTCCATTCCTTCTGCTGTGAACATCCAATATATACTTTTACAAGGTATAAAGTTAACATGTATTTCCAGAACAGATGTATTGATCTCTAAGAAACTTAGTAAGTATAAGAAGTTCTCCCCTTTCCTTAAAAATAAATTAGGCAGAACAAGATACCCTCAACAAGGCAAAGGAAAAAAAGTTATGACTGTCTTTGAATAAGGCTGAATATAGTATTTTTTTATATTCGCTTTCTTTATGGATAGCATGGATTTCAGATTTTTTTTCTAATTGTAACTCAAATGTTAAATGAAAAATTAGGACTATTTTATAATGGGAAATCAGCAGCAATCAATCCAGATGGATTTTGTCTTCTTTGCATAGAATTGGTAAAGCCATGCTTTAGACTTGATTCCTGTTAGGATTCCAAGACAGTATGTTTCCAGAACCTTGTGATACTTAAATTTGCATTTCAGTTTGTCCATTGGAGTTGTCATTTGTGAAAATGAAAGAACATAAAAAATAAATTAATAAATGTATTACCATTTAAGAAGTATTTAGAATATTCATATCTTTGCACAAGCTTGTATTGTGACAGGTTGAGCTTGAATTGTGTTTAAGATAAATTCTTCTTAGTAAAGCATATTGTATCGCCATATGGATAGGTATGGACTATTCCTTTTTTCAGTGATTTCAGTGCTTTAATGTAGCCATCTTCACCTCTTGCTTGGAATGCCTACATCTTATGACCCTATAGTGGCAGATCATAGAATAATTTAGATTGGACGGCACCTTTGGAGGTTTTCTGGTCTAGCCCCTTGCTGAAGGCAGGGTCAGTTTAGAAATTAGGTCTAACCTCAAGGTTAGATTAGGTTGTTCAGGGTGATACCCAGTTCTGAGTGGAGATCCTGCCACCTTACTTGGCAATCTGTTTACAGTGTTTGACCACCTGTATTGTAAGCCTGCTCCTCCCCCTGCCCTGCCATCTCCCTGAAAAAAATGGTGGTCTGCTTAGCTTTTTCTGACTTCATTGCCAGACATACTGGTTACTGTTTTCAGATAGTAGCAAGCAACTTTAACTCTTTCTCTTACTGCTGACATTTACCTGTCGGTTTAGGTAACAGGCAGCGTGCCGCTGATAGTTTGAATCTATCTTTTCTTTATCTTCCTGTCCTATGCCTTTATCTGGCTAAACATTGAACAAATTTGCTATACCAGTACCAGTCTAATTAAATTGTTTCACAGTGAGGCAACATTTTACAGGATCTTTTTTGGCAAACTGTTCTGTAAACTCTCCAGCTGTCCCCTATTTAGAAAGAACTTATAGCATATGAACAGAAAATCTTACCTGTTGTAATGTTCACAGAGTTTCCAGAAAAGGATAATTAGCCCCAAACAAGTACAAATGCTGGTTTTGTTCAGCCTTCCATGTGCAAGTGCACAGGGTATAATGAAAAAGAACAACATGGGATCATGTAGTGTTTAACAGCTTGCTTGAACTACCCCTTAGAGGCAAGAAATCTGCGTAAGGCTTCCTCATGTAAATGCAACAGGAGATAGCCATCGGGAGTGGAAGACTCAGTGAAGACACAAGTCATTGACTCTCACCAGAAAACAGCAGGACAATCACCTTTTGAGCTGTTAATCCAGCAGTACTGAAGGTTTCAAAAATTCTTGGGGATTAGACCCTCTCTTCCACAAGACTAATAGTGTTAAAAGAGGAAATAAATCTCAAGGCACATTAATTGTCCAAAACACAAGCAGTTTAACAAATCCAAAGTAAGATGTTTCCACCTTATGTTAACAATATGCTTTTCTGTAAATACCCTATTTGGTAGTTGTGAGAACAGAAAGTTGAAATGAAGCCGAGGAAGGATTCTGTCTCACATCTATCATTACAGTGTGTTTTTTTCATTTCCCCTTCTTTTTGTTACAACACACCTTTTGAATTTACTGTATTGGTGAAAGTCTGTAATATTATATTTTCTAATTCTGCATCACAGAAATGTTACAGTTAACACTTTTATATGTGGAAGAAAGTTCAGAGCTGGTATCTGGAGTTGTCCAAACAGTGATCATACGTAAGGAAGAGGAGGAAATTATTTATTTAAAAAAAAAAACAAAGAAAAAGGAAAACGTTCTTGCATGCACATGCACACACATCCACAAATGGTCCCCAAAAAATTAAGCTTTAACTGCCATCAGCACCATGTGCTGAGGTGAACTACCCTCCCTCTCCTCTCTCCCCTCCAAAAATGAAGCAGAAAAAAGCAATATGTTAAATTGTATTTTAGTTTCCGAAAAAAGATAAAATTATAACATCACTAAGTAGAAATGTGCTAATCTTGCAGGAAGAGGATTTCTTGCAATGCAAATATAATAACTGCATTATCTAGGAAAATATGGTTATCTGACAGGAATACTTGAAACAGATTTTCTCTGTATCTTCTCTGTATTTAGGTCTTGATGGATTCATATGGATTAATGCTTCCTATGCTATATGTTTATCTAGCATTTGAATTTAAGGAAGGAACAGCCTTCTGAAACTGAGCATTAAAGTTGAGGGAAATCAGATTGGTGGCATAAAAGAAAGTAATTCGGCTCGGTGAATGTGTTCCTTTCCTGGATCATGTCCTAGGTTTTTTTCCCTTTTTTAATGAAATTTTATTCTCTTGATCTACATGGCCTAATTATAGTTACTTCAGCAGCTGAATTAGCTAAAGTTTTAGAGGGATTATTTTATAAATGCAGGTATATATAGTCATCCATGATAAGGTATTGTAGTGGTTTATATTATATACATTGCACAGACGTTGAGTTCCCCGTGTTAATTTGTTTTTATCTAGTTTGTGTGATTTACAAAAAAATATTGCGTCTTGATTTTTTAAAAATCACCCCAGATTTCCTTAAAACATTGCATGCTATGTTTAAAAACATAAAAAATTAGCCAGTTTTTCCTCATTGACTAAGTATTTTATAATGTGCCATTTTTCAACCCATTTTGATACTCTAAGGCAAATAACTCTAAAACATATATGCCAGCTTCTTGACCATTCTTGGACTTAGAATTTTTAACTTCAGTTTTGCACTTCAAACACCAGAAACAGTGTTCTTTGCCAAATGGAGGTAAACATAGATTTTCTTCTGGTACTTGATATCATGATTTTTAAATATCCAGATTGCAGTAGTATGAAGAGACAACAAGCCATAGCACACAATTAAATTATTAACTCTGTTATAACTCCACTTCCCAGGAAAGTGCTCTCTACTGTTTTATGCATTTGAGTGCATTGCTTTTAGGTAATTGTATTGACATTGGTATTTCTTTGTGTCTGTTGTACAGTTAGGAGTCACACATGTCAGTGGGTGTGGCAACTGTCTGGCTGAGTATATACCACTTCCAAGTCTGTCATCATCTGCAGGCAATATGAATTAACAGTTATTCATATATCTGCTAGTATGTGAATTATTCCAAGTGCACATTAGCAGAAGCAAATGCTGCTGACTCACATTTTATCATTACTGTAATAATGCATCTGTAGGAGAGCACTCTAGTGTCGCAACATCATGTAGAATGGGATTAGGTCTTCAGTACATTTCAGGCATTGGCTGAGTTTATTGGGAAGATGACCTTTTATTAAAATTCTTTTCTATCCAAATTGCCCTTAACTTTGCACAGGTATGATGTGCATTCTTCTAACTAGCACTCCGCATGTGATGAAAATTCCAGAGATTAAGATCTCTTTTTGTTTAAACTGTTCTGAAATTTACATGAAGCTTTCTATTAATTTTTACATTTTTTTGTTCTTTTTTCTTTGTTCTTGCTAGAAGCTTAGGATCCTTATGAACTTTTCTATGATATCCAAATCAAAGTTTTCTTCCTCTAGGCTTTAGGTTTGTGTTGTGAGGCTATTAAAAAAAAAAGTTCTTTTGTTTTCTTTTGTTTCCTCTAGGTCTCCTTGGTTAGCTTAGTAGCTAGTGCCCTTGGTTTCTCAGAACTCAGTGCAATTAAATCCCTCCGAACATTAAGAGCTTTGAGACCTCTAAGAGCTTTGTCACGCTTTGAAGGCATGAGGGTAAGAAAAAAAGAAATAGTCTGTAAAACAAATCCATTAAAATACGCCTAATTATAAAATCATGGAGGAACACTGAACTGCATGTCTATTTTCAAGGCCAACAGTAGCATGTTTGATTGTACTATATGTTTATTCCTTTTCTGTTGGCATTAAGTCAATGTATTTTAATGTTTTACATTAAATCTTTTGCTGTATTTAATCTTTTTACTGCTTTACTTACTATTTTTAAAAAGGTTTTTATTTTTCTGTGTTTATTTACTAGGTGGTTGTGAATGCTCTTACTGGAGCAATCCCATCCATTATGAATGTACTTCTGGTTTGTCTTACATTCTGGCTAATTTTCAGCATCATGGGAGTAAATTTGTTTGCTGGCAAGTTCTATCGCTGTGTTAACACCACAACTGGTGAGGAATTCTCACCAGACGAAATCAGTAATAAAACTATGTGTAAAAATCTTACACTCACTGCTGTGGATGTTCGGTGGAAAAATGAGAAAGTAAACTTTGATAATGTTGGAGCTGGTTATCTTTCTCTGCTTCAAGTAGTAAGTGTATAAATTTTGATAAATTATTTTTTCCAGCTTAAAGTTTTGTAGCAGTAACATATAATTACATAATTTTCAGTGTTATTTTACAATATATGAATGGATTTGACTTTATAACTGTGTTCTGTGAAGCTAATTATTATTGCTTATGGCAAAAACGTGATACATTCTATGGCCATTTTGGAAGAGGAGGAATGTCTAATATCTACCAGATGGATATAAAGTTCCTTTGCACCCAACTGCTAGTACCTTTTCAAGTTCTACAGAAATACATTATCTAGTTAAAAAAAAATGCAGCTAGAGTTAATTTTCTTTTATTTACTTGATCAGTTAAGGCTTGTTGACTTAGGTTTTTACCATGGTAGTCAAATAGATAGATTCCAGGGCTCATCTGATCTTCAAACAAGAAGAAAACCAACCATTGGTTTAGAAAATTTTTTTCAATTCACTTTCCTTTCTCTTCTTTCCGTTTTTATTATTCCTACTAGTCCCATTCCAGTCATTGTCTGTATTGTCAAGTGGGTTTTTTGGCAATAGTTTTTTAGCTTGTTCTTAAAATCTAGATGAGCAGTTGCGGAATTTACTAGTGCTAGATTTCTAAGCACAAGCCTTTTTTAGAGGCAGCATCTGTAAATTGGAATCAATAGGACAGAAACGTATGTTCCTAATTGGGCTCACCTGACAAACTGTTCTGGGAAAATATTTGTGCTCATTAACACTTGGTAATTATTCTGCCTTTAAAAATGTCTAACAGGTAGTATTTAGTAGTTAGTATTGTGCTATCAGGCTACCATCTGATTGCTCCAGGAAGTAGTAGTAGCTATTGCTAAATAGCACTAGATAGTTGCCAGTGTGAAGGACAGCAGTGCTTTTAGCTTTTGTAACATGTCTTTCATAGAATGTTTCAGCTGTGTAATGTTTCCAGTACACATACCATTCATACCTTGTTTTTACTTAATATCATATCTCACAGGAGGATGTTTGATGGAAGGCCCACTAGATGGAAAAGGCTGAATGGCTGTGTCAAAAAACTTATACTCAGTAATTAAATGTCCAAGTAGAAACCAGTAACAAGTGGTATCTCTCGAGGGTCTGTACTGGGACTGATAGTATTTAATAGCTTAATCAGTGACATAGATAGTGGGATTGAGTGTACCCTCAGCAGTTTGCAGAACACACCAAGCTGTGTGGTGCAGTTGATATGCTTAGAGGGATGGGATGCCATCCTGAGGGACCTTGGCAGGCTTGAGGAGTGAACCTCATGAAGTTCAACAAGGCCATGTGCAAGGTCCTGCACCTGGCTCAGGGAAATCCCTTCAGTACAGACTGGAAGATGAATGGATTGAGAGCAGCCCTTCAGAGAAGAGCCTGGGGATACTGTGGACAAAAAATTGGACATAAGCTGGCAATGTGCGCTTGCAGCCCAGAAAGCCAATCGTATCCTCAGCTGCCTTACAAGAGTTGTGGGCAACAGATCAAGGGAGGTGATTCTCCCCATCCGCTCCAGTCTTGTGAGACCCCACCAGTACCAAGACAGACATGGATGTCTTTGAGTGGGTCCAGAGAAGGGCCAAGAAAAAGATTAGAGGACTGGAACACCTCTCCTATGAAGAAAGGCTGAGAGAGTTGGGGTTGCTCAGCCTGGAGAAGAGAAGGCTCCAGGGGGACCCTACTGTGGCCTTTCAATATATAAAGGGGCCTTATAAGAAAGACAGAGAAAATTTTTTCCCAAGGCCTGTACTGACAGGACAAGGGGCAACAGTTTTAAACTGAAAGAGGGTATATTTAGATTGGATATAAGGTAGAATTTGGGAATTTTTTTAAACAATAAGGTGGTGAGACACTGGAACAGGTTGCCCAGAGATGATGTGGATGCCCATCATGGGAAGTGTGTGATGTAGTAAAAGATGTCCTTGCCCATGGCAGAGGGGTTGGACTAGATAGTCTCTAAAGGCCTCTTCCAAGCCAAACCATTCTATGAATCTATTATTTTCTGATGATTTCTTGGGACTACTTATCTTCTGGAGTTTCTTCTAGGACTATTTGCATATTCTGTCTGAAAAATGCCAACCCATGGTGGCTGATTTTTGGAGTCCTCCTCCAGTTTTTTGGTAGTCAGAAAGCCTTGTTATAAATTGCAGTATTTTCCTTATGCTCAGATATTGATTGCAACTCATCCCACACAGAGTTTATATGAATTTGCATGAAGATTAGAATTTATTCACTGTTTAAGTATTAGGAAGAAGTATTGCCCAGTAAATTACTTCCTGTGAATATTTCATTCGTGTCTTACCAGACCTTTAATATTCCTTTTCATTTTCATGGGTGCAAATACATTGTGGAAGACAGTGTCTTATTTAGAATGTTGACAAAGTTGAAGCTTTGATAGAAAATATTAACAAACTTTGTCTTTAGGCAACATTTAAAGGATGGATGGACATCATGTATGCTGCAGTTGATTCCAGAGAAGTGAGTACAATGTAAAATTCATGGAGTAAAAACAAATGTAAGATTGATGTGATGCTCCTTGAATGGCAGTTGAAATAAAGTAAAATATAAAGAACTAAAAATTTAAAACCTTGATAATTTTCTACGTAAATCTATGCACTATAAATTAGTTAAGTGCATATAGTTTTAATAGTTAAAAAAAAGGATACCAGTGTATCTACATAAAGTATTACTAATTTAATAAGTAATCTGTAAATAACAAAACTAATGAAATTTAGTTTCCTATTAATTTGTGTCACTGAGATCATACAGATTAGGAAACAAGTGTTTCATATGTCTCCAGAATAACCCAAATGATCAAGTGGCATCACCTGCAATAGCTAATCAAGAGCAGCAGACCATGACCATCTCAAAAACTAAAATGGTTGAATTTTGCCTGTTTTTCTGTTAATGCTGATATTTGTTTGCATCTCTCCTCTGTCCAGCTCCTGGTTTGCATAAAGTCCATAGGAACTGAATTGCTTTTGAGATTTGCACACTTCTGTCAAATTTAGTAGGAATTACATGAAACATCAAATATCATTAGAGACAAACTGGCAGACAGAAATGTCAGGTCTGTGTGTGCAATTACAGACACCTGTATTAAATAGATTTTCAAGTTTAAAGATTGGGCCAGCATAGAGTATGCTCCGGAACAGCTGTTTCCCACCCCCTCCTTGTCAAGGAGTTGCTGTCTAGCTGGATGCAACTTCTGTTTCTGCTCGGTATTCTGTAATTTGTCTTAACTGTTATTTGTGATGTATTGCTGTTTTTCTATGTTACATAGGCAGAGAAACAGCCCAAGTATGAGGACAACCTGTACATGTATATTTACTTTGTTGCCTTTATCATCTTTGGATCGTTTTTCACCCTAAACTTATTCATTGGTGTCATTATAGATAACTTCAACCAACAAAAAAAGAAGATAAGTATTATGTTTCATTTTCATAACACTTCATTGTTACTGTGCATTCAGCAAATGTATGCAAGGATAAAGATGAGTGTCTGAAATTTCTCACAGAAATAGAAAGAAAAAAAATAAATCTTAAAGATTTCCTTTTATTCTATTCAAAACAATGAAATAATAATCTTTGGGTTGTAAGGGATTTGAAGTAATTTAAACTTACATGAGTGCCTGAGTGTTCTCCACATCCCTGTACACCCCAATGATATGCTGTAAATCAGAAAGTTATGTATTGGCTTTTGCTTACCTTTAGAGTGTTGTGACAAAGCTACGTGAAAATGCAGATGACTTAAGCAAACAGATGACAGGGAAGAAGAGAATATGCAAAACTACAAATATCAAAATTGATAAACAGATAATGTATAGCAGTACTGTGAAGGCTTTCTCAGTTACAAAGAGACTATTGCAGACAAGCTGAATGCTGGAACTACTGCTCTGTATTGCAAGATTAGAGAGGGTTGGGAAACTGTCTCATGAGTTAGTAGTGAATTTGCAAGAGGAATAAAATTGCTAATGTTTGAAAATATGTAGTTTTTCCTTCCAGCAGAAATTGTTTCTATTATTCAAATGAACATGGGATTGTGTCAAGAACTCCAGGAGCATTTAAATAGATTAAAATGCATGCTATGATGGCAAATTAAATTCTACTTTCTATTTAAACTATAAATGTTGAAAAAGGTCTGCGATAGTCTTATTTTTCTGTACACATTTGGAACAGAATCATACTGGAATATTACTATTTTTTTTTAAAGTAACCTAAGTAATAGCAAGGCAGTACATAATTTCTTCATTTGTTATTCTAGATGGTTTGTCAAGTTTCATTCATTGTACTGAGCAAAGATATTGCTAGACTTACTGCAGTGGAAACTTCCAGTAAATCTTTCCACTTGATTGGAGTATGCAGCTTCATATGTTGCTTCTTCAGATCATTTGAGTCTCTTATCTACAGACCCACATAATAGAAAAGATGAGTTTGTGGTTTGAAACTTGATGACATCTTCATCCTCCAAGATGTTTGCACGTCCCTTGGAATAACCATCAGGGGCTTCCAGTACTTAAGAGGAAGGTGGTTCAGTTTCTTATCCTTGGAGAGGAAGACTGAGGTTATATACATGCTATTGGCATTTTTGACAGTCTGTATGTAACAAGGTGACCTTACTCAGTAATAAGATAATTATAAATTCTATTAAGTTCACTTGGCAGAGACTGTCTACTGTAGTCATTATGACTCAGAAGGCAGAGGAGGGTTCCTGGTACAGGGCTTTTTCTGAGAGTGTGGTATTCTCCCCTTGTACGTTTGCAGCTGTTGTAACTGTCAGCAAGAAAGGCAAATACTGCAGATACCACAAAGCACAACAATAAGAGTGGAGGAAATTCTGTCTACATGCTATTCTTCAGTTTCATGTAGCAAATTAGCAAACATTAGTCGCCTGTCTTTGCAATTGATAGATGCACGTGTGCTCAAAGAAATGCGCAGATCATGCAGTGCATGGCTATGCAGCAGTATTTTTCTTGTCTTTGTTCTGCTTTCATATCACTGAGATCTCTCCGTTTTGGGCAGCGTTGTTGGGATATGAATGGGAAAGGCCTCATGTTGCAATACACCGTCCCTGTGTAGTTAAACTGTTTGCATTTCTTTGGTCCCTGTGTGCATCCTACTTTTACTACATTAGTTCCCATGGGGGAAAAAATGTTCCACTAGCTGCCAAATTCCTAACCATTACGGTCCTCAAAGACATACAAAGTGTATCTCATCTTGAAAGCACTATTCTCCCTATGGGTAGCACACTGAGACAATGATGACTTGTTCACTTTTGATAGCCATTACATCAATGAGGCAGCAGAATAAATCCCCAGTTCAATGCCGGTTTCTTTATAGCTTTCTTTTTCTTTCCCACTGGGTAAAATCTCTTGAGACAGTCACATCACATTTCCACCATAATCAGCAAATTAATTTCTTGTTTTTCTTCCAAGACCCTTACTCTCTCAAGAACTGAATTTTACTTGAATATTTGGCTTATGAGACGAGCATGCTAAACAAGATCTCGTTTGACTTCTAAACCTTCATGTCTATAAGTAGCCACAGCTGAAAGACTCAATCGCATCTTCATCCAGATTTGTCATTACTTTCTCAGTAAGATTGACACTGCATTTGACAAAGCCAGTGTGACAAAGTCACAGAACCACCTGTGGCTTTGAAATTAATTTCTAAATGCCACTGGTTTGGCATCATGCATACCTGGAATGTACTTAGAAACAAATGCATGAAAGAAAAAAAGAAGTTACTTGTCAACATAAATTGTATTTTTGACAAGTGTTTCCGTATGTGTATTACACATACCAGTCTAGATACCCTTTTACTCAGAGTGCTGTCCTCTTATTCAGACAAGAAAGCCCAGAATAAGCCCATGCTTCTGATGATCTCTGTACAACATAGGGGGATGATCATATACACTGTGGAAATACCGTGGCAAAAAAGCATCTGAACTGAGATACCTGTACTCATGTGATAAAACATGCATCCTGAAAAATAATATCAGTAATTTTGTTTTCCTCATATGGTTTCCCTGAAAGCATATCAGCTCTCAGTGACTCTTTCTACCTTTAAAGCTTTTTTATTTCCGGTTGGTTGATTTACAGTGTGGAGTTTATGATGTTGAATTCATAAGTATCTATGGAATGTATATTTTTCCAAGGGGTTTTTGTACACATTTAATTGAATTAATCAGGTATGTATTTTTTTAAATAACAAATACATAGAGGTTCTGGGGTTTTTCTCCATTCTTTAATTTGTTATATTTTTCCATCAAGACTTGTCAGATATTTTAACACTTTGGTATAATTGTTATATTTTGGTTTTGGTAACAATGTATAAGAATGAATACATGGTACATAAAACCCGTGTTCTGCAATGCTATGAATTAATGGATTTAAAGGCTTGACTGTAATCAGTTCTATTTTTATTATTTTACCTTGGAGGTCAAGACATTTTCATGACAGAAGAACAAAAGAAATACTACAATGCAATGAAGAAGCTGGGATCCAAGAAACCACAAAAACCTATACCTAGACCAGCGGTAAGAATGTGTGTTATTCCTGTGTCATCTACATTTGGGAAGAAATTGCAGCAGTACCTTAACTATAAAAAAAAATGTCTCCCTTCACTCTAAAATGGTTTCGACCTAATTCAAGTAAGCCCTTCATTCTGAATTGAAACACGTACATATTTCTGCTCTGCAGGAAAAATCTCTCATAATTGTTATGCCTGAGGAAGTAGAGAATCAAAGAACCTGAAGAAATAGAAGTCTGTTGGGTTTTGAGGGGAAAAGTTAGAGCTGGCAAATGAAGAAGTTACTGGATACTGCATTTCTTAGGTTTTTCAGCCTTTTGCTTGGTTGTATATGCTGGGGGAGGAAGAAGGAAATGGGAGGGAGGAAAAGTATGTTCATTACATACAAGATAATATCACCTTTTCTTTTTTTCTCCCCTCAGAACAAATTGCAAGGTCTGGTGTTTGACATTGTAACAAAGCAAGCATTTGACATCACTATTATGGTTCTTATCTGTCTCAACATGGTCACCATGATGATAGAAACAGATGACCAGGGTGAACTGATGCAAAATATTTTATACTGGATTAACTTGGTCTTTGTTGTCCTCTTCACTGGAGAATGTGTCTTGAAACTGTTCTCACTCCGTTACTATTACTTCACCATTGGCTGGAATATTTTTGATTTTGTGGTGGTTATTCTTTCAATAGTAGGTAAGAAATTCTTATATTCAAAATGGAATATAGTAAGACGTGTATTAAATGCTTTATCTGTGTCAACTTTTTCAGATTAGGGAAATATTAATTTTAACTTCTGATGATTTAGGATATGAAAAAGCATACTTTAGAGTAGTAACTTTCTTAATAATTCTATATCAATTTTAATGCTCCTTTTTTTCTTTTCCCCAAGACTGCTGGGGAAAAAAGCTAGTATTACCCATAGCAGATAAAATTTAGCTCCAATTATAATTTCCACTAATTCCACAGGTAAAGTTGTTCTGTATTCATACTTCATTGAAAAAATGTAATCTTTGATAAAATGTTACCCTTTTAATCTTATTTTTATGTTTCACAGGTATGTTTCTAGCTGAGGTGATTGAAAAGTACTTTGTGTCCCCCACTTTGTTCAGAGTCGTACGACTTGCCAGAATCGGTCGAATCCTGCGTCTCATTAAAGGCGCTAAGGGAATCCGCACTCTGCTTTTTGCTTTGATGATGTCTCTTCCTGCTTTGTTCAACATTGGTCTGCTGCTGTTCCTGGTCATGTTTATCTATGCAATATTTGGCATGTCCAACTTTGCCTATGTTAAGAAGGAAGCTGGTATAGATGACATGTTCAACTTTGAAACATTTGGCAACAGCATGATCTGCCTATTTCAAATTACCACATCGGCTGGCTGGGACGGTTTGCTAGCCCCAATTCTTAACAGTGGGGAGCCGGACTGTGACCCCCTTAAAGACCACCCCGGGAGCTCCGTGAAAGGTGACTGCGGCAACCCTTCTGTTGGGATTTTCTTCTTTGTCAGCTACATTATAATTTCATTTCTGGTAGTGGTGAACATGTACATTGCTGTGATTTTGGAGAACTTTGGTGTTGCTACTGAGGAAAGCGCTGAACCCTTGAGTGAGGATGACTTTGAGATGTTCTATGAGGTCTGGGAAAAATATGATCCAGATGCAACACAATTCATAGAATATAGCAAATTGTCTGATTTTGCAGCTTCTTTGGATCCTCCCCTTCATCTACCCAAACCAAACAAAGTCCAGCTTATTGCAATGGATCTGCCTATGGTAAGCGGTGACAGAATTCACTGCCTTGACATCTTGTTTGCTTTCACAAAGCGTGTTTTGGGGGAAAGTGATGAGATGGATGCCCTCAGAATACAGATGGAAGATCGGTTTATGGCAGCCAATCCTTCCAAAGTCTCCTATGAACCGATTACTACCACATTAAAACGAAAACAGGAGGAGGTGTCTGCTACTATCATTCAGCGTGCTTATAGACGTTATCTTTTAAGACAGTCAGTAAAGAAACTTTCATTTATGTATCGGAAAGATGGGGTTGATCTGCTTATCAAAAAAGATATGATTATTGGTAAGCTAAGTGAAAATTCACCTCCAGAGAAAATGGATGTGTCTGCATCGACCACATCTCCACCTTCTTATGACAGTGTAACAAAACCAGAAAAAGAAAAATATGAAGATGACAAATCAGAAAAAGAAGACCAGGGGAAAGAGTGATGAATGTTCACAAGCCTGAGAATATGACATTTTTATCAATAGCACTCTTATTGGAGGATTATGACAAAAACTGCAAGTTTTTACATATTTACCCAGTGGTACAGTCAGTGCGGTACGAAGACAATGACCCTTCACTAGCAAACTCTCAGTCTGTAACAGGGGAACAACCTTGCCAGAAGAATAGTTTTTATTATCAGCTGACACAAATGTAAGGGAGACACAAAATTT
Organism: Phalacrocorax carbo; assembly: GCF_963921805.1. Lineage (NCBI taxonomy): Eukaryota > Metazoa > Chordata > Aves > Suliformes > Phalacrocoracidae > Phalacrocorax > Phalacrocorax carbo. The sequence goes on along the minus strand of NC_087517.1, from coordinate 21,691,620 downwards.
CTGCTTGGACTGTAGGAACCCTTAATGGACTGCAAAATTACCAGTCCTATAAGTCTGTATTTTTGTGGAATAAGTGTATCCACTGTGTACATTTCATCTCCTATGTATGTTTGATGTGTGCCAATTTTTTTTCATGATCTTATTTGCTTTAACTCACATACTGGTATTTGTAATTCTGTTGTGCTGAGAATACTCATGCAGAGGAACACAACTGTCAGGAATACTTAATTATGGCATCACGATGTGAACATAGTTCTCTTCAAGCCACTTCCAAAAGCAGAAGAACAAGATTCCAGATTATTGAACCTGAAGATCTAGATCAAATGAATAGCCAATTATAAAAAACAACAGAGAATAGATAGAGAATTTATCAGAAAACAAAACAAGGGAATATTTTTTTAACAGAAAAGAGGATGGTAGTTTAGTCTTGGTTTTAATATACTTATATTTAATACTTTTTAGTAATTCTTAATTTATTATAGAGTTCACTTCAAAAACAATGATTCAAATAAATGATGCTACAAACACAACTCCTGCTTTGAAAATGTGAAAGTATGAAAAAAATGTGGTTACTTTCAGAGTCCAGGATATCTCATAATTCTTGAGAGATTTAAACTTTTTTTTTTTTTTTCAAAGAAAAGCTACAAATGCCAAATAGTGCCTACCGGGAATCACTGAAATAAAAAAGTGGTAGTCTGTTTTTTTCTTTTTTTTAACTGTAGACCCTGCAACTTCATGAGTAGCTTTCATACTTCATTCCAAAGTCTGTTTCTGCACTTCTTATTTCACCTAATATATCCCACTTAGGACAATAATCAGAGCTATGTGTGTAAATTGATAGCAAAGTACCTTTGGGACAAATACTACCTTAACGTATACCTCAGTCTTCAGTTTCCATACCTTGGAAGGATGGGTGATGCCAGAGACACAAAATATGTACATCAGAGGTGGTTTTCACACCCCCATGGCACTTCAGTCAGGTTTCCACTGTATGTGATGCAATCTTCTGTAGAAAGCTGAGATGACCAAAAGGATGTACTTAAATCAGCTTTGTCCTGCATTGTGGTTTAGATGACCTTTTTATCATCAGGGCTGACACCATATACGTAAGTAGAATATCCTCTGTTATTTAATCATTTTACGCAGTGGCACCTGTTGGAACAAAATGACAATGACCCAAGTACTGTATCTATTGTGTCAAATATGTACCCTAGTAAGTGTAGCTTATAACATTTCAGTAGGTAATATGATATATTCTGTAATACTGCAAATAATTGGGAAGCTTTAACTGATGCATGCTTGCTGCTATTATCCTACAGCTATTAAAGGCTAAGATGGGAAGACATGTAAGTGGTAAAAAGACGAGACCATCATTCCTCATACCAGTAAACAATAGTTTGCTGCTATTAAAGATTTTTTTTTGAGTTTTGTAATCAGCAAATATGCAGTAAATAACCAGACTACACAGGGCAAATATATTGCTTAAAATGTGGGGCTAGAAAAAAAAATTTTATAATATATATCTATTGATCTATTCTCATTATTTTGAAAATAGTTTTATTTTATAACATTTTATACTTATTATAAGAAACTACACATATATTCATGTTGTTTGTAATTTTTATTGTTGTCTATCTGTGACACTTCACTGTTGGGAAACCTAAGATACAATGTGAATTGGTAGTTGCAAGTTTCTGCTAATTATATTTAAAATATTTTAATAAGGAATAATTTTAGAAGCAATGGACAGCACAGTTCTTTTTCTGATCAGTGGGTAGGTCTTTGTATGTGAAACAAGATAGAAGGGTTTCTTTTGAAATTGTAATCCTGTCAGTCAATTTTCAGGGTAATCTTAGTCATAGAAACATTGCTTTTTCCTGGCGTTAGTTTCATACTGTCTGCTTTTCTTGTTTATTCATACCGCGATAGAAGCATTTTAAATATAATTTGTTATTCAAAATCTTTAGTCATGAGAATGAATAGTGAAATAGTGCAATGGACAGTGGAATACCTTGCATTTCTTACAAAAGAATGAGAATATAGATGGGCTCCTGCTTTTATAGAAACTATTGGCTCATAGCTTACTGATGAACTGCATGCAGCAGGTTGTTTTACCAAAAATAACTACATTGCTAACAACCCAATAGAATAAAGATAAACTTTTTATGTACTTGTTTTAGTCTTTGTGTTTTTATTGTATAAAGTTTATACATTTTAGCAAGTAATGGTTGGTAAAATTAAGGGGGAACCATTTTAGCAACAAGGCAATGTGTTTTAGACATCTAGATCACATGTTGCTTTATGACTTAGATCAATATCAACTTGTCACCATCTAGATGAAATGAAATGCTTATGTTATCCTGACCAGAGAAGTTTTTCTCGAATTCAGAAAAGAATTGCATTCCAGCTCCGTGGTTTTCTGTCAGATCTTTACGAGTTGCCCAGAATTGCTCCAGTGGTGTCCTCCTGTGGCCAAGTCCGATGGAGGCTGTCTCCACAGTCTTCCTGGGCAGCAGATCCAGCTGAAGTCACTGCTCACCCTGGGGTGGGTGGTCTGGGATCTGTCACTGAAATAGCCCCACAGGGGGTAACAGGGTCACTTTAATCCCATTGCCCCTTAAGAAACCCATGCTTGCCAAGAGAAGGGAAGATGATGTTAATGGCCACACCACAGCTCTCTTCAGGCAGCTGATGCCTTTACAGAATCTAACAGGCATGGTCCCTGGCAAGAGGTTACTACATACAGGTGGCAGGATATGGGGTAGGGTGTGGGCAGGTGGGCCTGCGCATGGAGTAGTTAATGCATTTGTTTTTTTTCCATTCTCATTCTTTTTGTGAAGAGTAGCTGCTGTATACTTGGGCCAATCAGGAAAAAAAAACCTCAAGTATGCTGTGCTTTGGAGGACAATGTGTATGTTTTTGGTAACAGTATATGATTTGTATTAAAATGTCTTTTTCTTTTTTAATCCAAAATAGTTATTGTTTTAATATCTTAGTTCCTAACACTAATTACAGGAAGCAATAATGCAAATGCTTTTAAAAAATCTTGGTCATACTCTTGAATTGCTGTTCAAAGAACAAAATTGGTTTAAGTCAGTGCTGTATAGGTACATAGTTAACCTTCTGCATTAAGGTAGGCACGTTTAAGTTAAAAATTCTATGTGGAATAAGCATGAAATGTATATGTAATAATCTCTCTACAAATTTGCTGGTATGCAGAAATATATGAGGTCATTTATGAAATCATTTGACCCTATAAAATTTCTATAATTTTTAAAGTTATATTTATTGAAACCATAATCCAACTGAAGGTGCTCTACACTTCTGTTGACTCAAATTCTAAACTTTATGGTCCTGTGCAAAAAGAGTAATATATCTGCAGATTTCAAGTGTATATATTTGAATAAACTTGTATCCCTTTATATTTCTTTGAAATCATTCCAGTATACCTGGAAGTTATTTGCCTTTATGGGAGAGACTGTTGGATTGTAATATTCATCCTTAACCTACAGGTGTAAAAAATATTCCTGTTTTAATATTGATTTAAGACACATGCTTCAGTGTAATGGGTCAGTCATATGTCGGTATGCAAAGCATTAAGCAAAATTCCGTGAACAGGAGGACACTGCGCTCTCATATTATCCAAGCTCAGAGAGAATGAAAAACTAAAAAGAAAAGCTCCCTTCAAATTTTCTCAGAAATGAGCATTCTTTACTCTGTCTTACCTGCCCAGGAACGTAAGTGTATTTTATTTTATGAAGGTGCCATCAACCTCTACCCCCCACCCACCCCATATTAGGACATAGGATGGGAAAAGTTCTGTAAAATCTTGGCCTTGCTCAACTGTATTTCACAAAACGTTTCAATTCTAAGGACAAGACTTCTGCATCCAGCATACGAAGTTACTTCTAGTGTAAAAATATAAAAGGGAAAGATGGCAGGCGGAAGAGAAAGGATATTGCTCATTTGCCTTTTTTTTTTTTTTTTTTTTGGTAAAGAGGTACGAAATATGTTCTGGGGGTTGTTTGTATTACTTTAAAGCAGAAATGTATGTTGCTGAGTACCATAAATACATCAGATTCAATAAAAGAGCAGCTCTCTAGCTGTTAGCAGCATAGGATTTCTAATAGTTAAGCCTGACTGCATCCAGTAGAGGGCACAGACACCTGCCAGATGATCATGGTATTGTGCCTGGTGTCTTCAGCCACAGAAAGAATCAAGAAATACAAATTGCAGTCACAGGCACAGGGTATTGCTTATAGCTTTCTAGAGAATTTATAGATTTTATACTTGGTTTGTTCTAGTGAACTAATGAAGCTAAAACATGATAGTTCAGCTCATTATGTAAAGATAGCTTTGTTGGTAATACTTTTGTGACTGGCCCAGCAGATTTTGGGTTTAGGTTCTGTACCCTGTAGGGCATGTGGCCTTATATCCAGAGCTGACAGCACAATGTTTAAGAACTGCCACACTTAGCTGAGCTTACTAAAATATAGCTGAAGAGTGTTGATGGACTGGGGAATTCTGCAGGTAGCTTTAGCTTTACTTTTATTAATAGGCATTACTTACTTAATTCCATGGTCCACCTATGAAAAAGCCCCAACCTTCTAAAAGAATCACGTATGAAAGTATCTGTCTCAGTTTCATGGCAATCAGTCATAAATAACATGAGGCATTATCAAATATGCAATTTTTTTTTGGAAGTAGAAAATTCTTATGATACTCATGCTATAGTATATATTCAGAAAGGCTTATCTAGCTTTTTAATGCATTAGGAGAAATAATGTGAAATAGCTGCAGTGTAGGAATATTTAATGGCTCACAAGCCACTGCATTAGCAACATAATTTTCAGCGGGGGATGGTACCCATCTCTTTTATTCTCTGAGTACAGCTACGGTTTTGTCTATTTGATACAGCATGCAGTCTTTGTTACTTAGCCTATTTTATTTTTTCTTGCTGATCAGTAAGAGCTGTTGCAGAGTGAAACAGACATATCCTAGTGCTTGCCTTAAAAAAAAAAAAATCATACTGCAGTGTAACCCAAGCAAAGTAAACTGCGGCACAGTCTCGTTCGTCCAGAAAGGGAAAATTGCATGCTGAAGCACACATGATCTCTGCTGCAAGAAAAGCTTTTGATGAAAATAAGGAATGACACTTCATAAACAATTTATAACAATCAAAACCAGCAGTGCCAGACATGATATGCACTTACATTTTCTATTGTCTTACAAGCATGTTACTTTCTCTTTAATAGCAATCTTGTTAATAATCTTTAGTAGAATTTGGCAGCTGATTAAAAAAACCCACAATATGCTTTTCAGAATATGCATATCTGAAACAGAATACTACTTTGAAAATGAAAACAGATTATTATAAGTATCTGTAACGTTCATGCTCAAAAATGGTCAGAGAACTCCATGCAGTACTGCTATTCACAGTATCGCTTTATAAAAATATCATACTTGCAGATACCATAGCAACCCCAAAAAGTCACGTGGTACTTTTTGAATGCCAAGCTATACAGTAGCTTTATGCCCATATTCTGCAGCAATACTTACTTTAATGTCTGTATATAATGTTTAGTAAATACTGCATCTGCATCCACCGCGTAAGGCAAACTGGACTATGCCAGCGGTGATCATGCTCATGGCCTCAGGCAGGCAAAAAGTTAAAATACTCTCTCCAATAACAGGCATTGTGAATCCCTGTAACCTTCCTCTTGCCTTAACTTCCTGATGGCCTTGGTGGTTGCCAAATGTGATGTAAAAAGGTTCATGCAGCATTGCTGCAAATACTAGTATGTTTACTTATATAGATGGAAAGCAGCTGCTCATGCTCCAGCTGTATAAGATTGGAAATTGGATGTGATTTACGTGATGATGAATAGGTGGGCAGACAAATGCAGGCTCCTGATAGTCTCTATCTGGAGCTGCATGTACGTCCAAGAAAAAAGCTATTTTAGGAGCGATGCTCAAGAGCACTGTGAACTCACCAGCTCTACTGTTCTTGCTTTCCCATGTATTTGAAAAGCATTTACTTGCACTTTCATTTATCTGCCATGTTGCAACAAGCTTTTAGAATTTTGTTACTCTTGTATGAAAATTAAAAGAACAAGGAAGTGAGAATGGTGGTGTTGAAAGGATAGTAACCAAGAGCAGATACAGAGAAAACCTAATAAAATGTTAACATTATTTTTCTAGTTGTACCTCAGAATTAAAACATTTATTTCACAGTTGTATTCTACCCCATACAAGAGCAGCTTCAAACACAGGTGCATGAAAGTTTCAAAAGGTGCATGGAAGAACTGGTGACAGGAAAGGAAATTACAGTACAGATATTACTGAAAGGTTATTTATAAAAAATCTTTTGCAGAACTTAATTGGAAGTTGATGCACTCTAAAACTAAAAGATTGTACCGAAGAACATGGCAGTGAAAAAAATCTACAGCAGACTATGATTAGAAATGGTCATCTTGGCACAAGTGAATCTGTTTTGCTTCTGTGATCAGAAAGAAAACTTCATACTAAAACCTAGGATCAAAAAATACTTTACGCATTTGTTGATATCCAAAACGTGACTGTATGTATGTACCCTATTTATTCGTGTCTATTATTATATAAACGTCTTTAATCACTTTAGAGTGTAAAAAGCTCCTCAATTTTCTTAAGAAAAGGAAAAGAGGAAAAGGTGTAATAGGAGGCCATACAGGCTCAACTTTTCTATATTACTTGGTACCTACTTGCACTCCAGCTTCTCTTTCCATGTTCCACTGTCAGTACCTTTGCATGACATTGAAGGTTACACATGACAATTCAGACTGAAGCAGTGTGAATGAGCTCCTTTTAAAAATATGAAGTAAAATAAAATATTTTTTCCTCTCTGAAGGACAAGGAAAGGTTGAGTTTGCAGGCCTTCCTAGCCTTGTCAATAAGATACTGTCAAAAAAGCATGCTCTTGTGCAATTTCTTAGCTTTTAAAAATTTCTGGGCTGTTAAATCAAAAGAACTGAATCTGAAACATTTCCTCAGTATTCCCTCATATAGACAGTGTTAAAAAAAAAAAAAAAGCATTCTTCAGAGCTGCATTTAAGTCTACAGGCTCTGACTCCATCTTCACCATTGTTCTATTTGTGGAAGTCTTAAGGAAGAACAGGTAAGTAGTATTCATAGTATGCCATGCTGGCAGCAGTGGTCATACATTTTCGATGATACCTAAAAAAAGAACTAATTTCTCAGTAATCCACTTCAAACATTAGATCCAGATCGAAGTCTGCTGAAAACAACGGGTCTTGAACAACAGCTTTCAGTAGAATTTATATCAAATCCATACTGGCTTAACTGTTTTCCAGTTACGGATTTCCTAAAAGAGAAATATTTCTACTTTCTCCCTTCTAGCTCTGTAGTCTAAATAAATGACTCTTAGTCATTTTAAGGTCGCTTCCTTACTGCCTTGTCTAAGGTAGAGTACAAGACACAGCTTCAGAAGTACAACAGTGGGGAAGGACATTTTTTTCAAGATGGCTTTGCCAAACAACGACTGGCAACATATGCCATTACTGCTCACTTTGATGTTACAGGTGATGGTTACAGGTTTAGCATTATTATTTCACTAAAGATAAGTAAGATTCATAATCTCAAGGTAAATCATGCAGGAAGAAGATTTTAAAAATTAATTTAAGAGGATCTCATTAGATGTGTATCCAAGAGCCAAGTCTCTGAAATGTTATTTATATTAAAAAGTGTAATAATAGTAATAGTAATAATAATTTCATATTGTATAACCCCTGGGGTTCAAGGCACTGGAAGGAAGCCATGCATGTAGAGCAATGGACAGGAAGGATTTCAGAGTCCAATAATGAATGTAAATGTTTAATTACAAAAGGCTAATCTCAAAAACCTTCTTGTGGCATTTTTTTCTGCACCTAAGGTTAAACATAAGTCACTATAATTCGTTTGTTTAGTATTATGTGTGATGATCAATGGTTCTAGCATATCAAGACGTTGCTTTTTCTCTTCATAGCTGGAATTGTTGGAAGACAACAACTGGCACATTGGAAAAGCCAGCTACTAGAAATGGCATAATTTTAGTGAAATAGAGCAAGCATTAACAATATTTAGTGGCTTTCTGTTTGGAAAGAATGTAAATAAGCCCTTCTAACTGCCATCAAGTCCATTGGCAATTACTCAAGGATAAATTAGCCTCCACCTGGACTACCAAGGTTAGATTGCCATGTCATTAGCATGATAAACCAGATTAATTAACGATAATACTGTGCCTACTCTGTGAGTAAATAATACAAATTTAAAACCAAATTTCATTGATAACTGCCAAATATTGGGCAAATTTATTGTTTTTAGCTAACCAACATTACTGTGAAAGAAAAAAATAACTCAACTTAAAGCTTTTCTTCTATTAAGACTTCCTGTTCTTGTATATGAAATGTGGATTACTGCAAAGTTATAAATCATTAAAATCCATAGGTTTGCTGCATAAAATATAGTATCTCTGATAGCTTGATTTCAGTGTACTTTCTTGATTTATTGTCAATTCTCTGACAATACAAGCAAAAGGAAAGCAATTACTTCAAGTGCTTAAGACCCATCTTTCCAAGGCAATATTTTAGAACTGCCTCTTACTAAAATAAATAGAGGTGTACAGAAGTTGTTCTGTGCTTTTTATAATATGTACAGTTGTCACTGTTATTCTTTCAACAACCGATAATTAGGACTCTTTCAAAGGTAAGAATTTTTTTTTTAGATAATGGGTTTCTTTTTTTTATCAATGGCTGTTTTCAAAATCGTTACCAGTAACTTTCCAGGAGATAGAACTATGTGACACATACTGGAAAGAGGTGTTTATTGCTTTTATTTTTCTAATTTTGCTAATATTTAGTTAGATAATGTCTCTTTAATATTGAAGTATATTGGCTTGCACCAACAACTGATTTTGACACTGTGCTGTCCATGATGGTCAAGACCAAGACAGTTTGTGTATTGTCATCACATTAGCTAGATACCAGATTATGAATACAGCCTAGTTCTACTCTCTTGTCTAGTTTCCTGGCTTTTAACTTTTATCATTGATGTTTATCATACTTACTGGAAATATCTGAATGTTTAAAAAAGATTCCCCTGAAGCCTGGGAGGCCAAGTCTAAGGTTTGATTAGTTAGGGAGCTCAAAAATAGCAACTATGTTCAGATATTTTTGAGGACCTGATGTCTGTGCAGTCATAACAAATCTAGAGAAAGAATATGTAAAAACTTTTTTTTACTAAAAAGGAAAAAAGTAAAAACTGGAAAAATGTTGAAATACAATCTGTTGGCTTCTTATTTCTCTCCCTTATCTCAGAGTAGTAGAATTTTTTAGAGGACAGCCATCTGACTAAAGCCCAGGAGAAACGGAGATACTTGAATACAAGTGAATATTAAAACTTCTCATGAGCCTCAGGTCTACTCATACAACGAAGAATTTAATCTGAAATGTGTCCTTCTCAGTATGAATTTTCTCAGAGACTTCTGCTCTATGTTTCTTTTTGTGTAGGTGAGATGCATTTGAAATGCATGGACCTTTGGTTGAAAAGGAATTCAAACATGGTATAGCACTTTTTGTTCGAATGCTCAATGGGTAGTCTGGAGAAAGTGGGATTTGGTATACCATAGCATGCTGCATCTCTAATCCTATTTCAGATGTTCAAATTCTTTCTTATTCCCCAAGTTTTAGTTTTATGATACCAAGTCCAGTGTAAAGATATATTAGAATGCCAACTGTAGTTGAACCAAACAGTGGATTAAATTATTGAGCATAGGTTCTCTGTCTTTCTCAATTCTGGTACTACTCCTCTCCACAGGTGAAGAATTAATGAATTTTAAAGATGCATGTCTAAGAGTTGAAAAACATTTTAAGATTCAAAATTCATGTAGCACCCATTTGATATGAAGTGGTCAATACATTCACCTTTAATGCCATCTCTAAGAGCCTACACCCGTTTCTCTAGACATAGGTTCTTTTCCCTTCTGACTTTAAGGCAGCTCCAGTAGAGTATAATGCAGCCTTTATCTCTTTTCCTTCCTGCTCTATTCCCAGTCTGGAAGAGAGAAGAGTTGCCTTTCAAGCAGGAAAACCAGAAATCAATTTATTGCAGCAGATGGTTCAAACAGTGGCACTGAAGAGTAATTGGATCAACTGTAGCAGTTATTTCACATATGACAGCACCAGCACGTGGTGGAAGGTAACCTCATTTGCAAGTAGATTTCTGCAGCAATTAGAATAAATGCAAAAGAATTAAGAAAGAAGACATTGTTATTTAGAAAAACAAATGAGAGACAAGTTGGAGTCTTTTAGGTTTTATAGGTATTTTAGGTAAATATATGTAAATATATAATGTATTATATATTATCACATTATATTATATATTATTATATTATATATTATAATATATATTAGGTGTGTGTATATATTGGTAATTAGGTTGTATAGGTAATTGTATTCCACATAAAACTATAGATTTGTGTATGTATTCTTCAAAAAACAAATGCACAGTCCTCAGCCCTCCCTCACGGTGATAAAAGATACTGTAGAAGTGATTTTAAAAAACTTTGAAACATGACAAAAACAATACCTTAAAATGTCCTGTTTAACTGTAAGCAGATAATAGTTAGAGACTTAAAGACTGATAACCAACTTACTTCCTGCATGTACTTATTTTTTTTCATATATATAAGCTGGTTCTATCCTTTTAAAAACAAGGCCCATCTGATGAAAGTGATAAAGAATTTTTGAAAGTATCTGGTTTAATCAGAAACTTGTGAGAGTTTCTTTGGGCTTGGCTGCATCTTAACAGTTTCAAGAGTGCAGTTAAATGTCAGGGCAATTTTAGTTACGAAGTTCTCTAACACTTTAAAAGATTTCTCATGGTGCCTAATGACTTTTCTAACATCTTGCTAATCTGTACAGCACTAAGTGTATTTAAAAAAAAATTAGAAAGTAGAATCTGGCAGAGCCTAATCTAAATTTCTAGTGTTTCTGAGCACAGCTGAAATACTGATCTGGAAAACCTTCCTTGTAGATCACCTTGCAGACCATTCTGATGGTGAGAAACCTTGAGGTTCCTTTAATGCCCAAAAGCTACTGAATGTATTACTAAGCTAATCTAAAGTTTAGCTGATTCCCTGGATGAGAGACTGACCAATCTATTGCTTTATGATTCTTCCCAGCCTGTTTATTGCAGATACACTGGATAAGTCATGATAGTTACTGAGCAGGTAGCAAATTCTGTCTTTTAGCACACTACAAACAAGAGCACAGAACCTTAATTCTTCAATATGTCTGTTTGTGAAAGCACAACAGTTAATGAGTCATTCCTCCACCCTGCACACTGTGGTGAAAGTCTTGCATGCAGAATTGGCAAACTCTGTTGTGGATGTGGCGGGGTTTCTCCATCACAGTTTTCTGCTCTTTACTCTTTACCAGGATATGAGGAGACGAAAATAAGGAAAGAGATGGAAAGGAAGAGGAGAAGCAACTCAGTTCAGAAACCTCATGAAGAGGTGGGCAGAGCAGGGATAAACACAAAAGAAAGGAACAAAATAAAGCTGGGCAGTAACTTCTGTTCCAGACTGTCAAAGACTGAATTAGCTGAACTGTTTTATGACTAATAAGCAATCCAGTGTTTAATTTAGCATTAAGAAAAAAGATGTAATAAAATTATGTGTTCACTGAAAACATGAAAATTTTTCAACTTGATTTCACTAAAGGGATTCTTTAGGGTAAGGGGTATTGAGCAATTGCATGGCTTTCTTTGTATTTACAAAACATACATGCTCAAGTGTTTCTGGCTGCACCTGAGCAGTTTATGTATTAAGTGATTAGTGCAAATTTGTCTAAAACAATCTAGATCTATTACTGCCAATTACACTGGCACGTCATGACTAATTATTACTCTCACAGATAGTGCAGTGTACTTCAGTGAGCATTCCATGTCTTAGTTGTTCTTAGCTGGGAGAGGAGTTGGGTCACCTCATTGGTTGTATCAGAGTGGTCCCCTGATACTTTTGGAAAACGGGAATTGTTCTGGCCTTTCAAAGCAGATTAAAAACATGGTGACATTTATATTTCAGTATAACTGAGGAATATTATGAGTGGCTTGAGAAATCTGCTAGGAAACACTGTCAATTTAGCATTTCTTTCACAACACAGTTGCAAAAGGCATTCTGGGAAAGCCTTGTCAAAGTGTTTTTGAAAATAATTTGTTGTCATGTTGTTAAGTAGTTTTAATGTTCAGGGTTTATATAAGCAGCTTGTTAACATAGCTGCTAGACAGTGAATGGAACACAGAGAAGTTAGGGTCAAGTCTTACCAAATAAGTGAATTTTCCTGAAGTTGAGTGATTTAGGAAGAAAATGCCATTCCTTGCATATTATCAATGCAAAATTATTCTCTTATTTTATAGACGTATATCAAATTATTTTCAAGTATTCCAGTTTCCTTCCTTGAAATGTAATGTATTAATCTTGAATCCCCTGATTCAGTGTGTATATAGTATGAGTAATACTGACAGCCATAACTTTTATAAAGCTGGTTATCATACAATTATAATTTCATTTTAGTGGTTATATTTTATGTATCTGTGGCTCTCTCTTTCCCTCCTTAAAATTCTTGAGAACTCTTCGATAAGTAAGATCTGGTGCTGGTGACTCACTGTGATTTTTTGTTTCAGTAGCACTTCTGACAGCTGACATCTCTGAAAGTGTTTCATCCTTACTAATTGTCAAGTAGGAGGTCTAAATTAGGCCATAGTTTCACAAACATATTTAACTGCCATAAGCTGGCAATGTAAGTGAGAGAAGAAACCCTGCCCTTCCCTTTCCCCTAGGTTAGCACAACCGTATATGTTGCGCTATAACAGACTCAATTGGAGAACTAAAAACTTGGTGAGAACGAAAGAAGTTTATCTTTAACCTAGATAATTTTCCTATTCAATCCATTGTATGGCCGTACAAATGCTAGTGGTAGACATAAGGGAGGTAGGCAGCAGCAAGCAATGCCCATTTGTACTAATTGGGTATTTCTGAACCTATGACTTTGGATAGCTCTTAGTGGTCCCTCAAGCTAAAGCACTGTTTTCCTTTCCTCCTAGATGAGAATTAAAATTACAAAGTAAACAAGAAAGCATCTGAATTATGAGAATTAAAAATTAAGATTCAGACCCCATGGTATCTTATATCAAAATGGCGCTGTAGGTCAAACCCAAACCTGTGTATGTTCAGTTTACAATACTCTATACCCTTGACATAGTGTGTTCTTAAAAACAAGAAATTTGTTAACTAGAATCAGTAGCTTTTCACTTTTGTTATATGGATAAAAATTCCATTTTTATCTCCATTGAACTTTGTGTATTAAAGTAATTTTGCCAAAATAGAAATTTTTCATATCAACAAAGATAATATTCATCAAAATTCTCAAAATGCTATTTGTTTTGAAGTCTATATATGATTAATTTATTTTGAGCTCTTTTATTTAAAATGGTACCCAGTTGCCAGTTAAATCCATGAGGAGAAACTCGATGGGCTCCACAAGGTAGTGCCTCTTAAAGCAGTGAGGGGCTGCTCATCAGCAGGATTTTGCCAAGCTGTGAAGCAACAGCCCCCACTGAGTCCACAGCTCAGCAGAGGCCAGAAGTTAGGTGTCACTAATTAACTTGACTCACCATCATTTGGTGATCCTGTGATTCCCAGGAGCATGACTGCTGCGTACCACTCAAAATCCAGCCACATGCTGTCTTTGCCTGTATGCAAATGCTTGCTGACTTGTAGATTACACATCAGCTAATATGGTGTGTTATATTTGTCACTACCCTAATTTCTAAGTAATTAACTGATGCTCATTAAAAAAACAAAAAAACAAAACAAACAAAAAAAACCCCAAACCTCAAATCAAAACCAAACCACTACAAACAGACAAACAAACAAAAAAAACCCAAAAACAAGAAGAAATTTACAGAAACTTGGAAATTCAACACCATTGTATTAGAACTTTCATGCTTTATGACTAATGAACAACTTGTCTCTGGACACCTAATTTTTCAAGTTTCAGTTTATTATTTAACTTTCTGTTTCTGCTAAGAAGATTATTTTTAAAATACCATTGCCTGGTACTGTGCTTCTATAAGCAGTGTCAGCGGTATAGACATGTCCTCTCATAGCAACTCTTACGTTGTACTCTAAGTTTAATCACAATAATTAAAATGTACTCACAAGTAGCTTTTGCTTACATAGCTTTATTTTCCATGCCTTCCGCTGCAGCTAGTTTTATAGCCTCAAATACGTGATGCAGAATTTCTTAACTGTGTCTTTCAATCATTTTACTTGCAATACAGAAATTCCCTTTTTCAAAGCTTTGTGTAGCCAGAAAAACTACTTTCTTGTTCTTTCAGCATCTAAGTCACAGTAATAGCTATATTTGTCACCTCCCCAGTAGACTACTGCGTATCTACTGATTTATCAGCCAGTCATTTTGTCTAGCCGTAAGGGAGATAAAAGAAGTGTAGCCAATCAACTTCATTTACTCCTGAGTGATTTTTAAACCTGAATCCTTTATATCCCTTCTTGAGAGCTACCTTTCCTTACCAAATCTTGCCACAAATAATTAGACAAAGTATGACTACAATGCAGTCCATAAATAATATATAATGCTGCATCTTAAGATGTGCTTATTCTGGTTATTCCAGTTTCCAAAACTACTGTTTTTTTGACAATGAATGCTTAGAGTGGTTTTAAGGTACAAAAAGCCAACACAGGGTACTTCCATTTTAGAAGCAGAGGACTTTGCTCCAGTTCCAAGCAGAGGAATTTCATCCATTACTCAGTTGTAGTATATATAACTGTATTTTTGCCTGATGTGAAAAGGTACCTTGGCAGGGGGACAGTGAGGTGGCTGCAGGGTTGGTGGGTTAAGGTGCAGGCAGTGGTAGCAGGAGAAACCACCATTGCAGCTCAGCTACAAAACGTCTGGGAGCAACCACCATAAATGACTGATGTGATAACTTTGGTATGTAGTAGTGGTATAAAATCCAGGGTCAGGAATAAGATGGCATCCATTCAGTGAATTGACTTTCATCTTTTGGTTGTGTCTCCCTGTGCTATTTATTCCATGAAGATCTGTGAATTTTCAGACTAATTTAAAAAAAAAAAAAAAAAGGTGTTAGGTTGGGTTTCTTTCTGGATTTGAGTGTGCACAAGAAATGATTAGTGAAGAATGCATAGAATCTGGGGATTAATAAGATTTCCTCTTCAGGATTTGCATAACTTGGAAGTGCGTCATGCATAACAATCTTTGCCATGCCCATGTTTTCCAGGGATGAGAAAAGATTTTTTTCCTAAGGAGTTTTTATTCAATTAAAGATAAGTCTTCGACTTCCAGAGATCTTTTTATGAAGCAAAATGTCTCTGTGACTTTTTTTATAAAATAGGCTGTATACACATTTATTCCCATACAGTTGAGGTGTTTTTTTTAATTTCTACAGTAATTGTTCTTAAGGTATTTAGAGTCAATATTAAGGATTTGTATTTTTTTTAAATAATTTCATGATGTCTGACAGGACAGATAACAATATTAAGATGTACTCTCCGATCAGGTGATTTTCTTTTTAGCATCTTGCCACATGACATCTAGTGGCTTTTTATCACTTTTGGCCGCCTCAACCTACCAACCTGAGTCATGCCTTCAGGAATCAGACTGTACCTAAGCTGAATGCAAGGATTCCCAGATGGTGATTTTTTTAAGTCAACCTGATAGTTATCTCACATTTGTGAGCAACTGTGAGAAATTCTCCCTCCCTCCAAATCCTTATGAATCTCTATATTTAAGAAATTCATCTTTTAGCAGCAATAAACCTTTTGATAAAGAACATACATAGATTTGCTTCTTTGAATAACCATTTTCTGATATGAATATTTAAACCATGCATCTGAAAATAATTGGTTAACCTAATTCATACATATATCTAGTAATTACATACGTCTCTTAAACTAATAAGAGAATAAAATATATTTTCTTAGCTTTAAAGGATTAAATCAAAGCAGTAATCCCCTATGACTGAATAGAATCACCCTCCCTCATCTTTGGGCTCTCTGCCAAGATTCCTGAGTATGGCAAAAAATTAGA
This sequence comes from Phalacrocorax carbo, assembly GCF_963921805.1. Lineage (NCBI taxonomy): Eukaryota > Metazoa > Chordata > Aves > Suliformes > Phalacrocoracidae > Phalacrocorax > Phalacrocorax carbo. Next base: position 21,675,457 of record NC_087517.1, on the reverse strand, counting down.
CTGAAGGCTTTAAAATTAGACTTCACCTGTGTCTCTACAAATAGTAATAAAATTGAAAAAAACAACTCACTTGGATGCCAGGCTCAGTAAATATACAAAGATTTTTCAGGCTAAAATGGAGAGAGACTGGATTAATTCTGCAGCATGCTCACTGAGCAGGCGGTGTGTGTGTGTGCGTAAATTTCTGAAGCAGGCAGCCAGCATGCTCTGCAGCAGTTTGCAGGTGTTGTTAGGACAGCAGCCTTTTGTAGTTTGTGCTCTCATAAATCCAGTCATTTTGCTGATGCCTTTGAAAAGAATATTGAGAAATTCAAGAAATTCCTGTTTCCTTAGAGGCTATGAGCATAAACTAACACTATGAAGTCCAGAGGTACAAACTGGTTAAAACGATGTCATCTTCATTATACAGATTCAGCAAAGTGACAATGGTATTGTTACAAACAATAAAAAAAGCTGTTAGTGCTGTTAACTACATTTGTAGGAACTGAGATTTGTAGTGACTCTTTAGCTTTTGTGGGTTTTTTTCCAAGTGCAGAATATAAACTGATTGAATAATGAACTTCAATATATATTAAAAAAACCTAATATTCACTGTCACAATATTTTTGGGAGTAAAGCAGAGCACAACAAAAACAGAATGGTGCCTGTGAATTTATTATTTCAAGGTGAATGATAGATGTGCCTTTTAGCTGCATTTTGATGATTTTTTTTTTTCTCAGGGAAAAATTAGAGGACAGGTTACATGTACCATCAAATGAAATGCTGGTGCATGGTAACTTGAGGAATAGCCAAGAATGGTAGCAAAAAACCTGCAGGCTGATGGCTGGTGTAGTGGGTGGAGTCATTCATTACTGTGGTAGCTACATGATTATTGAGCAAAGTGTGAAGTTATCAGCCTGTAAACAAAGGCGGCAGACATTACTTTGAGCCTTACTTCATTGATAATTAAAAACCAGCGTAGCAAATGAACTGTAGGGGAGTTCATTTCTACCTGCTGTATGGGGAGGGAGGCATGCAGGGTTCAGAGAACCTGAGCCAGAGACTTCTGTGTTATAGAAAAGGTCTTGTTCTCTAGAAGTGACAGCTATGGGGTGAGGGGGTGGGGGCTGGGGGGAGGGGGGAGGGGTTAGCAAGCAGTGCAACGTCTTTTCCTAAAAGCCAGTGGCTAGACAAGCCAAGTGCCTTCAACATTTCGTGACATAGTTAGACCTAAATGCATTTGTACCAATCTGTCTGTTGAACTCATTAAACTCAGAAAACAGACATGTGGGAGTACGTCTGCAGGAGTTCATCTCAGTCGGATTGATGCTATTTACCCTGTCTCAACACCAGCCCTGTCCTGGGCTCAATGCAAAATCAGATGGGTACCTTTACAGAATGCTACCCTACTACTCCCACTTTTTTCCACTATTTGGTTGATGAGAAAGTGTTTTGGTTTTGGTGGCTGCAATAGACATAAGCCTGATTTGCAACTGCTTTACTAATTACAAAGCACCTGATGAGAAGGTGAACCTGTTGCTCTGTGGACTGATGTAGACACAGGGAAATAATTTCAGATTAATTTTTTTAAAAAAAAATTCTGCACAGTATGAAGAAGTTCCTACCGTCTCCTGACTCAGCCACCCAAAGAATTACTGGTAAGTACAACACTGACTGTTTATGGCACATAAACAGACATCTGGCAAATAGCAGTTCCTCTAATCTGATTTGCAATATTTTTTGATGTACCTAACAAAACTTCTCTTTACTTGAGTATGAAAAATAAAGGATGATGCTTCATTCTGGTGATTGATAATGACATACAACTACCACCTCTAGCTTTAAAATATGAAGCCAGCAGTTTAAATCTCTAAGATTTTAGTGATTGTGAGCAGTTACCATTTGACGGTCATTCAGCAGCCTATGTGAAATGCACCAGTGATTTGGGGGGCAGTGTAAACAAGCCTGCATTGCTGCTCTGCCTGTTCTCTATATAAATAGGCAGGAGAATTCTCTAGAGATGTCAGTCTGGCACCTCTCACAAGCTTTGCATTTACTTGCTATTCATTATTAATTGTTAAGTGCTTGCAGCACACTTGATTTTGTAAAAAGTAGAAAGATACAGTCCCTGTCTGGAGGAGCTTACTTTAGAAGGTAAGCAGAAACAAATAATTATTTCCCTATACAACAAATACAGTTTTCTTTGTGTTTTGTTGAAATTCTCTAAAACTCAGATAATATGGGCTTCAAGGCAGGTTATATAACATCTCTTTACTGTTTTTCACATTATGCAGTTCAGAGTGAAAGAACTGTCAGAGCATGCCTGGCTATATGCAGTGTGACAGATTTCACTGTTATGAACAATTGGTCCCAACTGCTTTTATTTCTTATTTGAGGTTTCAAACCATGTTTGAAAGCTATCAAATTTCATGTTAATCTCTCAGGAGGAGAAAGAACAAATCTCTAGATGGGAAGACAAGCCAGAGTTGATGCATACTGAATAGCAGGAGAAGTATAATCTTAGATTAGAAAGGCCTCTGACCAGTCTGTGTTCCCTTCTCCATAAGGCAGAAAGTTTTATGATTTTGCCCGGGGTAGGGAGGAAGGGGGATTAATAGGTTAAGCAAAGGTGGTAGTCTCCTGAAAAATGAAAATACATACACTACCCTGCATATTATAAATACATTAATATTATAAATACATTAATAGTATAAATACATTAATAGTATAAATACATTAATATTATAAATACAATAATATTATAAATACAATAATATTATAAATACAATAAATATTATAAATACAATAAATATTATAAATACAATGTGTGTGATTTTATTCATATGTGTTTTCCTCTCAGGTAAGAATTAGTACGTGACATGTTTGGTGGTTTTTTTGTCCACAGTTATACTTGCTCCTTCCCATTCGTTCCAGAATCCCGAGCATAGTCACCAGTATTTGGAAGGCTTCATAAAAAAGTAAGAAAGCCCTAAATGTTAAGATGTGGGTGGATGAGGAGGAAATTTTGTAACTAAAATGAGAGGATGACATGGAAGGAAAAAACAGGTGAGAGGAAGTGGGTGACCTGAAGCATTCAGAAAAAGAGAGAAATAAAAATATTCTGAGAAAAATAGAGCTAGAAGAAAAAATGTGATCCAATTATGACAAACACAAAGCATCTCTGCAATAGTCTCTGAATATTGTAATTTTTACTTCTAGTTGGCTGGTCTATAAATGAGTCAGTTGTTTTAACTGGACAACAGATTATAATGAGGAAAAAAAAAATGGACGGGGGGATTGGAAGTGGTCAGTCTCAGGGGTCCTAACTGGAGGGTGGTCGAGGTATCAGGTCAGAACAAATGAGTCAGAAGACTCCTGGCTCAACTGTGTATGGGTCCCACTGAAGTTAACCCTGTAAGCCAATGCCTGCTTGTCAGGACTATGGGAGCTCTGGCTGCAGAAAAGGGAGACTGTCTTCTCAGAGGGGTGGTAGGTGTCTGGAGCTGCTCAGCTTCCTCCTGTTCAGTATATAGAAACTTAGATCATCATTAGATAATAAGTTTTAGCCAAACGGATACTCCAGGTATGCTGTTCTAAATCTTTTCTGTGTTGGTACCTTATTCCTTCTGGTAAATCAGAGCTGCCTAGTCACCATCCATTCATTAAATTCCCAAATGAAAGGCCTACAGATGCCAGTCTCAGCTAGACTTGAGTGTTCAGAAATTCAGAAAACTTAAGACACAGCCCCTTATCTCACTATGATTTCACTTTTCAGTTCAAGATACCAGATACTCCTCACTGACATTGCAACCCCTTCTGTAACATTCAGGCCCTTTTATAGAGAGGTGTTTGAATCTATGTATCAATATCTATTCTAAACAATCTAAAAACTTCACAAATATTGACATATACTTTGCAATAATTGTGGTCCAAAAGGATCTTGACAAATTCATGTTTCTTTTAAGGAATAAGCCAGGAAGAATACCGAGCTGATCCAAGTATAGCTTCTTTCAAAATGTGGCTAATGGGAGGTGATCAACTGGGAAAAAAAAAAAAACAGTTGAACTCTGAAGGTGCATTAGAATAGGCCGCAGAAGTAAACAAGAGGTCTAGGATCGATATTTCAGACACTTATCAGGAAATTTAGGCAAAACTAGCTTAGATGCTCAATACTAAAGACAACTTCAATGTAATGACAGAAGCATAGATAATTGAAAGTATTCTCCATGTTTGAAGCTCTTGACTGTGTAGCCAATTTTAAAATTAAGCATTCTGGAAACCATCTGAGCACCATAAATAGAAAGTGAGGGGCATGAATCTTACTTTAGTTGTAACCATTTAGACAGAGCACTGAAAGGCAATCAACATCTACAGAGTGCTGGAAAAAAAGAGGCTTGAATTCTTTAAAAGGTGGCAATTTGTAAAATTAGGCCTAGGCTTCATTCCAACACACAAGTATGTTTTTAAAATTTCACTGATATTTATACATCAAAATGGTTAGAGGAAAAAAACTTTGGGCGTGATGCTCCATCAACCCCATTACTTCCTATTTGCTGACTATTTTGAATAACAATAGGTTAAGATCTTCTGAAACTTCCTTTGATTTTCAAATTGCTGGAATGCATTTCTTAAAAATAGAAATATAGATACCGGGCACATTTGAAAGCTGAAAAGGTTATTATGCTAAATAACACAGCATGCATATATGCTTTCCTCTAGAGACTCTCCTATACAGAAGAACACACATATGCCTTTATTGCAGCTGCACAAAATTTCTGTGTTTCTCATCAGTTCTTAATTCTTATGATCAAAAGTACAACATATCTCCTATGCTGTGTTATCTGGATGTGGCTTAGACAGGTTTTATCTCCAAATCATTTGGGTACAGGCAAGGAAACACCAACACGTAAGGTCATAGAAATGCTTCCTCAGTTCTTGTGTTGTTATACTACAGCATCTGCAGGGAAATCAGGCTTTCTAATCCTCAACTGTAACATGTAAGAACAGAGTGACAGAGAAGTACCTATCTAAAGGTGGGTACCTGCCACATGAAAAAAGAATGGTTTTGCAAAAGCTTATTATTTGTTAATGCCTTGTAGAAAAGGAATAACTAGCTCAATTTGGAATGTGTGCTCCCAAACATATTAGGTGCCCAGCTGTACTGGTTAAAAGAATTGTCAATGTAAGCAAGTAAGCATATTTCGTTCACTTTCAATACTGAAAATCATTGTTCTCTTTTCTGCTAAATTGTAGAAAAAATTAATAACACAAAAATCATGCTTGTAATGGCTTCAGGCTTGAGCCTGCAAATGCTATCCAGAAAGCTAAATGCAGCAGTAGCAGTAGGCAGCTTCACACAGGTGCACACTAGGAACACCTCAAGAAGCAGTTAACATTTCAGTAACAAAACCTTCAAAACACAGATGAAAACTGAGTCACACTCATACAGAAAAAGTCATGTATAGTTTTATGCAATGGTATTTCTAATAAGAAACTCAGGAATTTTAATTTAACAAAACCAATACAACTTTACGCTTTAAATGTTAAAATTTTCTACTAAATTATGTATTGCATTTTCTTCATCTATTTATTCTGGGTTTTTTAAAAAAAAATGATTTATTTGGGGAACATAATTTTTCCCCACTGGTATTTCAATAGGCCCAATACTGTTTTAGACTAAAGGTTTTATTATATTTCTAAAGAGCATTATTTTGTTTTCTTTCACAAATTTAATAATTTGTTCTGCATTTTGCTTGCAGGATTTTGATTGAAAATTATCTAAACCATCTTTTGTAATTATTTTTCTAGTTGTTAGTACAAGATTAAGATCCTTTGGGAGATTGCCACATTATATGCCTATAATTACTTCAATTCCCTCCTGTTTCTGTTCAATAAAAAATGAAGATCAATACCTCTTGGCACACAATAGCTATGCAGAGCTCCTTGTCTCTGCAGGCAAGAAATCCCAACCTATATAAATGATGAATTCTCAGCGCCACAAAACCTGCATTGAGTTGTCTATTATTCACCATTCATCCAGAGATTGTGTGAACCCTCTTTCTCTAATAGTTATGTATTTATAGCAGATAGACTGCAAAAATATTTGGGAATAGGAGGAAGCTATTCCAGGGAGGATGCTGAAGAAATCTTGGAAATGTTCCATAATCCTAACATATTCTAGTGGCTATTCCTAGCAAAAGAAACTGGTGATTCTAAGGCTTCAGGCTCCTGTGGAATATAAAGTGTGCAAAGCAAGGCAGATAGGCATTTGAATCAAGGTAAACATTACTGATGCACTCTGAATTGTTAGAGGAACTGTGCTTTGTACTGTGATGCCATCTAGGAAAGAACACCTTTTATACTGCTCTGAGTAGTTTCACAACATGTTTCTGGGTATTTTTATGGCACCCCCTGATTGTGTGTTGGACTTGAGGAAACTAAAAAACACCAAACTTGCTGCTTTTCTGCAGCTCCTGGAATGCATCAAAACCCACTTCAATTATAATTCAATTGCATTGACAAACTTCACCATCTCCTGCTTATAGTGGCAATGTCCAAAACATTTAGTTTTCAAGCATTTCTAATACATCCAAAACAATACCTTTGCATATTTTTTTCCAAAGTTAGATGGATCAGAAAAGAACTCTTCTGTACACAATTTATTTGTCATGAAAATTTTGAAAATTTGAAACATTAATAAAACAGCAACAAAAATACAACTGGGAGAGTAGAAAATCATTTATTTCCAAATTATCGAGTCATGTCTTAGCCATGTTATGACTTGCACAGGCCTGCTGCTGCTCCTTACTTCCCATATGAAAACTCAGTTAAAAGATTGCTAGAAGTACAGAAAATAATTTTCTGCTATTGACATCTGAAGAAACTGCCACATTTCACTTAGGGCAGCTATATAATTCCCAATGGGGTGGCACGCAGTGAGCACAGGCAGTAATGTAACCCCCAAAAGTCTGTCTCTATAAAGATATGTGCTGAAATGATATTAAAAAAAGGTTTGAGAACCTCAAAGTATTTAATGAGAATTTTCAGTACAGTCTGAAAGTAAACATGTAAATATGTGAATACATGCTCAGTGTTCACAGCACTAACAGTAGTCCTTGTGACCATTAAGGGTAGATTGCATTTTAGTGCAACAGCAGAAGAAAGAAAGGCAAAGAACACATCGTTAGCATGAATGAGAAGTTGAGAAACAGTACAGAATTTTATCTTTGGTATTCTGAATGCTGTTTGTTGACATATCAGGCGTGGACTCAGTTTTATTACTCTATATCAAAAGTTGAAATAAATGAGATTAATTAGTGAAGGCTTGATGAACAATGGTAATATTCCTTATTGTTAGCACAACTAACAGCAAGCCTTAGAAAATGTGGCATTCAGAACACTGAAGGACTGCCAATCTTACTCCAAAATTATGAACACTGGAAATGACATTTTGAAGAACTATTGATTAGTTACGTGGATGTCAATTCCAAGTAAAATAGTGAAGATTTTTGGATTTGAGCAACAAAAAATTTAGAGGCTAAAGTGGTAATTAGCACAAGGATAAATCTTTTCAAATTATACTTTTTTTTTTTTTTTTTTTACAAGATCTATTTAAAAAGGCAAATGTAGAAGCATAGTTAGGGTTTTTTTTTAAAGGCACTAAATATCATGCATTCATTAAACACTTTATTTGGAAGTAATAGAGAATATATTAGGTGGGCTACAAACTGGGCTAATAGATTTTGAAATATTACCAATGGGGAGATGTAACTGACTGGTATTATTTCTAGGAAGGACCCTCAAAGACTAAGTTCTTTATTTGGTGCAATTATTATTTTTGTCAGGTATGCAAACAATACTGTAAGGTTTTTTGGTAGTAAGGTTTGCAGATGACATGAAAGAAGAACAAGGTTAACAAGGTTGCTATTTCAGGGCAAGCTGGGTAGTCTGGTTTAAAAATTTGAGTTGAAAACCCTATATTTGAATATTGTCAAATGCAAGGTATGACAACTGGGACTTCAGAATATAGCATAAGAAAGTTCATTTTCAAATGAAACAAGAATGAAAGATTTAAAAGCCAAAACCACCTCAAAGTGAGTGGTCTAGGAAAGAAGGCTGATGTGATCCTGTGATAACTGGAATGGGGAGCAGTGAGTAGAAGCAGGGACATGAGTGTGGTATGAGTTGTGACATGCTGCACTGCTGAGGTTTCTTTAGGATATTCTGCCTTTTGTTCAAGAAAGGTTTTGAAGTTCTACTAACAGAGCATGGGAGAGCCACAAAAACGTTTTGAGGACCTGGCAATGAGATTTAAACCAGGCTTAAAGCACTTGCCAAAGAGAGAATTAAGAAGCACACATAGCTGCTGGAGAAGATATTACCTTTGGACTTCTCAGCATGTCTCACAATGGAATATTTATTACCTAACAACCAGCAGTTGATAGTAGATGAGTTCACCTTGTAAAATGCAGTTTATTGTACATGAGTGTTGGAACAGCTAATACAAAAGGTAGTGGACATAGAACTGGTCTGGCCTTTAATTCAGATTCAGAGCAAATCAGATTTAAAGTGTTCACTTCCATCTTGGAATTTGTTCACTTAGAAAGTCCTTTTTTCTTTTCATCTTAAAAGAGTATTTTTCTATGACTAATAGGAACAGTTCTGCTTTAAGATTATTATAATTAAATTATGTCCTTTAGAGGTCGTGAAACAACTTCTCCCTGATGCATAAATTAGTCTGCTGTATTCTGTTTATTCTTTTTTTCTCTGAATTGCTTTGAGGCAGTGTAAATTAGCCACTGGGGATTAGACAGTTTCTGGAATATACCTGTAGTCTGAAGTACTAGTGGGAACGAGCCAGCTGTATCTTCCTCATGAGCTCAGCTTTAAAGTGGTTGTCAAGCTTGGGGCTACAGTTCAGATCAGCAGAGAAAGGTTTTCACGGGTTTTTCCCTTCCTCTCCTCTGCAGTGCAGACATCTTGATACATTTCACCTAGCAATCACTTGCCCCTAGAGGCATTTGCAGCATTTCTTTTTCTTCATTCTGTGCCCTTTGTCACCCAATTATTTAATCTCCTCCTGATTTCAGTCAAAATAAATAAATCATGGTTTCATTAGAGGAGTAACTGAACTAAATCTAGTGGAATGAATCTTAGACTAAGCATTCTAGCCTGTGAGGCCCGAAGTTCTATGAAACAATGTTTTTATATTTTCCAACTCTTTTTGCTTAAAATCACTTCCCTTTCTGAAAGGGGCTGCAACTGAGTAAAGTCATCAGGTATTAGCATTCATTTCTATATTGCTATTGAAAATGCTTGAGATGATTAGCTCTCAGCAAAGGCAGATTGTAACATACTGTTCCAATTCTAGACTGACATAACTACTCTAGAAGACTTAGAGTAACAAAAAGTGTGGCAGAGGGTGTAGAAGTAAAATATCAATATAGCCCTACAGCCAATATCATAGGAACCCTGCTTAGGCTTAAGTTTAGGAGAGAAGCAATTATGTAATTTAGTGTCCTCACAGAAGTCTTATGTTACAAAGGGAAAAATAAAAGATTAACTGCTCTCTTAGTCCTGAAGGAGAGGGTATAGAAAGTTCAGTGGAAAACCCACAGTTTCCAGGAAGCCAGTGACTCAAAATAGAAATCCTGGAGGAATGTTTGAGATTGCAGAGCTGTGATTATAGGAAGAAAGTCCTATTAATGTTTTCATTTGAGTGCCGCAGGAATCCTCATGTGTCTTGTGAGAGAGAGCACTCAGCCTCTTTCCCAAATGACTATTTAAACCTGGTGGCTTCAGGCAGTTGTTCTTAGGCAAGAGAACAGATAGATCCGCATTGCTTGATTTCCATTGCAAGTCTACCTTTAGACACAAGGAGATCAAAAATCTGCATTTTTCAAGGCAATGATTCAAAGCTGACATAAATTGAGGTATGGGTTCTGGGAGGAACATGGTCCCTGACAGGACAGTGGTAGGCATCCCGATACGGTACTGGAAGTGACTGAAGAATGAAGAGTACAGACATGTCTTTCTCAAGGTCACATTGCCACAGCTTCCAATAAAAATGAAAAACTGTTGAAGAAGTAAATATGCTGAAGTAAAGAATTTTCATTAAAGTGCCATAAAGGATAGAATTTGCTGAATTCATCCAAGGCGACCTAGAAAAAATAGGAAAAGTATTTTCCCTCACTGACCACTAAAAACTTAGTGATGTGAGTATAGTTATAGCTGAATCTTGAAGAATGACTCACTAGGAAAGGGGAACTTCTGCAATAGATTTTTGTGAGATCTCATTGTTTTACACTGTGGAATCAGTACAAAAGAGATTAATATAAAGATCTAATATCTGTAAAAGACAAGGCATTACATGCACTTCTTTGGCCAGATTATGGCTAATTTTTTTTTACTCTGCCTGACAGCAAGCCACAGTAGCTTACAAGGACATTCAGTTTACTTCCTCACATATGGGAATGAGAGCCACCTGCATCAAAAAAACGAGCAAGATAAGCAAAAAAAAAAAAAAAAAAGAATCTTCAAAAAAGTAAGAGTTTATGTCTCTCTATCCAGTAATCTTCAAAATAGTATTGCTGATTATACAATTATTGTGTAATTGTTTTTAGTTGAGAGTTTACTTAAATGAAAGATCAGTTAATAGTGGCCAAATAAATACTTGTTCTAATAGGTAGAACAAATTAAAAAAAAAAAGGCATTCTAACAGTTACTGAATTTTCTTTAGATGCGATGGTGTTCAAATGTTTTTTTAAGGCTTATATGTAGTGCTTCTACACTCAACATTAGACATGGGGGCACTTAAACTGTAAGTGAAACGTGTATGCACACCTAAGTATATAAAAAATCTTGGCAAGGATATATGTTGCTATATAAATAATATATTGCATGTCAATCAGCCAAAGACTGAACTGGAGAACATCAGAACCTGGGAGATGCAGAATGTAACTGACAGCAGCCTGAATCCTCCTGCTCTGCAAGGGACTACCCCCAACTTACAAAGAAGATTCGGAAGATCTCGCATGTTGGACCACTGTGTCTCTCAGCACTGAATGCAGGTTCCACGTTTAGGTCAAAGGTAGTCTCATTTTTACTAATCTTTATCTTTGGGTTGGTGGAGGAGAAACTAAGACAGAAGCATGCTCATGCTCTGACCTGGACACCTGTGCATCATCTGCATTTGATTCTCTCGATAGCGTGAAGGCTGTAGAGTCTTTTGCCTTTGAGTGCTTGTAGCGAGCAGGTCCAAAGTTTGGATGTGGAACACATAGCTTTGATTACTGCTCAGTAAGTTCTCTATGGAAAAGAGCTGCAGATGCAAGAGACCTGAAAAGTTGCCAGAGACACAGGCTTCTTTTTTAGGCAATTGTGAGCTCTTATATTGTAAGCTATGCCCAACTGACTAGGAACCTCTTGGGAAGAAAAGCAAGAGACCAAAGAGAATCTGTTATTTCCTGAAAGCATCCAAACGATCGAAATAAGAGGAACAGAATCCAGGAGCTGAAACATTTTCTTTCATGGGAGCCAAATAGATCTTTTGAAAGGATTTAACAGGTCACCCACACCTTTGGTACTCTGCAGCTATTAAATATATTTCTAAAATTTCTGGCAAAACAAAATACAAGAAGCATCACTCTTCTATAAAGAACCAAATCTGATTTTTTTTCCCCAGAAGTATAGACATTTTAAAGAATTGAAAAGATATTAAAACCTAATGAAGGCTAAAGAGAGTTTGTTTGACAGGTCCAGGTCCCGTGTCAATGCAAGAAAGACAAAAATAAGTTTCCTGTATTCAGAATGAAATTGAAGGAATGAATTTATGCCTTTTAGCTAAAAGTCAGTACTGATTGTATCTTCATGTGTTGCTATAGGGGATGACCAGTCTTGTGTACTTGATTATTTCAGGTCTTTCAAGATTTTGTGTTAGGCAGTTCTGTGTCTGTGTTGAATCAATATCACAGATCATGCATGCTGTGGGCTATTTAGGAGGGTTTTGGAGAAAAAAAAAAAAAGAAAAATAAAGGTCCCTTATTTCTTTTAGTGCTAATGGTACATTTATTATACTGAACCATAAATCTGTTTTACCTGACATCGTTCTTAGGAATCAATAACTCATGGCTTGGAGTTCAAGGCACTACTACTGCAATTTCTAGAACAGTTTCCATGGATGACTTACAACTTAAATAACTTAACCTCCAAAACTAAGTGTGTATTTTTTCTTCCTCTTCAGCTCATAAGAACTAGTTTAGGGAGATGCTAAAAAAAAAATAAATTAAAATCTAAATTCAACATCCTGGAATAATTGACAGAAGAAAAATCAACAAAAAAAGCCTGCCAGTACTGATTATTTTCAGTTGATAAAGATCATTCACTTACTCAAAATAAATAGGCATATTTATTGAATGCTTAATTAACAGCTTTTTAATTTTAACTTCTTTCTTTCCTCCTATTTTTGCCATTCTCTTTTAGCATTAATATGCAAAACAGCAGATGGGGTTTTTTATGGTATAAGTACAAAAATATTGGCTTGGGAAATCAGTTTATAGGCATTCTCGGAGGTATAATAGGCAGCCGTATAAATCTTACCAAAAAAATCTAGGAAAGGAATTTAAAAGTTTTTTGTAGCTAGTTTTATTGAAGCGGAAAAGGTGTGAAAATGAAGTCAACGAACAGTCCATGAATATTAAGATTACTATGACCTTGACCTGCTCAATGTTCATAGTTTAATTGTAGAAAGTTTTTATGCTTATTTGGGTTATATTTTTTTGGTTATTTTGTAGGATAATGTATAACATTACATATCAGAAACTGCATGTGTGTATACAATTAGTGATACCTATCTGAGGATTTTGCACTGAATTTGAGAATTCAGTGTTCACCTATGATTGCCGGAATACTTGATCATTTGGAGGAAAATCAGTGACCTTCTTGTAAATATGTAGAAAACAAAATATTGTGGTATACTAAGGAAAGGAGACTTGAGAACACTGACATATTTTACATCTAAAACACACAAGTTAAAATATTTGGAAATATTACTACTTTCTGAAATGCTTTTTAATGCAGTTGCAAGATTAGTTAAGGTATCATCTAAGAATAAAAGAAAATTTAGAGTTGTACTTCTGCCTATTTGAATATTGGTGTCAGTCAGACACTCCAGGAAGTCTAGTCAACTAAAGGAGACTAGTCCTCCAATGATCTTCGTTGTGATATGACTGGGTCAAATAATAAAGAAATTTATGTAGAGTAAATTTAGATCTTGAGCTGTTAGATAGCACCCAAAGAAACAAATCGAAAGCTTTTGCTACCAGTTTCAAAAAGGAGATATGAGGTATGTCTTTATTGGTTTTGCCGACAGAAGTAGCACATGCACAGAAATGGCCAAAGTCTGCAGAGACTGGGGTAAAAGACTCCTATGGGGGGACACCCCACCCCCACCTTTATAAAATTATGTGATATCAGGTCTAAATACAGGGTTCAATTTGGTATGTGGTTTTATTTTTTGAAGACTTTGAGCCACTGTTAATACAATTCAGCATGAATTACTTGTGAAAGTTGTTCAGGAACACAAGGGAGAAATTATTTTTAGAAAAGAAAACAAGGTCAGAGAAGGACGGAAAAAACCAAAACCCTGCACCTCAAGATATTGTAGATGTCCCTCCAGGCAGTGATACTGGAGCATTTTAATGTTTCATCAGATCCCAAATGGAATCTATCTTAGTATGAGTAAACCTCAAGCAATGATTTATTTATGTGAAAGGCATCTTAAGAGCAAGGTGCCTAAAAAAAAATCGTCCTGTTTACTCAAGGTTGTTGGCAGGAGTAATACCTATAAGATACTGTTTCCTTCATTTCAGTGTGGAATAGAAAGAACTTTGTGGACATAAACTCAGCCAGTAAGGAAAACTTAGTCATAAGTATCGTTAACTTCTACTGCCAGATTCTCCATAAAAGCAAAATTCCAGAACTTGTTTCATAAGCTTACAGTCATCTGTAAAAGATCACTAGCATCATCTTCATAAGACAAGTATAGCAAAAGAGTCTAGATTGTTTTGTACTCCTCACACTAAACTCTCAAACATTCATATTTTCATCCCCACCCTTATGCAAGGGGTAGTCTAGCCCATTCTTGTTTTCCAATCAGCAGCTTTGCTCTGCAGTCCTTTGCAAAAGAATACGTTTTTTTAAAAAGAATTTTTTTAAAATGGCATTTCCTTTATTTACTGTGACAGAAATCTTTCTAGCTGCTGGGGCATCAGAATAGTTAATCTGGTAGTTGGGAGTGATATAAACTTGACTTGTTTTCTTACCACAGACAAGCATCAGATTCTACCACTCAAATTATCAGTTCTGCTGGCTCAGAGCAGTCTTTCCCTAAGAGTCCTACATGTCAGCAGTTTCTGTATCAATCTGTGTTAAGATAGTCTTGACTTGCCAGCAGATCAGACCAAGTTAATCTAGAGCTAAAATTCTTATAAGAGCTAAAGCTTTGTTGCTCAATGGAAGAAAATGTTGGCTAATTCCTGAGACAAGTAAACAGTTTTTACACTCCAGACAAGAACTATGGCTTGCAGGCATATTCTGAATAACAATAACTTAATGTTTACAAATGATTATTTGTATTTGCTTATCCTTATGACAGAAGGGTATAATGAGACAGTCATTGCTCTGCAATCGGACATACAGTTTATAGGCAATATCATAGAAAAAAATATGGAAAAGCTTTGAAGCAGTATCTAGTTCATCATTTTGCCCTAAGATGGAATCAGCTCCATCAAATCCAGACAAGTTTGCCTGAACTGTAATGTCACGCAAACTGCATATTGCCTTTTCAATGTTGTCAGTCAAGTTTGCTATTCTCTAAATGTTTTAGGTAGCATTTTCTGCTCAATTTCTGTGTATTGGTTGGTTTACCTATAAACTTTATTTTTCTAACTGGTGCAGTCAAATTTGGTTATCTGAGGGGAAATTATTCTGGTGATGTATTGACTGTGCCGTGGCGTGGAGGCATCTGAGCTTGCTTTAGGTGAGTAGTTTGGCTACTTTGCTGTGATCAACAGAATTGCCAACCTTTTGCACCTTAAATTATCTTATGCTCTCATAGCCTAATACAGGTCATGATATTTTGAACTCTTGATTAACCAGGGTCCAGTATGTAAATAGTTTTCTTGTAAGCACATACTCTTATTTAACACTTGAAACACCAAAAGTAGAGGTTGGTACATATAAATTATATAAAGTTTTATTAGGGACTCCTCATTAACAGTCAACACCAATATGTGAAAGAATAAATGCACCGAAATATTTTTAATATTATTTGCTGATGTGGTGTAAATAAATTGTGCTGACTGGATAAAAAGTTACTGTTTTCAAATACAGCAATAATTGTTTTTAAAAAATAAGTAAATAATTCTCAAATTGTATTTTACTTGACTCTTTTTTGTTTCCACATTATATTTTAGACCTACAGGTAATACATCCTGAGTTATTAGTAAGCTACCTTTTCTACCAAATGCTTCTGATCTTTTCTTTTTTTTTTTTTTTTTCATTCTCAGGAGAGCAAAAAGAAAATAATTTGACAAGGGGCTAGGAAATGGCATGTTTCAAAAACCAGCAACGCTTAAGTGTGTTTTCTTTTAACCTGATCAAATTTGTTAGAGAAGTCATTGTATGCTTAATTATAAAAAAAAAGAAACAATACTTCAAATAGATTTTGTAAACAAAAATTGGATTCTTTTTATCCCTTTCACCTTCCCCATGTTGTTCCCATTTGAGATCAGAGTTCAAATCATGTTTACTCTGCTAAGGCATAACTAAGTGTAATAGCCTCTGTACCTAAGCTGACTTCTGTAAAACCCAGCCAATGTTCCATGTTGATACTAAAACTTTCAGTGAGTTTAGGGACCTGTTTTTTGATGTTGCTGCAATGTTGTTGCTGAGTTCCTCTTTCCTCCTGTATTTAATGCAGTCCAGGATTCTAACTTGACAAGTTTCAGGGCTGTATCGAAAATTATGTCCATTTTTTTCATTCACTCACCCAAACCCACTTAATTTAAACAAGAATGACCATCAAATATAGCAGTACTTTCATAAAATTGAGTATTAAATATTACTAAATGGTACTTTCTTAATCTCTCAGTTGCTATATTCATTATCAAGTGATATTGATCTGTGACATTAGGAATTTGTGTCCAGTTGCAATTCATCTTGATCATGCCTAATCAAGCTCTCTCAAATATAACTAGAAAACTTAAGATGTCCCAGCTTAGTGAAACCTTTGCCCTCTTTTTTAAGGAGAAACTATATAACTCAAAATATTAATTCAAGAATAATTTCTATATGCATTATTGGTATTTAAGGCTCTTAACTTACTAGTCAAGTATTCAAATTCAAAATAAAATATGGAATACAAGTGATATGCAGTGCTTTTAATTAATATAAAGCTGCTTTTTGTAAACAACAAGGTTGTGTAGGTTTCTAACTGCTGGCTAAGCCTGGATACTTGTTTCTCCTCTTGTGTCCTCCACAGATGAAGTGCAGATATGACTCAAACAGTAACAAACTAAGAAATATCTCAAAGCTTCTCTCCAAAAAATAGCAAAGAAATACCAGAACTTGCTGTAAACATCGTCACTACTAGGAATGTATCTTACCCGTCGTTTTCTTTAAAATACTAAATCTCTGTAATACAAGCACTTTAACCTCTGTAACACCAGGTAAAACATGATCATTTTTCAAAAAACTAACTTGCATGCAATAAGATTTATTTAAGGGAATAGCACTTCCCTTTGGAAATTATTCCCAGTATTTTATCTTATACCATTGCTTTTCTTCTACTCACCACAATGAGTAATATATAGACAAATATATGCAGCAGCAGTCTATGTCTCTCCTTCCTTATTTTGCTTTGTTGTTGCTCTCCTATTAGCTGTAGCTATGCAGTCCTCTAGATACAGTGTGACAGGAACACTGTTACCTTGATAGTAGGTACAGATGCAGCTTTAGCACTTGCTGTCTGCCTCACGTTTGTAACACCCTTCTCCTTCCGGTCATTCATTCCAGGGGAGGAATGACACCAGCATTTCTGAGCTGTGTTTTCTCCCAGAACACTCAGGGAAAGCAGACTTCGTGATCTCCATGCTAACGACCAGCCTGCCTGCTGCCAGTTCTCCCTACTTCTGCCAGTGATGACATTCAGCTTGCTCCTCCACACAGGATACAGCACTGATTCCTCATTATGTAAGGCAGTCTAGGTCAAGTGTAGGAGAGACACTGCTGGCCTGAGCAAGCTACTGGACTGCTCCCTCAGCTTCATGGGGTCTGGAAGCTGGATCCTGATCTTTGCTACATCTTCTTGGGTAAATGTTTTTGCATTATTTAAATGGTTACTGTGCTATTTTTTATGCAGATATCTGTCAGCCATGCTGTGAATTGCAGAGAGAATTTGCTACGTGAAACCAGCATTGTCAGCATGATTGAATTAACAGTGTAGTACATCTTCTAGGCATCTAAGCTTTAAGACACTTTACAAATAAATAAGTCATAAATTGGGTTTGTTTAAAAAACCTATTTTCTGACCATATGGGGACTATTGTTAATTTGATTGATTAAGCAGTGAATGAAATCCATTTGCTTGAAGGTGGTGTGGGAAAGCATAACTGGATATAGCTATTAGCTCTGAGAGGTTTACTGCAGTTCCTGGTTGTTGCACTGTTTTAGCCTTGCAAATTATAAATATGCTTCTTTTATTAAACAAAACAAAATTTTATTTAATTTTCTTGCACTCTTTGGTCATTTTTTTTGAAGTAGCATTTAAATCCAGGATGCTATTTGCTATTTACTGCATGAATGTGTGAATCTATATGCTTCTGAAATATGTAAGGTGCATACTGCAGAATGCCAAAACAGGACATGTTAGGTAGATTTATATTAGAAGGTAGCTTTTTTCATGCACCATGCAGAATTAAAAGAAATTTTTTGTGTTTACACCCTGCTGAAAATCAGTTTGTAACAAAACATAAAACAGCTTTGTCTTAAACAAATTATACATACTGAGTATTGTCAGGTGCTGGAACATCTGATTATACTGGAATGCAGCAGAAGAGGCCCTGGAAAGTAACAGCATAACACTGATACTGCAGTATCATGTAGGGAATTTCAAGAAGGCTAGCTTGCTTCCTAGGGACAATTACTATATAATAAATTTGAAAATATTTTCAATGCATTTGAGAGATTAATTAGAAAGCTCGTGTTTATGTACAGTACCTTGGACAGCAACTTTTTTCTTTCTTGGTACTGTAGAGTACTTCACGGGAGTCAGCAATTTGTAAAAATTAAGTAATATAAATTTCAGATACATTAATGAATTCCAAAATAGAAGGGAATTAACAGTAAAAATACCTGAGAGCAACTTTGGTCAGCATTGTATCAATGGGTTACATTTAACAGCTTACTACCAAGATCTCATTTAATATATTAACTTAAAAATAGTGATGTTTGTATTGAATTATGTTAGTGTCAAAACAGAAAATGTAAAATTATTGCCTATTGACAATATGGCATTTGCAGAATTGTTGTGTCTAATAACTCTTGACTCTAAGAATAAAGGTCCCTTTCTTAAATCAAAATAAGATTCAATATTAATATAAGATTATGTATTAATATAAAATTAAAATTAGTTTTGATAAGAAAAGTGGAAGTCCTTTAAGTGTGTTTTTTTCCCCCCGCTAGAAACTAGTGGTTCTTCACACTGTTCTAGAAATAACTGATAAAATGTATTTTCAACACTTGTTTGTAGGTAAGGTGAATTGTTTTATCATTCTCTTACAATCTTTAAAAGCTCTTTTTCTCTGGACGAGAACTGCCAAGCAGTCAGTTGTCTCATCATCATGGTCTTACCTTACCAGTTACTAATTACTTTTTTGTTTTGATGACAGTCATTTAAATCTATGCTGTGATTTAGTAGAAATACAAGGCTGATGACTTCATTAATTACACTATGAAAGAAGTTAGGTTCAAGAAAATGTGACTCATTTTTGGTATCCGGAAAATACCTCTGTTGCAATGCAGGATATTACATTGTATAATATTTTATAGATACTGTTCTATACTTGAAAATACAGAAGTATGTCTTGCAAAAAACTTCTTAAAATAATAGCACAATACAGGAATTTAGAACAAAACTGCGAGGTACCATGCATAATTGTAATGATGTACTTCAGATTCTTTGTTTCTTGCTGCCTGAAGTGTTCTAAAATAGTTATGCTGTTACAAATTAGTATACAGTGTTCTGTCCCATTTCAAGTGTGGGTGCTTGAGGTATTTTATTACAGGCTTAAGGGGTATTAGTGACTTACCTATTGAATTAGAAGCAAAAAACAATACTTACTGTTTTAAATGTATGGTGGTTTTCTGGAAGTGTTTTTATTTTTTGCATCATGGTACATAGCAGGGCATGCACAGTACTTCTCAGCACAGCAAGCCGCAGAAGCTTCAGTAGGATACAAAGTATTAGAAAATGCTGTTTCCTATGTATATTTATATATCCTATATTCTGGTATATCACTTTGGGTCTGGGAAATTGAATCTGAGATGTAAGGTACGTTTTGAACCGCTACAATTCAGGATATGGACCATTAGTGGTCAGTGCCTCCTCCTGGTATTTTTGCTGTGATTTACTGGAATTGTCCAATCCATGGTTACATCAGTACCTTGCTTTCAATATTCAGTATATTCCCTCACATCACAATACACAGCTTGAGTTTCTGACAAACTTTTCACTTTTCCTCACAGTACCAGAGAATTCTGTCCCACAAGGGAGTTTCTGGGCTCTCTTCATAGCCATGGAAATGTCACTGAAACTGAAGAGCATGGAAACAATATGAAAGTGTGTGAATTAAATTATTTTAGAATAATGTGTTTAGCATAAAGAATGGTGAGACCAGTTTTTGTAATCCATAACATAATCAAAGTATAGGACTATACATCAGACTATTAGTTTCTATAAAGATATTTATATCTCAGATTTTATCTGCCCATTTGGATTGAGTAATTGAGATATATATTGTGATGACAATTATATGCTAAGTTAATGCTAAATTTAAAAAGAAAGGCTACAAACATCTGTGGTTTAGTTTCTCATGTAATATTAAAAATGTAAGACTGTAACAGTATAATTCACAAGCTTTCCAGGTAAGTTTGGGTTCACAAAAGCAGACCTTTCACTGTCCAGAACTGCCAACTTTTATTTGCATCTAGTATACAAAAATATTCCAAATGTGAAAAAAATCTACAGCTGTAGAAATGGGCTATATCTATTCCAAAGATACCTGTTTAGAAGCTGGCAGATGTGCTCTGTTCCTTGTGCAAAAAGTTGTTATTTATTCAGAAGTTTTCCTCACTTGTCATTGAAACTTGTTGGGCGCAAGCTTCTGTTCCGTGTTGCTACAATCCATGCTGTTTTTCCAGGTACTGGTTCTCTGTGATGATGTTTTTCCATCCTTAACTGCTTGTCTAGGTCTTCTGTGCCTGCAGTACAATTGGTTCACAAGTTTAGAAAGAGAAAAAGCTCCCTGGATTATCGTGTTCACCTTCTTGCCCATGGAGGAGCTTGGATGGCTTATTCCTTAAGTGTTAGACGAATTACTCCATCACTTGGTTTCCACACCCACTGCAATTCACAGAATTTATTCCTAGAACACTGGAAAGAGATACTGTAAAGAATCAACAGAGATTTCCTAATGTTTTGATAAATAAAATGTACCTCAGATACTCATTAAAAATACACATATGTACATAGTTCTTAACACTCTATTCATGGTGTATGTAGAACAGTCTTCTGCATTGTTGCTTACAAGATTTAGTGCCAGGGCTGAACATCTGAGCTTCTAAGGTTAATTTTAAAGATTTCTCTAGATTTTACAGAACTATAACGTCTGAAGCACAAATGCTGAAACAGGATAGTGACAAAAAGAATTACATTCTCTTTTTCTTCAGCTGGAGTTTATTATAGGTCCCTTTCAGAAAAGGAACTGTGCTGCAGGGGATCATCAGAGAAGGACTGCCAGATGAATCCTTTCATGTGCTGAAGAAAACCAGAATCTCCCAGTGCCTGGTGATTACTAAGGGTGGGCAGTTTGTGGCACCTGAGCCAAAAACATATTGGGCTGTTCCTGAGCAGTGGTCTTTAACATTTGCACAGTATTCCTGAGGCAAAGCCAAGAGTAGGACTGGTCAAAATTTGTATGAGGGCGAGTAAATCACAAATGTCCATTAATGCAAAGTTACCAGGTCTGCAGAATCTGAAATCTGCAAGATTGCAAACTCAAGGCTACAATGGAAGTTTGCCCAGCAACTGTGTCTATGCTGTGCAGGGCATGGACGTGCCCTCCTCTGGGCCCGTTTCATGGTTGCTTCAGCGCATGCCAGCTAAGATGATTGCTCCTCAGGCGCTCAGGATGGGAGAAGTTGTCACCATACCTTCAGGAAGAAGTGGTCAAATACCTCCAAAGTAAATGCAATGAGTATCCTAGACTTGCTTGTTTTTGAGAATTATTCTACTAGCTGTTAACAGTGTCCTATGTGTTTAGAGTGAAAAAGGCAAGTAGGATATTTTGGGGGGAGTTGGAGCAGCTGTGATTGAGAAATCTATACCTTTTTATGTTGTCTGCAATTATGCTGCAATATATAAGTATAGAACATTAAAAATATGAGAATTGAATGGATTTAACGGTTGGAAAGAAGTTGCTTTGTGTTGATAAAGTCTTCTCTCTCAACCCCCATATCAAATGACAGTCTGGTTCAAGGAGCCACCAAAGGAGCTTGTTAAGATAACCACTAACCCTATCAATTTTCCTTATACTGTAAGCTGGTGGAGCTGAAGTTGAGCACCTGGTCATACCAGGTGACCAGTGAAATCTGGGCCATAAGAAATACTGCTTTAAGAAAAGTTTTCAGTGTTCTGTTAACAACACTTGGAGATTACTTAAAGTCAGTGGTCATATTAAGCATCCTATGCTGAACCTCTACTGATGCTTAAAGAAGGACATTTTAGGACTATTCAAAACCGTATGCTTTCATAATACATTAAAATTATGTTCAAGCAGGGGGAAAATTTCGTGTGTTCAGTGTTGTGTTCAGGACTAAAACTGCAGGCGCCTGAGGTATCTCAAAGATTTTTACTAGCTTGTGTTTATTGTTTAAACTTTCCAGATTCCTAGTTTATTGTTTTCTTTGATGATGTTTATTTCATTTCAAAATGCAACATTTTAAAGGAGCTACGCCTGTAAAATGTCAAACATGCCCAGACTGGAGGAACTCATATTAAAACTTCAAACAGAGGAGTAAATATTCTGCCTTTTAACCTACTGATAAATCTGTATTTATAAACAGCAGGCAAATAATCATTGCCAGAAACATCCTCCATGAACAGAAACATTTCTAGGAATGATCAATTGGCATTGGCAATGGTATCTGAACATCTATTTAGTATTTAAAATTTCAAGGATGATCCTGAGTCAGGGGTGTTACTAGCACTACAAAGTAATTTGTCACCTGCAAATGCTCTTCATGACCCCAAAGATCTTTGCAAATGTATGAAAAAAGATAACTCAGTTTTTACAATTATACCTAAAAAAGAATCAAACAGTTGAAGAGTGTGTTACCAGCTGATAATAATAAGATAATGGTTTCTAGATCTTTCTACCTTGAGGTCATAGAATTGAACTGCATTTGGGTAGTGGGGACCTGCCTGAGCAGTAGCGCTGGCAGAAAAGCTAAATTCAAACTGGTGGTCATGGCAGCAGTGAAACACGAATGCACGTGAAGTCTTTCTAAATTAGTGCTCAGGCACATTCAGAGGAGACAGGTTGCAGGGTTGTATCCAGCTGGATCTTGCCCTTTGTATGCTAGCATTTGAGTATTAGTATTTGGATATATTATAGTTGTTTTAACTAAAGATTTAGTGTCATAATGTTGCTTGCTATGTTCTTTTAATCACTGTGAATTTTCGGGGAAAATACTTTAAAAATTATGGGATTACATTTCATTGTTAGAACAATTGTTCATAACATTCTGTATTGATAAATGCTTGAAAATTGGGTGTTATACTGAGAGATTCCAAGTGCTTGTTGTGAAAGGCCAAGCCTGTCAGGCCAACGCTGGAAGGTGGAGAAATTCAGCTTCACATATCTTGGATTCAAGTAAATTTAAGCAACCAAAACCTCATGATGTAAAAATATTAAAAAGGAACATATCAGAACAACATGCTAGGGGATCAAATCCATTAAAGCTGTCTGGGGTCACTGAATCACAGTTTAAAGTGTTAAGCGTCCGTTATATCATAGGTGACAGCCTTATTGCATATAGGTATTAATTAGGTTTATTTTCTTCTATCTTTACATGCCAAAATAGTATCACACAATGAAAGAAATGCAATACTATTTTTGGCTCTTCTGTGCACCTCTCACCTTCCTAGTCACTGCCTGTTTCCGTTCTTACCATACTGTACCCACCCCTCGCCAGCATACCTGAAACCAGGATTTTCAAGTGTTTGCTGATGACCATTCCAATTCCACTTTTTTTTTTTTTTGTTAAGAAAGCAAAATGAAAAATATATAATGTTGTTTCATTTAGCTTAAATTGAGGCTGATCCAATGCAGCTGGAGTTTGTTGTATTAGCAGTTGCTGTTACTTAGCAGTCTGAATTTTAAAAAGGAGCATTTTTTGTCAAAGTTCCAGATTTGGCTGCACAGCTGTCATCTGAATACATGGGAATGTATAGATCTGTGGCAGTCGAATACCAGGCTTTGTGATTGGCAGTGCAGTCTGTACTAGATGGACATGTCATATGACTTTGGCACAGGAACAGAGGTCAGGTAGCATTTAGTTGTGGCATGCCAGGGGCTGACCTGGAAAGGTTTCTGGTGTTTTCATAATGGACTACCCTTTCCCAAACTATTTCCTTCTCATATTTCAGAGACAATTAACAGAAATGAAAATTGATGAAAACTTTTACTCGTTTAACACTAGATAAAGAAACCTACTTCTCGGCTCAACCCCTGCCCTTTGTTCCTTGCTGAAGGAACACAGGGCTGTAGATTTTCAAACTCGTTTAAGTCAGAAGATCTTTTCAACAGCAATCTTTTACAGCCGGTTTATTTCTTTTCTTGTTTTGCCGGTAGATGGGGCTGTCCTTTAAGGTGATCGCTCAGTACCTCCTCCCTACCCCCACCCCCCCCCGCTTTTCTTTTTCTTTCTTCACCCTCCTCTCTGTCTCTCTTCCTCCTCCACCCATCCGCCCCTTCTTTTTTTTTCCCCCCCCTTCCCCTGCTATTTGCTGATTTGTATTAGGTACCATAGAGTGAGCCTCAGAACAGGAAGCCAAGAATGAAGCAGAGAGGATACTGCAGAGGTCTTCCCCCTCCCTTTCCAATGAGAATGCAGCAATTTATAAGTACTTGGTAATCGTTTGGAACTGGGAATCTGAACAAGTTTATCAGAGAGTATTTCAAGCATTTCATCATTACTATCTCTTGGTTTTGGTTTGGTTTTTTTTTCCCTCATAATACATTTGAAATTCATGTTTTATCAGGTAAGTGAGCAAGATGTTAAATCCTAGACCTTAGTTCATTTATGTTAGCTGTCCACGTGGGGTCCCCCCTTCTTTTTTTTTAATAATTTCTGAATTCTTGCTTTTTAGTTGTTGTTAAGCATATGATTAAGGAGAAAATCCAATTTTGGTGTCTTTAAAAATGTTTAAAAAGATACAGCCAGGTCTTTATGACAGCACAGCATTTTGTTACAAGATCAATTTCACTGGCCTTATATTTTTTGGGTGTTTGCCAATTTGTTCAGGGGTTGGTGTTGTTCAAATTATTATTCAAGATTTTTCCCCTGAAATGTTTAGAAGTGAACAGAGATCATGTTGTTCCTTCACATGGAAAACACAGTAAGGGCTAAAGCAAGCAACGGCGTAGTCAGAATCCTAGCATTGCAGGAGAGTACAGTTTTCCTTCCCACAGAGAAGCTCTGCTTTAAGGCTAATGCTTCACACAAATATTTCAGGTTTACCGAAGGAAGAAAGGGCTCCCTCCTTTTTTTTTCTCTCTCTCTTCCTGCCCTGAGTCTTTCTAATTAGGTACACTGCCAGAAGCCCTTCCTTTCATTTACATATTGATCAGGACTGGTTGTAATGCCATAGATATAACTCGGTTCATAATCTGAACCGTCTTGCTTTTTCAAACAGCACAAGAAATTTGCCAGGTGGACATCAAGCTCTTTCAGCGTCTTTTCTAAAATGGAATTCTTCTCTGCTGCTTGTCTGAGGTATGTGCTTAAAGGACTCCCGCTGAACTATTTATCTGGGATTGGGCTGCCTGTTCAACCTACCCACCCTTCATCCCCACTTTGTAAAATTTGTTGTTGC
The DNA here is from genome assembly GCF_963921805.1 of Phalacrocorax carbo. NCBI lineage: Eukaryota > Metazoa > Chordata > Aves > Suliformes > Phalacrocoracidae > Phalacrocorax > Phalacrocorax carbo. The sequence continues at coordinate 21,650,043 of NC_087517.1, read as the reverse complement.
TCATTCTGCAGTATTTGAAAATAGATTGGTGTTTTCTGTCCCTGTTGAAAACCTGTTCAGTTGTACTTATTCCAGAAATGCTTATTTTGTAGCTAAGGTGTCAAACTCCTGAGCCGTACTGGCTGATATTAGTGTTGCATTCTTGAAATGCACCTACTTTTCTGTGTGTTTGTCAGGCTTGACCGATGTGTTCGTATAAAGTACAAAGGAAAAAAGACTGTCCTAAAAATGACTCTGAGAATCTAATGTGAAACAATAACAGGATGATTGCTGTCAAGAATGACACCCTGTTAGTTTATTCTGTTGAGCCGGGTTTGTGTGATCTTGAATATTTGCTGAAGTATTTAGACACAAGAAAGCAAGTTAGAGACAGGCAACCTTAAACTGATTTTCCTCAGTTTGCCAAGTAGTCACAGAAAGTTTTCATTATTTTAAAGAAAGTATCGATGAGGTGGGGTAGGGGGAGGAATAAGAGCTTTGGCCTGCCTCAATGAATGTCAAGTTTTTACTGCATAAGGCATAATATAATCAGTACAATTCTAGGGAAACTCTAGGAAAACAACAGCAATTTACATAGTATCTTGTACCAGTAAATTTTAAAAAAATTTAAAAGTCTAACCATAATGACTTAGAGGAAAAATCATATAGATTAATATATATCATGGAATCCTTTGTATTGTTGCAAGGGTACTTTATTATTGATCACTGAAATCAACATTGAAATTGTCATAAGCTAAACTTGCTTTGAGGTTTCAGAAGTTGTAAATGTCAACAACATATATAGCTGGAAAGCTAAAATAAGTGACAGATTATTTCACTTTTAAAATGAAGGTGATCTTGAACTAGAAAACCTTTCGAATGTCAATTAATGTGACACTTCAACATACTATCCCAATGCCAAGCACTTTAAAGGCCAGCTGATGGTTGATTTTTAAGGATGGTGTCACTGCGTCTATACATGTCACACCACATCCTTCCAACATGTGAATTCTACTGTAAGTTTTGTACATTAATGACAGAAACAGATATATTTAAGGAAGAAACCTACAAAGCTTAGCATTGGATTTTGTCCCTGAAATGGTATTTTACTGATACTTCTCTATTGTTTTTGACTACCTTAAATTGAAGAACTGAGATTAAAGAAGCGTGAAGGTTTTCCTGCTCTTGGTTATGAGAAATATTCTGGCAGTAATCAGAAATGGGTAATTCTTTGCAAATTTCCTTCATAAGGGACAGAAAGCTTGCTCTAATTTGTGTGTGTATGAGTGTGGTTAGAACTGTGATACTCTTCCGGATGAATGTTTTTTCTTTAATTTTATTAATTTTCTGAACTGCAGTACCAACTCACCTGTGGGAAGGCATCTTGGGTCTTTTGTGCTAAACATCATTAAGAGATTTGTTGATTCTCTTCCAATAGCAGGAACATATTCTACCTTCTTTTTCTCCATCGAAGACAGCTGATATATATAGGAGGCAGTGGGATTCCACAAGAGTAAAAGACCTGTATATGACCTGTAGACTTTCTGTTGATGACAAAACAAATACAGCAGAAGATAAACTAAATTAAAAATTGAATAATGTATATTCACACTTGTAAACTGAGAAAAAAAATGTTATGCCATCAGACATACTAGATAAGGAATACCATTAGGCTTCTTTAAGCATAATGTCTTAGACCACTTAAGAGATCATATTGCTCAAAAATGAAAAAATCATAAAGCTGTAATATTCTAAAGTGGAAAAAAAAAAAAGGTACCCTTAAGTAAATTTTAACATTAAAAGCTACAGCTGATGTTTCTGATTGAACCTAATATTGTAGGGAGATAGGGAGTATCATGCAAGTTCTCCGAATGTTTCTCCCAACGCTCAGTAGTTCTGGCATATGTTACTTCAATTTTTCTGGTTGTAGGTTTATTCTTTGTAGATTCCTATCCATGAAAACATATAGAAGTTGGACAGAAACAACTGAAAGTTTGGTATGGGTGAAGTAATTAGTTAAATTATAAATGTAAAGTCAGAAATCATCACCCTTTCTATAGTGGGGTTAGTCCAATTTCTGCAAAATTTACTAATCTTTTTTTATTTAATATCAGTAACATTTAAAGAATCACTGTGATGTCTTACTGAATACACAGGTGTTCAGTGTTTTCAGGTTTCCTGTCTTTTACTGATTATTGTGTCATCAATTCTGTCTCTTCTATTTTCACCAGCGTGTGTGGTTCCAGGCCCCCTTTCACATACTTCTAACATGCTATTTAGCTCTGACAAAAATAATTTATTTTATTTTGCACTTATTACCAAAATTCTGGACAGCACCTTTCCCTGGCATAATAAATATCAATTGAAAAACTACATTTCTGACTCAGCCGCCATTCTACTTGATTGCATTTATCAGCCCCAGAAGCTCTCTCCTTCCTCTTTGTGCTGGGAAATTCTCAATACGTTGCTTTTTCTGAACATGAGTTTCCATCACTTTCTGCCTCAGCAGTATCCAGTGCATCTCTCATCATTTTTCCAGTGCTCTATTTTAAAGTATTTGCATGTTCCTTTTTATTAATTTCCTCTTTTTTCACGAGTGTCTGAGATAAAAAAGGACATAAACCCTCTATTTTTCATCTCAGAAACTTCCAGCTCAGTTTGTTTCAAACTTTATACCATCTCATGCCGTCTAACTTGATAATTTATTTCAGTATCTTGTAAACATTGCAGATCAATCTTTTTCATATTTCTCCTTCTCCTTAAACAGATCCTCTAATATGCTTCCAGCATTGGCTTTTTAAAATTACTTCATAATACAATTCAAAACACTGAAGATCATCCTCCTGGTAAAACAAAAGCAAACCAAACAAAAACCCAAATCCTGTCAAGGTCAGAAAGAAAAATTTAGGAATAGAAGTCGAGGCTTGTGAGATTCAAACAGGCTTTATTTATTAGTAGTATTGGTCAAAGATGACAAAACTAAGCAGTAACTACAGTACTTTTTAACTGAAGTAACGTATCTGAAGGAAGCTTTCAAATGCTTGGTTATTTAAGTGCATTTTAAGCCAATGACTTGACTGTGTTCCAGATGTGTTTGCCTGCAATGCTTCCATCCTCTCATTCCTCCCTGGACTCCATTTTCTACTTACTTTTTAATGGTGTTTCCTTCAGAGTGCAAATCTATCTATGTATTACAGTAAAATTTGTCTTAGTCATTTTGGCTCCATCTATGCCAAGAGTAACTGGCATTGAGATACCCTGTGTCTGCAAAGAATCTTGTCCTTAAAAACCTGGTGGCTGTATGCACCCTCTCAATGGGGTATGCCTTTTGATGTGAGCTAACTCTTGAGCCATGTTCCCAAACTCCTTCAAAAACTACTAACTACAAGAAGTGAAAATTGTACCAGGGTCAGCTCTTTTTAACAAGAGAGGTGATTGTGTCCCTGGATCCAGGGATATTTCTTACCACTTATTAATGCATTGGCTTCTAAGCTACAGACCAAACAAAATAAGTATATTACTATAAATATATATAATTAAAAATGTATATATTTACTTAGAGGTAATAACATTTTGCTGTGCAGATTTTTTTTTTGAGAGTACTGCTTTAGAATAAATAAATTCACAAACTGGAATGACATGTTAATTGAGTAAATATAAAATATTTTAACTTCTGAATTAACAATTGCAAAAGAAACAGCACTATATTGTCTTGAGTGTCCTTTAGGAACACTTCATAGTTGGAAAATAGTAAATTTGAAATATATCTATAGCTTCTTTTTCTTCCATAAAAGTCAATGTTATGGAGGGACACATGTTCAGAGAGATTGTTTAACTTTAATGCTAATTAAAAAATTAGTTGTAATGTAGAAGATTGTTAATCAATACTTACAAGAAATGCAAGACCAATTTAGAAAGTATCTTGCTAAATCAGATGCCAAACTGAACTTAATTCAAACCAAAACTCATTTTATTTCTTTTTAATAATTCTGAATACTTACATGGCAACCCCAGTGTACATGAATCATTAAAAATACATTCCTATTTAATGGCAAACTGATTTTGTTTAATAAATGATGGGTAAGACATATATAGGGTCTGAGAAAAGAAAGATATAACAAATATACTTAAAATCTTCTGCAAAATAGTATACTTTACTACATAGCACTGTTTTCTGGGACCGGGGAGCTTTGTAAAACTGCATTTACAGAGACACCTACATAAGGAAGGCTTGCCAGATGTTATTTCAGGATATTTCTGTCTGTTTTGTTGACTGCTTTTTGACAGGCAAATAAAAAACTGCCTGTAACATTTTATAGGAGTAGAATTTACACCCACCTGGCCTAGAAATCTGTGAGAAAATTTTGCAAAATATCTTTATTCTAATACAAAAGCTGACCTCCAGAGGCAGTCTGTGATCCTGTAATACGAAGCCACATCCTAGGAGTGCAGGGTGGAGGATATCAGTAGTGTATTTATCTGTAATAAGGAGCAACTATGCACTAAAATACAGTAAATGAGAATATAAATAGAAATATAGAGAGAGACATCAATGGTAATATATATGATATATAAAAATATATAAAATTATAAAATATTTCTCTTAGTAGAAAATTCAGGAATGCTTATGTAGACACAGCCTTGCATTACCAGGTATGAGGACTGTACCTGCTCTAAAATGAAGCCATTGTCATATTTCATGAGTAGGACATATAGTAGACAGAAGTTTGCAACTTCATCGATATACATGTGCAATGGGATTAGAAAAAAATTCTTCATGACTTTGAGTACTGTTCAGGTAGAATTCCAATTGATGATTACTTTTTTTCAAATAATATTTTTAGGTTTTTATTTTGGAATTATTTGTTTGAAATATTTTTTTTTCAACACTAGTAACAATGGTGCTACTGTTTTGTTTCACAGACAAACTTCAATCCAACCTAGAAATAACCATTGTCTCCTTTGGCTTGCTAATAACCACATTTGCTTAGGTTATCACTACAGTGAGTTGAAAATGAGCAAAGGCTCAGAAGGGCATACACATTTTGTTGGCTTTTTTCTCTTTTTTAATCAGTAACCGTTATATGTAATGCCAATCCCAAGGATTCTTACAGCTTATGAGAGTTCAAGGGCTGCAGCCTGGTAAAAGAAATTCTCGTACCTTTTAGACAGCATGTCTGGTAGTTTTGACTCTAGGTTACATGCTGCCTAGCTGCTGCACAGGCTAGCTGTGAATCTGTCACTTGTGGGCATTGACCTCGGACTTGCCCTCTGCTTTCCCCTCAAGACAGGCTTCTGTACATCTGTGAAGTCTAAGTTGAGATTAATCCTGAACCAGCACTAAATAATAATTAATGGCTTTGCTGGGAGAAACAAAAATGCATACTGCTGAAGAGTGGAGAATGATAAATGATGAGACATGCTAACAAAAGAAAGCAAAGTAGCTAATACAGTACCCCCTCTCTTGTGTCTACAATCCTAATTCTTAGACGATAGCTAGCATCGAGTTTCTTGGGGAGAAATAAAAATTTAAAAAGCTGGGGAAATACAAATCAATTAATTTTTTAAAATGCAGGGAAGTAGCAAACATTCAATTTTATTTTTAAAAGCTATATCTCTGTTCCAGAACAGATCTGTCTTCAGTATGTTAAGTACTATTTAACTGTCTGATAGTAATAACAGTGTTTTATTCAAAATTTTCTCTCCCTTTTTCTTTGACCTCTTTGCACATAATATTTCTATGAGTGTCTCAGCAGTGACATTTATTTCTCAGGGTTTTATGCTTTGTAGGATACTGAAATGCAGGAAACTGGTTGGCTTTGGCATTTGTTTTTTTTTCTCTCCTGTGATTAAAGTAAGATTGACTATGGTATAAAGCTGAAATTTCATAAGATAGGTCTAAGCTTAGGTATTTAAGCCTATATTTAGGTGCTTATGCAAAAGATACCATGTCTCAAAACAGAGTGACAAGAATTTCATATTGACTTTCGTATGAATTCTTGATTGCTTAGCACTTTGGAAAAGGATGGCTTATGCCTTTAGCTGTCTGTTCAGATAAATTCCAGATATGAAATATGAGCTATTTGCTCTCTTTTAAGTAAGAAAAGATTTTGAAGATGGCTAAATAATGGCTGTGGGTAGTCAAACTGTAATTACCATTATTCTTAAGCCCACGCAGTAAGCAATATTGCCTTCTCTTTAGAGGTCTGGAGGTCTGTTTTTCTCTGTGTAGTGCTTCTAATTCAGGCAGCTTTCCTGAAGCAGTAACTATTGACTGCCTTGGGGGATTAAAACAAGAAGGATTTTTTAAAATTATTTTTATTTTTGAGACATTGTTGTGTTATCTCAGTTAAAATACTGTATTGCAGAGTTGTAGGGAGTATTTTTACTTCTGGAAGTTTCAGAAACTTTGTTCTTAAAAACCTCCTGCTTTCTGGCTCTGTTGGGGTCTACTTCTGAATGCATTCCTTCATATTATTCCTCTAAAGTACACAATTTTAAACTTTAACACCTCTTAAATTACAGGTTCTTACCCATGAATTGTTCTGTTTGGTTTGTGTCCGACATATGTTGCCTTGCATACGTATGGATATTTTTGTGTGCCTATAATAGGCAGGTGTTCATATATAGAATCTAGGACCCCAATCTGTATGTGCTATTCAAATACAGAAAGGGAATCACTGCCCCAAGCAGCATACAATCTATATATAAGGAAAAATGGTCAGGTGGCACAGAGAGAAAGAAGACCTTTAAGGTGAAGGAGTAGTTTTGGTAGCTCAGCAGCCTAATCACTGAGGAGTTTTGGAAGGTATCTTGAAAAAGAAGAGGCTAAAAGGAGGATAATGAGGGAGCATTGCAGATATTTGCATCTCCTAAATATGACTGGGAATCTTCTTCGAAAGCACGATGTTGATATAAGTTGAAAATTTCAACAATGGAGTTAACATCTAAAAAATGGAATTTCAGATAACGAAGGAAGGCTGCAAAGACCCTCTGAGAGGAAACAAATCATTTATTTTCTGATAATTTATACAGCAGGATAACATAGCCTAAGCAACTATTTAGAAAATCACCCTGGATATGGGCAGGTTTTGTTTGATAAGGCAGAAGAAACTTTCTTGTTTCTTTGTAAGCATGAAGGAAAACAGAGACTGACAGTAATAACCTTGTGGATGGCTAAGAAAGGATATATCTTAGATATGTATGGGGAGGGCGGAAAGTACAGTAAGATTTAGTCATAGTCTGATTCCAAAACTTAGATGAGGACATTTGACATGTATAAGAGTCGGATTTATCGTGACTGCTAGTAGCACAGATCCCACTAACCTCAGCAGCCCTTAGGCTTGGTTGCTAGCCTTACATATGCCAAGCTGCTGTGTTAAGCACTCATAGTCTGGGATGAATCATTCCATCACTGTTGAAAACACTTACACCAGCAACGGCAGTGGAAAGAAGTCTGAAATAATTAAAACTTGGGTCAACTGGACTGCATACAGGATAAACAGGATGTTTCTGAAGGGAGCTTGGAGGCCAAAATAGCTACAGCCATCCATTCTGTCTGCTTTCAGCAGGGCTCATGTGGTTTGGACAGCTCTCATGCTATTCTGAAAAGGTAATCTTCGAAGGTGTGTAAACCCATTTACCTGCAGTGTGAACACATCTTGGCTGCCTGCTGTTTAGGGTACAAGAACAAAAGTAACTCAAGAGAGATATCTCCAAATACAAATACAAATCCAGAAGGAGTTCCTATAAAAGGCAATGCGGACAGGTTCATATTGCCTCAGGAGCAGCTTGTGACAGAATGAAGTTTTGGCTGCACACTGTCAAATATAGTACAGACATAGCCTGAGAAAAATAGGTAGTAAAATTAAACAGAATCCTAGAATTTCATATTGCTGCTGATCAGTATCTGTGCTCATATTTCAAAACAGGCACCTTAAGATTTGATACTGTAATATACCTCACATTTTCACTGAGGTCCTTCCTTCTTCTTAGGTGTCATAGTTACTAAGGTGACAGGCTGTGTAAGGTGCATATTCTTATGCTTTGGCCATCTGTTATGTATTAGATCAATGTGTTCTCACTGAAAAAAAGCCTCTTGTTCTACACTCTCATCTGTCTTTAACTGTCTTTTACAGTGGTAACAGTCTTCATCTTGCCCTTTTTTTGATTTTGGAATATTTTGGATACATTAACCTCTCCCCTCTTGCTGGCCTGCTCCAAGCTTCTGCAGTCAACCTGTAGCTCGCCAAAGAACTCCCTCATCACCCAGCCCAGCAGAAAGCCTAACTTCACAACCACATACCTGAAAACCCAGCCCTAATCCTATCAAGCCCAAAACATTCCCCACATAGCACTCAGCTTCCAGCAAGCCCAGCTGCCTGGGAAGGCTGGAGTGGACATGGAGGGAGGGAGCACACTTGGATCTCACTTCCTAGGCCCCATTTATTTAGCAACAATGTTAAGTTCAATTCCCCCATGGGCTTGCCAGAAAGGTGAAAAGATTTAATGGAGGAAAAACAGCTTGAGCAGGAAAAGTAAGAAGAGATGAAGGGACAGCAAAAATTTTGATCAAATTTTCATACCTTTTGGTTTTTTTATTACTTTTCCCAGGCTAAATCCCTGTCCCCATCCTCAACTTCTCCAGTTTTGAGAATCACTGTTTTTTAGGAATTATTTCCAATGACCTATGTTGTATTACATTACATATCATAATGTAAAAAGCATTTTACTGTCTCACAACTTAAAGTATGAGAAATAATTGGCAAATTGTAAGTGACAAAAGAGGACCTCCATTATAATGCATTTATAAACATTCTACAAAATTTTAAATAAGTAATTATGGAGTGATGTATGATACATGTAAGTTTACATGATTTGTAATTGCACTTTTATTAATTTATTAATACAAATATCTCACACTTATATTTCTTTTTTTATGCATTAGTCCCACAGCCCTGAAATATCAAAATAAGTTCAGTGTAGCTGTACGCTTCTACGGGAGAACTTATCTTGGGCCGCATATCTCTGGGACACAGGGCTCTACCCACCCTGGGGACAGTGATGCACAGACATCAATATGATGGATACAAAATGTCCGTCTATTTAGCTGCGTCACACGCTTATATAGCTCTTGCGGTTCCTGTTCCTGCCACTCCTATGGGGAGGAGTCTATCTTTCCATCACATCCCGTAATCTTCCGGTCGCCGATCCCTGTCTATTCCCCTACAGTTCAGAAAAATAATCTGCATATTTTAACACATATGAAAGTCAGATGGTAGAATTTCAATATGTAAAAGAAAACTAAAGGGAAGTATTTCTCCAGGTTAATGTGCCTCTAATTTAAGGTAAGACAAAAGAGTTTCAACTGAAATTACATTTTTACCTGGCACAAATCAGAATTCTTCTTCAAAATAAATCAAATATATCAATTAGGTAATTAAACTTACCTGCATGAATGAATTCAATAGCATGTTTTGGGAACAGCTTCAATAGGCTTGAGTTCACCTGTTATATTACAAACATACATCCTGAATGCAATTTTAAATCATAGAGAAAACCAAGAATTTTAAGGGTAATGAATATGGAAGACTGGGTAAACATGTGTAACAAGCCAACTCCTACATAAAATTACTAAGCCCTGTCAATTTTTTGTATCTATACTTTTCATAGGCTTTTTCCTCAAAAAAAAATTAAGATTTGTTTGATGTCATTTCCACTTAGAAATATTAAGTCCCTAATTTGTCCTTACCTCATAATCAATGTAACATGATCATTTTGAAGCTTCTTAAATGTGCATGTTTCCCTCAGGCTTAAATGTCCTTCGATTCCTTAGAGCCATGACCTACACATTGCATTGATCTCTTCCCTGACTGTTCATTTTTCACATACTAAAGATTTTATTTCCATAGCTGCATATTCTTATCTTTACGTAGTGCAATTATTTCTACTGTTGTGCCCCTCTCAAACACAAATGGTTTTAAAAAATGAAATTTCCTACTTTTTAGCTTCTGACTCTAAAGTTCTTTATACAAATGCATCTAGGTTGTATATATGTGTATATATGACACCTGCAAAAACATTATTCAGCTCTCTCAGTCTAGTAGGAAATGGTGCCCTGTCTTCAGATGCATTGATCAGACAAGAAGAGTGACGTGCTGAGGAATGCCTCTCTGCATTGTTTCTCAGCTGGGTTTATTGTAAATTGATACCTGACTCTGGGATTTTGAGAGGCTGAAGCTTTGTCTCATCTAGTAGGGCTAGAACTAGCTTTCACACTAGGTCTGCTATTAGCAGAGTAAAGCAATGACTAATCTTATAATTTATCTTCAAACTATTTCAAATAGTGCCCTGGACACCCAATGCCAAAACACCAGAATACATTGTAACCCACTACTATAAACTAAAAACTACTATTTAGAAAAAGCATTCTAAAACACTTTAACCTCTATTACAATGTTAAAAATGACAACTTAGAACAGCAAGAAGCAATTCCAATCACAAATGCAAGAGTACTTTCAGTCATTAAAAAGAAAAATGTGTGTTTTTGAATGTGAAGAATAGCTGAAAGTATTTTAATTACCAATCACAAATCCTTTAAAATGGGCAAACTGTTATTTCCCCATCAGAAAAACTGAGACTGAAAGAGATGAGGTTTGCCATTAGTCAAATCTGTCAGTATTTGCTGTGGTCTTCACTATACCATATTGCTTTTCCTCTTACAGGTGGATCCACATGAACAAGTTGACATGATACAGACCTTGTAATCTATCAGTTTCAATTCAAGATAGAAGGCAAGATAGAAACCTTTAAAATTATTAAATATTTTAGTACTTCATTAGCTTCGATAACATAGTTTAACTGCACATTTGAAGTTCACTGAATGTTATTTGTAGGAACTGCGGATCTCAAGCCTCCTTCCTTTTTATATTTCTGTACCTATATTTGAGAATGGTTTCTTTGCAAAATAATCACTAATTGTGCACTACAATTATATTTTTAACCACATAGCTCAGTATATTTTATAAAGTAAATGTTGCTTGCTATTTAGTAGATAATCTGGTCTTCAGGAAAGTACCAGAATTGGCTCAGAATTTGAATAACTGAGTGTGTTGCTGCAAGATTTCATAGAATAGAATCACAGAATCATTAAGGTTGGAAAAGACCCTTAAGATCATCAAGTCCAACTGCTAACCCGTCACTGCCAAGTCCACCACTAAACCATATCCTCAAGCACCACGTCTACCCTTCTTCTAAATACCTCCAGGGATGGAGACTCAACCACCTCCCTGGGCAGCCTGTTCCAATGCCTGACAACCCTTTCGGTGAAGAAGTTTTTCCTAATATCCAACCTAAACTTCCCCTGGCGCAGCTTGAGGCCATTTCCTCTTGTCCTATCATTTGTTACTAGGGAGAAGAGTCCAACCCCCACCCCAGTACAACCTCCTTTCAGGTAGCTGTAGAGAGCGATAAGGTCTCCCCTCAGCCTCCTCTTCTCCAGACTAAACAACCCCAGCTCCCTCAGCTGCTCCTCATAAGACTTGTTGTCCAGACCCTTCACCAACTTCGTTGCCCTTTGAACATGATCCAGCACCTTGATGTCCTTCTTGTACTGAGGGGCCCAAAACTGAACACAGTACTCAAGGTGCAGCCTAACTGGTGCCAAGTACAGGGGCACTATCACCTCCCTGCTCCTGCTGGCCACACTATTCCCGATACAAGCCAGGATGCCATTTGCCTTCTTGGCCACCTGGGCACACTCCTGGCTCATGTTCAGGCGGCTGTCAACCAACACCCCCAGGTCCTTTTCCTCCAGGCAGCTCTCCAGCCACTCCTCCCCAAGCCTGTAGCATTACATGGGGTTGTTGTGACCCAAGTGCAGGACCCGCCACTTGGCCTTGTTGAATCTCATACTGTTGGCCCCAGCCCATCAATCCAGCCTGTCCAGGTCCCTTTGTAGGGCCTTCCTGCCCTCCAGCAGATCGACACTTCCACTCAGCTTGGTGTCATCTGCAAATTTACTGAGGGTGCACTCAATCCCCTCATCCAGATCATCAATGAAGATACTGAACAGGACCGGCCCCAACACTGAGCCTTGGGGGATACCACTCGTGACTGGCCGCCACCTGGATTTGACTCCATTCACCACCACTCTCTGGGCTCAGCCGTCCAGCCAGTTTTTAACCCAGCACAGAGTGCACTTGTCCAAGCCGTGAGCAGCCAGCTTCTCCAGGAGAATGCTGTGGGAGACAGTGTCAAAGGCCTTACTAAAGTCCAAGTAGACAATGCTCACAGCCTTCCCCTGATCCACTAACCGGGTCACCTTATCATAGAAGGAGACCAGGTTAGTGAGGCAGGACGTCCCTTTCCTAAACCCATGCTGGCTGAGCCTGATCCCCTGGTTGTCCTGCATGTGCCACGTAATGGCATTCAAGATGGTCTGCTCCATTTGTTACCATTTATACTATTTCTAAATATATAGCTATATTTCAGAAATTTCTGATTAATGGTTTTCTGTTTTTAAATATCACATGGTATATAGTGATATTCCCTTAGTTCTACTATCTTTTAACTTTGTTGTCACCTGCAATATACATTTTATCTGTTTTCTCAGTACAGTTAATAGCATCAAGTTCATTAATTTTTAAATGTTCTTGGCTGCTAAACATTCAGAGTCTTTGCACATAATATATTCTTGTTTATTTTAAAGAAGCACATTTCTCTAATTTTTCTTCTTGACCAATCATAGGATTAAAAAAACCCAGAAAACTCCCAAATCCTAATACTACTAGATTTCATAGTCTATAATTTTATAACTCCTAGCTTTTGGCTGGATTATTTATATCTTTATATTCCTATATTTTCAAAAATCAAATTAACATCCTGAACATTTATTGTAGTGTTAGAATATAGAATATTAAACGACTGGAAACTTGCCGGCACCTCAATAGAAAAAAAAAAAAGGTGAAATCTTTGCTTTTAAAAAGAAGTCAGGGTGGCTAACAGGCTTCATTCAGTGGCTTTCAAACCACTGCTTCTGCAGAAATACTAATTCTTAGACTTTGCCATTCTTTGAAAATCTGAAGCTTTTTACAATAAGGTATTGCTCAAAGGGTGTGCCAGAGGCAGCAGATGCTGTTGCTGCTGCTTTTAGTTAACCATTTAATAGCAAAAACCATTTCATTGCTTCTAGGAATTCTCAAGATTTCCCCCCCCCCTCGCTTTATGCAACTGAGAAATAACATGTAGGACCTTTTTTAGATCTCAAAACAAGCTAAACACTGGAGGAAAAAAATGAGAATAAAAAACCTGCAGAAATAAATTTTGAGATATGACTGGGGAAACTTGTATACACAAAGCCCAGTTCAACTGGATCTCTTAAGTCCAACTCTGATCATTTGGGATTATACATTACAGTTTATTATTCTGAGATAATTCCTTCTTTTTATGCATAAACCCTTACAATTACCAATATTATGTTTTAATTCATGCTTATTCTGTGTCTACACAAAATGCTTTTACAAGTTATGAAGTGTCTGTGTGAAACTCTAGGTGGATGCTAGTGCTCACCAAGACTATCGAACTGAATTCAGGCTTCTTGCAAATCCATAGACATCCTCTGGGAGAGAATGTAGGACCTTACCTCTGCCCAGCATCACCTGTGTGGAAGATCCAAAGGACAGATATGGATGGATGGGGCAGGTAAATATGCCTGTGACCCATCCACACAGGAAGTCAACACACTTCCTAATGTGATCCAGATTTAACTCATTTTTAGCAATTCTTTCTGCGGGTTTGCCAGTTGGGTCATCCCACAGCCAGCTTCCAGGCTGCTCCATAGGGAAACAGTGCAAGCAGAAAGCAACTCTGACCTTTAGCCTTGGTCTTAGCATTGCTTCAGTACAACAATTGAGATGTAATCGCAGGATTACAGTTGGCATGTTTCTGAATGGGAACTGACCAAGAAAACTCATTCTGGTAAGAGGAATGATAACAAAACAGCAAATTAGTGGATGGATTTTGATGAGCTGATGGGGGTGAACAGGTGGTCTCCTGATGCAGAAGTTGGAAGTAGTAAAAGCAAAAGATTCTATTTGACCATTTTGAGAAAAGCTTTGTGTGAGAGACAGCTTAAATGACTCAGACCAAACCCCAAAGATTAAGCTAAGAGTTACTAGGAAATCACAGAAATAGTAATGGAGGAGTGGTTTAGTATTTTTACTTTTGGTTTTACCCCTTTTGCTCTGTTCAGAGTGAAGCATAACTGTATCAAGGACTTCTGCAAAGTCTCTATGTCACTTGCTTCAAATGCTGCATTTCAGAATCACATGCTTCCGCTGCTTCTTTTCTAAGTGGTGAGCTGAACGCCATTGTCAGAATTATGAAGCTTTAGGATTAATCTGTTAAGACACCATGAGTGTGGGAGTATGCACTGGTGCTGGGATTTTAGGATGGCTGCTGAACCATAGGTGTCATTTGAGGCAAAGATAGTCTTTGCCTAGGAGATGTGCCAGAGAGGCTTATCAAGGCAGTGTGCAGCCTATGAGGGTGCGGGGTTAGGGGCTGTGTGTGTGTACATCACCTCAGTTGCAAAAGAAGGCAGAGATACAGAAACTAGCTCCAATGTGCATGCTTGCTTGCTTACTAGCAGCAATAATTATTGGCTGTTATTGCAAATTACTTTATTAACTGTACAACTCTACTGCCTCTAGGTCACAAGGTACCAGGGTTTGAGCACTACCAGGTCTCAAGGCTACTGTCATGAATAGCCATGCCTGGACACAAGATTGAAACATGGTGGCCTCATGAATGTCCACATAATGAGAACTTTCAAAAATAATATTGGACTAACATTGTTAATTCAAATTTTGTTGAAAATTAGTTCAAAACTAATCAGGAAATAAGTGAGAGTTGTTTCTTTTTGACTAGGTCTGTGTTTTGGAAGTTTCTTTAGCACAGTGATGTGACTTTTTCTATTCATTGTAAGAAATTTTGACAGCTATCTGTACATATAAAATAGTTTATGAAGTTAAATAAAGTTGTATCTGCAAGAACAGATGCTAATTATGCCACTGTAAAAAGAAATTGTTAATTTCCTAGTAACAAGCCATTTCTCACATATTATTAGCAAAGTATTAATAAGTTGAAAGCAGTTTACTCAGAATTAGCAGAATCCTCTTACTGCTGGTAAAAATGATTGCTCGTTTATGAGTTCAGAATCACAAAATTGCAGAGGGCCATGAGAGGAGACTGTAGATGTGTGGCCTTAGCAGGATCAGAAGTGGCCAGTAAAAAAGGATACATTGCCTTGACCACATAAACAGCAATAGAAACGCCATGTGTTTACAGCTATGTGTTATATGTTACATGTGTTACATGTTACATGACATTAGCATATAACATACAAATCATTTCAACAAACACTTGGTTCACATGTAGCCCATGTATTTGTTGCATCTCATAAAACCTAATATAGGCTGATGGCTGCAGAAATGTATGATGAACATAGGAGCTATACAGAAGTCATGCAGTGGCAATGACATTCTTGACTGCAGAGCTGGTTTGTAGTTTGAGCACCTCCCATTCCTTGAGCACTCCCTCCTTTCAAAGGCAATTCGTGAGATGGATCCCTCACTTTGGGTGCTGCACTGCACTGACTTAGCATATAATACCCTGCATCTAAAACAGAGCAGTGGGGCTGTTACTGCCTCCTCTCTGCACCATGCACAAGCATGTGCTGAAACGTCTTGAGTGCACAGTGAGTGAAAGCAAGGGGATAAAGTATGAAAACTTGTTTCCAATATTTAATTGGAGAAAGCTGAAACTCAATTCTTCTACCCTTCATATGGTTTCTGGGTTTTTTGTGCAGTACAAAAGTATCTACAGATTTCTACAGTTTGGGGTTTTTTTTAATCACTTCATAGCAGTCCCATCATTTGCTTGCAAACCAGCAATTCTTCAGGTTTCCTTTGTGACAGTTGTTTTTTTCCCATTATCTTGTGTGTTAAATATGTTCCTGTTGAACCCACATATGCCTCCTTGACTCAGGGGAACCTCAAGAGTAAAATCAGTGCTTGCTGTTCAGTCTGTTTGCAAGAAAAAATACACACATAACTAAAATTGTCAGAAAGTTTTGAAATCATAAATACTTTTGTCATTATGTCTGTAAGGCTTCTGGTTATGATGTCAGACTGGCCCTTTCATTGACCACACAAGATAGAAAGTACCAGAATGCTGTTAATGGGGTTAAGCAACCCACAAAGGTCATAATTTAGTAACACTTTTGACTATGGAGATGTCTTTGAGTTTGTTAGCTCTGCAAATTTGACATCATTCCAGGGTATGGAGCAAGCTGTTTTCCATCAGCTTTTATTTCCTGTTTCCAAAGTGTGGTAATATGCCAAAACCAGAACTCAAATCTTGTATTAAATTCAATTTTACCTTAATGTAAAATGGCTCAGTAGCATTATATAATTTGCACTGCATAGCTTACATTACTTTGTTTATTTTTTAACCGAAGAAAGGTGCTATTATGTTTGCTAAGGTACATGGAAACAGATGTTTCAGACATTGCTTGAGAAAACTAATGCTGAATTAGTAATGTAGATTGCCAATAGAAGGGGTCCCTGCTCTGATCAATTGAAAGAAAACAGAAAGGTTGCTACTCTGTAATGCAGTCATTTGCTGCACAAAATACACTGCAGGAGCACGGTAAGCATGGAACTCATTCAGCTTCGTAGCAGTCCAGTAGTTCTAGCCTATTAAATATATTTGCTTAGATGGAGTAGTAATGCAGATGCATTGTGAGTTGTCCCATTAAAATATTTTTTTATTTTGGTGGAACTGCATGAATGATTTTGGTTTTTCAGCTTTCTAAAATAGAAATGAGTTGGTTGCAGTTAATGGAATTAAGCTAGCAAAGTATTAAGCAGAAGCAAGCTATTTATTTTTAATCTAAAGCAAAGCATAGTAGTTATATTTTGGTTTAGATACATTAGTTAAATTTAAAAATGTAATAGAATAGCAATCTCAACAATGCATACATATAAACAACTAATAGTGACAAATAAAATGCCATGTCTACATCATATGGTCTTCTGATTTACTCTAACCAACAAGGATAGAACTAAGAATCCAAGTATTAGGGGAAAAAATGGCTGAAGCTACACAAATGTCTGCTTTGACTGCAGCAGATGACAGTTCCTAGTACAGATAGCTCACAGGGAGCATTCTTCTTTTTCCAGCATGGGGGTTTTGCTTGGTTAGTTATTTTGTTTGGGCAGGGTTGGCTTTTTTTATTTTTTTATTTTTTTTCAAAACTGAGGTTTGTATTTTCTTCCTGAACTGAAAAAATGAATTGGGAGTGAAAACCAGAGCTAAACCCTCTTTTCCCATAGGTATTCCTAATCTTTTTCTTATCAGCTATGAATAGGTATTCCTAATCTTTTTCTTAGCAGCTATGAATACACCTCTGGTGATTTTCAACTGACTCTTCTCAAGTGAATTTATTAGATCTAATAGAGAAATAGCTCTAAGAGCAGGGATCAGAAGCTATGATTGCCTTCTCAAATGAAGGCTTACGTTAAGATGCCAAGTTCATGTGTTCTTATGGGCTTTCTTTCTATCCCATTAATCTTGATTTCGTTCCTGCATAGTGATGGCAGAGCACTGCAAAGAGAGATCAGATGGTTTGTTGCCTGTGGTAGTGTAAGAGTTATGCTGATTGATGGAAAATGTGGCTTTGAATTCCCTGGAGCTGATGAGGGAGTTTAGCATAGATACTCGTGTAATGACATGTAAGCTAAGCAATAATACAACAGTATGGATATCATAGGCATTAGCCATATTTCCTATCTCTGTCTGTTCTGTTTTCTGGCTGTTGGGCAGCCTAGAATGGGGCACTAAACTGCCTTCTTAAATCACATAGCTAACCATAGCTGTTTGCAACTCTGTGGCAAACTAAGTAGTCATCCTCTCTCCTCATCACTCCCCTTCTGTGACTCTTTCTTTGTGCCAATAACCGTGCTTGTGTATCAGCTTAGGTAATGGAAATATGGAGCTGCAAAGCACAGACTTTCACTTGAGCTGGTATATATTATTCAATTGCTTTCAATATTTCAGGTAATTATAGCTCAGTGCATGTTTATGTACCCTATTCTGGTTTCTGCAGTATTAACGTACCTACCCTTTATTTAAAATTAATATGCACTGAATAAATATAGTTAGCCAAGTCCAAGTAATCTAATGCAAGCAAATCATTGTGCCCAGATCTGCATTATCCATGCCAAGAGGGAATATCAAGAAGATGGTGAAAAAATACATGGGAGAATACTATTATCAGTCTGGTAATATGCATGTTTCCCTTATAAAGCTCTCCATGAGAATTACATTTAATTTTATGTATGAGCTACAGGGAGTCATAAAAAGTTGCATAGTCCCAATATTTTAATCTGATTTCTGTCCTGCCAAGTGCGTGGCTTCAGATATCTTACCTAGCTTTGCTACTTGTAGTAGCCCTAAAATAAACAGAACAGATACAGGCTTAGTTCTGTGAGGAAAGGAACAGGGGTTTCTCCTCAGCTAAGGCCTCACAAACAAAACTGCAGTAGTTGGCCATACCTTCCTTCTTCTCCTCCCACAAATCCACACTTTGAGGAAGGTAACGTATATTTTTTCTGTATTCTGAAGACAGGAATCATAACAAGTAGTTGATAAATCAAAAATAATAAGAAACTGTGCCAATAAACAATGAGAAGTAATATAACATAGAGATTTTGGCTCTGTGAGTTTACACAGAGATTCACTGATTTATCTTTATTTTGTAGTAGCTGTGGCATGTTAGTTGTGCCTTGAATAGGCCAGGTGATGATCACTGTGCTTATTACTGATAACCTTGCTAATACCTAGTTAGTTTCTTTATAAAAATGAAGTTACCAATGTTACATCATTGCATCTAAAGCACTTCAACTAATTAATGCTGCTGTTTACTACTCTAATGCTTTTTCAAAATAGTAAGATGCATGATTTTTAATAGAACTGATTTGTTAGTTCATGCCAAAAGCAAAAACATAATGTGTGTCACAGGGCAAGGGCAAAGTGAAGGGCAAAGATGAAATTCTGCTTACTCTAGCAGAATTCTCTTGCCTGAGTTTTCCCTTAGCAATCAGTTTCACAGTGCTGGAAAATATAAGAAAACAGCAGTCTGATACAGGCATTTAAGGGTGCCTTCCTGAAATTCAAAGGGAGATGAACCAGGCAGTGAAAACAGTCCAGTTTATTTGGTTAATTTCTTAAAATTTGATTCAATTTAGTGTTATTTTTTAGTTTCTGTTAGCGGTGAGAGATGACATTTCTTATATCATCAAGTGTAAGAAATCATATTTTATGATGTATATAATGAAGAGTCCTGGGAGTCATTAATTCTGCAAGTAGCAGCACAAAAGAATGTGCAGCATATTTGTTGATAGCTTCATGTGCATTCCTCTTTGCACTCATTTTTCCAGTTCGTCTCGGACTCACATTCACATCCAGCAAACCAGAGCTGCACTATCTCAGATTGCGTCATGTAGCAGCATACAAATCTAGTCTCAATGACCTGTCACCGAATTGAGAAATTCGAGAATACAAAAAAAAAGAGGTGGGGTGGGGTAGGCATAAGTATTAATTCATCAGTACTTCCAAAGTATGCAAATTTTTACCTACAAAAGTAAAGACCATAAATTATTCTTTAGTTAGTCTCTAGAGAATATTCTCTATTTCATGCATGTCATGTGTTTATCTATGTGTGACATGACTAGGCCAACAGAAGAGCAAAAATAACATTCTGGTCTAATCACTGTGTCTGTACATTAGAAACATGTGTTCACATCACTCAGAACCTGCAGCATTAACCATAGAAGAAACTCAACATATATGTAGTATGTTCTAGAAAACATAGCACATTGCTATATGGTAAATCTGAGAAGCTACAGCTTTTTTAAGTTAATCATATTGCTATTCTAATTGAGTAAAATTAAATGCTGGCTAATATTAAAAGTTTATTGCTGAGAAGCTTGGCACCTGAAGGATTGAGGGAGAGGCAGGAAAAAGGCTGGTTCTTAGAGATCACATTTGATTTCAGCATTTGGATGTAAAGGTGATTGTGGAAGACTTTACATAGGTGTTTATGTAGGTGAAGGTACAAAATTGAACCAGACCTATTGTACTACAAACACTGCTGGAAGTGGTCTGTTACGATCAAATTTCTAGCACACAGAGTCCAATGGAACTTCAACATCTCTACATTCATTATATTCTGTGGCAAATGGAAGCTATATTTTAATTCATGGGTGTTGTCACAGAAGTGTGCTACACTTTTAGATATAAGTGTATGGATAATATAAAGAAATTCGCTTGCTAAAGTTTAGATATTTGCAGTACTGTAGTTCTAGATGTATGCTGAGGTCCTCCTGACCAAACGTCCACAAAATCTTGCCACTATTTGTTATGAAGACATGAAGACTATGAAAGCTAACAGTAAACCAGATGCTTATCAGGTTAAGAAATAATCTTCTTGTTCAAACCTATCTCTTTTTTAGAGAGTTATGCATCATATGCATTGGCAGATCAACCGTGCATTGTGCTATTACACAGAAGCAGCTGAATAACTTCAGACTTATTCTGCACGTGGTTCACAGATCCTCCATGCACACAGAGTATATTGAGCGTGCTTTGGTATTTTCTGGTTTGCAACAATGTGTACTACAAAGTAAATATGAATATATTTTGCCTGGGAAATTTCAGAACAGAATGATTCTCTTCGCAAGTGTTCTGACTACCTTATTTTCCAAAATCTGAAATGTTTTGCCTACTGATACACTGCTCATAAGAAAGTCACTCAAACACAATTGGAGATAAGAGAAAAAACCCACCTCATTCACTCCAGAAGGAGAGTAGGAAAGAACTTAGTAAGAAATCTATATTTTGTGTATTCTTATACTCTTTCCTCTGTCAAATTACCAGTGCTATGCTAAAGGAAAGAAGGAAGTCCATTTGGATCATGTAAGCAATCTGTAGTTATTCAATTAATATTTAATAAATCACTTGATAGAAATCAGAAGGATATCTGTTAAATGGCCTGCTATCAATTTGTATCCATCCCCTACACAGATAAGTGAGAATAAATTACTATTATAAAGGAAATGCAAACCTTTCAGTTAACCACTGTGATAGGACAGCTGAAAGTGACTTGGGATTAAGAGTGTATTCAATTTTGATGTATTTAATATTGATTTTTAAATTTGTGGAGGACCTGTATTTGCAGTTTGAAGACTGATAATCATGGAAATGTATGAAGAAGAGGAAAATATATCTGGAATATCATCCTCTCTAGAGGATAAAAACTATTTAATCTTCATAAAGTCTCCTGAAACATTTCACCAAGTACAGCCTACATATGTTTAGATACATCTAAAGGTATATATCTGCCTAGCTCCATGTACATTTGACAGATCTGAGAACATTCTCTGATTAAATATAGAAAAATAATGTAATATTCCATTCTACAGAAAAAATACAGATATTATTAGAAAAGCCCCCAGCATTTGCTGGTTTTAAACTCAGTATGTAAACACAGTAGCTGAATAAAATGTTTTTGCAACGTAACTAATGGCTATGAAGTAGCCTGTTTCTGGGCACCTGCAGGCAAATACTGCAGGCTTACCTCCTTCTGCATGACAGTTCAGGACACTCAGTTAAACTAAAAGATGATCCTGACAGAGCACCATAGGGTTTCAGCACTTGTCTTTGCTGACTGCTTGCTGCCTGCCCATTTCCTTCCTCTTCAGAACATGAGATTGCCCTTGCTACTATCCAGCACCTCCCTCCCACAGTGCCATGACTTGTTTGGCTTGCTGTGCCCTCGCTCGCCACCATGGCAGGGAACACCAAGTGCCTTGTACAGTGGGGCTTTTGGACAATGAAGAGAATTTTCAAAGGAAAAATGGCAAAGGGGAAAACCAACCTGCTGGGTCTCACGGGGAGGAGGAGGGGGAAAGGTAGACATGGCTGTGTAGCCTCATTTGCTGGTGCCCATGGGGGTTTATACCTATGCTGAGAGAGAGAAGAGGAAGAGGAGAGAGAGACGAGACAAGATGAGACCTTCATCCCTTCCTTTGTCAAATAAGCTGATCAGAGAAGAGAGCCTGCCTCTCTCTCTCTTGAGTCTCTACATCTCCCTGAAGCTGACGGAGCAAGCAGTATCCACCTACAGCTGTGGTTCCCATAATATTCGAATAGTGGCTTAGTATGAGAACTGTTTCTCAAATTATGTTGCCACTTATGAGGATCAATTTGGGGATGAGCAAGGACAGTGGTGTGGCTAGTATTTTTTTATCCCCTCTTTCCCAATATACGCAAGGTGTGATTGATTGAACATGAAGAAATAATGATGTCAGAGTGCACAAACTGTGAGTTTATAACTGCTCAGCAGTTAAGAGACTGAAGAGTCAGTTCCCAGAAGTAAACAGAACCACGAAATGGTGAGCTGGGGGGATGATTGGAGGATGCTTTCTGTACAGATGAAGAGAAGATTTTAGATTCTTGTTCACTGAGGTACAATTTCTTGTATCCTTTTTCCCCCTAATGGAGAGAGAACAGGGTGATTCCAATTACTTTCAGGATTAGAAATAAGAGAAAGCTTTAGAGAAATGATTTTTGACATGAGTCTACATTCTGCATGGGTCAATACTTTGTGTTTTGGTAGGTAGAAGATTAGCTCCCTTTAATTTTTTACAGTGACAAATCTGCCACCTTGATTCTTTAGAAGCCATTCCTCTGATTGTGGGTGATGAGTTTATACATCCAGTACTTTCACCCCTCTTTCTTATTTTATCCTCTATATACCACTACCTAATATATATGTGTGATTAAGATGTTTGTGCTCAGTCTGGCATTAATGACCTAGAGGATTTGGGGCTTATTACTTAATATATATTAGTGACATTCTCTTTCATTTCCCGGCTATGTTTTTCTTTCTTCTCCCTTTATTTCTCATCTAATTTCTTATTCTCCTTATTGACTTTTCCTTAATAGAGAGTTTAACCCTATCTATATTTTCTTCCCTTCCCACTCCTTTATCAGTATTCTGTTCTTCCAACCACTTTTCTATTTTTCTTTCTTTTCATCTCTGCACTTTCATACTGCTAATTTCCAGTCTTCCTATTCTTTTCTTTTCACATTCTTCACTCTCTCCCCCAGTTCTTTCTATGTTAATTTATGGTCTCCTCTTGCTCTATTTTCCTTATATTTTTCAGTGTCTTGCCATAATTCCTGATTTCGTTTGTCACTTTTCATTTGTTTTAATATGTTTCCCCCCTACCATCTCTTGTATTCTTGCTTCGCTGTCATTCCACATCTCTAGATTATTTCAATGAGTACTGACCTGCATTGATCCTTAAGACTCCTGAAAGGCTGATCATTTCACAGGGACCCCAGCAAAGGGTGGTGACTGCAAATCCCTCTTTACATTCAGGCATGAGGGATATATGCGCCATTGTGTGGCCAAATACACATTTCATCTGTATGTCTGATGTCATCAGAAAATTATTCAGAAGCATAAAAGATGCCAGATCCACAGTTTTAACGAGGCTTCTTTTTTTTTTTCCCCTCAGGTTTATTTTCTCAGTTGCAATATATAAATAACATTGCATATTAGAAAACTTCCAGAATTATCTAGTTACGGCTACCAAATATATAACAGTTAAATTGAAATAAAAATAGGCAATTGTTCTTATTATTATCTAGAATAACTACCCATACAAAAACTTACTTGGAACCACTACTTTACTACCTTGTAATATACAGAGTTGATTTTTATTTGTTCAACAGAAATTCTGATTCTACAGTGCTTGTTTTCTGATACCCTTGCTGAACTCAGTGGAAATTTCTACATTAGGTCTGAAGGACTGTGCTATTTATAGTTACCAATACAAACTTGATTGATTCCAGAGGAATGTGAGGTGATTTTAAGATAATTAGAGTTATGAGAAAATAATGTATCTGATTGTTCTTAAGTATCATGCTTTTGCTTATTTGGAGTAAGAGACCATTATAGTCCTAGAGTTGAGAAATTATTGTGATTTATATAACTAGCATAAGAACTATGTGAGTGCCTCTTACAGACATCAAATCACCAACTAAACTGCTTATTTTATTTTTCTTTATATAATTTTCAATATTATGTATTTGAACATTCCAACATAGCATAGACAAAAGCATTTAAAAATAAATGTTATATTCTTCTTAGTGGGTGATTTTAACATGTTGTTTGAATTCTATTTTCTGCTTTCTTTTAGTATTTTCCTATGCAGAAGAATAAATGGTAATTAAAATGTGCAGGATGAAAAGATGGAGCAACCAGTGCTTGTACCACCAGGACCAGACAGCTTCCAATACTTCACTAGAGAGTCTCTTGCAGCTATTGAACAACGCATTGCTGCAGAAAAAGCTAAGAATGCTAAACAAGATCGTAAAGACAATGATGATGAAAATGGGCCAAAGCCAAACAGTGATTTGGAGGCAGGAAAAACACTTCCATTTATATATGGCGACATACCTCCAGGAATGGTGTCTGAGCCCTTGGAAGACATGGACCCATATTATATCAATAAAAAAGTGAGTCTAATATCAGTTTTGTTCATATGCCAGTATTTGGAGTGTTTTATCATGTATATTTCATTTTTGTGCAGTGGGCAATATAGCTTGCTACTTCAGTCTGTTAACTGACAACCATGTAGGAAAACGACATTCTAATAATGTAGAAACAGTTGAGTATTGCTAAAGGGACTAGGTGTATAGCAAGAGCAGAAAATACTTGATGCCAGTAATACATATACATTCTAGCTTCCAGAAAGTTAATAAATAAATATTTAATATCTTCTAGTTACAAAAAGTTGATTTAGCTAATGTTTGTTTTTAGAACACATTTACCCTCATGTGCTTTGGGCACTCTGGTCTTCTTGCTTTACATAAGGAGGAATTTCATGGTAAATATATTTTTAACATTAATAAAATTTTAATTAAATGTAATATTATGACTGATCGTATAATATGGTTGTACAATGGATGTAGCAGTGTATAAATAAATAGTGTGAAAATCTTGGCTTCTATTCACTGCTCTCCAAATCATCAACAATTTTCCCACTGTCCTTTATGACACAGGAGAGAATCCATCATCATTAATGGTTACTAACCTTTTACCCTTTTAATTGACATCAAAATTTATTCCCTTGATATAATTGAATTTATATCAAAGGAACATTTATACCAAAGCTAAAACATAGTGTGTTGTCTTTGATTATAAACAATATATAATACCTATACAAACATGTGTATATGTAATAGATTACATAATTTCCAAACTTTAAGAAAGTGAAGATATATTGAAACTGAGTACACCAACACACCATACTTCCTGTAAGGTTCTTCAGACTTAAAACGGACAGCATGAACAAATGCATAGCACATTTTGTTGCCATAAATCTGCTTTGATAGCAAATTCTTAGGAAATCTATGGAATCAATAGAGGAACATATGGATAAGCAGAAAATATCATAAAGAGAGTGTAAAACTGATTTTAAATTTTCTTGTGGAACTGGCCCTGACTAGTTCTGGAATACTTTCAGTATGATTCTGTTGCACAGTCTGTATAAAGCAGAAAAGGTTCACGGTTTATAGTGATAGCTATAAAATGTGGCATTTGGGTGATACTTGAGTGATACTTTAATTACTAGATACTGTGACTATGAAAACTATAAATATCAAGACAGAAGTTATTTTGATTTTCATGAAGTACTGTGTTCCAAGTGTCTTTTAGCTTGCTAAATTCCATGCAATTTATGAGTCCTATTTTGACAAGAGAGAAAGACTATATGAAATAACAATATTTTTATCTTTATTATTTGATGCTTCTGAAAAAGCCTTTGTCTACCATTTATGGTGCATGAAGATTTATCTCTAAATCTCACTTCTACTTTTACAAGGATAAAAGATGCATTTCCATAAAAGCAGGCCTTGTAGAGTTCTGTACTAATTTTGTCTGTTTATTATACAAACTCATATGTAATTATATCCCTACCTGCCCACGACTCACCCTGGGCCTTTATAGTCAAATCAGTTGATCTTGTGTATCTTACAGTGAAAACAGATACATGCTAGGTATTACCTACAGGTACACCTCTAGAGCCCTTAGAAACGGAAGACCTTTGCAGTCCCTTCACATATGGAGCTGAAAACTACTACTACGTCAGCCAAGCCTAATTATAGAGTTGCAAGAAATGGAGTGAAACCAGCTGAACATATTCAACAAGTTTCTGTACTCTTTTTATTTGCACACTAAATAACTTTAATGGTTGAGTCACATACACACTGGGATTCTCTTCTATGTGCTGAAGTCCACACATCCTCTCTAAGCACGTGCTTTAATCTTCTACAGGACAGGAATAGAAACTGCCCTGTCAGTCAAAGACAATACAAAACTTTCTCATCCACTACAATTCTCTCAGTTTTTTTCTTCCTTCAGTAGAAGGAAAATAGACTTTCCTAATAGAAATACAACATAAATTTCAGTTTTACATTAGTAATTTGACTTTAAAATACCTAATTCCTCAATTTTGTTATCTAGCTGGATGTGAATTCTGGAAAGACTTGTATCTTGTTTCACTTGTCTTTGGGAGTGTTGGTAGCAGTTGATGCTCCTGCAAATCTCAGAAGGAGAAATAGTTTGAGAAAAGCCTGAAGCAGAAGGAAACATATCCAGGAAGATGTGAAGGACTCTTAATGCTCAATGCATTTACCTCTGTATCATATAACATTTTAGCTTTCTCTTTATTCTGATCTGAATTCCACCTTATAAAGCCAAAAAGTCAATCAGCACACCCTATCCGGGTCTAACAACTGCTGCACAATGATTTTATCTTTCTGCCTGGGGAAGCATCTATCTGATATGATATGGATCTAATGAAAAACGTTAGAATGAAGGAAAATACTTATTTACAAAAAAGGGTTAGGACAAGTGTATGGATTAGCAGATGCCACTGTTGCTTCAGACCTCTGCATAAACTACACCTGATTTATCAGCAGAAACTATATCAGTTTGGCTTCCAAACTTTCAGATATGGAATATAAGGGGTTACCTACAGCACTGATCAAATGATACTAATGAACATGGTCACAGTGTTTATTCAGGAAACCTGTACTAGAATTTTAGAAATACCTTTTTTATTCTGAATTTGGGTCATGAGAGAGATCATCCATCATTTGCCTCATATGAAAGTATTGCATCCCATTTGATGAGGGCTTTTTTTCCTATTTTGGTAGCAAAGTTGAACAAGCTCACTGTATTTTTGCATGCATTGAATGTTGAAACATCATCTAGAGTGACTTACATTTAATCTTTGGGACTTTTTTCCTAAGCAATAGGTTTGTGAATGCCATATTTTGATACAGTTTAATACAGAATAGAACAGGAATAAGTAAATATGTTGAGCTGGTGTGAAAGGAAAGGAAAAAATTGATAACCACTGTTTGACAAAGAACAGCCCATCATAGCAAATTAACACACCTGACAGTATTGATTTACACTGTATCACAGCCTGAATGCCAGCAACTGTATTTTTTGAACATAAATATTTTATTATAATAGAATAGAATATAATGCCTGTTCTTATATTCTTATGATTTTATTAGAATGAAATGCTGCTGACTGTGGTGGTCAATAATACTGGTCTTTAGAACTGTGAAGTTTAGCATCCTAAATGGTTGCAATGTTCTTTTTTTTTAATCCAAAGCTGAGTAAAAATGAACTTGGACTTTACCAATTTTTTGCATTCCACTTCTGTGTAAGTGCAAATCTGTGTGTTCTTAGTATAATAGTGACTGCCTGTTCATGCTCAAACTGCCATCACAAAGGATCAAGGAGGTTCATATCACTGTCTATAGAAAAAGGACCAGCTGGAACCCTCTAAAATCCTGACATGCAGTCATGCATCAAAATCTGGTCCACTCGGTTTCATCTTTAAGGGCTGGATATTTTCTCTTGAACCTAGGCTGCTACATTAAAGAGGGGGGAAAGAATAAGTGGAACTAAATGGGTCTTACTTCACTTTCCTCCTGCTATAATATAGATATACCATTGTTGATTGCCACTCCATGCCCTGCCTTGTCAGAAGGATGTTGAACAATGTCTGTCAGAAAAGGTGCCTCCTTTTGTCGTGGCACTTGGTAATATTAGTCCCTAATCTGAACAAACCACTAGCTCCTGGGATTCCCAGACTTGTCTTGGGTTGCAGAAACAAAAAGATTCTGTAAAATTTCTTTACTTAAATTTGATACATCAGAAAAAGGTGAATGCACTCATGATTTCAGGTGTTTTTGATAGTTGTAAGTAAAAAAATTTTTAAAATAAAAGTTCTAGCAAATAAAAAAATTAAGGTCTTGCTAGAAACCATGGTTTCAAAAGATAACCGCAAACCCAAGAAATGCCAGTGTCCAATACGCCGTAAGTCTCTTGTTCTAGTTGCCCCTGGGGCTTTTCCTGAGAATCTAAGGACACAGCTCAAAAATATGTCACCTCTTGCCTTTCAAAAGGTCCTGTGAGGATTCAGATTGTGTTTATTTAACTGTAGGAAGTGGAAATAACACGGAGTAGCAGTCAGGCTGCTAAATGTAGCCTTCCAGAAACTACGTTTAAAGCTAACTGGGAGGAAGGAGAGGAGAAATAAGGTTTTGGGAACTCTGTGTCCCAAGAGGTTCTCAGAGACCGTACCTTTGTTCAGTGTGGACTCTTCTTTCCTCTTAGCCGCATCTTCTCAAAATACTCCTCCTTCTTTGCCCTGCTAAGAATGCAGTTTCTGGATTTATATGAAAGACGACAGAAGTTACACAGCTGGGATCCAGGTTACAGATGCAAAAGCAGCAGATCAGGGACTTCTCTCTAGGGATTTCTTTGAATTTAAATTCCCATTTAAATACTTTGAGTGTGAGCAGGTTTCCTGCATTTGTAAATTTATTAAAGTACTTCATAAAGCCTAAGTCGTGAAAAGTACACGTAATCCTTCATATAGGAAAATTAATCCTACAATTTGTTTAGAATTTATTTAGCTTTTCTCAGTGTATACCTACTTTGTCCTGACAGCTTTGGATACAATACTTCATGTTCATCCACACTGACTACACATTGGCTTGCATCTGTGTTGAGACTGGAGTGAGATAAAGCAGGTTTACCAGGGAGGGAAGCTTGCACAGGATTGGATATCAGCTGTTATCTGTACATTTTTTATGAAAATTCTTCTTCAGAGATAAGATACAATTTTAGATTATGTTTAAGGCTAGAAGTCAGAGGTCTAACAAAGTCATTCTGAAGGCTCAAGTGACAAATATGCTTTGAGCGAAAAATTAAAACTGAGGTAGGGAATTTATGTCTTGTTGGTTCTGCTTATGCAGGGCAGCAGAAAGTAGAACAGCTAAAATAGCAGCAGCTTCCAACTGAAACTGGAACTGTGCCAGCATGCTGTTATTTTCCATAAGGCATGTTAGAAAAGAGATGTATGTTTAATATGCTTGTGTGCAAAGATTTTTAAAAAAAATGTAGGTTGACTAAACGTAGGTGGTGTAGTCTTAGATATAAAGTTAGTAGGGAGTGTGATTTTTAATATATTTTGTCAGCTACCTCATAGCTACAAAAGCTGAGAGGGCGAGCTGGAGGCTTCAGAGCTGTGAGTCCTGGAGGCTGGGGACAGACCTGGGATGGGAAACTCACCTTCCCCCTTGGGGTGTGAGCCTTTAAAACATTGGGCCCAAAAAAATCATTCATCCACTTGATTGCTTCAGTATTTAAAATGAAAGCTTCATTTAAAGTCAGGTCATTTACAGTCATGCTTTGAAGGTGGTTGTTATCTGTAATCCATATCTGGAAGGGTAATTTGGAAACATTAGCTCAGGTTTTATCCCACTGTCCTCAGTTTCATATGCAGTTTCTCAATTTCTGTGCAGAAGCAGGGAAATCAAATGCATATCTTATACCATTCCTACATATCCTAAGTTTGTTCTCAAGACAATATGAAGTCCCACTATTAATGTTCCTTACTCTTAAGGGGTTTGGTCTGTTTAGGAAGATGTGCTGTGTAGAGCTATGACAGAAAGACAGCTCAGGGAAGAAGACAGCAAGTGAGTTGGGACTGGAACAGTTTTTCCTCAGGGCTTAATCTCTCCTTCTCCTCTGCCTTCAGTACTTGGCATCTGTCACAGACTGGTAGAAACCCTCATCTCCACGTATCTCTCCACCTCCTGGGTGCTCCCAGACATTTGTATCTATACTTCATGTTCCATACATACTAAGCTTCCCAAATCTAAGCAGACTGAAGAGTTGTCCTTCTTGAACCTTGTTGGCATATTTTCTCTGTCTGCCAGCCTTCCCAGAAATAGTCTTGTAGTCCACTTGCAGTCTTGAAGCGATGCTTGATGTCACGGACACCAGAAAAGACCAACATACCCTTTCCTACACTTCCTTCCACTGACATTCTAGTTTACAGCCCAATTCATCAGCAACGTAATGAAAACCAAGGAGGCTTTACCATAGCTTATTTATGAAATATACAACTCTGACAAAACAAACAAACAAAAAAACCAATTTTGGACATTTCTGTTGGGCAGATTCTTCAATACCTTTAATTCAGTTTGAATTTAGGCTATAATCCTTGCATCATCCCTTCCAGTGTATGCAGCTTTCTGCTGAGTTACTGCGCCTTTCTTCTGCAATGTTTTCCATTCTTTTCTGATTGATCTTGCAGATCTTGAGCAGCTCAGTGCCACAAAGAAACCTGACAGACCACATTTCCCATGCCGTAGTGTTTCCCATGCCACAGTGTTAATGCTGTTGCAGACATGGTAGCCTACAGTGGAGGCAAGGCAATGTTTGTAGGGTTTGCTCTCATACCATTTATATTTGTTTTATGGATTTATTTGAGAAAAATACACAAGCTTTCAGCCTACAGAGTCTTCTACAACTGTCTGAAGTAAGGCTTGCATGCTTTTAAGTTTTTCTAAATTTGATAGGCTCTTTAACTGTTAAAATTTAAATTTAACCAGTGTGTATGTTCTGGGAAAGTTTCACACCTGCAATCCACAATTGTGCAGGGAGGTCATTTGGGATGTATCTCTTGCTCTCCTCTGGTAAGGTGTACTCAGATTCCCACAGTCCTCAGAGATCTACCTAATCATGGCTATATGTGTTACTGCTATTTCCCTCTCCCTTAGCACAAAGACCAAGAAACAGACTAGAATAAAAAATATGAACAAATGGGTAGTTTATTAAACCAGTTTCTATAAGGATCTCTCTTATTAACACATCATTAGCATCCACAGGTAAAGTTTCCCTGCTTACAGAATTTCAAACAGGAAGAGTGAGTTTTCTATGGGAAAGCATAAATAAAATTACAATTTTAGTTAATCATTTCTGCACTTTTTTTTACAAGAAACACATCATGTAAATGTACCATATTACTATACTGAGGTCATTTAATGAAGAATTATAAAAACATTAATGAATTGAATGATCTATATTTAAAATCATATTTTCATATGTCACGTACATCAGGTAAGTGCCGGAAATAAGTTTTATTTCAAAAATGAGTCATGGTTTTTGTGTATTTGCTATTAAAATGTTACAATTCTGGTGACTGCTCACTAGGAACAGTTTTAAAATGAGCATCTACAGTGAATGCACTGTTATAAAATGTTTTTTCTTTCTCTTTTTCAGACCTTTATAGTATTGAATAAAGGGAAGGCAATCTTCCGATTCAGTGCCACCTCTGCCCTGTACATTTTAACTCCCTTCAATCCTCTTAGAAAAATAGCTATTAAAATTTTGGTACATTCATATCCTTTGTCAACAGTGGGTCAAGATGTTACACACTGAAATTAAGAAAACTTGTAACCCTTCCTATTTAATTGTAAATAAAGGTTTTCATAGGCTATTAACTTTATTTTTATTTTACAGGGGAAGACTTATGGTAAGGTGTTATAAATATTAGAAAATGTGTGTATATTATATAGATGCTTTTTAGCTACTCTGTTGAATTTCAATACTTCTGCAGTACAAACCTGCAGATGGATCCATCTGCATTTAAGAATCCATCTTGATCAATTTTTCAGAAAAGTTTCTTCAGATTTATTTTGAAATTGAAATTTTTGCATCCCAGAGTTTTTTTTGTACTATGAAGCCAATTCATAAAATAATTATATCTTTTTTTAAAAAAAATACACTTTGTGGTCACAAATTCTGAGAGCTCTGAGTTTTGCAAGCAATTAGGCACATATGCAACTGCTCGGGAGCAGCTAGCTCAAGGGTATATTTATATTGCCTTTTAGGGATCCTTCTGAGGTCATCCTCAAGACGGGCTTTATAGTTTTTACAGCAGTGTGTCTGGAAGCCTGGTCCATGCATGCTGGATCTCAGATTCCCAAACCTGCTCAGTTCCACCATAAGCCTCTGCCAAATTTAATACATTGCCAGAAAGCATAGGCAGCAATCCTGCAGGCGGTTTGCAAAGCATCTGTATGTGCAGATGGTGGACAGATTGGGGGACCATAACTGATGGGATGGTGCACAAGATAAAGTTTTAGACTGACATGTGGGATTGGTGGCTCATGTTCATAACAGGTTGATGGGAATTTCTAGTGGGTGAGGTTTTGGTGCACTTTTCTTGCAAAACCCCAGGACTGGGAAAAGTAGTCACCAAATGAAACCTTCAGCGTGACAGTAAGACTTTTAACATTGAATAGTTAGTCAAAGGCAGAAGCCTTATTATTAGAGACTGCTGGAAGAATCTTCTAGGTCTTTGGAAAATGGAAGAAACAAGGCTGATTGCTGCTGACTCAGACCTCTTACTCTGAGCTCCCTGGAAATTAAAGCAGTGAGAGAAGAGGAGGAAGGTGTCTGGAGAGGAGTCAGGGAGTGTTTGGGAACAGTAGCTAAGGGACCTGACAGATATCTACAGATACAGTGGTGGTGATGAGAAAACACAGCCAAATACTGTCAGATTGGAGCCTCTAATGAACGGCCGTCCATCCAAGCTATAGACTCTTATTTACAATACCTTCTAACCCTGCATCTGTGCTAGTTGTGAGTAATGTTTTTTACTGGCATACTGATTACTGAGTTTGGTTTGGTTTTAAGTTCCTCCTAATTGTGTTCAAAGAGTATTCAGCTGGTCTTGATGGCAGTCAGAACAAAAGCAATTCTAATAAACAATATACAGTACCAATATTTTTTCTTCTATCTATTAATTGATTGTATGATCATATAATTTAGCTCTATCATAGAGGGAAGTTTCTTTTGGCTATATGGACTGATTTCTTTTCCGACCAGCCAACTGTGGGATGGGTTATTTTTACCTTAGATATAGATGTAGGGATTTTTATTTTTTTATTTTAAACTTAAGAATAGATGCATAGATTCTGTCTTTTTTTTTTTTTTAGTTCAGTGTAGTACAAACAAATATGAATGTGTTTAACTAAGAACCATGTAATATGTTCCATAATGCAGTTTACATTTCAGCTACTAGTACGAGGTTAGCCACCTGTAAGAAAAAGATTAGGGGATAATGTTGCTTATTACTTTTAAAAAGATCTTCTGACTTTTATCAATAAGCTCTACTGCCCTCATGTGTTTGGCATTTGTGCTTTTCACTTTCAGTGTGAATGATATGTGTCGAGAACAATAAAACTGGCACACTGATTGGAAAACCTTCATCTGTATGCCCTCCAAATTCTCTGAACCTCTGTACAGGGCACTCTGATCACATGTGCCCAGACACGTGGTCAGATGTTGCTAGCCCTGCAGAGAAACAGAGTGTGGTCTTCTCAGTTCTCAGATACCTTCCCTGCAATTATTCTTCCTCACTGCCAGTACCTATTGTAATATCAGATACAGGAACTGGTAACAGCATGAATTCCTCTCTCATGCTCGGCTGACTCACCTCCTGTTATTCTGCCTTCCCCCCCCCACTCCTTTGACCTGCCTGATGCAAGTTAAGGTAGAGTATGGAACTGAGGAGGCAACACAAGAGTGACGGGAGACTTTGACAATTAATAGGAAGGGATGAAAGTATACGAATAGGTGGGACTTTAAGCAGACAAAAAAAAAAAAAAAAAGAAGGTGGGAGTGGCTGGAGCTACAGAGTGCACGGAGTGTTAGAAAGGGACAGGGAGTTGCTCTAGAGAAAATGTGGTACCTGTTAAATACCCCTGTGCTAGCCTTTGGAAGCTGAAATTACAGTGCTGCTCAGTGTGGCCTGACTGTCAGCAGGTATCTGTGAAACCAGTTGGTAATGTTTGTTTTTGCCAGCCTTCACCTTCCACCAAGTCCACGCAGGTAGTAAGATACTTCAGCTGCTCCAGTAATTGATTAGCTTAAGGCTGCATAGTGCCTCTAACCCTATTGCTTGCCTATATGGGAAGAGCATAAAAAAGACAGTATGTTTCCATGAAGTAGTCATCATATATCAGAATTGTTTACCTTTGTGTATAGTTGAATTATTATAGAACATAAAATAGTAAATTAAGGGAATGTTGAGGTTGTAAATCAAATATTCGATATGTGGGAGGAGAAGGAAGAGAGGCACAGACATCGAATGTGTCAGTTATGTTTGAGATTCCCTTAAGGGAAAGCATGGCCAGAGTTTAGATTTCAAAGTATGTTAGCCCTTATTGAGCACCTGCTGCCTTTGAGAGTGAACAGCCCTTTGGCCATGCAGCTCACAGATGTGATAAGTTATGTACAGAGTAAGCAATGTGCAAGGAGCTACCTGTGGCCTTTGTTACAAATGATACATAACTAAATACATAATACCCTGCATGGGGATAAAACCTCAGCTCTCCTAAGAGGACATTCCACTTCTTTAACTGTTTTATGAGGCTACTGAAGCTGCAGCCAGGCCTCTCCAAGTTTTTCAACCACCAAAATGGATTATCTTTATTTAAAGGAATTTCCTAATTATATTAAATCAGACTCTTTATAGCTGTCTGTAGACTGCAAGGATAAGCATTGTAAGGCATTCTAATCATTTATTCTAAGCCACTGAACAATGATTTTAACTGTATAGAACTTGTATGACAGCATGATCTTCAAAATTAGTTAAGTCACTTAATGAGAGATATCCCAATAATCACTGTGCTCTGTTTTTAATATGCTCAAGTGTTAATTGTTCAGCAATGACCTTAATGTTTGCACCAATTTTCTGCAAAGTTTAGGCTGAGATGTTACTTGTTATTTCTCCTTCACCTAGAGTGAAGGGATGTTTTTTGGGTTTGTTTGATTTTGGTTTTGTTCATGGCATAAATATATACCCAAACAACAAAATGCTAACAACTTGAGTTAAAAAAAATAATTAAAAAACATTGAAATCCTGGGGTTTTATATACAAGTTTATTTGTAAATGGCTTGCTTTAGTTTGAGCTAGCTTCTTTGCCAGTTTTGTTGATGCAACTATTTTTAAGGAACACATCATTTAGAGAGATGACTAGAGAAAAAATGAGCTGAGTTAACCGCTTGGCATAAAGGTGTAGCAGTTCTTATTTTTTGGTGCCATCATGTGGCCATTTTGAGTCAGGTTTTGGTCTAGTTTGATTGCTCCAGTATTTCCAAATGTTTGAATAATCGAGTTAGCTTGATTGCCACAAAAAGGGAAAGACCGCACTGTTTGTAGAGCTAGTGATCTTGTAAACCAAGAACATGGCATGGGTGTAATGAAGCAGTTGACCACAAGGTAATATTTAACCATTTTCAAATTATAGCATTGGTAGAACAAGAGATGCTTCTTTTGCTGCTAACACATTTTGAGAGAGCCCAAAAATAATATTGGAAAATTATTCACCTTAATCTGTGAGCAATCTGTGGATGTCTGTTTCACTGACTGATGCACGCACTGCTATGGTTGTGATAGGGAAACATGGAACACAGTCACTTCAGCAATTACAAACAGTGTTCTGAATTTTGTTCTGTGTTTCTGACAGACCGGCTATGCTGGGTGCTGAGGTGGTGTGTGCTTCCTCTACAGCTCTCACGCATGGTAAATAGGATAAAAATTTTAACCTTGCATATGCCAACTGTTGAGCTTAGTACCAAAACTGTAGAAACTAAAGACTAACGCTTATTCAACCGTGTCAGGTATTTAAGTAAAACCTGCAAGTCGTTTCGGTTTTGGCTGTTACTCAGCACACGTTACCTCCCAGGTGTGTGAGAGCCATCTCCTTCGCCTCAGTACCAGCTGAAAACAAAGCATGAGGGCATCAACAAATCAACATCAGAACATCAACAAATCAAGACTAATATTAAAGTTTAATTTACTAAAGTGAAAACCACCAGGTTAAGCAAAATACATGTGCAGTGTTTTCCAAAGTCTAAAAGATTTGTGTAAGTGGCAATATTTTACTGTACTTAAGATATATGGCTGATGTGACATTGTATGAATTACTATTGTGTTTTCCTTAACTATATCTACATTATTCAGCATGCTTATCATGTGCACTATTTTGACGAACTGTGTATTTATGACCATGAGTAACCCTCCAGACTGGACAAAGAATGTAGAGTAAGTTGCATATGTTCTTTCAAGATATCTTTGACTGTTCCTCTAGGACTCAGCATGCTTGTAACTGCAGTCGTGTGCTGGCAGGAGCTATCATGAGCCACTACTACTATTTCCTCTCTAAACTACGTAGAAATGATGAATAATTATTTAAATCTCCTTCTAGTAGAACGATTGTGTAGAAAAAAAATTAAAGTTGTTTACAGATAGTATTCAACTGGGATTCCACTAGTTTTCATAGTTTTCACTCATCTTCATGGTTTAACATCTAGCCAATGTTTCTACCCTTCCTTTACGGCACTGCATTAGTACAAGAACCATGGCCATCTATTTGTACATGCCAGTTAGGGACGGCATATAAGGAAAAGTATTCCTAAAGTGAGAATTCACAGTATGCTTGCATTCTTCCCTTTTTAGAGTTAATATTACATGTTTTAGGTATTAGTGATTCAGACAGTATCCAGTAACTTAGGCTTATGACTTTCTCGGTTAACAGTAATGGATCTGCTGCTGTAAACTTTTTAACTTACTGTCAAGAATAATTTTTTAATATAAGTAATTTATTTGATGGATTGATTTATTTATTTTGATTTGTGTACAAGATCAGGACTGCTGTGCTTCAACAGCATGTCTCAACTAATGCATGCAAATATACAAGTATATATGACGAATATAATGCATTTCAGAAGAAATTGCTTATTTGCTGTGTTTCTTTTCCTGTTTAGAAAGAAAAAACTCTTTCATTTGGTCAGCAGGTTTTTATCAGAATACTGCTGTAAAATGTTGCTATTTATTTTGATTAAATTTTCCTATATTTTCCAGGTACACGTTCACGGGAATTTATACATTCGAGTCACTCATAAAAATCATTGCAAGGGGCTTTTGTTTAGAAGATTTTACTTTTCTTCGAGATCCATGGAACTGGCTTGATTTCACTGTCATTACTTTTGCGTAAGTTTTTGTTTTTTGCTTTTTCTTTGAAAGTGAAGGGCAAAAAGGGCATGAAATTAGTATCGATACAAATCAATTTCATTAAATGGAAATTCTTACATGGATTTACTTTTGTCTAAAACAATTTTCACATTCTAATATGCATATTTTGATGTAAACATAAATACTGCAGAAGCCATTAGTACAGCTAGTATTAGAGAGGCTAATTTCATGTCCTGCATTTTTTCCTCTGAGCAGAAAAGGAGCATCCCTTTGACTTCATTCTCCAAGCTTACCAATCTAGTCTAGCTAAATTTTAGGCTTTCAAAGTTAAATCACTGCGATTCACTTCAGAGACATTTAATTTAACTGAAGGCTCTGAAAACATATTAATGCAAGGCAAACTGCAGTGAAAGGTAAACCTCTGACTGTTGCTATTTAATTTTTTGTTAAAAACGCCAAAGCGGTCTTGATGAAAGACCCAAGTAAGTAGCATAAACTTTGCCTAAATTCTGAATAACTGTGATTTAATCCTACAGGTATGTAACAGAATTTGTAAACCTAGGCAATGTTTCAGCTCTTCGAACTTTCAGAGTATTGAGAGCTTTGAAAACTATTTCTGTAATTCCAGGTAAGAAGTAACTGGTGTAAGGTGTTAGGCCCCTTGTACCTCCCAACTGTTCCTTTTTATCCTGTCATTGTGTTTGTGTGTGAACTCCCCTATTACAGATATGTGACAGAGTTTGTGGACCTGGGCAATGTCTCAGCGTTGAGAACATTCAGAGTTCTCCGAGCTTTGAAAACAATATCAGTCATTCCAGGTGAGAGCTAGGTTAAACACTGAGGCTGACTTTAATTCACTGAAACAGAATTCATATTTTTTAAACATAAGTCTTATTTCTTTCCACAAAAAAGCAGGAATCAGAAGATAATAGAATTCATTGGAATCTCTGATTCATTGCTTTTTGACATGAGCTCTTTCCTTTTGAAATCAGCCTTTGAGTTTAACAGATTCTTGCATGAGACATTGCAGTACACAGCGTGTGTGGTTTGCATCGTATGATGTCAAGCTTTCTTCTCCACATTCAACGAATATCAGTAACCCTGAAGTTGTCTTACCCATGTGTATCTTACCTACATGATGTTATGTGGTATTTGTTGTGAATATTTGTGTCTAGAAAATAGAACTGGTTCTAGTTTTGACTTAGTAAGAAAATGAAGGAATAATATAACAGAGAATAGCATGGGCACTGCATGGGATATTTATTATCTTAAAATCCTACAATTTTCCAAACCATCTCCAGTTTTATAGCATTAAATTTTAATCCTATATATTCTTGAACAGGCTTTTTACTGTCTTCTAAATCTAGTATGTTATAAAACTGATAGTAGCAAAGGTTTGGGGCAAGAGGTATTGATAAATAAAAAGAAAGAAGACTTTTATGTGAGATTCATGTACAGCATGAATTTAAAAAGTCACTTGTTTTAGCATTAAAACAAGTGTTTTGAAATATATGCAACTCATTCCATTCACAGTTTCAAATGAACATAAGTTTCAGCTATTTATTCATTTTCACAAGTGAAAAAGCTCTTCACAAAAAGGTTATTTCACAGACATTACAATCATTTATTTGGGCTTCTGCATGAAATCTATAACTTTAGTGGGAGACACTGTCATTTTTATGCTTTAAAACAGTTTTGAACCTCAGAATAAAGATTCTTTTGCATTTACAGGCTTGAAGACTATCGTGGGAGCCCTAATTCAGTCTGTGAAGAAGCTCTCCGATGTTATGATCCTGACTGTGTTTTGTCTGAGTGTATTTGCACTAATAGGGCTGCAGCTGTTCATGGGCAACTTGAGGAATAAATGCCTGCAGTGGCCTCCAGAAAATTTTACTCTGGAAACAAATATTACTTCCCAGCTAAACAGCACCATAGGTGAAAATGGTACATTGGTTAACTCAACAGTGACTCCATTTGACTGGAAGGGGTACATTGAAGATGAAAGTAAGTGTTGTCAGTGTAATTCTTATTGAAGTGATTTGTGGATGACCCAGTTCTTAGAAATAAGGAAGGGAAAGGATGGTACAATTAGTTAAGATGGAGCTGGAGAAATATTTTTTTCTCTCTCATAGATCTGCTCCAAAGGCCTGCATGGAAGAAGGAAAAAGGAACATGGTCTCTCTTCTCGATACAGCTCTTTTTCTCAGCTCCCTCTGCCAAATCCACATCTCCCCTGAGACGGAAAGGCGTCCAAAGGAGTTCTTAAAATTACTTAATTGTCTTAAACATTTTCCATTCCCATAATCCAAAGCAAGGTCAGCAACAGGCTCCTGTCATTTCTGACAGATGTCAGAGACTTCAGACATTCAGCGAGGATGCCAGAGATGGAGTACTCAGTATTTTCACCATCTACCCATTCTTGTGCTTAACTGTCCTTATTATTAGAAAGGGGTTTTTTTAAGG
This sequence comes from Phalacrocorax carbo, assembly GCF_963921805.1. Lineage (NCBI taxonomy): Eukaryota > Metazoa > Chordata > Aves > Suliformes > Phalacrocoracidae > Phalacrocorax > Phalacrocorax carbo. The sequence goes on along the minus strand of NC_087517.1, from coordinate 21,610,045 downwards.
TCTGATAAAATTTTCTTCTGCAAATTAAGCTCATTTTTCTTATCAACTTCAGCACAGGCATCAAAACTGAATTATTCCCTATCATTAATCACTGCCTCTGAGGTATAGAATCATAGAATTGTTAAGGTTGGAAAAGACCCTTAAGATCATCGAGTCCAACCACTAACCTATCACTGCCAAGTCCACCACTAAACCATATCCTCAAGCACCACGTCTACCCTTCTTTTAAATACCTCCAGGGATGGAGACTCCACCACCTCCCTGGGCAGCCTGTTCCAATGCCTGACAACCCTTTCAGTGAAGACTATTCTTATGTTGCCATGCCCTGTTCTCTCCTCTTTCAGTCTTCTTTCTGTACACTAAGCAACCCAGATCATTAACATTTTTCTCCTACAATTTATTTTCTAGATCTCATCTGGATCTTTTCTTGTCCATAAGCAGCCTTGTACAGTACCCACATCTAAGCCTTTCTCCTCCACGTGAGGCATACTAAGTAGAGAAGAAGGATTATACAGTAGCATAGTAACTTATATTTCTGTTTTGTATATCTTAGACTAGGACTTGCTGCTGTTTGCAGCTGTAACATCATTAACTCCTGTTCACCTTGTGGCCTATCTTCCTTCTGAATCTTTCAGACTTTTACCTCATTGAGTTCCCACTTTGTATTTGCACAGTTCATCGTTCCAGCCTGAACAGCACCCTGTTTTTTCAGACCACCTCTCCAACTGTCCTCGATCTTTTAAATTGTAATTGTTTCCTCAGACTCACCACCACCCTTATCAGATTAGTATCATTTGCATATTTGATAAGTGTTCTCCCATCCTCTAGATTAGTTAAAGCTTGAATAGCAGCAACCTCAGACAAACCTTTTCAGAAGTTGTTTTGATGCACATTTCCATTTTGATAATGTCCCAAAGCATGATTTTCCAACTGGTTTTGCTGATACAGAGTAGTCTGGCAAATAGATCAAAAAATGCATTTCAGTACAGTTAAATGTGAGGCTACAAACCTAAGTTCCCTATCTTAAAAATCAGTGCTGCACAATTCATGTTGAGACAGGTTCACATGCATAAAGACTGTAGTTGAAGGCATACATCATCTCTAACAGCAAAAGTTAATTCTGGAGAGAAATATGAACTAAAGGAGAGACAGAGAAAGAAGGGAAGGGGAAAGGGAAAACTGACCACTGTAGACAGCTGCAAAGAGAAGTGGTGGGGTCCCCAGGTGAGTCTCCTCCCCTGGGTATCCTTTCCAGTGCAGCAGTGATCACTCCATAATACTTTTCCCATAGCAACCATGTATTTTTCATTAGCATCTCCTCAAATTCCCTACAGGTTTTTCCTGCTTACAGTGCTATTAGCACTAATTGGATTGCACTTTGGTCAGGGCAGGTGCTGCACGGCTCCTTGGTTTTTAAGCTCATACATGCATGTTATTAGATTTAACTAATATAAACCAAAAGCTACCAGGAAGGAAAGGAGAGGAGAGGGAGGGGAGAATTTCACACCGGAGACAATTGCTTCCTATGAGTTCCTGCTGCAACAATAATGTGTTTGCAAGTGTAATGTCATGAGAATAACAGCATCATGAAAAACAGCATGAGAGAAAAATAAAAATAGTGCTACAAAGGCTCTAGAAAACTCTTCCACAGCAGCTTACATGAAAGAGTGCAGAGCTGCAACTGAAAAGCAGGATATGGAAATGCAATTGGAGAGCCCTTAGCACTAGAGAGGCCAAGGCACCTAAGGCACTGTGGAGCAGCCAGGACTCTGACAATTTAAGGCTAAAACTCTGCAGACAAAAAGCTGAATAGTGTCCTGTCCACATAAATAAATAATTGACCAGGAAGGCAGTATTACCCCTGTATTTAGCATTACTGCAGTTGCTACTGGAATACTATATAAAGTTCAATTTAGATAGAATGTTGAAAAATTGGAGGATGTTCCAAAAAGAGCAGAATGATTAAAGGGTTGGAAAACATGCTTTATACCAAGATAGACCAGGAGCTCAACCTACTTAGCATATCAAAGAGAAGGTTTAAGGGGTGATTTGATCACAGTTGAGAAAAACCTCATGGGGAACAGAAATTTCATCATAGGCATATCTTTGATCTAGCAGGCAAAGATATAAAAGGTTCAATAGCTGCAAGTTAAAGCCAGACAAATTCCAAATAGAAGTAAGACAGCTTCTAACTGTGATCACACAGCTGATCAATGACTGATAGATTTCCATCTGAATTTCATAAATCAAGATGCAATCTTTTGTGAAAGTCATTTTACTTGAACATATGAATTCACGTAGATCCCATAACACTGGGTATAACATAGTCTAAGCAAAATCTCCTAACGAAGACCTGGACTTCAAGGTCAGACTTAATTTTCTATCTTTTTAAGCAAGAATCTATGAACTCAAACTGTGATTTCATTTGATTTAAAGAAGACTTGAAGCCCCTTGAAAAACAAAGCTGAACTGGAGCAGTAACAGAAAATGCTTTTTTGAATGGCTACTTCACCCTTTGCTATATTTACACAGGATTTTATATGTATTATGACATTTATGATGAAATTATGAATCTTATTATGAAGTTAATAAGCTCATCCTTGCTTACCGGCAGTTTCAAACAGAAAAATTATCTTCTCACAGCTTCCTGGTCTCTTCTTCCAGGTAGGAAGACAGGATACAGAAATGGTTCTTAAACCAGCTGTGTCAAAAAGGCAATAAGAAGGGACTTACCTGGAGCTCAGAGCACTGCAATGGCACTGTCTTTTGTAGGAATTAAAAAAGTTTTTATGCCAATAGTTGTGTTTACTATGCAAAAAAGGCATGTAAGCCCTATTTTTGCCACTGAGCTCATTTAGAGAAACTTTATGTAAGCACTGCTGGCATTAATGATTCAAGTACCCTTTTTTTTTTTTTCCTTTTTCTTTTTCCAACACAGCTGATAAAATCAATGCTAGATAAGTTTAATGCTAGATAAGTTTAAGGTTTTCTTGGCAAAGTTGCCATAAGCAAATTTTTCTGGGAAGTAACATCTCTCAATCTGTTTTGTGAAATAACAATTATTCTCAGTCATTACCCTAGGTTTACCCAAGCAACTGCAAATTCCTTTGAAGTAAAGTGCTCACCTACCAGGGTGTTTTTTTTTCCCATTTTCCAGTTAAATAAAGGGGAGCCAAATGCATACCTTTGATGTAGTGAGGGACTTCTCACATTACTTTGGTAAAATACAATTGAGTGTTTTGCATCTAATAAGGGACAGACCCTTATACTGTTCGGCTTTTGTTATAAAAATTTTCCTATCATAACATATCGAGCATTTGTCACAGTTACGTCAGTGCACTCAGAGACGGCCTGGGTGGCTATTATTCCCTATGGAGCTGGCAAGTACAGCATGCTTACAAAGCACATCTCTGAACCACAGAACTTGAATACAGACCCTATTTCAGCAGTTCAGCACAGCTGATGCAGTACCGATTGTGACCGACTGCTCCATGTAAACTATATCAAGTCAGGTTTGCACTCTCCCAACCAGCTGCTGTGTTCCAGCATGTATTAATCATGATTAGCTGACATAATGCAGAATAAGATTTGCCTCATAGGGGTCAGCTGGGGTCAGCATCACATCAGCTAACTTTATTTACAGCTGTGCTTCAGCACAGTGCAGTTCTGCAGTGCATGCCAGCCCAGAATGACAGCAGCTGTACACAGCTTTGTGCACTTTGCAGAGTACGGAAGATTTCACCCTGTAAAACATAGGTGTATCATTAGATACTGAAACTGCATCCTTCACAGAGTGTCAGAACAAGGTCTACATACAGCTTAAACCCTAACTTTACCACATGGTGAATTTTGCTCACAGAATGGAGAGATGCAGCTGGCTGGGTTACTGTGTCCCTCCTGCAGCAAATCAGTTTGCTGAGCCAGTAGCCTCTGACACCTCCTCAGGCTCAGAATTCATTAGCTTCTGTAGTAACCCTGCTTGGGCAGCAGCTCCGGACCAGACACAGTCAAGTTTAAACTCGGCTGCATTGGTAGCATTTCAAATGAGATAATTTTAAGGGAACCTAACAGGCCAGTTCAATGGAAAAGAAATCCAATGGGGGGTTTAAGTCTTCTCAGGAAGTATAAAAAGTACCACCTTAACTCCAAAGCTGCTGTGCTTCAGAAGTATTGGAAGCTGGGGAGGTGACTGGGGGACTATCATCTTGTCCTGCCCTGTTCTTATGGACATCATGAGGAAACACTATTGGTCTCTGTCAGAAACAGGATACTAGGCTATGTGCTCTGACCCTGTGTAAATTGTGTCCTTAAGTCTATGGCCAAATGGGAGACTGTTCCTACAGGATGAAGCTCCTCCTGTGATAACTCTTCCAAAATCAAAAGCTTAGCAACTGTAGGCGTCCGCTTTGAGGGGAAAAAGGAAAGCACTTAAGGATACGGTCAAAGTGAATCTTAATAGCACAACATTTTGCACATCATCTCTTTAGTCTTCTAAGAATAGAGAGGTCAATGTCTTTGCTGTTTAAACTATCTAAAATGTCCTTTAAATACAGGATCACTATACAGATTATGGGATGATTGGCTACAGGGTGAATTGGTGGAATTTACCAGATTTCTCTTTCCTAAGGTGATCAATAATTTTATCATATACTTGTGACTACCTTCACAAGTTGGTGATTGTTGCAATAATTCTGTCTGAGTTAAATTTAGATGTATACCAGGGCTTTTATACCAATCAGCAGGCTAATTGCAGTGTGCACACACCTGTAACAGAGCCATTGGAAGCCAAGTAGTTTTTTTCAGAGCTCACATATTAGATAACTGTCACAAGTGTTTGTAACTGACAAAGTGGAACCCTTGGCAATGCTGATCAGAAAGTTTGAAATAAATTATCACTTTTTTTTCCAGGTACAATTTAATTATTATAATAAATAACTGTACAATATAATTTCACTAAGTGTGATTTAGTTCAGTGATCAGACTGAAGGGAGAATTGTACACTTTATCTACATCCAGCTGCATTTGACAGGATTTTTAGCACATTTTGTCATTTTAACAGTAAGTGCTGTGAGCGATAGCACTTACTGCAATTCATATTGTCATTTACTCTAAAGTTACGTTTCTGCTGAAAAAATAATCCTGCTTGTTTAAAATTCCATCTGAAATCAACTTAACACTTTTAAAGTGGGACTATTTATTTCATAGAGCTGTAAGAAAACTTCCCTATTCAGAATTTTATAATTTTTAAAAAATTCTTTTCTAAACAGGTCATTTTTATTTTCTGGAAGGGCAAAACGATGCTCTGCTTTGCGGAAATAGTTCTGATGCTGGGTAAGACCAAATTTCATCATATTATTGCACCATGTAAAAATTAGACCCATGTTCTTTAGACATGCAGTGGGAAGGGGAGCTATATTTTGAGTGACCACTTTCTTTCACATAAGAAATACTAGGATTTTACACTGGACTGAGGATTCGGGTACTGGTCAGAGCTCTGTCAATTGGTTAGATGAGTGTAGTCTTTTCATGAACGAATCAGTAATTTGGAATTAGTGTAGCTCCTGCCTGGATAAGAAGTAACAGACATTGCAGCTGCAAAGCGCATATGCTCCAGCTGTGCATATGAGTACTCATTGGCTCAGACAGTAGAGAACACTGACGTTGACTTTAATGTTACAACATCAGTAATTTAAAAAATTATTTGGAATATTATGTTTTAGAAGCTTAGATTAAACTTTTGGCACTAATTTTTATGTGTGTTTCGTGCTTAATTTTTCTAGTGTCCTTTAAAATAATTTTCTATTAAAAATCACAACTGCTATTGTTTCTAGTCTAATTAACCGAAGAGAAATCCACTTTTTAATCTTAATCTTCTCCTGGATATTCCAGGTAATAATATTAAAATAGCTAATAAGGTAACACGCAGTCTGTCTTTGTAGGCAGTGCCCAGAAGGATATACATGTGTGAAAGCTGGTAGAAACCCCAATTATGGCTACACAAGTTTTGATACCTTCAGCTGGGCTTTCTTGTCACTATTTCGCTTGATGACTCAAGACTTCTGGGAGAACCTTTATCAATTGGTGAGAATTTTAAAATGCAAAATAGATGAAATATATTTGGACCAATAATGCAAGAGACCTAAAATCCATTTTCTTATGTTATCTGAATTTTAACAATATGAAAACCAGAACTTTTGTTAACCTATTCTTGCTTATAAATGTATTCTTATTTCCAGACACTACGTGCTGCTGGGAAAACATACATGATATTTTTTGTTCTGGTGATTTTTCTGGGTTCTTTCTACCTGATCAACTTGATCTTGGCTGTGGTCGCCATGGCCTATGAAGAACAGAATCAAGCAACCATGGAAGAAGCAGAACAGAAAGAGGCAGAATTTCAACAGATGCTGGAACAACTGAAGAAGCAACAAGAAGCAGCTCAGGTATAATTTGTGGTGTAGTAAAGCAGAGGGGTATGGAAGTAATTTTCCTAGAGATATTCACCTTCTGCTTTCTGAGTTTGGAGCTATAAAACATCCTATTGGGTTTTCAACAATAGAGCTAGCTCAGAGGTTTTCTATTCTGCACTAAATATACTGTACTGTGAATGATCCAGGCATAATCAAGAAGTAATATTCAAAACTAGGATACATTATTCACGATGGTTTTCTTCATCTAGTGCTATTAATACAGTCTGTTAGACTTCTGCATTTAAAAGCTACTCATGAAAGATGGAAGAGGCTATGATCAACACATATCTTGAGTCAACTGAGTAATAAAAATTAGAAAAAAAACTAGGGAGAGCATATCCTATGGAAAGTGTTAAGATCCAGGGCATTTGGACTGGAAATTCTGTAGAAGTAAGTTAAAAAACAAACCCAAACACGATTTCATTGTTTGTTTAGTGACACAAATTCATTTTGCAACATGGCAGGCAGCAGCGGTGGCAGCAGCAGCAGTAACAGCATCTGCAGAGTCCAGGGAGCCCAGCGCTGGGGGAGAAGCAGAAGGAGTCTCAGAAAGTTCCTCAGAGGCATCAAAATTGAGCTCAAAGAGTGCAAAAGAGAGGAGAAATAGAAGGAAAAAAAGAAAACAGAAAGAACAGTCTGGAGGAGAGGAAAAAGATGAAGATGAATTTCACAAGTCTGAATCAGAAGAAAGCATCAGAAGGAAAGGTTTCCGATTGTCTATTGAAGGCAATAGACTGACATATGAAAAGAAGTATTCTTCTCCACATCAGGTATTGCAAATAGTTATTTTTAGTAGAAGCATACATTTAAAGCATCATTGGATGTTACAAAACTACTTTAGTCCTCCTGGTACCATAATATGATGCTACTGCCTAAAAACTTTGTTTTTGCTAGTGCTTGAGAGAAAGTGCTATAGCTGCTAGATTATCTTGTAAAGAACAACAGTAACCTCATATCCCTACTCTTGCAATAAGATTGTTTAACAAGCATATTAAAATATTCTCTGGCTGATTCTCTAGGGGTTTTTTAAGAGTGATTACATACTATCTAGACTTATTAAAATGCTACAGTATTTTTCCATTATGATACCCTCATATTTTCCTTCTGCTTCGATCATGTTTGGAGGTTGGTTCAGTATGTGCAGGATGCTGTATACATGAAAGAATGTGCATGTACTCCCTTTTTTGCCTGATGGGTATTGTGCAATTACTCTGCTCAGCAACTCTAACTGGCATTAGGAGAAAGGAGTGCTCAAAATTGTTTTTGTCTTAAGAATCCATGAAGAATGGTATTTTAATCTGCAAAATATAAATATAATGAAATACATAAAACAATGTCACAGCAGTATTTAGCTTCTGGGAAAAACAGTTACTCTCATATAAGAAAAAAAACCCAACTATGTTATCTTAATAACAATGTTAAGTTTGAAGGTTTCGGCTAATAATCACAAATTTTGTTTACCCGCAGTCTTTGCTGAGCATTCGCGGCTCCCTGTTTTCTCCAAGGCGCAACAGCAGGACAAGTCTTTTCAGCTTCAGAGGTAGAGCAAAGGATATAGGATCAGAAAATGACTTTGCTGATGACGAGCACAGCACATTTGAAGACAATGATAGCAGAAGAGATTCTCTCTTTGTGCCGCGCAGACACGGTGAACGGCGCAACAGTAACATTAGTCAGGCCAGTAGGTCATCCAGGATGCTGGCAGTGTTTCCAGTGAATGGGAAGATGCACAGCACTGTGGATTGCAATGGGGTAGTTTCCCTGGTTGGTGGACCATCTGTTCCTACATCGCCTGTTGGACAGCTTCTGCCAGAGGTGATAATAGATAAACCACCTACTGATGACAATGTAAGAAAGTTTTAAATAGCTTAGGCATCGTGGCTTTTTCTTACTGCACCAGCCAGTGTTTTCTACAGAATGGAACCCTTGGCAATGCTTCCTGGTTGGTTAAGCTGTGAATGCTCCTGCATCTTGTAAAATCTTTAATAAATAAAACAGCTGATATAGGTTTGCAACCTAAGCATTTACTTACAAATATTCTCATAACTAACAAATGCAATTCGCAGTTTCCAAGTAATAAAATAATAACTTACTTACACATTCATAAAAGCACTATGCTTTACTGTATTACTGGGCTATACTTTTGCTGATCTAAAGGTCCATCTGGCTATGGTCTGCAAAATCATGGATACTATACAACTGAAAATAGTATACAAAAATATTATCATATAACTGCAATCAATATAACGCTGCTATTACCGCTTTCTCAAAATTAGCATTATTAGTTAATTTTGACAACATTCTTCCTTATCAGCTCCATTAAAATTGTAAGGAAGTTGTCAATTCTTTATTATCATTTATTTCTCATTCCTAAATGTTTTCCATCGATTGCTGGTGGAGTTCTGTAGTGTAGATAACAAATAGTTAATTGGAAGATCACAATTCAATTCATATTTCCAAAAATACAAATATCCGTGTGAACATATGTACAGCACATATTGCTGCCATTCTTTTACCGTATACAAGGAAAGAGAAGATGTCTCAAAAAAATTTCGTGCTTAGTTCAAAGTTGTCTACTCACATTACTAAAAAAATACTAGCATGAGGAAGCATGAGTAAGTCAGAATTTTCTTACTTTCTACAGTTTGCCTAGGGGAAAAAACTATTAACTTATAAACCCCAGAATATTCTGTCAGCAGGAGCAAGCTAAAAAATTAGAGTTTGCAAAAAATTTTATACAATATTTTGAACTCAATACTTTCCCATTTATTTAAATCAATTTTCATAGCTTGAAGGAAAGAAATGCAAAAGTTAAGTAAATAAACTCTCTCTCAGTCTTGAACAGTAGGGAACTATTGTTTCATAGCTGTTAAAAATTATATAAAAGATACTAAAAAGTAAGAAAAGTCTGACATGATAAAAATTGAAGTGCACGAAGCACGTATCCAAGCTAAGACATTAATAACAGGATCCTATACAGTATTTCCTTATCTTATTACTCCAACATGGCCTCACCTATTATTGTTCTCTGTTTAGGGCACCACTACAGAAACAGAAATGAGGAAGAGAATATCAAGCTCTTTCCATGTTTCTATGGACTTCCTGGAAGATCCAGCTTTAAGAGAAAGAGCCATGAGTATTGCTAGCATCCTCACAAACACTGTGGAAGGTGTGTGCTATGCATAGTTTAATATTTAATCCCTGTTTTTTTCAATGGACCTCTGAAAACTTGAGTTGAAACTTAAAAACTGATTTAAACTAGTTTAATTAACCATCCCAGAAATGGACATATAATTATCAGTAAACTCAAAGCTCTTTATTCATTAAGGTTCTTACACAAGTAAGCATTGAAGTCATTACATAAGTAAGCATTTCTATCTGATTGTTTTGCCACCATCTACCTTATGTGGTCATCAGGACTACAGAGATAAGTACGATGGTCAAAACTGAATGGATGCTTATGCATATTAATCAAAAATGTATTATTGGCCAAAAAAGGCCACTGAACATTTTCGAATATATACAACCATTGTCAAAATATATATGAATTTTTAGCAGTTATATTTATTCAGTTACTCTTTAAAGAAGTGCTATTCTAGGTGATAAAAATGTGTTTTTCTTGAACTAGGAATGAAGATGATATTGAAAATTTTTACCTAAACACCACAAATTTAAAAATAAAAATTTTTACATAATAGGTCAGTACATGGGAGGAACAGGCTGAAGTGTAATCAAGGAACAATAAAATACATAATATGAATTGATGCATAAATTGATACTGTTTGGAATAGTGATCGGAATACAAAGAAGTTGTGCTTGCTAGATAAGATTTGAAGAAAATAAATACATTTTCTAAGAATTTTAAAAAACTTTCTTGAAAAGCCCTGTAAAAAAGTATAAACGGCACACTTATAGGAAGTTAATCAGTACCAGTTTAGACCGACAACTTGGCTGGTATAGTTCATACAGAATTGAGGAATGTTAGAGCAATCATGTGGTTACTGGTATGAACTTTCTTTTCCCACAGAACTTGAAGAATCAAGACAGAAATGCCCACCATGTTGGTATAAATTTGCAAATATTTTCTTGATCTGGGACTGCAGTCCACATTGGTTAAAAGTAAAACATATCGTCAACTTAGTGGTAATGGACCCATTTGTTGACCTGGCTATTACAATTTGCATTGTTTTAAATACACTCTTCATGGCTATGGAACATTATCCAATGACCGATGAATTCAATAACGTACTTTCAGTTGGAAATCTGGTAAGTTGGTTGGGTCTTTATGTTCGTGATTTGGAAGGATGTCTTAAATAACTGAAAGAAGGAGTTTTAACAGCTTTTTTTTTTCCCCCTACTCTTTAGAAAGTAGATTTATGGGACATTTACTGGCCTCCAGATACGACTCTATCAGAACATTTTTGGAAGTTTCACTGTCAACCCTGCCTCACATAACTTAGGATACAGTAAAAGCAAGATATTGCAGTGTTCTGCTAAGCCAAATTACAAATTTTTAAAGTGGCACCAGTGCTACATTAAGTAAAGTCTGTCTTAAACAGAAGTTGATTTGTCTAACTACTAAACCAGGAAATGCATTGCTTCCTTGAAAAAGACACTATGGAAATAAACATAGTGTTACTTCTTCAATCTATACAATATAAATCTTTAAATTATTAATGTGTTTTTAATCACTCTGTTTCCTAGCCACAGGTTTACAATAGCTAAAAGAGACATTTGGAAGCATTTTTAGAATTTTAGTCTGTAAAAGACTTTTTATGTGGCTGTATGGATTGTTTTATTTATATATTTTATGTAAAATTATTAAAAATATCCTGCAGTACTTCTTCCTCTTATAGTTTTTATATTTTTTATAATCAGATAATTAGTAAGATATCTTTTCCTCATGTTGTCAACTATATTTTCTCCCTTCTACTTCAAAAAAGATAAATTATTAAAGAATTCAGAAGTTAATTTTTTGTAGCTCTGATGCTTTTGAACTGACAGGTTTGATCACATAGAAGTATCTGCAGCTGCAGTCCTACTTTGCGTCTTATTTTAAGAATTGATTTCTTATAACAGGATTTTTAATAATCTTTGTTTTATAATGAGGAAAAAATATCTCAGGTCATGTAAATAGCTACAGGATTTAGAAGGGAGAATTAATAGATAAATGTGTAGCTGGTTTTTATATACTTAAAGGAAACTTTGAATCTGAGTTTCCTAGTAAAGTGTAAAATCTTGTATTGTAGCAATTTAGGTTTGTTTTGCCACCAGGAAAATGCCATATAAATCTTGGTGTACATCTGACTACAAAGGCAGTGCGAGAGAACCTGGCTGTAAGAACCATGCTCTTCCAGTCTCAGGCTCCCTGACATAAACCCTGTCAGGGTTTGCCTACTCCAGTAGTTCCACTTTAAAGCTCCTTAAGAACCTCACCACCCTGACCTTTAGGAACCTAAGTCAGTGTTCAAACTGTATTTTACTTATTCCTACCTCTTCCTCAATGATTGTAATCCTGTAGCTTAAAAAATAGTAACCTTCACCTCTCTGGTGTTTATATCTGGAATGTATTTAAAGATAGTAATAAAATGCATTGGTGTTCCTAGGCAGAGAAAATCAAACTCTTCTTGCCATCTCCTGATTATCCCAGTTAGATTATTCTCTTTAGCTGTCCCATTTTCTGTTCAGCTTGCTTGAAAATGGGTTATCAAAACCAGAATGAAAATAATTCAGACCAGGGATCAGGCAGTCTTTAACAGTGGCTTTAGTAAATTCCTATCCTACAGGAAATTCTTCTAAGTCTTCTCTCAAAGCTACAAAGGGTCACTGCCTTGGTGGCTCTTAAATATGATTCCTATGTCATTCAGCATAGCATCCCATGATGATAAAATATTACCAGCAATATCATGTTTAAAATGCATTCTTAAATGCTCTTTCATTCCTGACGTTAAAGTGATTGAGCCAATCAACTTCACTGAACTTACTGGCAACACCCAGTTAGAAGTTCCTCAGCTTCAGCAAATTGTTGTATCTCAGTCGATCCCCATCTGGTATAAATAATTTTACTTCTGTTGAATTGAATGAGATTATGGCAGGTTATACCAGCAAAGGAGCTTCCCCTCTGGAGTCTTAGATTTGGCCTCATTCATGCTGCTGTATGATGTAATTAGTATACCAAGAAAGATTTTATACCATGTAATTTCTTGGAAAGCATTCTGGTTTATGTTGTGAAAATCAAATTTGGGATATTTTTTCTACAGTACATGAGAAAGTCCATATCCTGATAGAGCTGAAATTGGATTATAAATGTTAGAAACCAGAAGTTTTTGTAATTTGTTTAGTACTAAATTTAATTAATTGAAAAAATTACTTGGTTTGTATGGCACTCGTTCAGGGAAGGTGGGCATAATAAATCACTACAGTACCCTGAACTATTTTTAAGTATCAGTTTTGGATAAAATATTGATTGAACTAAAAACCTAGACAACAGCTAAATCTGTAATATTATATTTCACAATGAAATAACACACTGCATTTTGCATTCAGGTCTTCACTGGAATCTTCACAGCAGAAATGTTTCTCAAGATAATTGCAATGGACCCTTACTATTATTTCCAGGAAGGGTGGAATATTTTTGATGGTTTTATTGTAACCCTTAGCTTGGTTGAGCTTGGTCTTGCAGACGTAGAAGGACTCTCAGTTCTTCGATCATTCAGATTGGTAAATATACATCAATTGCACTGATCTTTCAATGGGGCTTCACTGAAATAATATATTTTTTTGCCTTAAAAATTTGCTTGATGTTTGTCATGATACTGATCCTGACTCTCTTATTAGTACAAATCCTTATTACTTGCCGTATCTTACTGGGAATTGATAGAGATCCAAACAGAGACAGCAATGGGTGCCCTGGGCCTATTTCCAATGTATTTATTGTATATACACACTTTAAACCTCCTGCTGTGCAGAAACAAATGGACTCACTAGATGTGTTGTGTTCTGATTGGCATCACAGGAATAGATCTGCTCTACAAATACCCATAGAAAAGTGGCCCAGATGATTTTAACAGATGAAACCCTAGACTTTAAATTCCATCTAATATGACCAAAAGCTTCTTTGGCCTTCAGTAAAAGCTATGCTTTAAGGATATCAAGCTCTAACTTCACAAAATTTTGTTGACTGAACCTTCCATCTTCATACTTTTAGACAAGAGGATACCCTCTGAACAGTCATACTCAGGGCATCTTTTGCAGTAATATCCTTCCACAAATTAACTTTAAAATATCTTTGTGTCTTTCTTGCTGATTGTCCTAACAATATTTTTCTTTTCTTCCAGTTACGAGTTTTCAAATTGGCAAAGTCTTGGCCAACTCTAAATATGCTGATTAAAATTATTGGCAACTCAGTGGGGGCTCTAGGGAATCTGACCCTGGTGCTGGCCATCATTGTGTTCATTTTCGCTGTGGTTGGGATGCAGCTGTTTGGGAAAAACTACAAGGAATGTGTCTGCAAAATCGCAAGTGACTGTGTACTTCCACGCTGGCACATGCAAGATTTTTTTCACTCTTTTTTGATTGTGTTTCGAGTACTGTGTGGAGAATGGATAGAAACAATGTGGGATTGCATGGAGGTTGCTGGCCAAGCCATGTGCCTTACTGTCTTCATGATGGTCATGGTGATTGGAAACCTAGTGGTATGTAATCAAAGCATTAGCAAAAAATTATTTAGTAATAGCATGGGCTCAGTCCTAAAATGAACTAAGTGCTCTGGCTCTGTTTCAGCAAAGCACTTAAGCAGGTGTTTTCATGCAATGCTTAAAGTTAAGCTCAAGAGCTTTTTTGGATTGAGAACAAAGTATTTTGCAATATCAAAATCCTAAGAATATTAGAGCAAGCACTTAGTTACGTTCTTAATTTGTCTTTTGGCTCTTTGTAAATATTTTGTGCTTCAAATAATTTTAGCTTATGGGCTTTTTTATAAATCGTTTGCTCTGGATGTTTTTATTATTTATCCTGTATGATTAGTCACCTAAATAATCTAAGTTCTGCTGTGTGATGGGATAAATTAAACTTTTTATTGATGCTGAATAGCAAATCTTTTATCTCTGTTTTTAGATTTTAAGATTTTGCACCAAAATATTTCAATAGTGTGGGGATTTAAAAACCCATTTACAGATATTAGTCAACTGTAGGAATACTTTTGAATAAGCAAAATTTTAAAAACCCAGTTTTTTATGAAGAGAAAAAGTTTTGAGGGTAATTTTCTTTGGTTATTGTGAATTATTGGGATTTCAGTCTTCGATGTTGCTAATATAACAGTTTGTAACAAAACAAATGTTCTTTGTTGGGATAAAGTCTAGAACCTCCTTTTTTTTATCTTTCTGCAGGTACTGAACCTATTTTTGGCCTTGCTCTTGAGCTCATTTAGTGCAGACAACCTTGCCGTGACAGATGATGACAATGAAATGAATAATCTCCAAATTGCTGTAGCACGAATGCAGAAGGGCATAGATTATGTGAAAAGAAAAGCACGTGAATTCATCCAAAAAGCTTTTGTTAAAAAACAAAAAGCTTTAGATGAAATCAAACCACTTGAAGATTTGAATAACAAAAATAGCTGTATTTCTAACCATACAGTGGAACTAAGCAAGGACCATGACTATATTAAAGATGCAAATGGGACGACTAGTGGCATAGGCACAGGTAGCAGTGTGGAAAAATACATAATTGATGAAAGTGATTACATGTCATTCATAAACAACCCAAGCCTCACTGTGACAGTGCCCATTGCTGTGGGTGAATCTGACTTCGAAAACCTAAACACAGAGGAATTTAGTAGTGAATCAGACCTGGAGGAAAGCAAAGAGGTATTCAGATATTTTGTGCATCTCTCTGATCTTTTGACCATTTTTTCTTTTTTTTCAGCATAAGCCAGTGTATTCAGTTTTTGATCACTTCTTATTTTGACACTTCTTTGTACATGGGCAGAAATGAGTGTATAAAGGAGGGTTTAATTCTTGATGAACAAAAGTGAGAGAAAGGGTTAAAATTTACAGTCTCCGAGAGGAGATAAGAGGCCGGGCAATGGGAGACCAAACTAACCTATAAAAACTGTTTGTAGTCCATATGGTAGTTACATCAAGTGGTAGAGCAGGGCAGTGCCTTAGCCACAGCCTTATTCCACCAGAAACTTTTGTTTGCCTCCTGTAACAAGGATCCATTGAGGTGTGTCATACATCATCTCTCTGCCACTCAAAAAAAAAAACCCTCTATGGGATTTTTTTGTGATAAGGTGTAAACCAGAAAAAATAGAGATATTTTATCTATTTCCTTTAGACACTGAAATTCTTTCAGATTTTAATATTGTCAGCTCTTCTAAACCTAGATTCCCATAAAAAGAAGTTTTAACCATAAGCACTTCAAATTCACTTTGTTGTTAAAACTGAAAAATAGTATCAACAGAAGAAAATATTTCATGTTGCTAAGGGAATGCCAAAGCAGGTTACAGATATAAAGCCTTGTTGAGAACTGTGTTTTTAAATAACATTTAAGGCTATAACTATTCCTTTACATGTCTTTGGGTCTGTGGCTATTTTAATAAATTAATTTAAATTGATTTGATAACATAATTTGGAAAACAACTACACCCTCAGTGACTTAGTTTCTTAATATTTTAGTCAAATCAGAAAATTTTCTATTCAGACACTTAACAAAATTAGTTTTCTGACTTGAGGAACCTCAATCTTAAACTAGCTAGTTTCCATTCTGGTAGCAAGCCAGCTTCTTTGTGGGATAGGTCATCTTCCCCCACCACTGTTGTATTGCTAACAGTACTTTAGACACCTAATTATAGGCTAGCTGAATTCTGTGCTGCTGTCATTTCAGTGTGCATAAGACCTCTAGTGTTCTCAGCAAAAATCCAGTGTTAAGCTAAGTGCAATCTTTGGCTCCTCCTCTGAGAAAGTAGACCTGTACAAAACAGCCTCTCCCTCTGGCAACCTCTTTCAGGCACAGTGTTGTTCCCATTCCCCAATTAGTATCTGAAGCATTAATATTTCTTTTCCTGTTAAATATTCACCAAAATATCTTATAACTTGGCTTTGACTTAAGCTTCTGAACCACTGCCACAAGAGGGATTGTAAGAATATGCTTAAGCACATTATGAACTTGCCCCAGCATGAAGAATTTTTAAATAGAACAACATTTAAACAAAGATTGACTGAAGAAAAACATCAACTGGTCATCTGCTCTCCCCACAACTACCTTAATGCTGGCCAGGCCAGTCCAGTCTTCTAACCCATCATAGAGCAGGCAGTCAAATGGAGTGACACAAGCTGGTTATGACTGACCAGTGGGGAATAGATTCAGTTTAGGAAAGATTTCTGTAAATGTGCTGCTACCTGTAGGGCCAGCGTTACCTTTTATCCCATTGAGAAAGTACTATGACATTTCTGACTTGTGAAAGACAGCTTGTGAAAGACCAGCTCTGTAACACAGTCTTATATGGAAAATCCATTGATCAGTCCTGGTTTGTTTTTGAGTCCAACTACTTATTTTATATTGACTGTTATTATAATGGGACTATAGAAAAGAATTTATAAATACCAGAACAGCAGACCCTTTGAATTAGCTGAGTTTTTGATGAGAACCCACTTACAAAAGACTGCAGGGGTTCTCTACTTCTCAGGCCAGAGGGCACTAACAGGCTAGTTCCAGCCGGCTTCAGACCATACTGAGTTTTTAAGCACCATTCCTGGAGTTTTACAGTGCTGTCCAAAATCCTTTTTTGCTGATTGGGTCACCTCTAAAACCTGGGGGTTTCTGAGGGGGTTTTGTTTGATTGGTTTGGTTTTCAGCTGAGTACTATTTTGTCCCTTAGCAAAGTAACAAAGTAACAAATTAATAACCTTAAAATTATAAATTACACTGTTAATTTCAAAGTGCTTAATTTTACTGTGCAAAAAGTAACTGACAGTAATATTACATAAAATCTGCTTCTTAGGAGAAAATAGAGAAATAGAATGAAAAGGGTTTTTTTCCAGAAATCACAGAATCATAGAATGGTACGGGTTGGAAGGGACCTCTGGGGATCATCTTGTCCAACCCTCCCTGCTTGAGCAGGGACACCCAGAGCAGGGAGCACAGGAACACGCACAGGCAGATTTTTAATGTCTCCAGGGAAGGAGACTCCACAGCCTCCCTGGGCAGCCTGTGCCACTGCTCTGGCACCCTCACAGGAAAGAAGTTTTTCCTCAGGTTTAGCTGGAACCTCCTGTGTTCCAACTTGTGCCCATTGACCCTTGTCCTGTCATTGGGCACTAATGAAAAGAGCCTAGTCCCATCGTCCTGACACCCACCCTTTAGATATTTATAGGTATTGATGAAATTCCCCCTCAGTCTTCTCTTCTGCAAGCTGAACAAACCCAAGTCTCTCAGCCTTTCCTCATAAGGGAGATGTTCCAGTCCCCTGATCATCTTGGTAGCTCACTGCTGGACTTGCTCAAGCAGTTTCATGTCCTTCTTAAACTGGGGGGCCCAAAACTGGACACAGTACTCCAAACGTGGTCTCACTATGGCAGAGTAGAGGGGGAGGATAACATCTCTTGACCTGCTGGCCACACTCCTTTTAGTGCAGCCCAGGATACCATTGGCCTTCTTGGCCACAAGAGCACAGTGCTGGCTCATGGTCAACTTGTTGTTCACCAGCACTCCCAGGTCCCTCTCAACAGAGCTGCTTTCCAGTAGATCAGCTCCAAACCTGTACTGGTGCATGGGGTTGTTCCTCCCCAGGTGCAGGACCTTGCACTTGCTCTTGTTGAATTTCATGAGGTTCCCCTGAGTCCAGCTCTCCAGCCTGTCCAGGTTTCGCTGGATGGCAGCACAGCCTTCTGGTGGATCAGCCACTCCTCCCAGCTTGGTATCATCCGCAAACTTGCTGAGGTTACCCTCTATCCCATTATCCAGGTCATTGATGAATATGTTGAACAGGACTAGACCCAGCACAGACCCCTAGGACCCACTAGTGACAGGCCTCCATCCAGACTCTGCTCCATTGATCACGACCCTCTGAGTTCTGTTGTTGAGCCAGTTCTCAATCCACCTCACTTTCCACTCATCCAGCCCACACTTCCTTAGCTTGCCTGTGAGGATGCTATGGGAGACAGGGTTGAATGCTTTACTGAAGTCAAGATAGACAACATCGACTGCTCTCCCTTCATCAACCCAGCCAGTCATGCCATCAGAGAAGGCTGTCAGGTTGGTCAAGCATGAGCTTCCCTTGGTGATTCCATGTTGACTGTTTCTGATAACCTTCTTATCCTCTACATGCCTGGAGATGACCTCCAGGATGAACTGCTCCATCACCTTTCCAGGGATGGAGGTGAGGCTCACTGGCCTATAGTTCCCCAGGTCCTCTTTCTTGCCCTTTTTGAAGATGGGAGTGACATTTGTTTTCCTCTAGTCCTCGGGCACCTCTCCTGTCCTCCATGACCTTTCAAAGATGATGGAGAGTGGCTCAGCAAGAACATCTGCCAACTCCCTCAGCACTGGTGGGTGCATCCCATCAGGGCCCATGGATTTGCAAGGATCCAGTTTGCATAGGTGATCTCTGACCCAATCCTTCTCAATCGATGGTAAGTCTTCCTTTCTCCAGATTTGTCCTCTCTTCTCTGGGGGCTGAGATGCCTGAGGGCCAGCCTTAGCAGTAAAGACTGAAACAAAGAAGACATTCAGTAACTGTGCCTTCTCTGCATCCTGTGTCACCGAGGTCCCTTCCTTGTTCAGCAGTGGGCCCACTGTGTCCGCAGTCTTCCTTTTACTGCTGATGTATTTAAAGAAGCCCTTTTTGTTATCTTTGACATCCCTCGCCAGATTTAATTCCAAGTGGGCTTTCCTCATCATATCTCTGCATACCCTGACAACATTCCTATATTCCTCCCAAGTGGCCAGTCCCTTTCTCCACATACTGTGAACCTCCCTCTTCCATTTGAGTTTCTCTAGAAGCTCTTTGCTCACCCATGCGGGTCTCCTGGCTCCTCTGCCTGACTTCTTCCTCCTGGGGATGCACCGATCTTGAGCTCAGAGGAAGTGGTCCTTGAATACTGCCCAGCTCTCTTGGACCCCCTTGACTTCTAAAGCCCTAGCCCATGAGATTCCTCCTAGCAGGTCTTTGAAGAGGCCAAAGTTGGCCCTCTTGAAGTCCAAGGTTGAAAAAGCTTTGTAAAAGTTTTGAAAAGTATTTTCAAAATTACTTTGAAAAATGATAAATAATACTGCAAAGGATGATTTGTGAAAAATTGATTACTAGGAATATACACTATTTTTCTAAAAACTCTGCAATGTAATTGTGCAAAAATCTTCTATAAATTGGTTCTTGTGACAAATAATGACAGAGCCTGAAACAGGATACATCAACCCATTTTCCTGATAACATTGAAACATTGTTCTTCCAACCTCTATAGTCACCACAAGATGAAATTAACTAAAAACTGGCAACTTAAAATAATTCAGATTTTATTAAGCTCCATGCAACTCAGTGTCAGTGAGTCCTGGAACTATTACTGAAAAATGGACTGGCTCCTGCTATAGTAAGAGTTCTGTTATTAGAGTTTGGGGATCTTTTTGTCCTCAATATCAAAAAGCCTGCTGCAACCTAGCATTGATAAATATATGTTGCATTTATTCCTTTTTTTTTTTTTTACCTCTACATCCTTAACATGTTTCCTTCACAACTTTTACCCAACCTCTATCCATGATACCGAACAGTGAGACTGCAACCAGGTCCCAGCTGCATGTTACAACGCTTTGCGAATTTTTAGGCTAGGATTAGCTTAAGGGAATTCAGTTTTTTAAAATTTTGTTTCCACCTTCCACTCCTCTCTCTTCACGCTCATCATGTTATCGATAATCTGATTAGGTTATAAAACACAATCTCATGTTTTATTGGCCATCTTTAATCTACCTCAGCTTTATTGTATGCAGCTTCTGCTTCACTGTAAGCTAGAATTTCAGCAATTTTAATCTGGGCTTGCTGACCTCTAAAGTATGGCCTTCTCTGCTGATCAGTGCTTTTTCCTCTCATTCCTCTGAGCTACCACCTCATTTATATAGCTATGTTTAGGCTCTTACCTGCTTTTCAGTAGACGCTACAGATTTCTGCATATATATTTAAGTTTCATTATTTCTGTGTAGGTCAAGAGATCATTGCCACTTATGGCTACTTATGGTCATAAATCTTTGCAGGCTTAGCATAATTATTCATATTTTTCAGTTTAAAGCATAATTTTGTTTAAAACCTTATATATCACTGATACACCTTCTAGTTAATGGATCCATACAATGCAGAAGGAAAACCAGACTGTACAAATTTCATCTATGTTTGTCAGCAATTTATTTATGATGAATACTAGAACATTCAAAAACATGGCAGAATTATTTATTACTCTGAGAACAATATTTGCCTTAACAATATATACTGGGCATTTGTGATGCTTTTTGTTTTCCTTTACAGAAGTTAAATTCATCTAGTTCATCTGAAGGTAGCACAGTTGATATTGGACTTCCTGCAGAAGAGCAACCAGAAGCTGAACCTGAAGAAGCCCAGGAACCAGAGGCCTGCTTCACAGAAGGTGTTTGGAACAAAAATACTAATAATACTTATTAATGAAATACGGAATAATTATCTATTTAAACTAAGTATTAATATTAATGTATGGAATTACTTTTTTGTTAATGTTTGAACTATGATTATTAGCAGTAGTACTTTTAGACCATAATTTCCCATATGGATACTGATACCACAATTATACTATGTATCACATAAACAATTAAGAAGACATTTTATCATAAATTTATCATTATTTTGAAAATAAGAAAAATATATTACTAAAAGCTTTATTTTAGTACAAACCTGTACATTCTGAGTTTAGTTACAGTCTCCTAGATAATAAAATAATGCACTATTTTTATACCACTCTTCATAGATATCTACCAAAGTGCTTTATAAAGTATACTTTACTGAAGCAGCTGTTGAGTCGTAAATTAAAATCCACACCTGGACGGTTTTGTGCAAAATGCTAAATGAAACTGCTACAAATTAGCGAATAGAGAAGGAAGAGCCTCTGTGTGCCACCTGGGGCAAGAACAGTCTCACCTGGTAGATTCATTAATCTTTCAGGCTTCCTTCTATCGGCCCTTTTGCACAACTTAACAAAACAAGAATCTGGTCATAAGCTTTATTTGCAAAGGCATTTCCTTGTGAGAAACCTGGATGTGTGCATGTAAAGAAGGTGGGGAAAGGAATAGTTTTAAAACAGTAATGTAAGGATACAAACGCCATTTTTGGTATCTGTAAGCAAAAGTCAGAACTTGGAAAGTAAATGCTATCGTCAGTGCTGGGATTGGTTATTTCTGGACATGATAACAGACGTTTCTTTAGACATTTACACTGAACTAGTAAGAAGGAGTACTGTAACAGACTTTGATTTGGCAAAGAAAATACCATTACTGGTTACTAGTATTTTTCTACCTAAATGAAAGAAGAAATGAAATCAAGTCAGCAGCTAAATCATAAAAGCTTAAATAAATTAAGGGCACAAGTTAGAGAAGGTAGCTGGTACTGAAAAGCTCAGAACTCAGATATGAGGCTTAGAAATTTTTAATACAATAAATGCAACATTGTCTGAATTTAGCATCCCAAACAACCGAAAGCACAAACTGTGTGCACTGTATTGAGCACTTAGTTCTTGATGAGAAATACTTTCTTCTCACTCGTTCATTTAACTGTAAATTCCAGTTGTCTCTGTGTTAAATTGTTTTGCTTTGGAGAAAAAGAAGGTCACCTAGGTGAAAATCTATTAGATTTTTACTAAATAGTACAGCTTCTGGAAAGGCAGCATTGTATCGTTAACAGAATGCACAACCAAAACTAATGCAATTCAACAAAATATCTTTTTTTCCCCCCCCGTCAACACATACACTATCTCAAAGGCTGTGTACGAAGGTTCAAGTGCTGTCAAGTAAGTATAGAAGAAGGGAGAGGAAAGCAGTGGTGGAACCTTAGAAAAACCTGCTTCAAGATTGTCGAACACAACTGGTTTGAGACTTTCATTGTCTTTATGATTCTCCTCAGTAGTGGAGCTCTGGTAAGCAAAACATGAAGAGAGTGTCACAATGTTGTCAAAAAACTTCTTAAAAGTTGGCTCTTCAAACATTGTTTTAAGTTAGTTTTCTCCACAAGAAAGAACACAATTCAAATGACAGAATTAAGTTCTAGTCCAGCCTTTGAAAGAATAGTAGAAAAAGTCCCTTCTCAACAGTACAACAAAAAAAGAACAGACATAATTGATTAGAGAGAGCTTAACTCCTTTACTGAAAGTGATAGCGATATGCCTGAAGAGGGACAACATGTGAAGAAGAGAACATATTTAACTTTGCTATTTGAGTTTGCTCTCTAGTTTTCTGGTGTTTACTGATATAACTCAGGGACAAGAACTGTCACTGATGAAAAAATACAAGCTTGGAAGTAACTGTAATGGCATAAACAGCTCACAATACCTGGCAAGAGCCAGAGCTGGCTTTATGCAGTCTTATAAATGTTATATGCTAGAACAGCAAGAAAGATTAAGACTGTTTGTAATTATTCTAATCTAAGAATAAGAATTTATTATTTATGTTTCTAATTCAGCTTCTACTGACTCATACCCATGTAGACTAACAGGATATCTGTAAAACATGAATTTGCTTTAAGGTTAACAAGTATGTGAGGGCAGAATAAAAAGAAGCCAGCCATAACATAAATCTATAACAATAAAAGAAACAAAGCATACCAATAATATGTTATTTCACAATTACAAATAATGAAAAAGAATAAAGAAATTGGAGATGAACTGTTAAATAAAGGTGAGCCTGTATACATACTGAGCTGAAGTTTCTTAGGCAAGCTACTTGCTCTGAGGTAATGGAGAGTGTATCTAGCATCTACCCTGGTAGATGCAATTACCCTTGGGTAAATTACTGAAGTTCCTACATCATAAAACAAAATTGTATTGCAAAATCTTATTATATTATTTAGACCACTGCAACACTTCAAAATACAATAATGGTTAGCAGTTTATTATTACACCTATCATTAGTTTCAGCAAAATCTTTAAGAATTGTTCTGCTTTTGTTTGGTCCAATATCAAAACAATGATCAAATAAGCAACTTCTACTCAACGCAATGTGACACCTTCCCTGTGATTTAAAACCCCCAAAATAACAAAAGACTCATGTCTTCAATACTGAATTTTGGTTCATGCTATGAAGTAGAGAAGACCTTTAGTGACAAGAATTTGAATGAGAGAAAAGTACTGGCAAGTACTGATAAAAGAGAATTTCCATCGTATTTAGAGGAAATTTGAGACGAGATCCCACAGTTTTAGCACCTCATGCTTGTGAACCTAAGGCTTGTGTCACCCACAGACATTTATTTTGTGAAAATTCTTCAGAGACCAGGGATTAGTCCAAGCCTCTGGAGATATGAGATACTTTGATGACTTTTATGACAGTGAAAAGATCTCTTTGGACCTGCCAGTACTGTATCCCAATGTTCACTCCAAGGCCACACTCCAGCAGAGTCTTACTGTCATTACAGCCAGGAAATCTGGCAAGCACAGGCACACTGCAGGCTGCCTGCAAACCCCCACCCTAGGGGCATTCAGGCAGGGAGCAGACACGCTCCTAGCTGCCAAGAGCATTGCTAGCTTAGCCTCTGGTATACTCCCACCTATAAGAAGAAAATTATATATGTTGGCTCTTCCCAGTTTTATGAGATAAAGTTGTTAGTGATTACATAGAGTGCCTGATCGAAGCATCCAAAATTACTGATAAACATAGGTTAATTTGATGATTGAGAGACAAACACTACTCATTTGAACTGACTAATGTAAAGTGATTCTAAAGCAGGCTGGGTAACAATGAATGTTAGTATCAATAAATATCAAAATCTTTGCAAGCTAGCAGGTCATGCCAGCTCTTTGAATCCAATAAAATAATTTATTCTTCATAAGCAATAATAGCATAATTAAAATTTAAAAGCAATTAAAGGGAAAACTTCTTGGAGGACAGGAGGAATTTCTGAACAGCAGAGGCTTGTTTTTTCAAATATCTGAAAATGAAAACACACAAAAAGTGTAAATAGCACTGCAAGGATCTCAGAAATTTTATGCATCTCAAAATGAGAATAATATATTAAAGCAGGTATTTATATAGATAAATATGTTTTATAAGAAAGGAAAAAACTTATGATTCATCACTTACAATTTTCAAAAAGCAACAGGACTTAAAAACATGAGATCAATTGTATTGTCACTGTCCTGAAAACTTTACAGCTATGGCCCTGGATTTTGAAAATGGATCTACCTACATGCAAACCTAATGAGCTCAGTAAAATTCAGTTCAGGAACATCACTGCAGAATCAGTGCTTTTTCTGAGTACCAAAAATTATCTGAGAAGAATAATTCACCATCAGCAATAAATAAATAAATAAATAAGTAAATAAATATCTCCGGCCTGTGAAGTGATTGCTGTGTAGTATCTTCTTCTCCCTCCTGTGAGCTGGAAAATATAGTTCCATAGGGAAAAAACAGGTATATACTGCATTAAGCAGAAAATGAGACATTAGGTAGATTAGGCATTCCCATGCCTTTTCTTGAAGAAAGTTTGTTTCATTTATTTCTTGCCTTTTTTTGTGTGTGTGTGGTTATGACATGAATTGTGTGCAGTACCAAAAGCGAACAATAAATACCTTTGAATGTGCTTACCATAGGCTTTTGAAGACATATATATTGAACAGCGCAAAACTATCAAGACCATGCTGGAATATGCTGACAAGGTCTTCACTTACATCTTC
Organism: Phalacrocorax carbo; assembly: GCF_963921805.1. NCBI lineage: Eukaryota > Metazoa > Chordata > Aves > Suliformes > Phalacrocoracidae > Phalacrocorax > Phalacrocorax carbo. Next base: position 21,584,685 of record NC_087517.1, on the reverse strand, counting down.
ATTCTGGAAATGCTGCTGAAGTGGGTGGCCTATGGCTATCAAACATACTTTACTAATGCCTGGTGCTGGCTGGACTTCCTGATTGTCGATGTATGTAGTATATTTCCTAGGAGTTACTTCTATATTTTTTTAAATTACTTGCTGTAGTCTTCAATTTAAAAAATAAGGTAGATGGAAAAAATTCTGTATTTCTCCGTCTTTCACTTTACACTTACAACACTGCCGTCCTATACCACAGAGATAAGAATGACTGGAAGTTCTGCTAACAAAAGAACCTCACATGGGAGCCCCACAAGCAGTTAAAGGGTTTATCCCAGCGCTGTTGTTGAAAGAGGTAGTGCTGGCCTCCTTTCTACCTTTGGCAGGTCATTCCCACCTTCAGACCCACCTTCCCCCCTGCTGTGGTCTAAGTCACATCCAGCACTTGGGTGTCTGGTCCACCAGACATCAGACACTCATCTGGATTAAAACTCCTCTGGCAAGAGAACAAACATAATGTCCTCAAATTTCAGCATATGGTTGAATTAGGGGCTTACAAGGAATGCAAGATGTATGTGTAGCATTGGTGGTGTGGCTCACTTAGTATTAAAAGTCTAGTGAATATTACCGAACTGGTAATATTCACAGCTGTGTTTGAAATCAAGCTCAATAATCTTCTCTGCAAGGGTTATCTAATAGTTATAATTCTATTGTGCTGTGCTGTGAAATGGGGGAGACAATTTCTTGATGTATTAATGCAATTACAGAGAATTTAATGTCTTAAGTATGCCCCCTTGAGAAAACCTCCAATGTGCAGAAACACATACTGTTTCTGCACTCTGTAAAGTTCTGTGTGTGAAACTAAAATGCTATGTTTTACATAGTTACAAAACCACAACCACTTACTACATTCTCAAGATAGAAATTTCTGGTAAAACTTATACCAAAAAAACCAAATATTAAACAAGCTCAATTTTAAAATTAAGATGCATTTTGTCTTGGATTCACTTACTTAGAAACAGACACTGAATAGGTAAAAGGTGAACTTCATAAGCAGTTACTGAATCAAAAAATTGCTAAAAATCCAACAGTTTCTGAATGTGTTCCCAGCATACAAGGGCTAATCAAAGCAGTTATTTTTCTCGAGCTTTGTTTTGTGACTGGTGCCTACAACCTTTTTGATTGGTGTACATTATGGATTAAATATATCTAGGATTCAACTTCACATATACAGCCTCAGAAAACCATGTTCAAACATAGTACTCATACAAAGAAAGTACCCTCTCTTTGGAAAATACTTTCATTCGTTAGTATATAAATTCTTCTTTACAGTGGCACCTATAAAAAAAGCTTGAAGAAGCATGCAAGCAGAAGCACTGGTTCCTTTTCTAAACTCATTTTCACTAATGTTTGACCTTATTTAAATCATAATATCCCAAACAGCCATCTTGTGAATCTGAAAATTTGAACGCTTATTTGTGTGAAGGTATAACGCATATTCAAGTGTCTGAATAAGTTTATGATTAAATCCTGGATTTACACACCTGGATATTTTCCTTGATTTATCTTTAGATTATGGCAGCTTGAAAACTTGAAAGTTTTCAGTAGTATGATGAATGTGCTGGAGAAATAAATTCCAGTTTCAGAAGACCTGTTTTTGAGTGTTGCTGGAGCTCAGGACTGACACCTACAGAAAAGTTCTTAACTTTTAAAAGCTAAAGATTTCACAACTAATACTTGGTTTTAAATATGGTTCATAAAGAGCACTGTCCTAGAGTTCTCTTTACCTGATGCATTGTTCTTTATGATGGAAGAGTATATGAGTCATTGTGCTATTTTTGGCCCAATAAATAGGTAAGGAATTAGAGCAGGGTAATGAAGGACCAATTAAGGGAAATGGGAAGAAACCAGAAAGTATTGTTTTGGACACAAGCCATAGCAAATGTAGAGAATATGGTATTTCTCACTGAGGTAGTGTAGGGCCATAGAATACATAAAGGCCTGCGGATATGAGACTTTATTACACATGCTAGCTATGGAACTGTTCTTATAAGGTCTTTAAGAAACAGCATAATCCAGGTTAATGTCAGCCTGTAGAGCACATAAATTCAGCAGTCAAGCAAAAGGATTAGTCAGTGTAACTTAATATAGAAAAATTAATCCTTTATACTAATTTCCAGGGAAGCAATGCTGCTCTGTGACCCATCTGTTAATTCAATGCAGGCTTCAATCATTTCCCCTTCCGTTGCAGGAAATCAAATGGGTGTTATCAGCTGTATTATGGATCCCAACAGCACTCTAAAACAAAGAAGTGAGAGCAATACTTAAATTGGTAAAAAGAAGAGATTAATTTAATTTGGGTTTTGTAGTTTAGAATGCCTTCAAATCACTAGCAAAATATGAAATTCAGAAGAATTAATGTTTCCAGATATTGTCACCTTATGATATTTTTGTTTGTTTATTCACCTATCCGACTCTTCTTTCATATTACTTCCTTCTTTTTTTTTTATTTAAAAGACTTCCTATTCCTGAAGAAAGTGGTCCAAAATTAGATTCTTCTAAAGAAGTTTATGTCTCACATCTATGGTATGTAAAGTAGTATGTGCAATATAATAATTTTTACTTTCCTGTTTTCATATAGGTCTCTTTGGTTAGCTTAACAGCAAATGCATTGGGTTACTCTGAACTTGGTGCCATTAAGTCCCTTAGGACACTAAGAGCTTTGAGACCTCTAAGAGCTTTGTCACGATTTGAAGGCATGAGGGTAAGACAACATGAAAGAATCTGAAACTATGCATGCATAGAAAGAATCCATGCATGCAGAATAAGGAATGACAAGTCCATGCAGAAAGGCTGCACTACCTTTTTATCTATTGCATATCTTTTACTAACATATAAGCAAAACGCTTCATCAGTTCACCTAAATCCATATGCAGTTTCACACAGAAGTTACATTCATTGAGGTTACTTTACTTTCTAGCCAATCTCAGGAGTTTTTTCATATAAGGCTTTGAAATAAATACGAACTCTCTTAACAGTTGCTTAATAATGAAGGTGTGACAAGATTTTATTAATTTTTTACTGATAAACACCACAATATTTATACAGGAATATAATTTAGCATTAATTAATAAAGATTTTTTCTGTTACCAGTTGAAATCCTTCATTTTTCTTCATATTTGATAAAACACTTTTGGTCTAACCCCACTGAATTTTAGTAGATGATACTAGAGATATATTAATACCTGCTAGTGGTCTAAATCTATTTCTGAGTTTGGCTGACTTTAAAAACAAATCAAGTTATTTGATTTCTCTATGAAATTATTCTTTTTGTAAGGTAAATGCTTTTCTTATTTCAACAAATCTCTACTCAATACAATGTATATAAGGTGATTTCTTACTTATCCTGAGTAACTTAGAGGCCCTGCATACTGTTCATCTCACTCAAGAAAGCATTTTAACTTATTTTTTCATTTGTTTATACCTTCTGTTCCTTAAAGCCACTGAATACAAACTAACTCTATATGCATGTCATTGAAATATGTTTTATGAGAATGTTTTTTGCTACTTCATGGAAATCTAAGAGGAAACAATGCACTAATGAATTTCAAGTCAATTATAAACCAGTAGAATAGCCTGGAATGTAGTCTGAACAACCTTAGATACAAATTAAGCTTACGCAAGTCAAATTGAGGCTTAGAATTCTGTTCCTTAAATTGTATTCTTCAGGCTACACATCTTCAGAATATACTTCAGAATGCATCAGAAAAAAAATAGTAACCAAGTTCAGTTCCATATAGCAAATTGACTTTTAACAGTTTTCTCGTAATTTGAAGTTCATTAATCGATATTCAGCAGGGTAAGAGCTGGTCAAGTACTACAGAATGTATGAATTTTCATTTAAGTTTGGAATGACTATTTGATTTAGCCATGTTTGCTTTGTCTTTCTTTGTATTTACTGTTCATGAACATTCAGATAAATGTGGTTTTGTGCAGAGAAATGTTGGGAAATTGCTGTCAGATTTACTTCTTTAATAATGTTCTGGTCAGCTGCAGCAGGACTGGGAGACCAGTATAGACGTTGCACAGGGACAAGAAATGCAGCACTTTAGATGATGTTAGAAAAAACAGATCATTTCTAGAAAGATAATGTCAAAACTGATTGCCAAATGTTTTATTCCATTTTTTTCTGTATCCCTACATGGTTGCCTTAGTAAATTTTCCATTTCGAATATTTAGGATATTCGTGCTCACATAGAAGCACCTGCTGAAATCTATTTACTGTTTTCCCTTATTTCTCACTAAATAACTATGAAACTATGCCAGAAGCCCAATCATATAATAGAATTTCAGATACATAACATGAATCATTCACAAGCAACTGATTGTGTAGGAATCACAGACAAGCCTGGAAAAGCAAAAAAGTTTTAATCTCTGTCCTCCAATATTAATGATAATCAATGAAGTACCTGATTTCAGTCAGTTTGCAGATTTGATTGGCCAACTGTATAGGCCTTATCTTTACTATTAGTTACATGTACTTCTGAAAATGGTGTTTCCAAAACACTTGGCAAGTATTCACAACAGCTCATTGACAGATAGTAGCATTGCTTTATGAATGACTCACGAACAGTAAAAAGATTCAAATAACAAATAATTGACCAGCTCATGGTAAGACTATAGTCAAATTACGTCTTCTCAGAGACTGAGTTAATTTCATTAAAATCCATGAAAATAGATTCTTTTGTCCGCCAACAGAAAATAAAAATAAATCAACTCTCTTTGCTTTCTTATATTGCCTGTACCTACACAGAGCTGTGACAAAATAAGCTGAGTTGTTATGCAGCATGTATTTGTAATTTTAATCTTTACCCCTATGTTCAAAACTGTGCAAATTTTGCCTTGAAAATATGAGATTATGTGTATTCCACAAAAGTCGCTGTATACAAAAAGCTCTGCATCATTTTGTAAAACAATCTGCTAACTTCTCAGCTACTTTTTCTTAAATAAGTTTACCATTCTGGTGAATTGCAAGAATACAGCATTTCACATAGTCAGTAAATGCTAATAACTATTCTTTTATTCCTAAATATGAAACATACTTCACTTTTTAAGCTATATTCTTATAAGTCTACAGTTATACTCTGTAGTTACAACTTAATTTTGTAATTGTGCTGTTTCATAAATGGGATAAATTCTCTTTCCAAAGTGAATATAAGATATATGAATCCCTTGCACCAAAATAGCATACATGTGGTCTGTAGCCTGTGCTTGCCTTGAGCATGGAAGTGAATTTTGCCATATTAAAGGCATTTAAAATATCTGTTAGTATTCTAAATTCTGAGAAATTTTACTACTTTCTATGGTGAATCTCAAAACCAACTCCACCCAGTTGCTGGAAGGCAAAGTAAAGACTTGCTTTAATTTAATTTAAATTTCTGTCAGGGTTTATATTCTTATCTCAATTAGTGTACATTCTGAGCAGAAGTATCTGCAAACAGAGATTTGAATATACCCATTGCTTTTTGTTTAGCTTTTTAGTACTTGCAATATAATGCTTTTGCGCTAGTTCTGAATTGATATGCTACTTGTAAATGCAGAACACTGAGTATACATTGCTTTGCTGAGTTAGAGAACTAAGTGACAATAAAGCATGCATTTGTGTCTAATTTCACAAAATAAAGCATGTCATGCCGTGCTTCATTTATTTATTAGAGAAATAGTAGAAGGCAGCAAATAATCTGAAATCCACTTGCACTTTCAGTTTTGCATGCCTTATGCATATTTCTGGCTGATGGCTTTAAACATTTACTGTATTTCAAATTTCCAGTCCAATTTCATAACTTGTAAAACTAAATTAGAGTATTTGATGTCTTAAATATCCTCTAAAATTCAATGGCTGTTCCTTAGATTCCCTTACCAGGTAGTGATAATGAGGCATTTTCAAGAGTACTCCAAACTTCATTAGTAGGAAAGAAACATTTCTCATACGATTGAACTATAAAACAACATCAAGTGTCTGTCATTACAGATTCACAACTAATAACAGGCTATATATTTCTATTTCATGTAGGATAACCTTTCTTCAGCTTGGATGGGGTGGACCACTAGTTCCTCCCCTTATCTGTATTATGGGTACAGTATTTTCCCCTTTTCTACCCTTAATGATTACACTGTGACTAATCACTACATTGTGTATTTGGGGTTGGAAGGAGAGAGAATCTTATCTGAGAATCCCAGTCGGAGCAGGAGTAGATTATTTATATTCACCCTACACCCCCTTTTTAATTGCTTTAAATCTTTGGAAATAATCCTTTGAAATTTCTGATGTTACAGAAATAACATGAAAACTTTTGGGAAAATCAGTATTGTTATTTAGAGCTATCTGAGTTCTTTTCCCAGGAGAAAGATACCTCAGCTATTTTTAGATTTTTAGATACTTCTTCACTGAGATAAAAAATGGCTTTAAAAATGTGAATCTGGCTTTTGCATCGTTTTAGAAAGATCCGTGCTTTGCCGTTACTCAGTTTATAACTACATACATTCAAAAGTATCCCATTGAAAGTTTTGAACATTACTTGTAATACCTTAAGCACACACCAAAACACTATGATCTGAATAGTCACAACTAGAGTTATTTATATAATAGCAGTTTAAATCTTTGCATAGGTTTTAAAACCCTGTGTGTTACATTAAGTAAATGACTCCAAGTGTATACAGATAACACAAGACATCATATAATATATATAATCCTTTCTTGGAATCTGAATTCAGCCTCCTTTGGCCTGTGTTGGAAACATGTTTTTGTGACTTTTATAAAATGCCAATAACAGTATTATTTTTGTAGTATCTTCCTTGGAGTTCAGAAATGTCCTGCAGAAGACATGTCAGTCATATAAAAATTTGCATTCACTATCAGACCCTTAGAAAAATCCAGTTCTTAGACAACAACACTTGCAAGAACCAACTGTAGGAGGGTGACAGTAGTGCTGGGGTTTTTATAGCTTCAGTGTAAATGATGTATCAACATAAACAGCATTCGCTGTAAATTTAGCATCTTATCGCACAATTAAGAATTTTATATTCTCTCTCAAGAAAGTGTATTCTCTATCTTCTGTGAGTTTCTGTTAAATATAGAGGAATACATTTTGTGGATCAAAAGATTATTCAATTTGAAGGATTTTTTGAGGACTTTGACTTATTAATTATTTTTGAGTTTTACGGAAAGTCTATTAGAAGTGTTATGTCTCCTGAAAGACAATTAAAAACTTTACAAACTTCGATGTAAGAAGACTCTGTATAGATGTTCATAAATTGTACAGGAAATATCTTAGTATTCTGAGATTTTTCTTAGACTGTTATTCTACTATTAGAAAAGAATTTTGAAGGAATTTCTTATATAATTGAAACTGATATGATTTCTGTCTGGGTTTGTGTTTGTTGTATGTTGAAGAAAATCCTTACTTTTAGGATCAAAACAATGAAATTTGAATGAGATACATAATACAGTTTACATTTTAACTAAAAATGTTAAAGAACATATAAAGGTCAATCACATTTCATTTATGCAACAGAAAGAGCAAAATTTGGTTCTTTTTCACTGCATCCAGTGAAATTCAGAGATATTGTTTCCACATCAAATAATTACTCTGTTTCATGCTACTGTGTATTTACAATATTTACCAAGTTTTCTCAAACAAATGCAACCATATATTTATTGCCTGGGAGATAATTATTGCATTTCATTATACAGTATGTTATATTATGCCTTTTAAGTTGTCTTCAAAAGTATTTTGTCGCATACTGGGTTTCTGGTGAGAAGCAGAATGAAATCTGCTCCAGGAACTCCAGTATTTTGTTAAATCCAACAGTGCAGCTTGCTTTTAATAGACTGTTAGGTGAATAAGAAATGCTTTGGTTGCTACTTTAGCCAGGTTAAATTTTCTTATAAAAGCTAGGACAGAACTGCAGAATCATTGAGGTTAGAAGGAACTCCTGAGATCACCTAGTAGAACCTCCCTGCTAACAGTTCTAGCATTCCAAGATACAACCTCACCAATACAACCAATAGCATGAAATTTTTACAGCACAAAGTGTTATAAAAATAGTTTGTGTGTTAAGTGCTTGAGGAAGAATTTTGCTTTCTTTGAAGATAAAATTCTCTATCAATCAGAAGCATTCTTCAGTCAGCTGCACATGTACAGTATCAATTAAGGAAAAGTAGGAAAGACTGACATTATTAAGGGAGTGATTTTCTTTTCCTCTGAGATCTTTTCTCTCTTGCTCCAACTTTATTTGTTCATTGCTGTTAAGATTAAGATTTAGTTGTACCTCCTTGTCAGATCTCTGATTCTTTCCATCTGCCTCTTTGCATAGTCTCAGTTAAATCAAAATTTTTCTTCACAATTGCTGTTTTAAATGGTAGTTTTCTAATAATCTTCACCCCATATTCCCAATACAGTCTTCATTTTACTCAGAAATTGAAAACTTTGTTATAAATCTTGTCATAAATACACAAATTTTTTCAGTTGTTTCACATGTGAGGTTCTTCTCGTGCCAGTTCTAACACTCTGACAAAATGCATTCATTTCTTTCATGAAACAGCCTTTTGTGCTTGTTTTGCTTGATTTAAATAATGTGCTAGTCTCACTATCATAATTTACTTCTATGTACCCTCTATTTGCTACTTTGTAGTGGTCCAAAATTAAGGATAAGCATTAGTTTGCTAGAATAAGATTTCAGGTTTATTTTTTCATTTGCTTCTAACGTTTTTCTAAATGTTATTTAATTCTGGGCTATTATAATCACAGGTCATGTAGTTAAGAATAAATTATATGTGTGCACATGGCATTATGGCAAACTGTGTATCAAAGGTGGTAATATTCTAGTTCTTTTACTCTACACTTCTTAAAGGCAAAATCCACAAGAAAGCTCTAATTTTGATGGGAGGATAGAAAAAAGACAAAGCCAGACTCTTCTCAGATGTGCAGTGATAACAAGAGGCGATGGACACAATTTGGACTGTGGGAAATTCTTATTTGATATAAGGCAGTTTGGGCAAGTTTATGGTTTTTCTTTTTGAGGTTTGGGGGTGGTATTTGATTCTGGGGTTTCTCTTTGTGTTGGGTGGGGTTTTTTTACAGTGAGGTAAATACTGGAACAGTGGAACATAATTAGTGGATTACAGATAACACATTCATACAAACATGGGGCACCACCTTGATTTCTGTTTGTGGGACAAAGTTATAAGAGTTTCTCACAAGAAGTTCATTAAGATAAAATACAGAGGAGTAATTAATTGAAAATGAGAAGGTTTGAATAACTTGGATGAATCTACATTTTTAGACTCACCACAGTTCATCCCTAGAATCATTATTTGGATCATGTCAAGTAGGTTGCACTTTCTCTCAAATCAAATATTTAATTCTTATCCTCTGTTGTCTCTAAAGCCAATTCATAGCTGATCATCAAGCATAAGCAGCATGCTTCTTCCCAATGTACCCCTTCCAAGCTACTCAATGAGAAAACATGTAGTTTTGAGGTGTCTTGTTGAAGCATGCATCAGCAAGTAAAAGAATTCTCTCTCTCCCCACCTCTGCCCCCCACTTCTCCCTCCCCCATTCTGTCCTCATCTGCTAGTTTGCATTGTCAGATATGCTTTACTACCTGATATAAACATTGGAAAATTGCAAAATGTTTCTTTATTATCTTTGAATAAAAGGTCCCATCAATGGTACTGTTGTGGGAATGTACATATACTTTATCCCTTTAACATAAAGAACTTTTAATCCTTATATATCCATACATGACATCCCACTTCCATCAGACTCCATGGATACGCTCAGATGAGACAGGCTATCTTGTGTGGGAATATTTTTCCTGTACTGCATCACCACTCATCTTTCTTCATGGGCACCTCCAAACCTCACATCAAGCAACTGCAGCAAAGATTCCAAAGCCTCCACTGAGGATCAGTCCTAATCCTCTGCACTGGGTAGTGTTTGTAACCTGTCTGCTAGCCCATAGGTCAGGTATCTCGGTTGCCTTTGTGAGGGGAACATTTCCAACTGACGTAGCTTCTCCTAATTTAAGCCCCATACCCATTTTTTTTGATCCCAGTGACTTTCTGCTATATTATGTCTTGTAGAAGTGCCTCCCCTACCTCCAGAGAAAGGCAGTTTTCATCATCTGTTTTGTAGCACCAGGGAGAACAGGAAGCCATTATTACAGCATTTTTATTATTTGGTCAGAACAAAGGGACTGTCCCAAACATTTTTGTCACACTGAGCCCCCTGCCACCTTACAAACACTTGCACGTTGCATGTTGGAAGAGGCAACAGGAGTGAAGACTCTGCTTTCACAAGACACTGCAGAAATAAAATGGTCCCTGCTTTCCAGCAGGGACTGTAAACACACAAACAGAGCGTGTACTATACTACTGGTACAAGATGTTTACATTACATATATACTATACCTTGAAAAAAATCAGTGATTATTGATAAATTATTTCTCAGTGGTTAATTTCTTTTTTTATTTTGGGAAAACAAGTTGCTCCCAAGTGTAATGTTTATTGAATAAGAAAATAGTACTTTGAATTGTCAGGCTTTGGGGAGTTTTAAAATTCAGATTAAATCCCTGTTTTCCTGTTCAAGTGCCAGTCCCTTCATATAACTTTTTCTAAACTGTTTAGGATGAAAAGGGGTTACATAAGATTCGATTTTTGAATGATAGACATTAGGCTTAAAAAGGGGAAAAAGGTTATCTTGTGCATGCGTGTGTATACTTACGTATAAATCATCATATTTGGAGTAAAATATCAGCAGAAATCTTTACTTCATTTTAACAGCTATAATCCACTGTTTCATAAGTTTAAACCAATCTCCTACCCAGTTAAAAAACTCTGCCTATGAGAAAGAGTTAGGCCTATTTGGTTAGACATTGTTTACAGCTTATTTAGGGGTAGCACATTGCTGATCATGATCTCAGTGCTGTCTGTCACAAAATGCTCTCACAATGAAAATGAACTCAAATAGTTATCATCAACTGGGTGTATTCCAACTGAATTATTTTAAGGAATCCACAATTTAATGTGAATTATTTAAATGTTTAAGCTCACTTTCACCCTTGTTTATCTTCGCACAAACCTGGATAGTAGAAAATTTCATCACTGCACTGGTGGATGATCACATAATTGATGACAATTGTATTTGCTGAGATTTTTTTCTCTTGATTTTATTTGTTGATTAAGACTTTATCACCACTGATTACCCTGCAGGTCCACGCATTTCCTCTTTTTACCTGACAAACCAAATGAGAAAATTGAAGGAATTGCACGTTTCTTAAGGTACTTCTCTTTTAGAAATCTAGTGCCATTTTACACCACACTGCATATCTACAAGGTTCCAGATTATCTTTATGTATACAATTTTAGTAGTGAAATGTCAGAGACTTCCAGTTCATAAACTCAAAGCCATCTATGATCTCCAGAGTGTGAAAAGCTTACTTAGAGATACTCTGCAAGAATTTCCCCATTCTTCATAGATACAATTATGAAACTAATTTCATCCCTGGGGACTGAGGAGCCATTCAAGTATTTTTTGGAGAAGGTACTTTAGAGAATTCTTGGGAACATTTTGCTCTATACTACCTACCTTAGCATTTCTAATTACCTTTCAAAAGGGTTTGTCAATAAGGCAGTTAGTATTTTGGATTTGGTTTTGCTGTGCGATTAGCAAAATCCAGGGGTTGGGGGGTTTGAGTTTGGTTTCTTTTTTTTTGTTTTTGTTTCAGTTCTTTGAGGTAGGGGGGTCTTTGTTCCTATCACATGGACACAAAAGAGCACAATGGGTGCATATCTCTGTTAAATTTGGTTTGTGTTACAAATTTTTTTTTTTGCATGTCACCTTATGAGCATATCTATTTTTATTAGCACCAGTCTTTGGAAAACACCTTTTTAGAGAAATTCCTATTATATATTTCTGACTGGTCTGATAGGAAGATGTGCCCATGCTTCTTGATGCATGAACTAGAAAATGGATAGTATGCATATGATAGAGGATCCTGTCATAGTGGAAAAGTTATCAGTTAAAGGTACATGAAGGAGAGCCATACATTGAATTCAAGCTTCTGGACAGCTGATCTTACTGTGTTGATGCTTGGCCTGTGAAAGTCCAGTGGTATGCTTATGCTGCTCTAATACAAATAAATCACCTGATGCACTGGTTCTCTCATAGCTGTTGATTCATTAATACAAAGAGCAAGGGATGGAAATTCTCAAGACAGAGATTTGTTCCAATAATTCCTTGCCTTGGACTATCAGATAGTGCTAATCTTTTTGATTCAGATATGGGCATTCTTCATGGTCTCCCTCAGATGCTCTTTTGATCCCCTGGCTGGGGAAGTTACTGTATTCCTTATGTCTTTTCCTCCCTTGCATCAACTCCTCCACAGTTTAAAAGAGAATACACTTGTCTGTTACCTGATACTCTGGTCAAGTTGATGTGTTTTCAGCATCTTCTAGCCTTCCTTGTGTGATGTCCTGAAAGTCCTTCATTAAGAGAACATGCTAAATTCAGATCATGTATGTCACCTGAGCCTCCAGTCCACCTGCTCATTCCAGCAATCTTACCTCCATGGTGGACCAAGAATCTAAACTAACGACTACTTGCTCACTTATTAATCTTTCACTACAAATGCTCTCTCTGGCAGCTTTGTGTACATCTGGACTTTGGCCTGTTGAGTAGGGGAGATTCATGATCTTGTGGCAGATGTTCTTACCTCATACTTGTTCAGGACAAGGCAATATTCATAACTTACTCTCAAATCCTGCCCAAGGCAGTGTCAGTGTTTCATTTGAGTCAGGAATGAATTCTCCTATTTTGCACTACCGTGGCTTATCCTGTGTATGCTGTTGTCAAACTCCCTCTGCATGCTGCTGTCTTTGAACAACTGGCTCATTAGTCTTTGTACTGCTAAGAGAGAGATGAATGGCTTTTTGTAACAAGCACCATCTAAAGTCTATGACTGTGACTATATAGGTAGTCACTTAAAGAGAAAGAAACTATTCTTTTTTTTTTTGGACACATGTATTCAAGCCCACATTTTTTTCCTCTTGGAGTTCCTGAAGGCTTTCTCAGGCTTTCCCAGCTGTCAAGGAATTGAGTACAGGAGGAACACATCTCATACTTGTTACAGCCATATAGCATGCATAGAAAACAAGGTTTGATTTCATCCACAAACAGCCTAGTGAAGTAAAAATTATTTGGCTTTCTGTGCTTGTGTATGTGAATATTACGTGAGAATGTACATGCAGAAAAAAATATGAGGTAATAGTTAAATAATGTCTACAGCCAAGGACTCCTTCGAAGGACTCTGATATGAGATCTGGCACATCAAATCTTTGGGAAACTTTTCCTGTTTAAGCCTAAAATTATGAAGTTGACAACTTCCAAACTGGAGGCAAATAAAGTATTTCATCATTTTAAGCAGGAAGAATGTTACAGACATAATCCTATAATCTTTCTTTCTATCCCAAAGACGGTAACTTCCTCATTTGCACTAGGGACAGAGTTTGGAACTTCTTCACAGAAGCTGCAAAAGTTATGGAAAAAATGGTTAAGTACTGCTGAAGATTGTTCCTGGTTTGTTTACAAATCTCCGGGGACCCTGATATATCCATTAGTCAGGTCCAATGTAGGAATTCCTGGAAAGCCGGTGGCTGCTGAGGTGCCAGGATCTATTGAAGCTATCTCGCTGTGGAAACTAGAATACATTTATATCTCACAATGTGCTTAAGATATGCGTCCCACAGCAAGGCTGAATCTAGTAAAGCTTCCTTATATTCTACTCATACAGCTGGCATAAGCTGGTATTTTGCACAGTCCTCATCCCATACATATGCACAGCTCTGGTAGCAAAACTGATTTTTTTTTTCCCCAGTGCCATTTTGCTATCTTCTTTGGACAGTTGTCCAAAAAAAGATTGAAACAGCAACAACAAAAAGCTGGACTACTAATTCGTATTGACATAATGTCATATCAGCCAAAAGATAAGACAGACAGTTCTCATTACAGTAATTTTTTTATCCTACATATGTATCTGATGTTGGAAGATAAATGTTATGAAATGTAAACATTAAAAAATTGTGTATATATATGAAATACTGCTTTCTTCTAGAGGAGACATTGTTTCCCACAATAATTTCTTTTCCTGGATGGATGTCAACTGAGATGTAAAATAGCCTAAAGTCCATTTATCTGTTGGTGTCAGGTGTTGCTTCTCACTTGTACTTATTGCTATTCCACCTGCCTGAAGCTATAGGAAGGTGAACAGGCAGAATCAGCTTGGGCTTTTGCAGCTTGCTCACTGGAGTCAGCCTGAACAACAACCTCTCAGCCTTGAGGAAATGCATAGGTAATATAAACAAACAAACAATTCTGCAAACATCTTTTTCCAATTTATTGGCATTATAGTCTGTATCACTGAATAACAGAAAATAGGCACAAAAGAACAGCCCCTTTTAAAATAAAAAATATATTTAAAATCACATACATCTGATCTTGATTTGAAGAAAAAGAAAAAAATAAGAGCTGCTGTTGCCAACATTCTTTTAACCCACTACAGGCTCTTTTCAATAAAATGAGATTGATAATTTTTATTTGCTAAATTTTTAACTCATCAAGAAATGCTAATTGATCTCTTTTCTGCATTCAGTTCACTTTTCAATTGGTTCTCACTTTTTCCCATCCATTTTCTGTAAATTATGTGCATAGGTGTCGTGTGTGTACGTATGGGTGTTATCCTGGATATATTATGTAAACTAATGTCCTGGTTATCCTGATGTACCTCAGCTATTCCCAAAGCAAATACCAAAAAAGTAAATGGAAAAAAACCCCACTGATAAAGTAATTGCCTCCAAATGTATGTGTTGAGGAAATTAAAGACTTCCTCCTAAGGTAGGCTTTATAGTCAGCCGAGCACCTGGCCAGCATGTAAAAATGCAGTTTTACATTAAATTTACATTTACATTACATGGTAGGACAAAGGCTCAACACTGGCGGGGAAAAAAAATCAAGCAAAAACAAAACACAAACAGAAAACAACTTCTAAAAGTTTTAATTTTCTTTTCTTCTTTCCTTAAAAAACCTTCCAGGGGGACTGGATAGCTCAAGGGGTTGGTAATAGGATACAGAGCCTTTCAACTCTAGGTCACCAGTTCGCATCCAGGCCAGGTCAGTAGTGACCAAAAATTGTTACCATTTCATGGGTTTTCAGTGACCTATATGAAATAAGTTGAGTTGTTGAAACCATTGTTGGAACAGTTGCTGGAAGATGTTCACTTCTTATTCAAGACAATGTGGCTGATCTTTTGGCACTGTCAGTAGCGAGACTGCATTACCTGTTCATCTAAAGATGTGAGATGCACTGATGGCATTTTCTAGAAATCTATCTTTCTACAACTACTATCAATTCATAATTGTTGTAACAACTACTGTAGCTGTTGGTATTCTGCTGCCTGTTCTGGATCTGTGCTGTCGTCCAATGGATCTCAGGGTTGTTAAAAAGATAACTACTACAGGCACTTGATTCATAGAAAACCATTCTTCATGTGAGCACAGGTAACCTTAATTTAAGTTGCAGGACTAAAACCCTGTCTTTCTTTCTTGACATCTTTATTTTCAGGTTTTTCACCAAGTTTAAACAGAGGAATTCAATCAGTATAACACATCCAGGACATTTCTATGGGTGAAGAAAAAAAAAAGAAAAAGAAAAAGATAAGACAAGCAATAGCTGACCTAGAATTTCTAAGCAGCAATAGCATAATACAGTCTCATAGATCAGGTCAGACTTGGAATAAATTCCAGAACCATGGCATTCTTAATTTTTATGTTGTTCTCAGTTCCTTCAAGCTAAGTAGCAACAGATTTCTTCTCCCCAGAGGATAGTAACAAACCATTTCCCTCACTCCTTTGAAAATGGTTTCTTATGTTCAGAATATTACTGGGACCTTGTTAGCCTTTTAAAACATGTTTTTAAATGGCTAACTTATGCATACATCACCTAGAAATGTCACATTTTCTATAGTAGGAATCTCAAAAAGCAAGCATGCTTCCTTTAAAGTTATCACCAAAAATAGAAGCCGCCAAGAAAAGCTAAATTTGAAAAAATGCATTGTTGCATAAAAGATAGGGATAATTCTCAGTTGCCTATAGAAAGGTCCCATTTCTACTGTCTAGCAATGGAGGAGGCCCTTAAAATGAGAAGCAAATATGCCCTTAAAATAACATTTCTGCCTAAGATCTCTAAACAGGTTCTAATTCCTGGCCATAACATTTGGAATGAGGAGAGTGCTGAGTGACGAGTAACACCACCAAAATACTCTGCTTCCAAAGGCCTTCAAGAGGCTGTGAAATACAGGTAGTAAAACTGAGCAGCTCTGAGCTTGCTCAGAATTATGTTGGTAGTGGGTAAAATCCCTCTATGTTGCAGAAAGCAGGGAACAAAGATGGACTGAAACACCTTAATACACCCCAAGTATCCATGCCAATCCTTTCCTGTCTTACTGCAGGAACTGGATTACTAAGAATCAGAGCCCTACTATATATTTTATTTTACCTTCCTACAAGATCCTAAAAGTTTTACAGAGAAAGAAAGTAAAATTTAAAATAAAATATAACTTTTAAATGAGATCTTGTATTGGATACTGAAGGAGAAATGATTGCTCAGCTATTAGCCAAACAAATATCACAAAAGTTTTGATAGCTCTGACAGACACGTGTGATTAATTACTGTATATATCAGAAAAATACACTTTTTAGCTACATAAGTAATTATTGACATCTTGCCTGCAAGGGGCTGGGAAGGCAACTGGCCAAAAGTAATTTAAAAAGCAAAACCAAACCCCCTAAATATGTCCTTGATATATGTCCTTCTTTAGATAAATGAAGGGTATTACTGACATAAACTCAATACGTGAAACAATAAGACTGGAGCTTGAAATAAACTATGTTGATCCAAGTAGACACATATTGCAAAACTGTCTTGCTTTTCTATACAAAGAAATTAATCTTTGTTATAATCTTGCATGGAACAATGAGGCAATAAAGATATGTACTTAATTCCTGCATAATCCTTTTAATGTAGAGTTTAGTTTCTAGATTCATGGCATTTGCGTTTTCAGCTTAAATTTCGAAGCTATGTTGATCAAATCTACAGGTTGCCATTTTTCTTTAAACATTTTTATGCTATAATTTGACGCATTTTTTAGAATTTTATTATGCCTGTATATTTAACATGTTTTCTTTTTTATATAGAACACATCAGTGTCAGGCTTCATCTTACTACCGCCAGGTCTTCTCTTTTGTTTTTCTTTAATTACTCTAATTTTCTCACTTATTTTCCTTTTATTCCATGTTCTAATGTTAAGTATTTAAAAGAACAGTGCAATGCTAGTTATTAATGTATTGCTTTAAAATTTATAGCGTTAGTTTCTGAACAAGCATTTATTAAGCATTGGTAAAACAGTACACAAACCTTTATTGCTGTAAATATTCTTACACTGTTTTCTTTTTTCCCCTGTATTTGTGTACTAGGTGGTTGTGAATGCCCTTTTAGGAGCAATTCCATCCATCATGAACGTGCTTCTCGTTTGTCTTATATTCTGGCTAATTTTCAGCATCATGGGAGTAAATCTGTTTGCTGGGAAGTTCTACTACTGTGTTAACACCACAACTGATGAAAGGTTTGAAGTCGACCAAATCAACAATTTTAGTCAGTGCGAGGAACTCATAAAAAACAATCAAAGTGCCCGATGGAAAAACGTGAAAGTAAACTTTGATAATGTAGGATTTGGGTATCTTTCTTTACTTCAAGTAGTAAGTGATCACTCTTTATATACCTCTTACTGTTTATATGTATTAGTGAAAAGCAATTCTAGCAGCAAAGACAGAGAACGTATTTATCGGATTATTTTTATCTGTGACTTAGTAATACCACTGATAATTGATTACTCTTTTCATAGTAAGCAGCAAGTACAGCCTGCTAAGATGAATAAAGAATTTTTAGGAAATCTGACAGAGCAAGTGCTATTCTTCCTATTTATAGCTCCCTTAGTCCTCCAGCCCTTCTAACTTTAAAAGTTTCTAGGAGTACCTAGGAATGGTATTCAGCTATTTGAATACTTGGAGTTTTACTGTTGCTGAAAACCAAGAATCTGCATCAGTGTGATTAAGTCACAGAGAAGAATTCCAGGTAGGAAATTCCATCTCGGTGATGTGGCTGCCACCAGTGCAGAGTTATGTGGCCTAAGAAGCAATTTCTCATTCAGAAGAGAAATAGGAAAAGGAAAATATCATTAGGCACTATAGTCTATGAAATATTTTCTCTGCTATTTCTGTGCATAAGGACCTAGTGGAGTTTATTTAGCAAAAATTGAGGGAAGAGAAGAAGGAAGAAAATATACGCAGAAAGATACTATAAGGTTATGCAGTCACTATTCAAAAATTGTGACCTCACAACACTGTCTTTGTATTTCGGAGCAGCTAACAATCTGATCTAGCTTTAATCAAGAAATGCTGGGCTCTAAGCTATGTTCTGTGCATTTGGCAACCTCTATGGCTTTTTCAGGTTACTGTCTAATTCTGCAGAATCTAAGTTTTCATTTTTATAGTTTTAAAGCACATTTCTAGGTTTCATGTTGGCATAAGAAATCTCAACAATACAAATCATTGACGTGATGCAGTGGTATTTACCTGGTCCTGCACAGGGTCTAAAACAATATCCCTGAGCATTGTGAACTGCCTCTCCCAGCTAATATGGTGTCTCACTTGAGTGACTGATAACTCTGACAATTTAAATTTCACTATGATTAATTATTTACTTTACTGTCGTATCAGGAAAGAACAGAGAGGGACCAGCAGTATTAAAGAAATAAAATACTGAATACAATTTGATTTTTATAACAAAATTGGATTGCAATAGAACGATTTTAAATATTTCTTTCCTCTGTCTTACTTTTGAAATCCACTGGCCTAGAATCACCCTTGGGTTTGGGGAGGCAGAATGCTTTATTACACATGTTCAGGAGAAACCTGACTTCAACAAAACTCTTTCCAAGAGCTTTGCAACACTTCTTCCAGTGGCAACCTAGTCTATTCTGGGACAGAGATAACACCAGGTACATTTTTTCCTGGCTTTATGGCCACAGTCACCACCCCTGAGCTACTTGCTACTTGCAGTCATAAATATTTCAGTGCCCTGGATATGCATAGCTTATTCTATCTTCTCTTCATTGAAAAGCAACAAATATCTCCTACATGAAGATTTTGATTTGTAAATTATTGGATTGTTCTGGGAGGCAAATTGAGAAAAATTTGCCAATTGTTCCTACACTTCTAAAGGAAAAATTAATTTAGGACTACCCCGGAGGGATGTAGCTCATGGGAGGACAAGCCAGTTGTTTTGCAGTGTCTACAATATAGAGATTTTGCACCAATATCAAAGCCTTGCCTAATGGATGGATTTTTGTGTGTGTGAGTAGAATGTCAGTGACGACAACACTTATTTTTTCTATATTATTAAAATGCTTGTAAAAGCATGAAGAGATTTTTGTTTGATGTACCAGAAAAAAAAAAATGAGGCATTTCCATCATTCCATAAAACAGATACTTGGCCCTGCATCTTTTAGGGTTTGGTAAGTAAGCCACTAATAGTGATTTTGCAGTTATGGAATTATAAAAGCCCTAGGGCAGAGAAAGCAAAATAGGTTGATTTTCAGATAATGCTTTAAAATATGTGGAATCTATAGTTTTTTCAGCTTCAAGAACACAAAAAAGACACAATTCATAAAAGTTTGAGATTCTTACTCCACTTTCTCAAAGAAGATATTTGTAAGGTGATTTTCTATTTGATTTATAAAGTACTTTTGATGAAAATCTAGAACAGGATTCTAAAGCCATCGGGTTCAGAAGAAACATGAGAAGTGTGTAGTATGTCATAACATTAGATTTCCCTACCTTTCCTAATCAACTTGTAGTACTAGTAAAGGTGAGGAAATACTAAGAATTAATTAGAGGTATCCATTACTATGTCAGAAACAAATATAAAGCTATTGAAACGAGTATTTGTCCTAAAATAAGGTTGTTGATGGGTCTGTGAAAAATAACCCTAAAGAGGTCAATGTCATTTTTCTAATTACAAACTCAGTGATAAATATCAAAGCATGAATTACAGATACAAGGCCCCTTTTTCAGGAAGCAAGAAACTAACTCCAGGAAGCTGCCTCTTACAGTCCAGTATTTTTTCCATTCTCCATTCTACCCTCTGACTCATGCCCTTTGAGTCAGTCAAAGAAGAATATTGTAAATCCCTCAGCTTTTCTGGATTATAAGTAATACAACATAAATCTTTATTTTCTGCATCACTAAGGTTTTCTGTCTGGAGAAAATACCACTGGAATTCATACCATTTTCATGCCAAAAAGAATCCAAATGAAAACAAGCCAAAAGAACTCCAGACCTTATTGTTCTGGGAAAGACATAAATGAATCCCATGAAAAATTTTTGTTTTGAGTCACGAAAAGGCTTTTCTGGTAGTATATGGGTCTGTTCATTGCAGAAAAAAACCCCTTTTTTAAAAAAGTAATGTAGAAAAGAAACATAGATATTTCACACAGAAATGCTCAAAAGAAGTGGGATAATTTCAGAAAGAAATATCCTAGGCTCAAAAAATACATGGAAATATGTGGAATTGGTTTTTGAAGAAAAGAGAACTCTGAGAAGCTCTTTCTTGAGTTTCCTTCGCAGTGATGGGGAAAGAATTTCTGGAATAAGGGGCCTAAGAAAAGAACACAAACTAATTTTTGTTTTGCATATTGTATTTTTTTTCTTTTGGGGGAGGGTACGTGTGGAAAATCTTTAGTATCAGTAGCAATGTTATAATTCTTTCTGCCCAAAAATACAGGCTAAAAATATGTGCCATTGATATAACCAAGTTTTATAGGCTTTGTTGATCAGAGAGTATTTTCCAAAATTCTTACATAATTTGAGGTTGGCATGTAAATATTCATGCCATTGGTCATATAAGTACACATTCTCTCTATAAGAATTTTTTTCTTCTGTGATCCACCATAGCTCATGTTCGTCTATGTGGATCTGCAAACTTTTAAAATTTCTTGGTCTGAAGTTGTTTGAGTATTTCTCTGTCCCTAAAGAAAAGCATCAAAGCAGAGACAGACAGATCTGCTGGAGAAATTTCTTTCACAATTTTCATGCATCAGTGAGTGAAGAGGAAGAGGTTGGTGTACACAAAGAGACGTGGCATCTTCCCTGATAATTTTATGGCCTTATGCCTTTTAAACCTGAACCTAGTGTTTGCACTCTTTGGTAAGTAAATCTCCCAGAGGCCTGCCTTTATCTTGCTGGTAAGCATATATCCTGCTTACCAGGATAAAATGTGGCATATCAGTGGGTCTCAATGCACAATGTTATATTATTCTGCTGTTACTAATATAAATAAGAAAACACATCTCATTAAGTGTAGGGTAAAAAAAATCAAAAGCTGAATTCTAGGGCTATCAGATTAGGATGGGTTCAAAATTCCAGCAGATTAGTATTTTAAAAGCAAGATGCTATTGTATCTCCAAAAGTGAATATGAGTCTTCGTGGTGGTTATTTCTGGTAAAGAAATCGAGCAGTGAAACTCCAGCATTACTTATAACTTCATTGGAAATTATTCATCAGGGAAAAAAGTCTGTGTACTTTTAACAACAGTAAAGTAGATTGGGGGATTTTTGTTTTGTTGGTTTTTTTTCCTAACTACATTTGAATCTGCATTTGAATATATGCTTTTCAAATTTCCTTGGGGAAAAAACATTTGGAACAGACGCTGATTTCAGTTACACTGCTGTAATCTTTGAAATCAATTCATTACTCCTGATTTCGTGTCAGTGAGAGTGTACAATGTATTTTAATATACAAAAAGGAAACTATAAACTTGATCTCTTAGTCATATTTCTGTGTTATTTTCTAGTCAGTATGCACAAATGTCCGAATAATACCATATTTCCGTAATAGAATATGTGTTGCGGATAAATTTAAGCCTAACATCAGCAGGCCTAAGCTTCTACTGAATACAACAGAAATAACACTCTTTCACTAAACATGATGCCTTGAACTGAACATCCAGTTCCATTATTTGTTATTGTTCAGGCAATGTATTTAAAAATTACAAGCTCTCCTACTGAACTGATACTTCTGCTTTGCAAATTAAAAGTCCCAGCTAATTTATCAACTAGAGTAAATGGTTTTGCATAATGATGATTATATTCACTGATTGCTACTGATTTTCAGGAGGGGTTTAGAATAAAACAAATAATATGATGAGGGAGCATATTTTATTATTAAAATTACATTCTTTTAATTAGGTTTGGGGATTTTTTTTCTTCAATAATGGTAATAACTTATGGTTTTGTGAACTCGTGGAAAAGATATATATTTTACTTTAGATATTTTGGACTGCAAGATGATAATATGTTATATTTATATTTTCCCACCCCCACAGTCTTTTCAAGTTGCCTTTCTAATAATAATAATAAGTGTACAATAGCTCATTTCTTCAGTTCTTTTTCCTAGCACTAGCTGAAAGGTACTGTTGGTTTATAATGGAGTACTTTACTGATGATGGTGAAGCTTAATATTTTAAAATCAGTTTATTGTTTTCCATTCACTCTAGTTAGTCTAGGCTACACCAATAAATTTACAAAAATCAATAATTCCACTTTGCCTGGAGGATGATATACAAGGATCACCATGTGTCTGAATCTGAGGCAACAGCACACGTTTTGCAGAAGAGCCACACCATCATTTGCATCATCTTTCTGACGTAAAAGTATGCTCATTATTTGCATTTAGTGTTTCAGGTAGAAGTGCTGATTTTCACCTAAGATATGACATTCCAAAAAAATGTAAATAATGTACCAAGACATAAACAAAAGTAGCACCTGTAAGATGTGAAGTAATCATCCTGCTCTATTTAGACCTTGTAAGACCTCAGATGAAATACGGGGTCCAGTTTTGGTTACCATTTCAAGAGATGAACTAGTGGAAGATAGCTCAGAGGAAAATAATGAGAACTGTGAGAGTTCTGGAAAACAAGATCTACATGGAAAGATTGAAGGAACAGTGATGACAGCCTAAAGAAGAAAGGCAGCAACAATCAGTTCATAAATAAGTAAAAGGTGCTGTACAAAGAATAATTTGTACTCTGTTCTCCATATATGTAATGATTATAACAAGTGACAGTCTTAAAGGGCAACAGAAGGATTTAGATATTAGGAAAGAATAAAGACAAATGCTGGAATAAATATTTTTTATGAGGTCGTGGAGTGTCCATCATTAAAAGTCTTTGAGAACAGATTAAACATATATTAGGAATTACATAAATAAAGCTGATCCTACCTCTCCTAATCCCTTGCAGTCCAAATATTCCACAAGGACTTTAAATTCTTCAGCTAAGACTTGTACTTGTTTCAGATCTATTGTTGATTTATTGGTCTTCTGATACTACACTTTAACTTCACCATCATACTATAAATTGCCTGAACTTCATACTTTCTGTGTTGGCCCCAAGATGTGAAAGTTGTTGCATATTGGATTTGCATCTGAGGATAATCATGCTCTTTTTAGTATTGCACTGTTTCAAAAGTTTAAGGGACCTCTTTTCCTTTAAGAAAAAATAATTCCTTCTCATTTTAAGTTCACTTCAGGATGATGACAGCTGCTTTGTATGCTGCATAAGCAAAGTCTTTTTGAAATCTCCACTAGAAATGAAACCTGAAGATGTTGGAGATACAGCAATAACCATGGATGAAGAGTGTTGCATTTCTGACTTGTTTCTGCAACTGGTTTCTATAGCAAGGAATATGAAGGAATCAATGATCTGCAGCCTTGTTTAGCAAAATTATAATAAGAATTAAATGACAAAGAACTATCTCGCTTTTTTTTTATTCTGGGCACAACTGGATTAAAAACTGACCAATTTCTACTTGGAGATGTTGCCTATTTAAAGGACAACTAATTGCTAGGACAGAGAAAATGACATTCTGTTTTGAACGCTCACATGAAGCAATCTACAACTCACTGACAAATACAAAAATGTACAGATTTAGGGCAGAGGAAATAGCTATAAAAGTCCACTAAATGTTGCAATCTATGAGGCATATTATATCTTCAATGCACATAAAACACATTCTCTTCTGACCAGTTTATCTCAGAACATCTGAGGGATCTAGCCTCTATAAAACACAATACAATATCTTAAAGTGAAAATACAATTACTAAATCAGGTAAAGTTTTTCAAAATAGAGAAAATCAAAATTCTCATTGATAGGAAAATACCTTTTCTGAGCTGATCAAATTTTTCATTCCCTTTGGTTGCCACCTTTATGACTGATTGGAGAATACACATCAGTCTTCATTGGTGGCAACTCAGTTACATAAGGCTGTTTCTCAGCTGTACATAGCCTCTGCAGTTGACATGATTTCCTGAACATTTAGTCCACTAAAATGATACTGCATTCTATAATTTGTGATAATTAATTAGAAATAAGTTAATTACACTTACTGCTTAAAATGTTCATATAGAGACAAAATAGGTGTATACCCAGCAGTGTATCAGATGAGCCACTGTGGAGAAAGACAGGAGGCAAATTTATCTAAAAATCTCATGTTATGCTAATTATTCCTGGTATTGTACTCAGTTGCTGGAAATAATTATATGAGTTTTCTTCAAGTTTTATGCTTAAACAGGTGTGTACTGTTTACAGGCTACATTTAAAGGCTGGATGGATATTATGTATGCAGCTATTGACTCACGAGATGTAAGTACTGCAAATATTTTAAGTGATCTTTTTTTCCTGAGGTCTGTTTATCAACAAGTGTGTATTTATATATCTTCCAAAAGCAATTAATATCCATACAATAGGATGACACAAAATTAAATTAACTAATATGAGATTCTACTGTAACAAATTGTGAAAAACCAAATACAAACTGCCAGATGCTGTCATTAATAGATGGAATGGGCAAACTACATTCATATAAGTGACAGGAGTATTGTCCAAATGCAAAATATTAAGGACATTTCATCCAAGGTTACTGCTTATTCACTTGAAATTTTCACATGAAAATTAGGAATTATATTTCACATTTTTTCTTAGGTATTACAGCAACCCAAGTATGAAGACAACCTGTACATGTATTTGTATTTTGTCATCTTTATCATTTTTGGGTCTTTTTTCACCCTGAACCTGTTTATTGGTGTCATTATTGATAACTTCAATCAGCAAAAAAAGAAGATAAGTATTGTTTCATTTCTCTTCTAAATATATTCTAAAATATTGCATATTTGCAGGTGCACGATATATGCAATGTACACCCAAGGTTTGTTAAAAATTGAAAAAGCTGAAGTATATTAGGATATAAAATCTTACCAAGCTGTAGCATGCATTAACATTTTACATCATAGTGAATGGGACAGATCCTTCTGTTTTCAATGTCCAGTTTAGTCTTCCTCAAGTCATCTGCTTTTCCATGCTTAAACTTCATGAAATCTCCTTACATGATCAAACCCCTGATTTAGGCCTGTACACTGAAACACTCATAATTTCTTGATTTTTTTTTTCTTCCTGATTTGTAGTGATTCAATCTGTGCAAAAAAAATAGCAACCTGGCTATGAAAAATAAAGCACCATTTCATTACACTACTACAAATGCTATTTTAATAAGCCCAAGTATTCAAGTGGTCATTTTGTGGCACTGAACGATGTGAAACTATACAGAACAGGAGTGGTTTGTAACTATCTCAGGGCCTTTTTTTAATTTTTCATAGTGCAGATGTACATAGTCTCACTGGTATAGATGGTCTGAGTATCAGACGCTCATCTTTAAAAGTATTTTCTGTAAATAGAAAAGGTAATGAAAGCTAGAAGACAAAAGCAGCTAGGAATTACTAGTCTAATTTTATTTTACTGGACTTCATCACTTTGGGTTTATGTTACTGATGAGAGATGCTAAGATTTTTGGAAGCTGTACATACAAGAGGCCTAGACATATAGGGAGCTCCCTGGCTAGGGAGCTTGTCCAGTGTATGGTGCCTGCATTCCCACGTCTTCAAGTTTCCCAAATGCTCATCCACAAAAGGGCTGCATCCAGTCCTATGTGTTCATAGACATTCCTGGAATTAGATGTCTGCAAGTATCTTTTATCCAGGAAAAATTTACCTCAAGAGGTATGTGCAGTCTAATGGGTTTTCATTCAAGCTGTCTCTACAAGAAAGTTATTATGGGCAGTGGATTTTGGTTAGGTTGCCATGGAAGACCCATAATTCTCTCTTTATCTTCACTGCCAAACTCCAAAGGCCAGTTCTGGCTTTTGCTAATCAGAACTGCATTGAACATGGAAGCTAATCAAGATAAGAGACTTAAAAGAGAACATTTTGCTGTTAACAGAATCAAGTGCTTCAATCTTCAGCTCAGTTTCTCCAAAGTCTGATAATCCATCCTCTCAAAAACCTTGAAGACTTTCCATCCCAATGCTAATGCTGTGATTGCTAAAGTAGAGATACCTAAACCACTAACATGTTCACATACTGAAAACCTACCTGACTTTGCTTCCTTTGTTTCACCAAAATTGCAGTTCAGAAGTGACAGCACTGAGCAGCCCAGATTATTGAGTTTATCTCAGATGCTGTTTACTGTATCTCCTCCTATAAAAGAAAAGACGTACAGAAAATTATTTTTTGAGTTCAAGGAATATAACTGTAGAAAAATGCTGGATTACTATTTTTTGCAAGATGCAGTAATGGATGTTCAGACAACTTCTGGACTAAATGCTTAGGTGCAGACAGCTGCATCTGATAGCTAAGAGATTTTTCTCAATTCAGCCTTATTGATTTTAATGAAATAAATAACTAAATCATATTTATCTTTAAGAGTTTTTTTCAGCACTGCATATAAGTGTGATTATGACCAGTTTTTGATTTCATGTTTTTACTTTGGAGGTCAAGACATATTTATGACAGAAGAGCAGAAGAAATACTACAATGCAATGAAAAAACTGGGATCCAAAAAACCACAAAAACCTATACCAAGACCAGGGGTAAATTATTTATATATGTCAAACTAATAGCTATTTACAAACAGCTCAGTTTTTATTGATATATGGAGAGCAGAAATATGCCTATGTGAAAATTATCATTAACTAGTGTATCAGTTAGCAAAAATGAAAAATTAAAACATGGTAAAAATATTCATTTTTCCCTTGCAACCATTTTATGAATGACTATACAAATAAAGGAAGCTGAACTAAGCTGTTGTATTCACCTTAATTTGACTACTCTGCTTAAAATCACTGGTTACATTTTTATTGAAGTCTCATAGTCCTTACTGCATGTATTTTTCTACTTTCTTCTAACAGGAAAAGAAAAACAATTACAGTTTGTATAGGATGTTTATTTTTTTTTCTTTTCTTCTCAGAACAAATTCCAAGGCATGGTCTTTGATTTTGTGACGCAGCAAGTATTTGACATCAGCATCATGATTCTTATTTGCCTTAACATGGTTACCATGATGGTAGAAACTGATGACCAGAGTAAAGAAATGGAAAATATTTTATACTGGATAAACCTGGTGTTCATTGTCCTTTTCACTGGAGAATGTGTCCTGAAATTAATTTCACTTCGCCATTACTACTTTACTATAGGCTGGAACATTTTTGATTTTGTAGTTGTCATTCTGTCAATAGTAGGTAAGTCTTGTTTATTAAACTAAAAAAAGGGTAAAATGAATATAAGGTGAACTTTTACTCGAATAGAGCTACATGGTTGGCTTTTGCCATTGCAAGGTTTAAAATTAAGTCATTCAGCTTTTCATTTTATCTAATAATTTATTTATCTAACCATCAAAACTGTTATAATCATTCAACATACATTGGCCTTGCAAATTAAGTATAAAGTATAACAGAAATTATGCAAGTGGAATCTACAGAATATCTTTAATTGCTACATAGAACTACCAACTTTAAAACTATTTTTCTAGATTTCTGCTATGATATAAAGACTAAGTGGTAATGTATCTTGTTTTGGTTTTTTTTT
Organism: Phalacrocorax carbo; assembly: GCF_963921805.1. NCBI lineage: Eukaryota > Metazoa > Chordata > Aves > Suliformes > Phalacrocoracidae > Phalacrocorax > Phalacrocorax carbo. The sequence continues at coordinate 21,556,560 of NC_087517.1, read as the reverse complement.
TTTTTCTGTTTTAGGTATGTTTTTAGCCGAGATGATTGAAAAGTATTTTGTGTCCCCCACTTTGTTCAGAGTCATCCGACTTGCCAGAATCGGTCGAATCCTGCGCCTCATTAAAGGCGCTAAGGGAATCCGCACTCTGCTTTTTGCTTTGATGATGTCTCTTCCTGCTTTGTTCAACATTGGTCTGCTGCTGTTCCTGGTCATGTTTATCTATGCAATATTTGGCATGTCCAACTTTGCCTATGTTAAGAGGGAAGCTGGTATAGATGACATGTTCAACTTTGAAACGTTTGGCAACAGCATGATCTGCCTATTTCAAATTACCACATCGGCTGGCTGGGACGGTTTGCTAGCCCCAATTCTTAACAGTGGGGAGCCGGACTGTGACCCTAACAAAGCTCATCCAGGGAGCTCCGTGAAAGGTGACTGCGGCAACCCTTCCGTTGGGATTTTCTTCTTTGTCAGCTACATTATAATTTCATTTCTGGTAGTGGTGAACATGTACATTGCTGTGATTTTGGAGAACTTTGGTGTTGCTACTGAGGAAAGTGCTGAACCCTTGAGTGAGGATGACTTTGAGATGTTCTATGAAGTCTGGGAGAAGTTCGATCCTGATGCAACACAATTCATGGAATTCGAGAAATTGTCTGATTTTGCAGCAGCACTTGAGCCTCCTCTTCATCTACCCAAACCAAACAAAGTCCAGCTTATTGCAATGGATCTGCCCATGGTAAGCGGTGACAGAATTCACTGCCTTGACATCTTGTTTGCTTTCACAAAGCGTGTTTTGGGGGAAAGTGGGGAGATGGATGCCCTCAGAATACAGATGGAAGATCGGTTTATGGCATCCAATCCTTCAAAAGCTTCCTACGAACCAATTACAACCACATTAAAACGAAAACAGGAGGAAGTATCTGCTGTCATTATTCAACGGGCTTATAGACGTCACCTTTTAAAACGAACAGTAAAACAAGCTTCCTTTATCTATAACAAAAACAAAACCGAAGGAGGGGCTGGTCAGGGTATGAAAGATGAAATCCTTATTGACAAGTTAAATGAAAACTCATTTACAGAGAAAACCGATGTAACTGCATCAACAGCAGTTTGTCCACCTTCTTACGATCGTGTAACAAGGCCAGTCAAAGAAAAGCATGAAAAGGAAGATAAAGATGTTCAGAAATAAAAGCAAATCATCTATGTGCAAAATAGTTCATAGCCTGTAAGGATAATGTGTTTGTGTCAACAGGACTCCTGCTGGAGGTCTATGCCAAACTGACAATTTTTACAAATATACTGTACACTAAAGGTCAGTGCCTACTCAAAGACAGTGACCCCTCGTCAGTGACTGTGTCTGTGACATTGGGAAACAACCTTGACAGGAGGTTACTGTTCTCATTACCAGCTGACACTGCTGAAGAGGAGAGAAAAAATGGCTACTCAGACTGTAGGGACCAGTTAAAGGGGTGCAAACCAAGTATTTGTGTGTTTAGCATAAACCAATATGGTAACTGTATTTACTGTTTGCATTTCAACTGCCACATATGTCATATTTTTACAAAATCTATGTTGGTGGATTCATTTATTTTTATTCATATATTGTTTATTATATGTGACTATTTTTGTAAATGGGGCTTCTGTTGGGGAAGGGGATGCAGTACACCTTTACAGGTACAAAGGCCAGGTGTTCTATTATACAACTAATATACACACAGAAATGATTTGCATGAAGGCATGCTGCACTTATAGATCATGCATGAAAATAACATTAAGTCACAAAGAACAACAGATGTTTTTCAGCACAGTGTTTCTGGAAAGGAATAACAGATTTTGAGGTGCTTAATTAATGTAGTCGTGTTGTATCATGTCCAAACAAGTCTTGGTATGCCTGTAAAGTCCCCTATAACTTACAAGAAGAGTAGAGATGGATTATTTTTTGAACAGACCATTAAGTTTCAGAAAGTGCAAACTTCTTTCTAGGTTTGGAGTCACAGATTTTGTCTTTGTCAAATGTCTTTCTGCGTAAAAATACTAAATGAATCTGCCTCAGCCCTCCAAATTGATCAAAAAGAACCCTTTACAAAGTTGTTGTTCTTTATCCTGCAGTATTGTTTAGCCATCTTCAGCTCTCAGTAAGGTTGATGTTGTTGTACATGTTAATGAAAAGCCCTCTGCGATGTAAATAGTAATTTTTAACCTGTGGTGCGTGTTTGAGCAAACAGATAATGACCTAAGCACATTTATTGCATCAAATATGTACCACAATAAGTGTAGTGTGCAAGCACTCAACAGGTAAAATTATGTATTATCTACCATTATAGATAGTTTGGATGCTACCAATGCATGTTTATATTGCCTATGCTGCTGTTCCTTTGACTGTCTGGGATTCTTAAATATGGGAAGCCGTACGTCAGAGATAAATGAAAGAAACTACTCCACAAGACCTCATTCCTCCATACCATTAAGCAATATTTTGCAGCTGTTTAGGAGGTTATTTGGTTTATGTTTTTGGATTTTCAGTGAAAAACATACAGTGTATATCCAAACTGTACAGACATGTTGAAAACTACTAAACCTGTTGAAAATAATGTTAGGATTTTATAAGCAAATATAAATACTGTAAAAATCATTTTATTTTTTTTTTCAGCATTATGTACATAAAACAAGAACTGAATTTTATCTTCAGGTTGATATCACACCCTTTTTGTTACTTTCTGTCCATAGCTCTTTTTCACTGAAGAACTCCAGAGAACAAGATATAACTAAGAGAATGGATAGCTGTTCTTATGTTTTACAATATTTTCAAACATGTTAATATTTTCTGTGGAATAAGTTCATAATTTGCTTCTAAAAATCCAAGGTTTTTTGCAGTGGGAAATGGTGTAAAGTCCAAATTGAATGTCTAAGCAGTGCCTGCATCATAAATTTTCAGATATAACCTTTCTTTCACAGAATCCTTAATCTTTTCTCATATTTACTCACAGGTTTTTTTTTATTCATGTTGCACTAGAACAGTTCTAAATGTTATCTTGGGTCCACAATATTTTTTCACAAGAGAAAGTAGCAAAATTGTACAATCCAACACATCAGGACATTTTATGATTCTTACACAGGAAAATTAAATATAGATTACTTTTATTTAAATTATTGACTAATACTGTATTAGTGAACTGCATGCAGGAAAATGCTACTATTACCCTAACTGATGCTAAAGAACATTATTAATGCGCCAAAATAATAAAGATTACATTTTTTATTGTATGTTCCTTCTGTCTTTATTATCTGGCATCAATATGAAAAAGGTATGCTTCTAAAACCACAGAATAAGAGGATACTGAAAACCTTTACACCCAGCTGTACTGTTCTTCCACAAAAGCAAATCCTTGGGACTTGCTTGTTAGTCACCAAATAGGAATTTCTAATTCAATGCAAGTTAGATACTGAGCATGATTCTGCATGTATCAATAGCACTGCCCTGAGTAACTTCAAGGGTTCATGCAGCAGTTCATGCAGTGGGGTACTCAACCACCAAATACCAGAGCTGTCCTGAGTGTGCCCCAGGAGGCTCAGACCATTTACAGGAATGAGAACTGAGCATTCATGAGTTTACAAAGAGAAAGTGAGGACTGAAAATAGTAGTAGATACATGACATTCCCCAACTTGGATTATGAGAACCAGTTTATTCTTGCCAGTTACAATTCACAAATAGGCTATAGAAGATCACGTATTCAAGTGAAAAAGGTGAATCAGAGTGAATAACCATCTGTCTTCTACTCAGGGATTTTAAAGAATATCTCTGGAACCACCACGTTCCCAGAAGCTATCATTTGTGGGTATTGATATGGAAAAATGCAAATGCAGCTGGAAATTGAGCTTGTCAGTTATTCTTTATCAATTGCTTTAGTGAATTTCTGAAAATGTTTATTTTATATGCTTACATAATTTTATATTGCACTTCCCTACAACTTACAATGAAAACACTCAGAGGTGAATACTGAGCTTCATATAAAACCAGTTTATGAGCAATTGTATTCTGTATGCTTGCTCTGTTGTTAATGCAGAAATAAAATTTCATAGCATCTCCACTGAAATTCATCACAAAACTTTCGAGGGAGGAAAAAGTTTCTTCTTCAAATTGTTCTGAAATGCATTATGAAAAAAAGTCTAAAACTCTGATAGAAAAGTGTAAGTATCAAACGGAAAAGGTAAGTATTTTCAGATTAATATGTAGACAAAATATATCTTAAAAGGTTACCTTAAAAAGTATGTAAATTTTCTACAAACTGACAGGAATAATAGACTACTTCAAAAATAAGGTAGTAAACTGAATAGTATTTTTTAATGTTCTATGCACAGCTTTTTAAACCTTGTTTTTCTCAAGGAAATGGTTTTAAGATCAATGAGAACTATGCCACTGTCACTGCAGATCACAGGTCATGTCCATGCAAAAACACTTTTTTCTCATACCTATTATATGTTTTCAATGTTACAGAAGCCTAAATGTTACTTCAGAACAAGTAGACCATCACTTAAACATAACAGGAAAGTTTGAGGATGATCTTGGCCGACAGGAAAACCTAATATGTTTACATATTACTTCGTTGACACCTTCCTGATGCTGAGGATGAGAACTATGAAATGGAGTAGTGGCATGTGTGATGAATTTGTTAGGAAAGCTTACTCTGAGCACTCTCCACTAGAACAATTGGTTTCACCTACTAATTCAGTGCAACATGGGTTCACCTCCTTGTACTAAACGGCATTATTGACAGTTTTCATGTTGAATGGACAACACAACCTTTCTAAAGGAATATTATCTAGCAACGGTTGTTTGCTTCCAGTGTCTAGAAATGATGACTGAGGGTGCTTTCACCTCCGGGAGAACCTGAATTTTACTAGTCTTTGCAACTCTGCAGTTCCCTAGGAGGAAAGAGAGAAAGAGAATTTTCTGTATTTTGTTTTACCCCATTGCTCTTTCATTTCTACAGAGAAGATTCGCATAACTTGAAGTGCTCAGTACTGAGATACATTATGAAACATGTGGGCCACTCAGTCGTATGTCCAGCCAAAAAAAGCAAGAAAATAAACAAGTTCTCAAAGCTTTCCATTCAGCATTCAGGCAGCGGGAGACCAGCTGTGTAAGCACTTCGGCGGGAGAGCGGGCGAGACCGCCCATCCCCGCCGACAGGGGGCGCCGCATTCCCACCCAGCACCGCCCGCCAAGGCGCTCAAACCCCGCCCCCTCCGCCTCGCACCTCCCGCCTGGGTGGTCCTGCCCCCTTCTCCCGAGGCCCAGTGAGCCGCCAGACACGTTCCGGCGCTTTCCCCAAGTTTTCCTTCCCGTGTCTCTCCCGCCTCCTTTCCCTCCACGCCAATGGTAGCGGGCGCTCCCGCTAGCCAGCCAATGGCAGCCTGCCGCCGGGCGCTCCCTCGCCCTTCCGGAGGATCCCTCGGCGGCGCTGGGTAGTAACCATGGACGCTGAGGTGCAGCAGGTGGGCGCCGCCGCCGGGCGCCGTCCCGCTCCGGGACGCTCCGCGGGCGTGGGGCTGCGCGGGGGCCGGGGCTGGGGCGGGGCTGGGGCGGGGCTGGCGGGCGGCGAGCTGCAGCGGGGGCGGGAGGGCGAGCGGCCAGGCGGGGCCGGTCGTCGCGGTCTGCTGCCGTGCCGGGGTGAAGCGTTTGCACGAGTGAACCGAAGCCGCCTCTCCCGCAGGCCTTGCTCAATTATTACTGCCAGGAAGGCTACTTCCACCACGTTCGGGCTGCTGCGGATGAGGCGCTGGGGCGACTGGGCAGCGATCCGGTGTTCCTGTTCTACCGGGCCTACGGCGCCCTGAGGGCAGGTAACGCGGGACTGGGGAGCTGCTTGTTCTGTCGGGTCCCTCCGCCGCCCCTCCAAAACGCTGTTCGTCCTTGAGTCACATCATGCAGTCTTAGTCTACTACATAGAAAGAAAGCAATGTTATGGAGCCTGAATGGGATGTTTTCCATACTGAGAAGATTAGCAGCGTTTCATGACTTATCCCTACCGCGCAGTTTGAATTTTTTTCTTTTTTTTTTTTTTTTTTAATGGTTATATGAACGTGGATCAGGTAAATCGGTTCCTTGGAGAGAATTTGAGCCCTGCCCAGATGCCCGTTGCATTGTATCACAAAGACGAATTTGGTCGTTCTAGCCAACACCTCGCCCTTTCATGCAGCCGTATCTAACTTTGTATCCATCTGCCTCAGAGGAGCTGACAGTAAATACCTATTGTGAGGATCTTTGTGTACGTTGAACTGTTTCAATAAGTTTATTTAGCCAAATCAAGGATATCACAGAATACTAACAAGTTACCCAAAATGGGGGAGGATTGAGGGGGGGAGGCTAGGAAAGATTCAAAAGCTTTTGAGGTGGTCTGTCTGTTCCCAAATGCCCTGAGTTTTGTTGTTTGTTTTACAATTGTATGTTCCTGTTTTTCAGGATGTCATCTCTTCTGTTGATGTTCAAAAGATTCACATAAGCAAGGCAAAAATCCTGGCTATGTAAAGACACAGGAGCAAAAAGAACTGCTCAATACCCTGTATAAAACAAATAATAAAGATGATTTTCATCTTTATGGTAGTTGGCAGAACTAGCACATAACTCCTTTTAAGTTCTCTGCTTTGAGATGCTTGTTTCTTTCTTGTGTCTGTTTGAAAGACTTGCACAAACAAGTGAAAATGGATGTGTGAATAATGAAGGATGTTAGGAAGAAAGTGTTATCAAAAACACAGAGGAAAAACTTGAGGGAAAAATTTAAGTCAGATAAAGGTTTTGATGCTGATATTCTGTCTTGAAAAATGTTATAGCCTATTCTGTGCTTGTTTTCATTAGGTGACATCCAAGATGGTATTCGACAGTTGGAGTCTATTAAAAACAAACAGGAGGTGTCACTTTGTACAATGATGGCTCTGATTTATGCCCATAAAAAGAGCCCTAATCCAGGTATACTTATTAAGACAATACTGCTTCGTGTATTTAAACAGCTGTGTGTTAAGATCTGAGAGTTGTAAACTACCTTTTTAAATTAGGCAGAATTATACTCCAGCTTTGCATTTGACACAGTATCTAGTACTGTGTCAAAACTGTGAAGAGTAAGAGTGAATGTTAAAATAAAACACTAAAAAAAAATCAGACTTATCTACCATGATGAAAAATCTTTTATGGAAAAAAAAATTTGAATCAAGTGTCATGTGATTGTTGTTCACTCTTGCCTGATATTGGCTCTTTTGAGCAGAACTGCAATTTAAGAAGTCATTAAAGCCATGCCATTTTTATCTTTCAAGTTACTCTGACGTTACAAATGGAGAAAATAATTTTGTGAACGTTGGTATTCCTTTCTCAGATGTAAAAACTGGGGTTATTTTGCTAAGAAATATATTCTGAAAACCACAGTTGGTTTATCAGATAAACTGAATTGTCATTAAACTATTGCCCTGCTATATTCCTGACTGTGCAGTTTTATAACTGTTACTGACAACTCTGTTAAGCAGTATGATGTGAAGCACCCCTGACTAATGTCATCATTCTTATTTGAGTCCCTGGGGATTAATACTGTAGGGCAGCAAAATTATCATGCATTTCAAGACTTTCTGAGAAGGTCATGGCAGTAAGAGTCAGACATCTGACTTTAATGGCTCCTAAAAAAAGACCAGAAATTAATGTGGGTAAAAGAAAATACTTGGCAGTGAGTCCCACACACCAATAAAATTTCTACGTGGGATTAACCTGATGAGAGCAACTGACGATAACAATGAGGATGTAAGAAACTGAGCTTTAGTGTTAAGAAACACATTATGTATTTTCCAGGGATTCTGGAGCTAAATCACTAACATTTTAGGACCTCTCTACTGTTAACTGTGTACCTATTGGGCAGACACTGGTATAAACGTGAACCTTATTGTCAAGTTTCCATTTATTTTGCAGGAGTCTCGGCTACAAGTTTAAGGTTTAACAAATAGCAGGGTTTTTGCACAAATGTTGATGGCACCCCCTTTCTGTCTCTTACATCTGTACCTGATTCATATTTTCAGTTGGAATGGATTGTCTGTAACAATGTTTGCTTTGGAAGCCCTTGACTTATGTGCTGCTCTTTTATAATATTTTGAGATGCTATCAACAAAAGCTCTGAACAAAATCTTTTCAGACCGAGATGCTATTCTAGAGTTGGATGCAAAAATGAAGGAGCAACGTAAAACAGCAGGACAGCAGGCTCTGTACTTTGCTGGCTTATTTTTGTGGCATCTTGGTCGTGAGGACAAAGCCCGTGAATATGTTGACAGAATGATCAAAGTTTCTGGTGGTGGTAAAGAGGTAACTTATTTTCAATGTAAAATAGTAATAGGACCATCTATACTGTGAAGCTAGACTTATTGCACCAATGCTATTTGGAGATTTTTTGAATTATTTTGTGTGTGTTCCAATAATTTCTTTCTTAATGTCATAAATTCAACAGGGCCAAGTAGAATTCCCATAATGACCCTATTTTCACTTAATGAATGAGAGTTCTGCATTGACCAATGGAAATAAATGTAGTTATGCCAATTTTGCTACTTGGTAGTGAGCATCATAATTTCTAGCAAAAAACTAAGTGTGGTAATCTCACTAGAGGGAGACATCTGTTTTGAATCTGAAGATTCAAAAATACCCAGAGGATTGGGTACTTAAATTTTCAGCAGTTGATAAAGGAAAAATTTGCCTAGGGTTTTACTGAATGGAATTTATTTTCAAATCTCTGTGTTGTATGTAGCAGTGTTTTCTGCATTTATATACAAATATCAAAATTCACTAGAATCTTTAAAGAGGTTTCTGAAAACTTACTGTGTTTATTTTTTTTAAAGGAGGTATTAGCTTGAATTCAAGGAGAGAAAAAACAAGCACAAATATTTTTTTTGTAGTCAGATGTCTTCAAGGCAGAGCTGTTAAAATTAAATGCATAATTTGTTCTCTTATGACACTAGTATTAAACACAAATGTTGTTCCTGAATTGTTCTTCTGGTTCAGTACATTGCTCAATTTGTTGTCTACAGTTTTATGGTTTACATGATATCACGTGAGCTAGAACTCTGCAACTGTACTAAAGACTTCTAAAATTACATTATGAATTTAAGTAGTGGCTTAGCTTTTGAGCTATCACTGATTATTAATTGGTAGTTAATCACGGGCTAATTTTTACTAATGAAGAAATAATTACAGACATCACAAAGCATTAATACATTAATTTCTAAAAAGACTAAGGATATGCCATTCTGGTAAAATAGCAGTATTTATGACTTTGCTTCTTGAAATCATTTTACTTGGGTTTTGTTTGCTGATTTTTGTTTAGAGATGCTACTTGGGGATGTTGCTTAGTAGGAAATATTTCCAGCTGAAGTATTTAATGGATTTGAAATAATTATTTTTTTTTTACAGTGGGACATGTACATAAAGATGTACATTAGTGTTTAAATATGTAGAAAACAAATAGTTTTCTAGTCAATTCTTCTAAGTTCACTTATGCTTATACCTTTTCCTAGTTTGACAATACAAAGTTACATGTACTTCAGATTTATTGGGAGGTGGTATGGGGTGCTTGAACTTAGTGAAATGTGATTTGCTTTTTATATACAGTTCATTTTGATAAAATACTTTATATACTTATACAGCAGTAAAATACCTCCCATTTTTAAAAAATGCTTGAGTATATGAATTTCAGCCAGTTTCTGTAGCCTAACAAAATCATAACCCTGATTATTAGCAATTACAAATTATGGCTGTTCTACTATCCTTCGAGTTTTAAATACATGACTCACTACTTTGATTTTATGTTACAAAAAAGCTAGTAATATTTTATAGTTTAAATTTTTGTTTTGATGGCAACTGTAATTTGGTTAAATAATCCAGCACTTCAAAATAAGTTTGATTTACTTAACCAGAAATGACTGGAACACATAAGAGAAATAGAATTTTTTAAAGGTGAAATGGGTCTTTTCATTGAAGGAGTTATTACTTGTAATTAATAGATTTTAAGTACTTTTTTTTTTTTATAATACTGTTGGGGATTTGGGAAATGCCAGATCGTTGCCCTTCACACAGAGGGTTTTTTAATCAGACAGTAGAAGAAAAAAAGAAGTTTCTCCTTTTTCAGCACCCCATAAGTTTATCAGTGTCTGATATAAACAAAATCTTAATGTATTCTGCAGAAATGTTTGCAGAAAATATTCTTACATTCTTACGTGATCATTTCTGTGAGGTTTTGTTCTGTCTGCTTAGCATGCTGGACTAGTTCAGTGACATTGTTTGGTGGTTTTTTTTCAATCCTTTAAATATACTTTTTGATTAATGCTGGAATGAATTACTAATATTTAGGCTATGCTGTAGACTGGTTGTAATTTAAAATATATATATTAAATAGTTAAAAATAGATGCTTTCACTTTAAGTCCTATTTTATTTTTAGGTTATTTCTACTTATTACTGTAAACTTTTTTTACTGCCTAGTTAGTGAAGAATTCCAATTTAATTTTTTTTTTTATAGGGGTTAATTTTGAAAGCATGGCTTGATCTCACCTGTGGGAAAGAAACTCACATTAAAAAAGCTGTGAAATACTTTGATGAAGCACTGCAGGAAGGCAATGATGTTTTTGCTCTGCTTGGTAAAGTAAGTGTACTTGATGATTTTAACGTATCCAAAATGTCATATTAGTCTTATACAGTGGTTAGAGAGATACTGAGAAGTTGTCTACAGAATTGCTGTGTGTCATGGTGCAAAAAAAGTAGTAGATAAACTCTGTGCTGTGATAATTTAATAACATTGTTAACACTCTTTTTTAAATTGTCATTAGTCCGTTTCAAGTGTTCATTTTGATTATATTTCATTAAGGGAGCAGCATGAATTTCTTTCTTCACACATTTTTCTGTTTCAGAGTATACTATTTGTTTATCATATTCCTTGTTACTCATTAATATAATGTTTGTTTAATATTCCAAAGCTAAATGCAGAAAGAAATTTTTCAGTGAAAATAAGGCTAACATTTAAGAGTATGTGCACAATGGCATTTGGTTAGGCATGTGTGCTTGGCTGTATGCAGACTGTTGAGTTAAATTACCAGTATATCTGCAAATAACTCTCAAACTACTATGTTTGCACTATGTCTGCCTGAAAAATATGAAATAAAATGGCATGCACACAGTCATCTGGAATATGATAAGTAAATTTAAAGCATCAAAGCACATTAGAGGATTTAAGCCCTAAACTAATTTCTACCCAAATTCATTTAAAACTGTGATACTTGCTACTTCTGAAGTAGTTTTGTATTTTGAGTACCCTGTAAATTGCTTTACAATGAAAAAATGATTAATTCTGGCAACAACAGCAGTGACCTGCTGAGTGTGGATTTTTAGACAGTACATACCTCAGGGCTTGAAAAAATATTTAATCTATGGGTTGTGTTCAATATCCTAAAATTGCACTATGCTTTATGTAAAGTTCTCTGAAACCTAATATGACAATTTTACATGTCAGCTTTATCTCTGTCTTTTTCTTGCTTGTAACTGACTAGTAACTTGTAAACGCTGCAATTACCTTTGTTATAGAGTGCTTACTACACAATAGGTTTTACACATCATCTTTTGCTATTTGATTGTTGCAGTATCTCTAGTTGTGGTTGATGCTGAAGTAAAAATATTACTTAAAGAAGGATTTTTCTCTCACTGGCTCTTTTTCCTGGTTTCTGTATGAAAGAACTTCTGAATCTTCTCACCTATGTGAGTGTACAGGCGTTTGATATGCCTTCTCTTCCTTCCGTTAGGCACAGTATTTTGAGGTCCGACAGAATTATTCAGGAGCTCTGGAAACTGTGAACCAGATAATTGCAAGCGTTCCAAACTTCATTCCTGCTTTCATAAAGAAAATGAAGCTACAACTAGCCTTGCAGGACTGGGAGCAGGCAGTTGAAACAGCACATAGGTTGAGTATGAAGTAGCACACCACTAAGTGTGGTGTTGCCATGCTTACACTGTAACATGAAACACTGAAACAAAAGTAGGTAGGTTAATGTTAATTTTTAATGAATTTGAATTAGTTAAATAATTTTTTTAAAAAATAAACCTAAACTAAATTAAACCTTATTAGAACCCAGCCTTGCAATTCAGTGAGGCTACTACATCAATACGTGAATCCATTTTGGATGGAAGAGGAGCTTTTTTGAGATAGACATGAAGTAACAAAGCTGTGCTACCAATTGAAAGCTATGACTTAAAGTGACTGTGCGATACAAGTTATTTTAATCCCCTTTTAGGATATGATGATTGAGCAAAAGTTTTGTTTTGGTTTCTTTACATTCACCTCTTGTTTGGCTTTAGGCTACTGCAGAAAGATACCTTCAATTTAGAAGCCATAAGAATGGAGGCCTTGCATTATCTGTGCAGGGAAGGAAATGTATCTGAGGTGAGTTGTTCTATTAGACTGTTGAGCATAACACAGCCTTTGTAGGGACAAGGTGCCACACGCATTATCTTCTTAATGTCTTCTTGTATACTTTGTCTGGTCCTGTGCTACACTACTTATCTACAGGAAGAGGTATGTGCGCCTACTCTAACTCAAATGGCTGCTCTAGCTTATTCTTGGGGTGTTTTCTGGATACCAAGGGAAACATTTTTTTACCTTCATCTTTCCAGCGAACAGAAATCAAGCCAAACGGAGGTCTCCTCTGGACAATTAATTGCATCATGTTGATTTGAATCATCAAAACAATCATTTAATGTTTGAATGCTCTTTTGATAAATTAATAAGTTATTGTAAGCCTTCCATTAATTTTAAGTGCTTTGTTAACTGAAATAAGGGAAATAATGGGTCTTGTAGTGATAAATTTTTGGAAGGGCATCATAGTCACTTAGTAACGTCTCTGGTGTTAGGCTGTATGACCTGTGCTTTGATCACCCTATTTTGACAATTACTGGGTTTTTTTTAGCTCTAAGAATTATCTTTAACATTTCCTTCTACTCCCAAGATCCTTTTCTGCATTTGGATATATGCATGTCTTTCACACATATGGTGTTTGTGCCATTTTTCAGGAAATTTTAAAATAAGTTATCTAAATTGTCACCAAAAAATCATTAAATATTTTAAAATATCTTTTTCTCATTATGCAAAAATGCTGGTATAATTGAAGTGGCGATTTAACAAAAACAGTAAAGTGTTTTCAGTATTGTGGGTTTTTTTAGGTTCTGGAGGAAAAGTTATTTTAGGTTTAACAAATTTTTAGTTATTGCAAAGAACTATTTAGTGTATTTATAATCCAATTTAAGTCTTACTTATGCACAGTCATAATAAATATGGAGAAACAGTAACAATTGCAGACTCCAATTCAGTAAAGCTGTCCAGGAATGAAACTTACTGGACATGGTAGAATGTAAACAAAAGATTCTGGGGTAAGATGTCACATGTGACTCAGACCCATGTCTAGGAAAAAATTTTAAAACCTGGTGAGACTTAAACATGATTCAGGTGTCTGCATCTAAAATCATATTACAGAACCCCATGTACCTTATTATTGTAACCCCAGAAATGTCTAAAGTACCTTAGGTGGTTTGAGAAACTGTGATGTTGAAAGTCTGAGCATCTGGAAGTGCTGTGGTTTTGAGTATGTGTGTCTGTATCACACTGAAGCCCGAAGAAGATTCGCAGATCTACTTCCTCAGACTCTTGCTTTATGGGTCTTTTCTGTTACATTGGATTCAGCTCAAGTCTTTCACTTTCTTTATAGCATATATAGAGGACACATAATCTACTTTATTGTCACTTTACTATTCCAAGGTGTTCTTCTAGGAATGCCAAAATAAATCTAACGCCTAGCACTGAAAACTTCTGAGTTTAAATTTTGAGATATTACTGTGTAGTAAAATATGTGACTAGTTTTTAGTGAATACTGTTCACTTGTCCTAATCTGTTCAGTCTTTCTATATCTTATGTTACTACTTCTTCTCCAAGGCTTCAGCAAGACTGGGAGACCTAATTAAAGCACTGGACAGGTTAGAACCACGTAATTCGCAGCTCTTCTGTAAAATGGCTTTAGCTTTCAGTAGAACAGTGAGTATGCTTTTTTCCTTCAGCAGCATACAACTATCTATATGTCCTGGGTTTTTTTGTTTTATTTTATGGTGGACAGATGTTAAATGTTTACTAAAAAGTGGAAGTTTGCAGACAATTGAAATAGATTACCTTGTGTAGCCTTTGGTAACTACATTTTTAAAGTTTTACATTCAGTATGAATTACAATACTTCAGCCATCTCATTCCAAAAATGTTTTTACTGATTACTTTAAAATGAGAAACAGGTTTGCAATGAAAAGACACTCAAATGCCCGCCAACCATAATCATATAACCTTGATACGGAAGGTTTCTTTAATCTTTGTATTTAACAGAATCGTTTTAAGGAAGCATTCAAGCAACTGTTAACCATTCCTTATTGTATGGTGTTGTACATTTATGTTTGAATCCAGCACACTTTAATGTCACAATTTTTATAGAATTACTACAGATTATATTAGTCTTACGTGAGATGACGTCTCAACTGCTACAGTAATATTCAGTGTATTTTTCTAAGGGAATCTGAAAAATAAGAAAAACTTGAGGTTTAAAGATTATTCTTGCCATTAGTGTGGCCGGAACCAACTCATCCTTCAACATACACAAACCTTAGTTGAAAGAGCATCTGACCTCGCATCTGACAATGCAGAATTTGCTACTGAACTTGGCTACCAAATGATTTTACAAGGGAAAGTGAAAGAAGCTTTAAAATGGTACAACACTGCTATGACACTTGATGAAACAAGTGTTTCTGCACTAACTGGTAAGGTCTTACACTTTCTTTTGGTTTTTACTGGTCTTAAGATACAGACGATGCTTTTTTGATCAAGTTTTCCTACCACTGCTACTAGGAAAATCTAGAACTATTAGAACAGGAGCATTGGGCAGTAATTCCTGATTCATGTTATGCTGCCTTCCTTATAGCAAGTTTCTCGACACTGGATATGTCTTTTGGTCTTCCTTTTGAGAAGTAGAACTTTTTCAAATTAGAACTCTCAAAGTAATGGTAAGGACAGAGGTGTGGCTCCATATGTGTCTAAACTAGATAGAAAAACATAATCAAGTCGAAACATCCGATACTTTTGATGTACATGTTACGTTCTTTGAAACAAATAAAATTACTTTTTGATAAAGTCAAATTGCCATCAAGAAAATGGAGAGTAAATGTGGCATACCTGCTTCACAGATTTCAAACAGTAGAAAAATTTAGAGGGTAGGAGTGGCTTGTGTGTGGTGTGTTAAATGTATTTTTGCTTCATGTACTTGTTCTGAATTTAGAAGCCAAACTTTATGGTGCTTCTACTTAGTCTAGAACCAGTTGAAGATTTACTGCTTTAAACCTTTTCATGTAAGGGATGAAATCTTTCCATGAAATTGCTTTATAACATTGCATATGTTAATGTATCAATCATGTATCATTTATCCTATATATTTCTAAGTACATAAAATCTGCATTACCACAAGTCTTGATCTGTTCTTCTCGTATCACCACTTCATGAAGAGGTTGGGGAGAAAAAAAGTTGATTGTGGAAAACAAAGCATGTGCTTGACTAGGAAGATGAATCTGCAATAAAAGATTTAAATATGTTACAGGAATTATCCGTTGTCAGCTAATACAAGGGCAATTAGAAGATGCAGAGCAGCAGTTGGAGTTTCTTAATGAAATTCAACAGTCCATTGGGAAATCTGGGGTAGGAGACATATTCCTTCATTGAAATGCTTTGATTACAATCTGAATTGTGATCTGCTAGCTACTTTGTGTTCTGTGTTTCAGTCACTTGAGCATTCTTAATGGAGTATCAATAAATCTAAATTTCAGTTTTTCTTCCTATCAGTCTAAGTTAATGTATTGCCTAACTTAGCAACACACAAGGCTGTTTGCTTGCAGAGCAAAACCATCATTGCCTTCCTCCAGTGTTTTCTCTCTGAATATAAATTTAAAATGTCAGGAAGGGAGGGTTATTAATTATTTTCAGGATTTTGTGCTCAGAAAAATTTAGAGCTTCTTGCACAAATTAAAGGGATGCATTGCTATAATAATCATTGTGATTTACAGTTAACATACTAAATATCTTACAGTATCCCTAAATATAAAGAAGGAATGGCTAACATGAATAATTATGTAGTTTTGTATGAGTAACAGATGAATGTATCTGGAACATGGATAATGTTTTATTTCTTTTTTTTCCTGTAGGAATTATCTTTCTTGCGTGCAGTCTTAGCTATGAAAAAACATAAGAGACAGGAAGAAGTTATTGCCTTACTGAATGATGTTCTGGATACTCACTTTTCATCTTTGCATGGTTTTCCTCTTGGTGTGGAATATTTTGAAAAACTAAACCCCGATTTCTTGCTAGAAATCATTAGGGAATATCTTAATTTTTGCCCAGCACAGGTAAGCAGCTGTAGATGACATCTGTCTGAAAATGGAAGTTATTTTTGGATTTTATTTTGGCATTAGTTAATCGTGAAGCAAATTTTTTAGTTTTTCCCTCTTAAAATATGTATTGATTTGAAATAGAAGTGTTTTTTAAGATATTATGCCACTGTTTAATCAAAATAACAATTAAAATACATCTTCTGTGAAGTGAGCAAGTTGCAGTAATGACATCTGAGGAAACTTGAGATATTTGTTTAATGTACTGTGTGTGAGTATTTATACTTTTTTAGTATCTCTTTTGATCAGGAAACTGTAACGATACAGTGAAGAGAGCTATCTGAATATGAAACTAGGTTGTGCACACTGATAATCCTATTCTTGAAATATTTTTGTAAGCTCAGGATGTCTTTTTAATATATGTATGTTCTTTCTTCATTTCAGTTTTTGTGCATTGGTAAAAATCAGTGGAATACTACTTTTTTATATTATTACTAACACCAAAGAAAAATTTCACTTTCTTAGACGGCTAATTTTCTGTGACTGAATTTGCTTGTGCTCATTTTGGTAACAAAGGCATATAGAACTTAATAAATTGAATGGGTACTTGACATCTCTAAAGCAGAAGGAACACATTTAAAGTTTCTTTAAATAGTGTCTTCCTTAAATAGGTTAGTCATCTGAAATAGGTAGGAGCCAACTCTTGTTATCCTGTCATTAGCAGATTTCTAGTCTATAAAACCTTCCCATAAATACTTGTTTATATACAGTTTTAAAATGTAACAAGCAAATAATTTTCCATGGTTGTGATCTGTCCCACCATCTATAATGAAATGGTAATGTTTGAAAGTCTAAAACATCAGTAGCAATGACAACTTCATGTCACAGATGGACATAAATAAGAAGTGTCATTCTATGAGGCAGTGTCTTGTCTGAAGATTTCCCTGGGTATATTCCAGCAGTACTTGATGGCAATGATGGCTTTAAATTTGGATTTTTTTCCTGATCTATTGTCCATAGAAAGATTTGTAAAAGAAAAGATAGGCTTTTTCTGAAGTTTCATTTTCTCTTTATTGTATAAAGGAGTTTGTGGTATTAGAAAGCGTGCAGTTTAGCCAGGTGGTGGAGACTTCTAGTTCGATAGTGGAGGATTGCTGCTTCCCCAGAGCATGGGTCCTGGGGAAACGTTAGCTGTGAACAGAAGGATCTTCAGGTTGCTTTTTCCTTTTTTTTGTAGAACAGTTAGCAACTGGCTAAAGTAATAGAGGGAAATGGACAACGTTTCTGATAATGAGTGATGAAAATGTCCTACATTGCACTAGCAGTTTACATGAACGTAGCTATTTCTCAGCTGTTATTTTCAGTTTGTTGCTAGCAGTATGGATATGTTCTGTGGCTTAGAATGAAGGTAGGAGGGATAGGACCAGACCTTTGCTCAATGACCTTTCTTGTCATTCATTCCAACTTAAGCTCTCTTGAAATTTAGTTCATGTTACCATTGTGTTGGATGAGTTGACATGGTAATTCAGAGTATGACACTAAACGTCTGTGGACTGACTCTTCAGCTTATGTCAGGTCTGAAGTGTTGCTATCATCCTTGAAGTCCATGTGGCTGTCTTGTGCTCCTCCTGATGTCAAGAAGTTGCCCCCCCCCCACCCCCCCCCTTAAAATTGAAACATACTTTTATATTTCTTCACAATGACAGCTCTCAGTTTTTTGGGCTGAAGAAAATAACAATGCTTTGCTATTGCTCATTTGAGTTTAAAGTGGAGCCCAGATGTAGAATGAAATCTAAGTCCAAAACCTGCCAACTGAAGTGTTTGGTTTTTGTTTGTTTGGGTTTTTTTTTTCTCTCCACTCCTAGCCTGCAAGTCCTGGGCAGTCTCCTTCACCACTTCTCAAGCACTGTGCTTCTGTTCTTGAAACTGTGGTAAAAACTGTGCCTGGTCTTCAACAAGCTGTGTTTCTACTTGCAAAAGTGAAATACTTGTCAGGTAATAGTTACATGAATGGTTAGCTATCCACCTCTTCAGTTTCTTTAATATTAAAAAATAATTTCACACTTTAAATCATAATTAATATTTTTCTTTGACCACAGAGCACTGCATTACAGCTAAGTGAAGAACATTTGCACTGCCTTTTTTTGTGATTTGTATGAGCTTATCTTAATTGTACAGACAAATAAATATGGTATTTTGTTATCTATTGCTTCCAAAAAAAGGTCACTTATTGAATGATTTAGAGGTTGAACAATGGGAAAATATCTTAACTTTGACATGGTCTTGATTTTATTTCATAGCCACATAAAACTTTGTATATGAGTTTATACACTAAGTGCTCACATTTATTTACAAAAAACCGCAAATTATAGAACTGGTGAATTATTAATAAATCCTTTATATTTAACCTCTGTCTTTCCTGTCAACTACTCTTTCACTTTCCTCTTTTAACTTCCTAGGGGATGTTGAAGCAGCCCGCAGTAATCTACATTACTGTCTTGAAAAAAATCCTTCTTATGCAGCTGCACACTTGCTGATGGCCCAGGTGCATTTGGCTCAAAACAATATTAAACTATGTTCTCAATCCTTGGAACTTTGTCTGAGCTACAATTTTGAGGTGAGTTGGACAAAAGAATGAAACCATTTTATTCAGTCAGTCATCTGAAGTTGTATGGTTTTGTATATAATAATTTTTAAACTGAATTTTTTGACTCTTCCACTACAAGTCTAATAGCCACATTTTTATATGAATATAGTATCTGAGTATTTGACAGAGAGATGACCGTAAGGACAGAAATAATACCTTATTACAACATACTGAAATTGTTTTGAAATACAAAAGAAATAATTGGTAGCTTTTTCTGAAATCATTACATAAATATTAAAAACATGTTGTATAAACAGAATTTGTAATTCCAGACTAACCTTGCAACAGTTTTAAAAGTCATCATAGACATACTTGAAGAGTGATCCAGTGTTGTTTCTGGACTCTTTGCACAGATGTACAATTGCTAATGAAGATATGCACGGATGCATGAGGGGATCAGAAGGGGTCTGTAGTTACCTTTTGACAATTCATGCAGCATTAAATACTCCAAGTGTTAAGAGAGTAACCATATGCTATGCTCTCTTCCATTAATGTTCTGTCTTTGTCCGTCTTTTCTGTCCCTTCAGGAGCAAGGTTGGTAAATTAAGCACTGCGTTAGAAAACTTTCACTGTTTTGCAGTGGTCCTCACCAGTTTTATTTCTTGGGGCTAATGCATTGCAGTATGGGATTTTTGAGTTGTTGACATCAGTGGCAGTTTATGTATAATTAACACTTAGTTGGGACCTAACACAGCACTTGTTAGGTCTAAGTTGTTCTAAGTCTCCTGACAGAGCTTAGTTGAAAAGTGACAAACCAAAATTTCATTGCAAGCATGCTCCTGTCTCGGTTCCTTCCTCCAAGAGATGCAAGAAAGCTGAAGATTGACTACCTAGTTAGGAGACACTGAGGTGCTTGCAATTTTTGTACATGGTTACATTTCCCTTATCAGCACTTCATTTTCATATGAAGTACATTTTAAGAAGGTGGAGAAATGGCAGGCAGGACTTGTGCCAAATAATGATTGTATACCTCTGTTAATTAATGGCCTAATGAAGTGCACATACAGCAGTGTGAGAGACACTTAAAATCCCTTAAAATTCAGTCTGGTTTCAAATAATGCTCTAATGAATGTTCTTCTATCCCAAAATCCAATCCCATGTAACAGTTTTTCTTTTTTAATTAAAAATTTAATTGCTAGTTTGCATACTCTTTGAAATTCTAATATTTTAATAAGTGAATTACTGAAATGGAAATTGGATCTGTTTGGCGGAAACAAGGAACTGAGGTCTATTTTTTGGGGGGAAAAAAGTTAATCTTCTTTCAAGGGGGTTTGAATACTATGCATAAAGTAAAATGTGGAAACTTCTTATCTTTTTTTTTTTTTTTTTTTTTTTTAAGGTGAGAGAACATCCTGTTTATCACTTAATTAAGGCCCAAACCCATAAGAAGATGGGAGAATTACCAGAAGCTATTAAGACCTTACAGATGGCAAAGAATTTGCCTGGAATGAGAAAAGCTACAGCTTCCTCAAAAACTAAAGGAAAAAGAATTGAAATTGATGCGAGTGATCGTGTGTCTGTCTTCCTAGAGTTAGTAGAAGCTCATCGTTTGAATGGAGAACCGGTAAGATGGCAAACTTGTTAAGATGAAATACGTATCTGAAAACTATTTCCTCTTTCCATTAACAGAAGTGTCTGTCTTCATTAGTTCAGAATAGAAAGCCATCACTACTTTTACCAAGAGGATTTGCTTGGTAAAATTTCCAAGATGTTAATTCTGACTTGACAGCTTGTGCCTTAAATTGTACAGAGGAAAAAAAACCTAGTTGCAGGTGCTCAATTTTGAGTCTACAAAACCCCTTTTAATTTTGAGGAGGAGATACTGTTGATGTTCATTTGCCAGCATGTAGATTCTTGTTTTGCTGTCAGAATGCTATTAGAAATATTTTTTGATCATGTCCTTATATTTTTGTGTAGTAGCATCCTTATTGTCAGCTGTATCTTAAACAGTAGGACACTACATATGTATAAGAATATAAGAGAAACCATACAATTGTGTAGTTGGAAGCGACCTCTGGAGGTTGTCCTGCTCAGAGCAGGACCTGTTAGAGCAACACGCTAAAGGCATTGTCCAGCTGAGTTTTGAGCATCTCCCTGTATATATGCAGTGCAAATGTTATATTCTCTACTAAAGCTTTTTCTGGTAGTTCATATCGCATAAATTTTATTTAGATAAGGAAGAGAAAAAAAAACCCAACTTTTTTTAATGTTTTAGCAAAACAAATGGATACTATGGTTTGGGGTGTTTTGTGGGTTTTTTTGGTTGGTTTGTGTAATGACCCCAGATGTTAATTTGCTTATGATGTCTTTATTTTTGGCTGTGCAACAACAGGAAATACATTAATTCTATTGGTTTTATTATTTGCAGCACGAGGCTGCTATAATACTGCAAGACGCCATTAATGAATTTTCTGGAACTCCTGAGGAACTAAGGGTTGTGATTGCAAATGCAGATCTGGCAATTGCTCAAGGAGATATTGAGCAAGCCTTGACTATGCTCCGAAATATTACACCTGAACAGCCTTACTTTGTACAAGCAAAAGAAAAAATGGCAGATATTTATCTTCAGTACAGAAAAGATAAGAAGCTATATGCTGGCTGCTATAGGTAAAAGACTGGGGGGCGGGGTGTGTGTATCTTCTTAGATGTTTAGTGGTAGCATGGTGAGGTAATTTTTTTTCCTTTCTACTACAATAAGTCAGAAATATTTAGTGACATAAAGAATTAGTTTGAGTAACTGTTGTAATATTTAAAACGGTAATTGGAAGTCCTATTTTGGAAAGATATCTCAAATTTTTTTTATTTTCAGAAATAAAGAGAAACTAAAATCTGCAGAGGATAAAATTATTGTGCCGTTTGTTGTTGTTTAGATACCAGTATCGACATGTTAAAAATTGAGCAAGGTTCTGTATTCTGTTTTCAGAGACCTAGTAGAAAAACTGCCAAGTGCTCATACTTTTCTTCTTCTTGGGGATGCATACATGAATATTCAAGAAGTAAGTGCTTGCTAGAGATGAAAGAATGAGTCATTTGTTGACTTCAGCAAGTTGAGACAATGTAGCATGCTGACTCTTATTGATTGGTAGTTGGCAAAAAGAAACTGCTTTAGGATGTAAAATAACATAATTGCTGGCTACGAATGTAACTGTTCTAAGGTCAGAGGAAAAGCTGCTGAAATTGCATTTCTTCTAATAACTGTGACTGGGTGAAAGTTAAGAGAATTTTCTCTAGAAGAACACTGACCCGTAAGACTAACAAAAATCTGAAGTCAGAGCTAAATGAAAATCAGAAGTTGGAGAGGTCTAGAAGAGTTCTGAAGCTTAGAATAATTCTAGGTAACTTAGTCCTCGTATTCAAAATTTTATTTAAAAATTGTAAATTATTGCATTCCTTTATATCTCTTACATCATTTGCTTTCTTGACAAACTTGAAATGTTTTCAGTATTTGTAGAAGACAATGTAGTCAGGTGGACATAGGAATTTGAAGGATATACATTTAAATTCATATTTTGGAAGAATAGATTGGGTTGGACATGAAACTGATAGTTTAGATTGCTAGTTTGGGGATCTGTAGGTGATTAGTGATTCTTTACTTATTAATGTTTGTGTGTAGCTTTCTCCTTAATGAAGAATTACAAAGGGACTGTTTATATCTGCTATAACATGGCTAGAGGAGAGAAATGGATGATTGTCCAACACAGCAATAAGTTTGCATAAGTTATGTTAACTAGTGAAAATAGTAGTAGACAAATTCCAGCAGAAAAAGAATCAGGTTAATTCAAACTAATTTGCTTGTCAAGTTCTGTTCACATTCTGTTTTAGCAATCTTATGGTGACCATTCTTCTCAGACGTGTTGTAGCTTATGAAGTCATTCCTGGAGGTGTTACCAGATTTTTTTCTTCATCCTCTTTTTAACTTAATCCTTGACTTCTGTGTTTTTATATTTTACTGTTGAAGCCTGATGAAGCCATAGAAGTCTACGAGCAGGCCTTGAAGAAAAATCCAAAAGATCCAGCTTTAGCAAGTAAAATTGGAAAAGCCCTAATCAAAACGCATAACTACTCAAAGGTATCCTAGAAGTACTGTATTAGGCTAATTAAGTATCATGTCCATTATTGTCAATGTGTGGGCTTTGCCTGATTTTGTTTTCATGTTGGGCAGGAGTATTTCACTTTAAAGCGCTAAACTGACTTTTTATCCTGAAAGTAAGTTTGTAGAGCCCCTTCAGTATACCTGATCTGTCAACTCTGTGGCCCTTGCACAGGACAGGGAAGGGAGGAAGGTATTTTGGGACAGCCTGGGAGGGAAGCAACCAGGGCTGTAATGCTGGTGAAATGGTGTGATTGTACCCTTAGCGCTTACATACAGGAATCCTGAATTTGGGTCTTCTATGTTTTGTTTACATCTCACTGAGCCTTTTAATACGATGTTCTTAAACAGTTTTCATGTTGCCAAAAAGACTTGAACTGTTTTGTGCTTACAGTATTCTTCTGCATGTATGCTGTGAAAGAAGCTGAGAGTTTCTCATTTCTTTTTTGGAGGAAGCCAACTTTCCTGCAGAGGAATCAGTGCCAACTTCCTAACTTTCAGTATCTGCTCTTTTTTCTAGTCACTTGTATTGAAATAACACACAGTAAATGGGTACAGAAAGTGCCTGGGAGACCAAGTAAGAGAAATGGCTCTCTGCTTTGTTTCAGCAGCACCTCTTCCATAAATGCTTAGCACAGTCTTCCTCTGTACTTACAGAAGTTATTTCAAATAATGGTCTCTCTATCCCTCTTAGACCTGGAAGAAGTTAAGAGGGAGGCCACAGAGATGATCAGGGAGCTGGAGCACCTCCTGTATGAGGACAGGCTGAGAGAGTTGGGTTGTTTTAGCCCAGAGAAGAGAAGACTCCAGGGAAACCTTATAACAGCCTTTCACTACTTAAAGGGGGCCTACAGGAAAGTTGGGGAGGGATTCTTTATCAGGGAGTGTAGTGCTAAGATGAGGGGTAATGGTTCTATACTGCAAGAGGGTAGATTTAGATTAGATGTTAGGAAGGAGTTCTTTACTGTCAGGGTGGTGAGATATGGAACAGGTTGCCCAGAGGAGTTGTGGATGCCCTTTCCTGGAAGTGTCAAGGCCAGGTTGGATGAGGCTTTGAGCAACCTGGTCTAGTGGAAGGTTTCCCTGCCCATGGCAGGAGGGTTGGAACCAGATCTCCAGAGGTCCCTTCCAACCAAAAACATTCTATGATTCTATGAAATCTATTTTCTGCCTTGGATTCAGGACAGGACTGATAGCTCCCATCATCACTTCTTGTCAGGCTTAATACTGATGGAAGGTTCCAGTCTGAATTTGTGTGTAACTAGCTTAGCCAAGTGATACTGCACAGATTCTTTCAAGCAATGTACTCATATGCCATCATCTCACCTGTTTAGAGTTGCATGTTTGTTACTGTTGTTCCAGGAGGCTGCCTAAGGAGCCAAAGGTACAGTTACACATTGGTGGATACAAATCTGGTGAATCCTAGTTCTGGGGACTTGCAGTTTCTGTGGTTTTCAGTCCTGCACTCAAAACCACGTTTAATTACTTCTCCACTGAACCAGTTTTGTTACATCTCCTAGCCTAACGTTGACTGGGATTGTAAAATAGAGGCTCTAACTTCTTATTGTAGGAAAACCAGAAGAAAATGTTCGGGGAAAACTTGCAGGAGCAAAATATTTTATTTGGGCAACCTTGAATGATTGGAGGGTGTGTCCAAATTGTGTTTTGTGTTTGCAAGGTTAGAATTTTCAGTGTATGATTCCCGTCTTGCTCCATGGTACTTCAGAGCTTTTTTTGTGTGTGTAATAATCTAATGTACTGTGAGGGTTCCTGGAGCTGGTATAGAAAAACTTGTAATCTATATGGTGATGTTTTATGGACTTTAATTTTTTTCTTTTGAGGCTTCAGCTATATTATCCATAAGATGCTTAAGCCCAAATAGGTAACCTGCCTGATATATGCATTATTATGCATGTTTAAACATGTTCTATTTTCAAACAATAGAAGTTCATAAAACACTTCAAATTAATTCTGGAAATGTAACTTTTCAACAAAATTCCAGTTCTTATTCTTTTCGTTTCCTTAGAGAAGTAACATCCTATTTAAAGATTATTTGTTATTTTTCAGTGTGGGTTTTTTTCCTACACTTATGGAACAATAGTTTATTGATCCAGATCATTGCTTTTTTCTTGTGTAAATATATGACTTTTTTTAATTGATATGATTGTCAGTTTCTGTGTTTAAAAATGCCAAGAGAGAAGACTTCTTTCTATTAGATTATGCTTAGCTGGTATTTTTAAACTTTTCATTACTTCTTTTATCTTCATGTTTTGCAGCTAGACTTCGGGAAAATATTTGTCCTTTGTATAGAGTAAAACAGAACTTTATAACTCCAGTCTGACTGGAGTTACAAACTTCAGCAGCTAATGGAAATGTAGTTCAGTTGGCAATGATCCTGTCAAAGATACAACGTGATAATGTGGTTAGGCTATGTAAATGCATGTTTGTTAAAACGTGGGCTCTAGTTATTCTATTTATCTTTAACTTGGCATTATGTTTTTGGAAGTCTGAACTTGCAACTAAGTAACACCTTCTTAATACAGTATTTATTAGAAATTACTTGGAAGTGAAGAAAGTAGAGGAAACTCTAAAACAGCATGTCATTAAATACCTAAGTAGCAAGGTTGTTGTCTTTAAAGATTTGTCTTTAAATACTCCGACTTTTTTGTTTCTTCCTTTTTAGGCAATCAGTTACTATGAGGCTGCATTGAGAAGTGGTCAACAGAATTTCCTTTGCTATGATTTGGCTGAGCTTTTAATGAAACTGAAGCGGTATGAAAAGGCAGAAAAAGTACTTCAGCAAGTTTTAGATCATGAGCCTGGTAGGAATGTTGTTAATTTACTGCAAAACATACGGTTTCTACTGTTGCTTCTGTTTTCTGCATGATTCTAAGGAATAAACAAGTTCCTTATAAACTTTTTTGAACTGTAAACCACAGGGTAATGTTAAGTGATAAATGAGAAATGCACTCTAAAATAGGCTTCACTTACATTTAAAGGTGCTTGTGCCAGGACTTTTAAACTTGGAATATCTATGATAGATGAAGTCAGTAAATACAACAGCAAAACTCCACAACTGCAAGTTTCTTTCTCTTCTGTGCTAACAAGTGTTCTGAT
Source organism: Phalacrocorax carbo (assembly GCF_963921805.1). NCBI lineage: Eukaryota > Metazoa > Chordata > Aves > Suliformes > Phalacrocoracidae > Phalacrocorax > Phalacrocorax carbo. The sequence goes on along the minus strand of NC_087517.1, from coordinate 21,530,246 downwards.
TCTGAATTGATCCAAGTAGAGATGAGTCATTCTTGCTGTCAGGGAATGGTTGTTTAGATGGTAAATGCTACCCAGCATCCTTCAGAGCAAATAGATAGAACTGTCTGAAGATGTCTCTTAGGACCCTATTTTACATGTTTAGGAACACGCACTTGCAAAGCCAAAACTTTTTTGGATTTTTTAACTTGTTCTTGTCAAAAGGCAATTAAGTTTTAAAGGAGTTTACTGTGAGCTACTGAGTTCCCTTAATTAAGGAATTCTTTTTGCAGTGTTGCAAAAAAGTTTAACTTTTGTGGCTCTCTGAATACAGAAACAGTATTATCAAGTTTTGTTAATAGCCCCTTCTGTAAGTTTTTCTTATGTAACTATTTTACCAGCCTTTCATACTGTGCAGGGGAGTGTTGGTTTTCTGTCTTGTTTACTTCTTACTGAAAAAATTCTCTGATTTAAAGTTATATACCTGTCTTAGTTAAGCCTTTGAGGATCTGGCTAACTTAATAATCATGCTCAAGACAGCTTCATCTTTAAGCATGGAAAGATAAACTAGGAGTAAATACAGTTTGCCCCATGTAGTTTAAAATCTTCTGTCCTACAACGAAGCAAAAATTACATAAGCTAATATCCTTTTTATACATCTTTGATACACTTTTTTCCATGTTGAGAATGTATGTATATCTCATTGGCTAATTGGGAAAATTATTGAGCAGTTTAAGTTTTTTTTTAAATTGCTAAAATTTATCCTTCATTTGTGAAAGAAAAATGAAATATAGGAAATGTACTGGAGGGAATGATCTTACATGGTTGGCTATATGGCCTAATCTGTGACTTAGAATAGCATGTCATAATTACAACACTTTGAAGAAGAGAGTTTGCTAATAGAGTACAATCCAGTGCACTTTTATTAAAATTTTAATAAAGACAAAACCGGGATTTTGGTGGCTTTTATGTTTTAATGTGGAACTGTGCTCAATATACCACTTTGTCAATATAATTGTATTCCTCAGTTATTATTTTATGCATATATTTTAGCCATTATTCAAAAGTAGCTTTGCTGCTTTTTGAGTAGGTACTGAAATATTTAGTTAAAATTACTGTTTGTATTCATGTCTGTTCCAGAATGTAGCAAAAGAAAGGTAGTTTGAGGTCTGACTAGTCCCTTCATCAATCTTGTGCTTTTTGAGTGTACAGTAGCACTCATTAAATCAATCTGGACATTTTTAATTGACTTTCAAGAGGACTTAGACAAAAAATGTCAAGAGGGGCTTAATTTCCTGTCCACTGAAATCAAAAGCTTTTCTCTCACATTTCTGAGAATGCAAATAGACTAGACAGTCTTTTATTTTTTTTTATTCCTTTTCCATCTTTCAGTGGCTTTGGCCTTAAATCTCATTCTGCTCACTCTGTAGGTTGTAATGTTTACTCTGCCCACTAACAACACAGAGTCAAATCACAATCCTAAATACATAAGATTGAGCTGTGAGCTTTTCACTTAAGCTCTTGCCTGGAGTATGTAGAGAGCTTCATCTTTCTTTGACTTTACAAGGATCAGTTCTTGCAAGAATCATGTTTGTTTAATGTAATTCTTATAGTTAATGAGCTGTCTTCTCTGATGCAAGATGGACGTTACCAGGTGCTTCTGGCAAAAATTTACAGCAAAATGGAGAAGATTGATGAAGCTATTGTTTCATTACAACAGGTAAAGGGGAAAACAAAAAAAACCCTATGAAAGCTTGCAGTGTCCTCACTTTTACCCCTAGTTTCACTTTTATCCCAGATTCATAGTATTTTTGTGAAGCAGGAAAATGCATGCATTGTAGGGATAAAGCACCAGTGACTGGTGTGAAATGCAAAGAGGATAAGTAGTTAGAAAGTCTAAGCTTTTGTGAGCAGTGTTATCTGAATTTTAGATCAGAATGCAGGCTTTTACTAGAAGCCTGCATGTGTACAATGCCTTCATTTGTGTGTGGAGCATAGTTTTAGAGCAGGTGAAAACAAAACTGGCTGTGGGGACAGCTAGGTTAAGTATCTTTAGCTCAGCATTGAACATTACTCAGAACAATCTGGAACGTCTTGCAATGGCTACTTGTCACTTTGTTGTACCACTATTTATTTTAAATAGCAATAATAAGATCTGTTCATTCTGGAGTTGAATATTATCACTCAGACCGAGGATTGAACGAACAGAGTTGGAAGGTAGAGATAACTTAATCCATTTAGAAGACTCTCAACACAAAGTTTGAGGAAGAGGTTGGGTCAGTACATTCTCTTTCATTATACCTCCACTGTTAAAGAAACAGTAAGCCTTGGTAGCATCTTCTGACCAGCAGGAAAAGTAAGTTATGTAGATTGGTTAGAAAGGTAATTGTACATAAGAGTTAAAATCCTACTGATATTGCTATTTAATCTGTTGTTGAATTCTTACTACTTTTCTTCTTATAATGTATTTTTTTATTTCTCAAAGTTGACTCTCTCCCTCCCCCCTCCCCCTGTTCTCCTTTAGTAAATTTCCCCCAAAGAAGTCTACTCTTACTCTCTACTTCTTTAGTTGTTTCAGGTTTCTCAATATATCATACTTCAAAAACTTTGTGTTAGTCTCTGCCCTTTTTTCTTCTGTTGCTGTTTTTGTTACTGCCCTCAAAACTATCCTTCCTTGTACCTGTTCTCTTTGAAATCTTTTCTTGCTGCTTTTCCTTTTGCTGCTGCATTCATTTACACAAAACCTCCTATATTTTGATTATTTCAGCAGGACTAACTGCTCAGTTATGTTATTGCCTCTTCCTAAACAGGTTTCTTCCCTTGATTTTCAGAGTGATGTTAGAAGTTCTTTCCAGATTTTACTTTATGTTTTACTTCTCCTTCCCTGCTAGGCAAAATGGGGGGGAGCAGAAGAAGCAGAATATTATTAGTGTTTCCTTCTCTTTGACTTCTGAAATTTAAATTAGCAAAGCAGCTGTTCTGAGACTTTATTTCAATGTTAAGATAGTTAAAAACCTGCTTGAGCAGAAAGAGGGAATCTCCGGTGTGCTAATTGGCTAGAATTCCAGTTGAAATCAAAGACGACTGATCAGGCATAATCAGAATTTGGTATACCTATTTACTTATCTGACCTCTTTTGGGTCTGCTATTAACAAAGAGCTCTACCTCCATGCTTCTGCCAGACTTCTCTTAATCACTCCCTAAATGAAGGATTTCAGAAAATAAAATTTGAAGCATTTTTTGCCCCCTTCCCACCCGTTTTCTGTGCTTAATAAAGGAGTTAGTACACGTAGCTTCTGGGTTTTGAACTTTGAGGTCTTGTTTATACACCTTATTGAAAGCTTAATTTAAAAAAAAAAAAAGAAAAAGGGAAGAGATTTAACACTTCCATTGACGGAAGGTAGCTTGGAGACTAAGGAAGTTCTTAATGGGAATCCATGGAGATGATGATAAAATTGTTCTAAGCAAAACCTACAGGACTGGTCTGCAAAAGCATTGCTCTTCTCTTTATTAATGAGGCATTGTTCAATGATGTCCTATACCAGCATTTTTTGTGATTGCAGTTCTGCTAGTATTGATAAATTTGAACATAACCATTCAAATTGGGGAAAACGTTAGTTATAAATAATGGAAGGCACAGATCTATGGGGGAAACTTAGACCAATAAAAATCTGTCATCTTTATTCAAATGAATGTATTTGACCTAAATATTCCTTAGGTGGAGTATTAAATAAGCTTGTTCATACCACACTTCAAGTCAGAAGGGGTAAACTGGATCCCTGCCTGGCTTTTTGCTTTAATGTCCTGTTCTGTACGTTTCACAAAATACAGTGTGTATGATTATCTCAAAATTATGTAGATGTGGCACTTCAGGGCATGGTTTAGGAGATGTGGTGGTGTTGGGTTGGCAGTTGGACTTGATGATCCTAGAGGTCTTTTCCAACATTAATGATTCTATGATTATACATTATTGGATTGGCATGCAGTTGTCATGAGGAGTATAGGTTGCTTTTCAGCATGTTTCTAATGTGAATTTTGGAAGCAAGGCAGTTTAAGACAGGTTCGAGTGAGAGATATTGGGGGGATTTCACAGAATCACAGGTTGGAAGGGACCTCAGGGATCATCTAGTCCCACCTTTCTAGGAAGAGCAGAGTCTAGACAAGATGGCCCAGCACCCTGTCCAGATGACTCTTGAAAGTGTCCAGTGTGGCCGAGTCAACCACTTCCCTGGGGAGATTATTCCAATGGTTGACTGTCCTCAATGTGAAAATTCCCTTCTCATGTCCAATCGGAATCTCCTCAAGAGCAACTTGTATCCACAACTTGTGTCCACATCTTTTCTGTACAGCGGGGACCAGAACTCTACACAGTACTCCAGGTGTGGCTTGACAAGCACTGAGTAGGGTGGGATAATGACTTCTTTATCTCTGCTGGCGATGCCCTTTTTGATGCAACCCAGCATCCTGTTGGCCTTCTTGGCTGCAGCAGCAGTTTTGCTTGTTTTCATTGACGTTTTCATTGATGTTTTCTATAGCGGAGACATTTTTACCGCTTTTTTATTTTTGGTGGGTTTTAATCTATAAAATACATAGTATGCATATATAACCTTTTAAAAATTTAATTACATTATTTTAAAGTAGAAAATATAAAATTCATTCCTCTGAATGTTTTTCACTGTTCACTCCTTTCCCCACACTAGGCTCGGGAATTACAAGCCAGAGTGCTTAAACGGATTCAAATAGAACAGCTGGATGCAGTTCCTGCACAGAAACAGTTAGCAGCTGAAATTTGTGCTGAGATTGCAAAACATTCTACAGCCCAGCGTAACTATGAAAAAGCAATTAAATTTTACAAAGAAGCTCTTGTTCACTGTGAAACCGATAACAAGGTCAGTTCTCCTTCTGACTATTTTGCATTTGTTTTTCCGTTCAGTTTTTGTATCTAGCAATACATTTTTCTAATTATCCACACTGTAGAAGTATGCTTGTAATTATTTCTACTTTATGATACACATAGAGCCTTGAACTTTCTCCCATTCATTGCTTATCATAACAGAATAGTGTACTGGCGATTTCTGTCTTTTACACAAACTCATGATTCAAGTGGTTGTCTGCATGTACTCTGCATTGTCCATTAGATCATATAGTGAGCCTGTCTTGATGTACCAGCTGAGGACATGTAAAGTGGCATGGTAGTAATGGAGATTGTTTTAATCTTCCTTGTTGCGTGTCAGGTAGAATAAAATTGCAAACTGATTTTTGGTTGGTTCAGACAATTTCTGTCTCTTCTGTGTCTGTTTTAGCACTTTTAGACTTACCTGGGCGTGATAGGGTTCTGGTTTTAGTCACAGAATGTTGATGATGTTGAGCAGTGATTATTGCACTGCATCTCTCTTCCCTGCGCTGTCTCTTTTCCACAAGTCTGCCTGTTGATAAATTTTGAGCTTATTTTTATCCCTGTCTTCCTCCTTCTCTTTTCACACCCCTGCACTTTAGAGATAAGAGTGGGAGACACAAAAGGCTAAGAAATTTATAATGAGCACCAAAAAGATCAACTTTAGAGTGTTTTTTGTTTTTTGGGGGGGGTTTGGGGATTTTTTAGTTTAAAAATAAATTTAATTTTTGTCAAATTTCCATAATTTTCTAGCATAATTATGTTCTATATTTAGTTGTATGTGAAGGCTTCTTATTTTACTGCTGCCTATTGCATAGCTGTAAGATTCACCACCTGCTAAACTATCAGCATCTCACCTGGTTTTAATACTTGAACTTGTGTGTTGCGGTTACAAGAATCTAGGCCCTTCCTAATGCTACAACTTCAGCATCTTTGAGACAGGCTTTCCTCAAGGCATCTGTAAGAACGATGAAAGAGAAGAAAAACAAATTGGGAGAGGAATAAAAACATCCTTAAAATTTTCAAAGGAGGGTGACTTCCCTACTCAATCATTACGAGTGAGGAGACTGCCTGTTGTAGTACAGGTATAGTTGTGGCTTTTGTGGTAAGCCATCCCAGTAATTCAGTATCAAAGCCTTAATCTTTTTTGTCTTTCACACCAGTACTGAAATACCAGCATGGCATTTCCCTTTGAGTCTTGCTAAAATCGTACTATTGAGAGATTCCCGTTGTTACAAGATATGCTGTGCACTGACATTTGTACTGAGTATCTCCATTAGATGCACTTAGTGGAGAGTTTTGCTTTAATCATACTTCGCTAGCAACACAGGCATCTTGGAAAATCTAAGACTGAATTTCTGATTAAGAACTTGTTCCCTGCTTAGAGCACTGAAAGCAAAATACTTCTGGTTACCCACAACTAATATAAATGAGCATCTCAGTTTCTACAGCTTCTGTAGATTTGAACTTGTTTTCTTCCCTTCATTTTTAAAAACATTGCTAGTAAAAGGTTGGAATTGAATTTTTTTAGGTTACAGAATATAAATTTGAGCTGTTAAATACCTGCCTATTTCTTGATGTCCTCACAGAGGTTACTTTCCTTAAAATTATATATGGAAGTATTGGAAGTTGCTTTGAAGCTATCTGTACTTTGTTTCATCAGAACAAAAACCACTTATATTCTAGCCAAAGTAACCCAAAATAGATTTCAAATGTTGCATTAAACAAATTATTTAGCTAAATATGAAGAGATGGCAGTCCATGTCATAAGGGTTTCAGGTTGTGTTGTTTTGTTTCATTTTTACATAGTTAAATCTGGTAGGTAACACCCTACCTCATTTCTCTGACCAGATAAGAGGCAATGCGGTTTCCAGACACAGACTTGAAGTGGATTACAGGCTGCATCAGGCACATCATTTCACAGTATCATTATTTTTTGGGCTAGGGTTGAAAATTCTAGTAACTTCCAGTTACTAGAATCCAGTATAGAAGTCCAGTTTAACTGGCACTCTTCTCTGACATGCCCGAGGTGGGAAGTCTTTCTTGACTAGCAGACTGCTTTTTCAGTCTTCCACTGTGTTATGCACATAAGAATAGTGGCTTGAAGAAAGCTTTCATAATTAAAATTCATACATGCATGTTATCTTCATAGGTAACCACCTGCCTTTCTGTTTCAGAATTACATAATATATATTTGAATACGTAAATAACAGGAAGTAGGAAGAAAAGTTTAAATATTATGCAAGTAGCCTTCATATCCTGCAGACAATGGTCAAAACGCTATTTTGATTCAGAAGTGCATTTCACAAGTGTAACCAGAGAAGCAACTGCAATGTAACTATAAATGCCTCTTTTTAAAAAACAAAATCAAAACATTGTTTAAAATTAACCAGGAGTGATATTGCTTACTGTTTGTATACTGTGAATTTTACTTTGTGATTGGTTTAACTCCTGTTTGTTTCAATGGGAACTTGATTAAATCTGTAGTAACTCTTGTGTTTATAAACTCTTCTGTGGCATTTTATTCAGAATAGTTTATGGTGGAACTTCAGCCTTAAGGATACGTGGTTGTGTACATTTCAGTTTGTTAATACTTGTTCTGCAATTGCTTCTCAGAAATGGATACACACACAGTCTTAATGTGGTAGGTTTGTAAATGCCAATAAGAAAACTGTTTCTGCTGGAATTGCTTTTACTCCAAAACTAATTGGTAAATGTTAATGAGGTATTTGCTTCTGTCACTGAAGTTAAAACTATTTGTGTTTGGTTTTTTTTTTCCAAGAAAATTACTCTTACCAAAATACTGTAGTTTTCAGGGCAGTACTGTGTGAGCGGCTGTTTTCGATATACCTCCAGAATATCCCTCTGTTTTAAAGGTGAGGGAATGAAAATGAATTAAATTACTTGACCAAGAGCCTATAGGAAACAACACAGAAAGCGCTGTCTTTAGGAGAGAAATAATTTTTTTCCTGAGGCTCTAAAATCTCAGGTTAATACTCATAGAACTGAACCAGCTTTCTTTAATCTTTGAATTGCATATAGTTAAATACTTTAATCTACAGGCAATGTTGGAACTTGCACGTTTGTATCTCGCTCAAGATGATACTGATGCCTGTCAGCATCAGTGTTCCTTACTACTGAAGAATGACCAAGATAATGAAGCAGCAACAATGGTATGTGCTATTATACTAATTCTGTATCAGAAGTTTTTTGAGGTTTGTGTGTGCAATGTGATGGATCCATAAAATACTACTTTTAAGAAAGCCTACAGCTTCTGATTTCAAAAAGCACATGAAAAAAATCTATTGCAACGAAATATTTGTTGCTTCATGCTGGATAATGATTCAATATCACATTGCTAACAGTCATAGCCTTTGTTTCATCTCAGTGGAGAAATGAGTCTTTAAAAGTACTAGTAGAGGAAAAACACTAGTTGTAAGATTGACTAAAGCATGGCTTAATGCATGTTCTGTTAACAGATGACTAGGGAGAAGTTATTTTTCCAGCACAGTAATATTAAAGCAAGTGTCTAAAAAATCTTCCAGAAGAAAAGAGCTGTGTACTTAAGGTGGTCTTACATCATCAAGCAATCACAGTTAATCATATACCTACCTAACCATTTTTAATCACAGCTACAGATTCCCTGTACAGGATTTGTATGCTTGGCTTAAAAGACAGCTCAATAGACTGAGCAACTTTTGCTTTAACACATTAGCAGCAATATGATTTTAAGATGAGAATAAGTTATTTTCTCACAGCAGTCAAGCATCTGGAATTTTTCCTAGTATAGCGCAAGGGCAGGGTTAATAGCACTCTTAATATATGTTATTAAATCTACTATTTTATTAGCTACCTCTCAGTGGATAGAAACTGGAATGAAATAACTTGTTTTACTTCCACTGCTGAAGTGGGCTATCATCTTTATTTTTCCCTAACTTTGAACTAACTTTGTTTTCCTATGTGCTTAATCTGCATTTATGGGAAATAAAATTAGTAGTAAAGCTATACAAGTAAAACCAAACATATTTGAAAGGTACATCAAAGTGGTTTATTCTCTTTTAATTTCTACTTTAAGTGACAAAACGAGATATGAACCTGTACCTGCTCATATTATCCTGTGTCTGTATATATAGAGTGTTTATTTTTCAGAGAGTAATGAAAAATCCAACCAGGTTAATTCTTGTGCAGTTCTTGCTGCATTTTAAAGCTATGGTTTCAGTTTCACACGTCAAAGAACTAGAGTTAATTATAAACACAGTTTATAATATTTCATTTTGTTTTCTCTAAATTGGTCTATTTTGTAGATGATGGCTGATCTCATGTTCAGGAAGCAAGATTATGAACAAGCTGTCTTTCATTTCCAGCAGCTCCTAGAACGCAAGCCAGGTGAATATTCAGCAGTGATATTCTTAATTCTTTCTGATATGTAGCTCTAATAAGAAAGAGGGATAAATACCTAAAAACAGTTTGTATGGTTAAAAAGTGGGCTATTTATAGTGTAATGGATACTAAAAACAAAGACCACTACTGTATATAAAAACATAAGGTTATTGTACAGGAAGTTGTGAAAATAATTTCTCATAGTTAAAATTTTGCAGTTTAGTTTACAATCTAATGTGCATTGTTTACCCCAAGCTGAATATAGCTAAGGTTTTATTTACTTGTAACTCTAAAGCACTTTCTCTTGTGTTTTAAGTTATCAAGTGCATGAACAGAAAGCTAGCATTTTATTTCAAGATTAATAAAGGAAACTTGTCTCAGAGAGGAATAAGTTTCTTTTAGCAATTTGGAAATTATGTCCAGAGAGAAAACTACTAAAATCTATTAAAATAATGCTATAATGAATGTAAAGCTTTCTAGTGGATTTTGTGAAAGAAGTTGTGAGAGTGCAGCAAATGTTTCTGTTTGAATGCTTTTGGAAGTGGGTTCAACTATACTTATCTTTATATAGGGGTGTTTTTGTTTTTAGAAGTATTGCAAGCATCACTTGACATCTTCATTCATATCTGTGGTTGCTATGTAATATGCCTTAGGTATTACACCATGTATAATTTTTGTATGTGAAAAAACAAGGTAGGCTATTTATTTTTTTAAGTTATTTGTACAGCAAATAACTAAAATTACAATATCCTAATTATTTGTATATTTAGATAACTATGCAACCCTCTCAAGATTAATTGATCTATTAAGAAGAGCTGGGAAGCTAGAAGAAGTCCCAAGATTTCTTTTAATGGCTGAAAAACATTCTTCCAGAGCAAAGCTTGAACCCGGCTTTCACTACTGCAAAGGACTGTATCTTTGGTACTTGCAAATATAATAGGATAATGTTTATTTGATTATGTAGTACATATTTAAATTTCTTGTCCTCTATTGCCATATAAAGGTGCTACTTAGTGTGATAGGTAATATAGCACTACTTTTCCTAATTACTTAAGGTGCTAGGACTTCAGGAAAAGTCTCCTTTTCTCTTCCGAAATGCTTTCAAGTGGATTTCTCTTTAAAATTAAGCTATTTTTTCTGTCTCAAATACATGTTTCATATTTCTTGCTTGTTAAAAGGTATATTCTTGCTGGTTCAATAATATAATATTACTTATTTTCGAACTGTAGAATTTATCAGACTGTTTTTAGTCTGCAAAAACAAGTTTCTTGCAGTAGTATGCATGCTGTTCAAACCTTGCATTATCAGTGTGTGCAAGTGTGTCATGTGTTTTAAATGTTTAGGTTTCTTCTTGGGATTTGAGTGGGATTTGGGGCAGCAAATTTTACTTGCCCAGCTTTAAATATTTTAACTATCTGCCTAGGTATACAGGCGAACCAAATGATGCACTCCGGCATTTTAATAAAGCTCGAAAGGACAGTGACTGGGGACAGAATGCAGTCTACAACATGATTGAAATTTGTTTGAACCCAGATAATGAAACTGTGGGTGGTGAAGTCTTTGAAAATCTGGACGCTGACATAGGGTAAGTGAATGAAATAAATATTGCTTGGGTTCTTCTGTCATCCCCTTCCTCTGCTGCCCCTAATAATGTGCCTTAATTTGTATTGCCAGAAGTTTAAGCTCATCTAATGCTTTGAATATTCTATTTACTATGTTGTGAGAGGCCATCCTAGACTGTATGAGTCAGTTCCAAGCAGCAAATGTAGAAGACTTTATCTGGAATATTGGTCAGTTGCAGTGTTAAAAACAGCTTGTTAGGTTGGAACTGCTGTTGTTACAGAAGAGAATCAATGTAGAATGCCTCGATAACATTACTGTCATGTACAAAATGGCATGTCTTCAGCATGGAATCCGTACTAACTCATAATTCACTTGGTGTATGTTAAAAAAAATAAGCTTTTACAAACACTTTCTTCCTGGTAACAGTAATTCAACAGAGAAGCAGGAATCTGTGCAGTTGGCTGTAAGAACAGCAGAAAATCTTCTGAAGGAGCTTAAGCCTCAGACCATTCAGGGTCACATTCAACTGCGGATCATGGAAAACTATTGTCTCATGGCAACCAAACAAAAATCAAGTGTGGAACAAGCACTGAACACTTTCACTGAAATAGTAGTGGCTGAGGTTAGTAACCTGTCTCACTTCCTCAGTCTTCTTTCACACTATTTTTTTTTTAACTTGTCTTGCAGTTTACATTCAGAAATAGTGGCATGTGTTAGTGCTATTAGTTCTAAGGATTGTTTTGGGTTTGGCTTTTTCCCCCGTTAAAGAACATTATATAAAATTTGAAAAAAACCCATGCTGAAATAACAACATCTTTTAAGAGTTTTGAGTTGGATTGCAAATGTATAACTCAACTATATGCTAATATTGCCAGTTACTGAAATGTGAATAGACTATTTGGTTTGAGTTGCTGGGTTTGTTTTTTAATTCCCAGTCTTGCTAGCAAGTATCTGATGATATAAGTCTATACTGTATCTCATTCTGTAAGAAAAAAACGATTAAATATAAGCTTCCTTCATGTACTTAACGGCAAATTGACAGAATTTAGATTCCAGGACAAGATCTGCATCTGCTTAAAATTCATCCTTATGATGGAAATCTTCATTATTTTATAGCTACTTTTAGTCAGTAGCTTAGGACTAATAACAGATAATCTTGTTACCAGCACCTTTCAACAGATTTTATTTAAGCATGTGTAGATGCATTTAGTCCATCAGAATGCCAAGAAATACTTAAGTTACTACTTCCCATTGACTATATGCTACACTGCTCCTTGACTGAGCCGAGTATACTCATGCTTATCTTGTGTGTAAGGCAGTTCTGAGAACCACAAGGTGTGCCTCTGCCTCCAGTACTGGCTTCCCAGTCCTGCTCAGAATTGATCTGAGGTCCTGTGAATATTGAATTTTTTCACATGGTGACACAGCTCCAGCAGGAAGAATGCTCCAGTCTTTTTAGACTTCTCTGCAGGGTTGCGTAAAATATAAAGTTTTAATCTCTTCTATCCAAGAGAACTGAGTCAATTCCCTCTTTGGGTAACTTCTGGGTAAGTGCTCTTGCCTTGGCTAATATAGGCAGAAGTAGTCACCCCTCCTGAGCTCCATTTTGAAAGACTGTAACAGGACAGAAGGTTAAAGTGCCTGAGGTTATTGATCCCTCCTAGTCGTGACTATTGAAGGAGAGGGGGGATGAGCTGATCATTATGTGGAAGAGGGGCTTTTGGTGGGGGCATATTTTTAACTCACCGTGGCAAGCATATTTACAGCACAACCGTACAAAGAGGCATAGAGGCTGAATGCCAATAGTGAGCCAGGAACACTGAGAGGGAGAAAGAAGCTTTTAAGTTAGATGCTGATAGAATTACTCTCTGCATTTAGGAAGCAGTTTTGGGATGTGAGCCCCATTCTCATCTATACTCTGTGCTAATAAAGGCAGGATTTTAAAAATCACGGTTGCTCTTGCACTTCTTGCTGCTTGCTTGAGGCTGTTGCATGAAATGGTGGCTTTTAAGAATCCTGTTTGTAATACATAGCTTTTGGATACAGGCAGTTTAGACTTATATTTTTAGGAGCTGTACACCTACCTAATAATAGGACATTTGACAGGCACTTCTAAAGTAGAAAATACCACTTGTATTGTAACTTCAAGTGAGTTCAGTTTCTATCCGAAGTATTTAGTTGTGCATCAAAAGGATAGATCTTAGTGGTATCAGAAAGTGTCTTATTGAGATTAAATATCTGCAGGTGCTTTCAACGCTGCCTTAGCCTGAAGAAGAATGTTTCGAGCCCAAGCTTATAATCAACCTCTTAAATGTTTAACATAGTGTTTGTCATGATTAGTCTTACAGAAATTATCATATCACTAGATGGAAAGCATATTTGTAAGATTGGGTGTTCTATATTTATTTTCTGAGATTTAGCTTTTGGTTTAGTTTTCAGATAACTGGTGAAAGTCTTAATTAAGAAAAAAAAAATTAAAAAGTTAAAAGCAAAATAAAAAGCACTAAGCAGTCACTACGCTTTTTACTCCAGAAAGATCATATACCAGCACTTTTGGGGATGGCCACAGCCTACATGATCTTGAAACAGACTCCACGAGCCAGAAATCAGTTAAAACGGATTTCAAAAATGAGCTGGAATCCCATTGATGCAGAGGAGTTTGAAAAGAGTTGGCTTCTGCTTGCAGATATATATATTCAATCTGCAAAATATGACATGGCAGGTGAATTATTGAAAAGATGCCTTCGTCATAACAGGGTGAGTGGCTGCATGTTAAAAATAACCTTAGTAACCTTCCATTTTAATTTGTCTAAATGTTTATTTTTCCTCTAAAACATGATTTTGAAATGTATTTCCGATTGCCTGATGTTTTACTTGTTTTGGTCTGCTTCTCCTTAATAAGCCAGGAAACCAGAAACTTTCACTGGAGGGTAGTAAACAAACCTGTGAATGCTGCTTAGTAATTTTTATTCATATTGTAGAATAAGTTATGCAAGTTTTAGATGTGGTGACACTAGAAGCTTAAGGTGTTTATGGAATGTCAGAGATGCATTTTACTGAGTCTCCCAAACCTGATGAAGATGTAGCCGTATAAATTTTGGAGACTTGCTGCATTTATTAAGAGATGTTACCTTCGTATCTTAAAACATGTTTTTAAACATTTATGTTCATAAGCCTGCTACTATACAGGATTTTCTTTTTTAATGCTGATGTTAATCCTCTGCTATGAAGATACTGTCTGGTAGATTGTCTGGGGACAAGCTCTCATGTTTTTACCTCAGGTTTTCTGAGCGGGCAAACTGCTCAATACTCTGCTTTGACTATGGTTAGGCACAGATCTTGGCTCTTGTGCGTATTTTTCCTCTTGTCCCTGTTTGCTGATCACATTTTTCCATCTGTATGCTTCACTTTCCTTCACATGAGGCACATCCAGTAGGCTAGTCTTCCATAGACATTGTGCTGCAGGTTCAGGATACTGTTTGTAGTGCACATATCTGGTTTAGAAAAGGACTGCTGTATATTTCTTTTTCTGAATTCATCAGTGTAGAAGGTAAGGTTCATTATTCAGTCACACTTATGCAACATCCTTGAGAGGTAGACTTTTCTTGAACGTGGACTCTTTTTATTTCTAAATATAAAATTAAGAGGCAGCTACAATAATTCTTGGTGTAATGGTATTATCTACTGCAGACATTCCGCTTAAAATAGGATGTACTCAATTTCATTTTCTACAGAAAATGAGTTTGAATTAGTTCAGAAAAAATTCTACCTTAAGGTGAGTTACACACTTGTCCAGATGGCCAAGGGAAGTTGTAAAATCCATATCACTGGAGTATAAACATGAGTCATCTCCCAAAGTAAGACATATCTTGAAATAGATGGCCTATTGAGCAGGTATATACCATAAATGACACCTCATTGCAGAAATTCCCAAGCAGCTCTAAAAACATAGCCTACATTAGCCTGCTGAGTACTTTGTTTTCTTCTAAAAAGTTTGAGACCCAGCTCTGCTTGATAAGAAAAAGGATGGCAAATTGGATGTCTATAACTCCTGTTCCTTAACAAAACAGCCTATTAAAGATACTAACTTTTCTCCAAGTTGCATGCAAAGGAGCTAAGCTGGAATTGTACTTGTACAAATAGATGTTGAATATTTTAGATCTTAAAATATCTTGTTAATTCACAAGACAATATTTTGCATGGTATCCTCCTATTTGGAAGATTAGGTTGACAAAACATATTATTGTGATAAATTAGGATAGTTTTTATCAGTCAGAATTGAATGATGTGGATCTGTATATATAATTTCAGTAAATATGTTGAGTGAAAACTTCGTAAAAGCCTAGTATGTTGTAATACGAGTTTGGTTAGTAAAGTCCCAGTGAGCAGATTGTTTCTATGAAATTGGGGTTTCTTACTGATTACTCTTCTTGATTTTTGAACTTTTTATCATAAATGAGAGGGGAAGTAAATGTTTATCCTCAACTTCTAGGCATTCCCATACTGCTTATCCCAGTATGCTGTGATTTGAAAGCTTTTCTATTGGAAGATTTTGGAAGCCTAATTGGAAATAGTGACATTAAAGATGGAATGTAATTTATGTATCAGCATTTCTTTGCTCTGCCTTTGTAAACAAGGTGCACATTTTCAGTAAAGCTTCATTTTTCCTTTGAAAACATTTGACCTATTGACAGCATGATAATATAAGCTGATCACAGTAAGGCAGTATGGTAGTTAGTTTTTGCCTGTTTTCAGGGGGTAGAGTGGGGAGGTTCTGCTTAATTCATACAGAAATCTTACATTTCTTACATAACTGTATCTTTTATAACAACTTCTATTACAGAGTTAAATTGATTTATATGTATGTGAAACATGAGCAAAGCTAGTATTTTCATCTAGTGCTCAATATTTTTTGGAACATGTTTTTCAGACGCTTGTAGCTTGCCACTTGGAGTTATACAAAATGAAATATTTAATGGTTGGTGTTTTCTTAAAGATATTTGTGTCTGTCTTTAGCTTTAAGTGGAAAATTATAACACAAAACAGTTTCCAAAAATAAGGCTATGAAAATACCTTTTCAAGGAGAAGTGAAACAAGCAATATTTGTGAAAGATACCACACTTTCCAGCAGGACTTCAAATGTGGCTGCTGTAGGGTTATTAACTGAAAGAGGTCTCAACACGGTTCCTGGAGGCTCTAAATGTTTTTGAAGGAGTAGTTGCAGTGTCCTATGTGATGAACTCTATACTTGACTTGGAATAGCTTAGGAAGTCACTTATATGCAGAATTCCATATAACTGATTTGTATTACAGATGTTTTAAATCAAAACTATCTTGTAATCAAAGTTAGTACAAGTATCACTTACGTTTTCCAGTTGTACAGATTTGAAGTGTTTAAGCAATTAATCTATCAGTATTATTATATGTAAGCTTACCTAAATAACATCTTGAATTAATATTTATATTTTGCAGTCATGCTGCAAGGCTTATGAATATATGGGATACATAATGGAAAAAGAACAAGCTTATAAGGATGCAGCAATAAATTATGAGATGGCCTGGAAATACGGAAACCAAGCGAATCCAACAATAGGCATGTATATATAACCTATATGTATGACTTCAGGCACTACAGTAGGAATGAAACAGCTACCCTTTACTGGAAAGACTGCTTTTAATTTTCCATAGAGACAGAGTATCACTGGTTTTCCTTACATAAAAACCACAGATGTTTAAAGGTGTACTTAACAGTCACTTGGAAAGCCCCCGTGGCAAGAGGTAGCAGCTTTATGGTACTTCAGAAGTTCCTGCTTACTGTTTTAGTACAAGGTTTGGTCTGAAACCAGTTTTAGTTTGTTCCTTGTGAACAACTTTCTTTGAGTGCAGCATTAATTTTTAATAATGTATTTATAGTAATGCAGTATGTACTGTCTATAGTAGAGAACCTTTTATAATACCCAATATATATCTGATGGTGGCAGATCATTGATTTTAATTATGTCATTTTGATAATCAGACAAATTATTTATATGGATAAGGTTTTATGTACATGAGTAAGGATTTTAAAAAAATATTTAAATGTCTTTAAATGTATCTGGTTTAAAACACATGTTTAACTGAAAACTTGGGATACTATTCAAGTCCCAGTTCGGATGTTTAATTGAAGTCTACACTAAACTGTTACATTTTTAGACTATTTTAATGTAGGAAACCCTTTCTGAAATGGACGCATAAAATAAAATGCCCTTTTTTAGAGAACCCCTAGATACTGTCTCTAGGTTCCAAGGCTCGTGGTTCATACAAATGCTGTTCCAGGTTCTGGGCTATGCTTATGGCCCCTCAAAACTACAGAATTCTTGCAGTCTTTAATCTGTGGTCTTTTTTTGTGTCCTAGGTTCTTTTAGTGTTAGGGAGAGAGAGCCTTTGGCATCAACTGAAAAAAAGAGTGTTTTTTGAACAAGATTGTAGCTGTTATGCGTATGAACTGCCATACATTTTGTTTCTTAACTGTAATGACTGGATACTGCAATAGTTTGGTTCATTATTTTATCTGATATGATCTGTAGATTAAGTAGTGTTCTGTTAATGACACTAAAGTTTTTGTGGATTAGTTCCATCTTTTGTATAAAACACAGTTAAAGATATAAAAATGCACATGCATGGATGGATTGCCAAAACTAGATGTTACCCTATGTACTGTGAGTCAAAAAATTAGGAGGGTCAAAGCAGAAGGAAGACTCAGATGACAAACAGAAATAAAAATGACTGATGGCAATCTGACTTAGGTTATATGGGAAAATCTCCAGATACCTGAGTTTGGATGCAGTAATTTTATTAGTTGTTCCTGCTCCTGTAGACTTGACCCATGAATGTCTTGGCTAAGATATTCCAGTTGTTGATCAAATAAAATGTATTAGAAAGAAGAAGTTTTAATAGTAAAAAGGTGTGATTTCTTGAGTTTGTAGAGAACATAGATCAAGACTCTTCTTTCACTATTTTGTAAACTCTAGAGGGTAGGAATTTAACAAATTAAAAAATCACTTAGTGTCTAGACAGGAGAATGCCTTAATGAAATTAAACTATGGAACAATCTTGCATACCAAAAGTGAGGGTAGGTATTGAAGGTACTGTGTGCACATTGTTTTCTAGTTTTGCATACAGCATTGTGAGAATTGTCATGCATTAAGACTAAAATGGTTAAAGCAGCACAAACTGCATCTGGCAAGTAAAACTGTATAAACTGCTATCAGAACCCTTGTACTCATTTCACAGACTCACAGAATGGTAGGGGTTGGAAGGGACCTCTGGAGATCATCTTGTCCAACCCTCCTGCTTGAGCAGGGACACAGGAAGGTGCACAGACCGGTTTTGAATGTCTCCAGGGAAGGAGACTCCACAGCCTCCCTGGGCAGCCTGTGCCACTGCTCTGGCACCCTCACAGGAAAGAAGTTTTTTCTCAGGTTTAGCTGGAACCTCCTCTGTTCCAATTTGTGCCCGTTGCCCCTTGTCCTGTCATTGGGCACTACTGAAAAGAGCCTAGTCCCATTGTCCTGACACCCACCCTTTAGATATTTATAGATATTGATGAAATCCTCCCTCAGTCTTCTCTTCTCCAGGCTGAACAAACCCAAGTCTCTCAGCCTTTCGTCATAAGGGAGATACTCCAGTCCCCTGATCATCTTGGTAGCTCTCTGCTGGACTTTCTCAAGCAGTTTCATGTCCTTCTTAAACTGGGGGGCCCAAAACTGGACATGGTACTCCAAATGTGGTCTCACTAGAGTAGAGTAGAGGGGAAGGATAACCTCTCTTGATCTGCTGGCCACAGTCTGTCTAATGCACCCCAGGATACCATTGGCCTTCTTGGCCACAAGGGCACGTTGTTGGCTCATGTTGCTAATGAGGATATGTTCATTTATGAAATTTAAAATACCAAATTTTGGAAATTGCATGCTTATAACCTTTTTTCCTCAGTCCTGGTCTCTGTCAAGGCTGATATACTTGAGGTATACCTCTTATGTTGAAAGTATCAGCCTGGCATGTTGCTATGCGACTTAACTATACCATGTGACTTTTTTTATCAGAGGTCTGGTGACAGTGGAACAGAATAACATTTTGATTTCAGAGTTTGTTATTGCTATCCTGATTTTTTTTTTCTTTTGTCCTTTAATAATGGAATTGCCCTTACAGAGGGATAGTGTATTGTAGGTCACAGTGAGCAACTCTGTGGGGTAGCATAGTAATTGAAAGAGAGCAACCATTATGTATTCTCTGTAGTAGCACATGCTCTCCAGAATAATGTCTCCTTCTGATTCAAACATAGCTATCAGTGTGTAAGGACTTTTGTTTACTACTTGAAGTGACTTTCAGCAGAAATTTTGATCTCTACAGGCTTGGATGAGAGAATACTAGAAAACAAACATATTAACTTTAGAAACATGCAGTGACCAAAATTAATTTGAATGTGATATTTTCATTATTCGATACAGGAACTGAAATTGTCACCTTTTTTCCCCTTCTACTTACAGGATACAAGCTGGCTTTCAATTACCTGAAAGGAAAGAGATATGTTGATGCAATCGATGTTTGTCATAAGGTAGAATTTGTATATGTACTTAATACTGTCTACTGTAGCAATGTTCTTTTACATAATGATTCAGTTTTTGTTGAGTTTAGATTTCAAAAATATACAGCTTGATGTCAGAAAGATGCCCTATTTAATAATTTTGATTAAATTAAATATCCTCTACATAATCTGCTTTATCCTGAGCTCCCTGGCCACCAGGTAAATAAGAGATAAAGTGACTGGCTATCATATGTGAAAGCATATTCAAATGGCAGCACCTTCTTTTGGCTCTGTGGTTGCAACTGATAAATCCATGCAGAAGTATTGCTGAAGAAGTTAATCAAACGTTAATATCAGAAGACACTGTTAGACAGTAACTGCCAGTATTATGTTTATATGGTCCAAACATAAATAGAGCAGGTGCAGAATAAGAGGAAGGGCTACCATCACAGAAGCAGAGTGAACATTATGAATTAATAATTATTAGTATTAATAATTAAATTAATTATATTTGCCCTTTTGTTGGAGGAATAAAGACAACTAGAGAGAAAAACTGAATAGAAGGATAAGGGAGAGGGAAGGAATTGAAGGTCAAGAAGATGAAGTGGGTCGAGTATAGTAAGAAAGACCCTGAGGAGTGAAGACATAAGAGCAGTTAATCATTGTAGAGAAAGTGTACTTAAAACCTTGGAAATGTCTCCAGAGGTCACTCTTCTGAATGCAGGCATTTCAAGCCACACAGAGGCTTTAGCCCTTGACCCCTGTGTCTTTAGCACCAAGGCAACAGGGCAGGATGAAGGGGAAGCAAGGTGTCTGATAAAGCTATTCTTGACCTCCATACATGGTAGCCTCTAGCCACAGTTAAATATTTATGCGTTCTTAAGACAAACTTGTCATGTTGTTATTTTAGTTTTAGAATGTGTAAGCTCAGTGATGAGGGGGATAACCAAGTATTCTTTCCTTTTAGAGACAGAGCTTTTTTGAGTTGTTTTGTCTTTTGGCAGGTCCTTGAAGCACATCCAAACTATCCAAAGATCAGAAAGGAAATACTTGACAAGGCTCGTGCGTCACTAAGAACGTGAATTTCTTTTTTATGGCTCATGAACTTTTTTTTTAATCTGACTTTGGAAACTATGAATGAAATACTGCAGTGACAGAGACCATATGGCTCATGAACTTTTTTTTTAATCTGACTTTGGAAACTATGAATGAAATACTGCAGTGACAGAGACCATAACAGCACAAAAGTATTATGAATATGATTAACTTAATTATACTAGAGATCTGGATAATTTTCAAGAAAAATCTGTAGCCCTGAAAGAAATTGTATTTATTTTTATTCTGGAGAGAGTACTGCTTAGATGTGTGCTATGTAAAGTGTCATCCAGCATCATAAAAAAATGTCATCAGCATTATAAAAAAAGTTTTAAAGCATATAACTCAGTATTCTGTTTCGTCCATTTGAAATATCACTCAAAACAGCAGCCTATCCTATCTAGTGCAGGTGCATTGTTAAGAGGATGGATTTCCGTTCATGTAAACCATTTATTCATAATTACAGTGTAACTTTTATTACTGCAGGTGTATTTCTAAAGTATGTTTTTTATTTTTACATATATTACAAGCATGCTTTATTTTTTGTCTTAAAAAAACAGCTATATAAGTTGTTCTCAATGAAACTTAGATTTTAAATGAAAATCTAATATTTAAAATTAAGACCTTATGTAAATGTTCAGTAAAGTCTTTCATAGCTCATGCAAGGCTTACACAGAATTTATTGTCTACTCATGCTGTCTGTTATCCACCTGTCAGACTTCCATGCAGAGAAATGTTTGACATCTTTAACTTGGAGTGTTTCATCTTCCAACATTGCATATGTAGACGGTACGGTTATATGTGCAGAGGTTAGCACTCATTTTGTTTAATCCATATAAAACACCTTTCTGGAGAAATAGTTTTGATTACAGGGGATTATGATCTTGTCTCACATAAAGAACGTACCTGTGGATCTTTAAGGGAGCAATAGCATGTTGTAAATGAATGAGGAAGAAGGATTGGATTTTGGGGTTGTTTTTTTGTTGGTTTTTTTTTTTAGTGATGCAGAATTTTTGAAAAAACAAATGCCTAACAAAAAACACTGTTACACTGCTGTATTTGGTTTTCAGTCAGCACTTGATGTTGTTTGTATTTGACTAGAAAAGTAATGTGTTGGCATGAAAAGAGAATTCTTAATACTAGTGATTCAGTTCCTTAAAATAACCAATTTCTGTTTCCTCCCTAGGTAATTTTAGCTTTTCATGTTGATGTTGTATGAAGTTGCTTTCATTTGATTTTTGTGTTTCCTTTTTACAACAACTGAATGTTAAGGCTACAAAAGGGAGCCTGTTTACAATCATATCTAATCTTGCTTATCTATAACTGGGTACTGTATAACTGGTAACTTTATAGCCTTGTTTCCTAAACAGATTGACCTGCATCACTTACACAATGTTGCTACCTACTGGTGGTTTCCAGGCTCTGCATTCCAATAATTTTTGAGCCATTGGTCAGCTAAACTAAAATTAATAGGTGTGTCTCAGGACTATAACGCTTCTACAAGATTTGTGTGAATATTAGAATTGAGAAAAGACCCAAATAAGTGGCCTCTCCTTCCCTAGGGAACATTGACATTTATGCTATAGCCTTATCCCTTCACATAACTGTACCAGACACAGTACAGGCTCCCTGTTCTTTGCCTGCAAGTTGTGTAGTGCGGTAGAGCTCTGAGGAAGAAGATTTAGGATGTTGGGGAAAAAAACCAATGTTATGGGAATGGAAAGAGGAACATAGAAGGATCTGGAAAATACTGAGGCTGGGGGGAACTATGAGGGAACTGGGCTGTGGGGATCAGTAGGCTGAATTCTTAAACTATGATGGTTCGGGTTTTGTCACCCCCCCCACC
Source organism: Phalacrocorax carbo (assembly GCF_963921805.1). Lineage (NCBI taxonomy): Eukaryota > Metazoa > Chordata > Aves > Suliformes > Phalacrocoracidae > Phalacrocorax > Phalacrocorax carbo. Next base: position 21,507,929 of record NC_087517.1, on the reverse strand, counting down.
CACACCCCCCCCACCCCACACCCCCCCGGCTAAAAGAATAAGTACATAGGCCTTATCAAGTCAGTTTCTACTAAAACAGCATTTCTTTGTACACAGCCCTATTCATACAGGATCAATGTGGTTTTGCTTCCTCAGTAACATTGGAATAACATTTAGCTGAAGTCTAGAGTAAAAAATAGGTGGGTTTATACCAATACATGCAAAATGCTTTCAAAAATTATAAAACTAATCTACGTTATCTACTTTGTTTTAATCATGAGCACAAGATGCACGTTACGTTCCCATAAGATGGGTACCAGATTAGGTCATGACAATGACAAGATACAGAAATTACTTGATAGAAACTGAACTGAGACTTTGAGCTTTTCATGGCTAACTTTTGGTGAAGAGCTTTATTTGTATAGCATGCAGGTAAAAGATTTCTGAATTCCCTATTAGGCATCTTGAGTATATCTCGCCACTAGTGTCTTTTTATGGATGAGGTCATTAGAAGAGTGCAAATGAGGCACATCTTTGGATTTCAGTATTTTAAAAAAAAAAAAGTGGCTATAAATATCCCTTTAGAGAAAAATTTGCTTTAGTAGAGGATTCCCAGAAGAAATAAATGGCCATTCCATTTCCCTTTTAGTTTATATAAGCCAATTTAAGTTTTTCTGTCCTTACTAAATCTTTTTTTACTTTCCCTGTAGAAGGAATGGCTTTGTTTTATTTCTCTCTACTCCAGCTAATTGAGTGTGTTAATTTTGGTTTTCCTTCTGCTTTTACTGATTCTTGTTTTTAAAAATGCATGTCCTGGTAGCTGCTTTTTTTTTTTTTTTTTTTTTTTTTTTTTAGTGCCTGTCTTAAGAAATGGTTTTGAATGGAAGAGACTCCTAGGATGGAGGGGAGTCAGTAATGCTAATTTCAAAGAGCTGCAGTCTTCAGTGTGGTGTTGCTTAGCAACCCATCTTCCAGTTTTGCCTTTGGTGAATAAAAGAGGAGAGTGAAGCTGCGGTTTCTATTGATTCATTCATTGAAACTAGAAATCTAAGCATCTTGTGACTATAGCAACGTAAGCCATAGGTGTCTCTTCCTCTCTTCTCTTGTCCCCCTTTCCCCTGCAGGTGCAGAATGCCTAGAGTATCTTCTTGAGGATATGCAAACATTTTTGGTAACAGTGTACTAAATACCTTTAATTCTCTACTGTTCTGGTTTTTGGGGTTTTTTTTTTTGATTTGTACCGATACTGGAAGGATGGTCTAGAAAGTCTCATTAGGTAAAATGATTAGTATGATTAGCTAAAATAACTAAACTAGCAAGACTCTTACAGAGAAACAGACTAGAAGTAATTTGCAGTTTTTTCCCATTTTCGGACTGGGTTTCACTATTGCAAGTCATTTCTCAAATGCGGCTACAGCAGTTTTCAGAAAGGCTCATAAATCAGGCAACTCTGGTTCAGTAACCTAGACCTTAATGTTAGCCATTAGATGAGTAGCTTTATAAACATAATAGTTTAAACAGTTTATAGTTAGAGAATTTCTTGAAAATTTTCTGAACTAATTATCTTTGAAAGTGGCACTGGAGACATTTCAGGGGTCTTTCGATAGCGGAGGTAGATTCTGGCTCTTTGGAAGTTCACCATAAAGAACTCATTAGTGTTCCCTATACAATTTATAAACAGGAAAAATTAGGAAAAGAAATTAAGGGAAAATTTCACTAGCAAGTACTTCTCCATCAGCTTGTGACTATGCTACTTTTAAAATAAGATCACTATTTGGTCAGTTTAGGCATCTTACAACTGTGATTTTGATTTCTGGCTTCAGTCACACTGTGGGTTTACCTCTTGCTTCATCTTTCAGTGAACTCAGAAAGTAACCTGCCTTAATGTTTAGAATCAGGCCATTACTGCAAAAATCACATGCTTTTATGTCTGCTAAAACTTGGTTTGGTAGTTATAGGACATGGTGCTTGCTAAAAGGAGTCGGTATGCCTGTTATTGCAGGCTTTATTCTAGAAAACAGCTTTTAAAATGTTCACACTAGAAATTTGGCTCCTGTGAATTTTGTGCTATGAGAAGTTGAATGTTGGCTATGCATGCTCAGGTGACTTAGTACTTGCTACAGTTCAGTCCTCAACTTTCAAAGGCATGAAGAAGGATTTTAACGTGCTAGAAACACCAGAACATGTTAATTGTGATTAATTCTGGTCTAAATCTTCACTAAGTGTCCATGGGGAAGATGAATTCCATCATAAAATACTGTATTAACATTTTTTTCACTGCTGTAGAATCAGCATTAATGACTGCCAACTCACCTCATATTTGCTGAGCAAATTTAGCTACCTCCTGTTTGACAAGCCGAAAGAAATCAACTCTGAAGGGCTGGGCTGAGAACTGTAATTGTGCTACTTTTATTTGAAAGAGGAAAGAAAAGGTGTCCCTATACTATATTAAGGGAAGTTAGAAGCAAACTTTGGGGGATTATTACTTTTTTTTCTCCCCAAAATGAAACCATGCTTTTTTATTAAAAAAAAAAAACAACAGTTATATCTATCCCTGTGGGAAACTTTGCCTTGTAAAGGAAGGGAACTCAGTGTGATATCTTTTCTCTCAAACTCTGATCTCACCTCTAAGGGATTTTGTGTTCTGTTTCCCAGCAACGTGAACCGGGGGTGGTTGGTCAACCCCATCCTATGCAACATAACGCATAGGTAATTGAAGAAAAAAAATCACAGTACCCTGCGGTGCTGCTTAAAATGCAGTCTGTAACTTGTATCTTAAAGCACGCATAGACGGCCGTGCCCCGCTGCGGTGCGCATTATGTAATTGTCTAAATATGACATTGTTCCCCGGGTGCAGAAGGCGCGGAGGGATGAGTGGGGCGTTCTGGCGCTCCTCCCGCGGCAGCCTGCGGGCGGTGCTGCCGCCGCGGACCCCTGTCCCCTCACGCCCCCGCCGCCGGGGGTCGTCCGTTGGTCCGTTTCTCCCTCCGTCCGTCCACCGGCCAGGGCTTGCTCCCCAGCGCGGGGCCCCGGGCGGCGCGCGCACCCTCACAGGCAGCCTTCCCCCCCCACCTCAGGGCCCCCGCAGCCCGCTGGCTGCAGCCTCCGCCTCGCGCACCTGGGCGCCAGGTGAGGGCGGGGCAGTGCGCAGGCGCAGGGCCGGCCGCCCGCGCGCACCTGGCGGCCGCTGAGCGGAAGCCGCGGCAGCCCGGCGGGGGGCGCCGGGCTCCCCCTGTGCCTGCGGCCGCTTGCGCGGGCAACGCCTTCCTCTTCCTCCCGCCGGACGAGGTGAGTGGGGGAGCCCCCCGCGGGGTGGGGTGGGGGGAGTCCCTGCTGGCTTTCGCAGCCCGCGCGCGGCGCCGCTCCTTCTGCCCCAGGGGCCGCGGCCGGCGGCGGGGGCAGCGCCCGGTGCCGCTTCTGCTCCGTTACCGCCAGCTCTCCGGGCGCGCCCGGCGCGGCGGTGGGAGCGCGACAGGCGGGAGGGAATCGCGACACGAGGGAGAGGTCCTGGGGCAGAGGTGGGGCTGGGGCCTGCCCGGAGGCTCCCTCCCTCAGCCGCCCCTTCACAGGCTAGCCCTCCCCCCCTCCCCCCCGCAGCCACACATAGCCACACACGTTCTCACACGCGCCACGCACGGTCCCCTCGAGACCGACCGACGCAGCCGGCCCCGGGGGCAGCCCAGCCCCGCTCCGGGCAGACGCCAAGCGGGGCGAGGAGCTCGGGCTGCCGAGAAGGGCGCTGCTGCCTGGCAGCTGGGCAAGCAGGGCTCCGGGAAGCGCCGGCGCCGGCCGGGTGCACTGTCCAAACCAAAGTATTGACCGAGGGAGGTGTCTCTTGCCGCACGCTGATCCCGCCCGAGTGTTTGTCCGCAGCGCCGCACTGATGTGATAACAGCAGGGTGATAGGCTCTTTGTGTACGTTGCCAGCTTCCTCTGGTATATTTCATCCTATATGACGTGCTTTTAAGTTACTAGATAGTCTCTTTTTTTTTCCGGCAGTTTGTTAGTCATACTTCTACAGAGCAGGCTAGGGTATATTTTCTTGGCTCTGGAAAACTGGAAAATGAACTGTAACATAGAGAACCTTAGTTTCATGGTGGTGCTGTTTTTTTGTTTTTAACTTCGTGTGAAATACGCTTTTATAAAGAGGTATTTATTAATGAATGTTTTTATTGGTTAAATATCTTGCTGGAAATACTAATCTTATGTATGCATCTCTGTAGTGTTTTACAGGTTAGTCTTCTGTTACAAAACAATATCTCTGTTAAAAAACTATAAAATGAATTGATCTATTTCAGCTTGACTAAAGCCAGTGCCGTGCTGCTGAGCCAAGTGCAGAGTTAAAGACTGAGATGGAACAGCCAACTTCTGGCTTTTGGTTTCTTTTTTTAACTAGGTTTACTCAGTGGCCTGGTCAGTTTGGCATCTGCTACTATCATCTCAAGGCTTCTCAATAACATAGCAAAGTAAAAAGTTAGTTACAGAGAGCCCAAATTACTGTTTTCGTTGCACTGCGGGAAGGAGCAGAAGACCAGTTTTCCTCTACCTCTGCTATTGCTACTACTGCTATTGCCATTTAACTTTGCCCCTTTTTTTGGGTGGGGTGATACCAGCGGTAGTCTGGATATCTCCAATTCTGTTAAAATAGGAACAAGATATAATTGCCCTCTCTGTGCCATTTCCCCAAAGTATGCACTTCTAGGTGAGAAACTGCGTTGCTTTAAGATCTCCATTTTTGCTTTGCATAAATTTGTTGCCTGGTCTGCCTGTTCCAAGAGCTCGTAGCTAGTGCACTGCTTCCCCTTTCTTTGGAATCAACGTAGTGAATCATGTTCGTCATATGAATTGCTGATCAGGTGCCTGCCAGTTTGTCTTCCTAATTTGCTCATTTCTGTGCTTATCTTCTAGAGGTTTGAAAGTGCCTCAAGTTTCTAGATCATGAAGTGCTAAATTTTGTCCACTTGTGTAAATCAAGATTTTATTTATTTGCTGTGTGTCTTGCTATTGTCTGATTTTTCCTAAGATTCACTGATATTGTGTACTATAGGAAATAGTTCTGCTTACAAACAGAGAAATCATGTTGCAAAACTCCTGACAGTGACCTAGTAATTAAGCTTTATAGTCAAATGACTAATTGTTATTAGGTAGGATTATTCAGCAGTGAAATGTAGCTAGAGAAGAACCAGTCAAGTGGGGAGAGGAGGAAAGCAAAGACACTTTTGGTAGATTCTGACAAGGATTAGTTTAGCAGTCACTGATCCAATAAACCTCAGTAAATCTCAAAAAAAAAAAAATCCGTGAAGAGACTTGCTTTGCTTTATAGTCATCATTTAAACAACTTAAAAGTTTAAGGCCAATTAGGGTGTAAACCTGTGATTTCAAGCCCTGCATTTAATACTCAGATGCTTTTGCTGTCTTAGAAACATTTCTACAATCAGGAAAAGGAAGCTACAGAGTTGAGTGAAATTTAAAATTAAGCTGCATGCAGTGCATGTTTGTAGTCCCAGGACTGTAAAATTAGGCCATAAATATTTTTTGTAGTATATGGTTACTGTGTACTTTAATATAGTATCTATTGTCACAAGGAACTATCTACCTCTGCTTATCATGTACAGTGCTTTGCTGTAGAAAAACAGTAGTAGTGCTCTTTTTGGAAGCACTTCCACTAGAATATGGTGGGACGTGTGATGTATTTATGTTTTAATCTCAAATAAGCCACTGAAGAAGATATTTACAAAATTGTATTCCAGCTAGGTGTTCTCGGCTGCTGCTGCTGCTCTGAATTTCTTCAGCCTATTGCGTTATCATCCACTTATAGCTTCTGATTTTTCTGTACTGGGGCAGACTGCGTCTGGTCTTTGCTAGAATAATCTATGCCCTTAGTGTTTCTAAAACTAAGACTCGGGAACTGAGTGGTTCAGTATTCCTTTTACAACTTTTTTTCAGGAGTAGAACCACATTTCCACTGGCTGAGCTTCAAAGAATGTACCCAGAGGAACAGTATCTGGGGTTTGTAAATCTCTGTTTCTTTTAGGTGTGTGCACCCTATCTAGGGGTGTATTCAGTCGCAATTCTTAGTTGAACAGATTGGCAAGTATCTTATGTTGTAAGTGTAGAGACAGAAACTGGCCAGCTGATTCTGTTTCTCCTTTTCACATGAAGACTTAATATTCAACCTCTGTACATTCCATTTTAAAATTTGTTCCTTTACTTAAGCCTAGTGCTAAAATTCTTGTAAACAGTAGCACAGTTTGGTAAACTTAAGCAACTGTTTTCATTTTCCCCAAGGTCTGAAGTGCTTTTGAATGGTCTTGATTGTGTGGAGAGCCTTCATATTCCATATTCAGCTAAACCTGTATGAAAAGTTCACTCCCAATTGGACATTTCTTAGTCTATCACAAGAGGTGGCAGTGCAAATAGGTGTTCTGGGATGTACTTCTAGGAAATGGAATTGGGTTTGTTCAGTGATTTGATTTCTGCTTCCCTCCGCCTCCTCACCCCCACCCCGCAGAGCAAACTCAATTTCCATGGTGGTAGAAGATTAGAATATCACTTGCGAAAATTATTAGTTCAGTAGCTAATGTTCTAGTAGCATCTGCATTGGTATTCATGCAAAGAAAACAGAATGCCCTGTCTAGAATTTTAGATTCAGAAATAGCAGTCGTGAAAGTAGCACTTCTTCTAGGTAAAGTATCCCAACTTATGTAATCGTGTATCTTTGGCAGACCTTTGCCAATTTGGTAGGAACAGTTGATCATGAGTGTCTGATCTTTTTTCCTAAACAATTTGTTCAGCGTTTCTGTTCACACACCCTCTTTCGGATTAAGGGAACATTAAGGTCTTGATGAAGGGATTGTTGTATACTTAGATAATAAGAAAAAATAGGCGAGCTTTTTAATGAGACTGTGATTCTGGAGTTACACAATAAATTAGATTAAGGGTGAAACAAAGTTGTGTAGTTAAATAGTTGTGATCAGAATCATTCTTAAGGTTTTTTTCCCTATTTTTGTCTTTTAAAGTTACTTTTTCTTAAGTATTTTTTTATTTAGTATTTAGGGTTTTGGTGTGGGGTTGTTTTTCTGGATGGGGTTTGTTTGGGTTTGGTGGGGGTTTTTTTTGTTTTTTTTTTTTATGTTCCATAACCAGCATTCTCATGAAACATTAAAGGGCTGTTTATAATTCTAATAAAAGAGAAGTTGATTTTAAAACAGTTTTATTTAAAAAACTGAGATCAAGTATATTGTTGATATTAATCCCAATAAATTTCTCCTGCTGGCATAGTCTGAAAGAATTTCTGTTCATTTGGCTTATCTTGACATTTTAATGTGTTTTTTTTTAAATTATTGTCTACAGTATTGTTCACACCAAGCTAATAAAAAGTCAGAGTTGTTGGCTACTGTAGTGAGGCTTGCTTGTAAGCCAGAGTTTTTGCAGACAGCCTGACATCAGAGTTAGTGGGTGGCATAATGTAACATAGACTGTGTATTGAATTCACACACAACCCATGTGATGTGGTTTGAAGCAGTATGGCAGCTGCTTTTTGGCACTTTTTAGAAGACTTTTGTAGTACATATTAGTTTTCTGGTTATTTTCTTCTAAAAAATATCCCTAAAATCCAACTTCTGGTGTTTAGGGCTAATTATTTCAAAGTGCTGTAAGAATCCAGACTACTATTAGTGAAAATAACACTAATGAATAGAAGATTAAACACTTTGCTAAAGAGTCACCTCAGGGAGTTTAATCATGCCACATATTTCTTCCACATATCCTGGAGGATGGAACAGTAGCTTGGTCTGTGCTTACTGACGTTGCTGTGCTATAAAAATGTGTGAGGCATTTGTGGGAAATAAAGATTGTATTTTTGACTACAAAATTATCCTGGTAAAAACCCTAAGGAAGATACAGCTTTCATGACAAAAGCTCTTAGGACAATGTGGTCTGTGTTCTGGAAACTGTTATGTTTGTATGACAAAGAGCTCTTCTCTTACTGTAAGCAGCGTCCCTCTAAAAGAGTTTGTCAATAAAACTCCACTCGGTATTTGGCTGTATCGGAGTTCGCTGTACGTTTGTGGCAAACGAGCCTGTGTTTGTCCACTTCTGTGGCAAATACTATCCCAGTAGCTTTCACTTGATCCTTTCTCTGAAAAACAAACATCCCTTGCACTTATTTCTGTGCACAGTATGCTGCCATGTGTGCTACTGGAGTGTACTAATGCACATTGAAAGGGTTAAGTTGTGTTGCACTGCTTGAACAGCCCACTTAACTCAGGTGAGTTGTCTTTTCATTTCTATGGACAGACACATTTCACCTGTGTGTTGAGGCAGCCTGCTGTGGTTAGACCTCAGGAGCCGCCTGCTGTGGTTAGACCTCAGGAGCCGAGTCAGGTGTATCCAATACTGGCAATAGGTTGTCAAAGTGTATGCAGATAAAAGTGAATATAGTTACACAGGAAACTAAATGCTGAATAAATTGCTGTATGTTCTTGGTTGCTCATTAGATCTGTTTATTATAGTCTTTAATGCCTTGTTTGTCTGAAGACAGATGTATACAAAACACAGGTAGTACAAGAAGTATTCTGGATGGATTTTAGATTCTGGTTATTTTGACTTACAGATATCTTGACTATTGTGTTGTATTGATCATGAGTATTCTAAGGACTTGTACATGCTCAATTTGTGCAGGAAATAATCCCCAATAAAAATAACAATAATGTAGTTTAAGTTTTTGTTAAAATGTACATATGTAGTTCTGATGTTTTGTGAAGAATAGGTTAGTGTGTCAGCATCAAAGCCAGCTGCAGCAAAAGTCTGAAGTATGCGCTAAAAATCTGTGGAAGAAATCTTTTGTATTTTTTAGTCCGTTTCTCCTTTTTGTTGCTGGAGACAATGAAGCCGAAGTTAATGTAGTAAACATAAAACTATTTAAAAAATTATGACATAATGAGCTTAGCGTAAGTAAACATTGCTGCATTAATTGAAATGCTGAAGATGGACAATGGAAATCTGACAACTGCGACTTCAACTCTTAACTAAATTAACAATTAATTTCTCTGGTACTCAGGCAGATAACAGATATGTAGCCATACCATGTAATTTTTCTGCCTTTTCTGAGTAGTCCCATGCCAGCTCATTAACACAAAAAGAGACAGTTGTAAATATTTGACTCAAATACTGGTTAAGTTCTCAAATTTAAGCATTATTTCAGTGTAAAAGAGTTAATGTTGCTATATAGAATTAACTTCAACCTCCATTTTCATGACATATCTTATACCATCGTGTTCACTAATGCTTAATCTTTCTCTTGTCATGGACAAATTTAAGTCTCTTTGCCAAGAAGAAGAGACCTAGAGGAATTTTGAGAACATTGTCGCTTGTTTAGTGATATAAAAGAAATTTGAGGGCAACAGTGTTTGGAAAGAAATCAACCAGCTAACCAGTGCTAATGCCCCCCTCCCCAGGTGTTTGCCTGATTGACTATGCCTAATGACTGCTGGTGAGATACAGAAGTTGCCAGACCTCTCTCATAATATTAAGTACCTCAAATTTAAAAAAAGGTGTTTTCTTTTTTCTATTTGAGGAAGATATATTGCTTATTGATTCCTAAGCTTTAAGGCTCGCTAATACTTGTGCTTATGCATGGTGCACTGAGAAACAGTAATGTGATTTTCTTTTTTATGGTGTTACAAAAACGTTCCTGGTTAACAGGTTGCAGAGGCTGTAGGCTCAGGCAGAGCCCCTGCAGATTTAGCAATGGTAGTTTACAGTCATCTTGTGGGGTGCTGATCTGTATATATGCTCAGTGTTTTACATTGTGTATTGCATTTACATGGCAAAGTTGGGAGGCAGGGGTGACTGCAGGGGTGGCCCCCCATGCTGGACACAGCTGGTTCCAGTCAGCTCTAAAACAGACCCACTGCTGGCCAAAGCTGAGCCACCTGGTGTAGCAGGTTGTGTGTCTGTGGTAACACATTTAAGAAAGGGTAAAAAATGCTGCGCAGAAGCTGTGAAGAGAGAGGAGTGAGAAAAATATGGGAGAAACAACACTGCAGACACCAAGGTCAGTGAAGGAGGAAGGGAGGAGTTGTTCCAGACACTGGATCAGATATTCCCCTGCAGCCCATGAAGAAGACTATGGTGAAAAAGGTATTTCTCTGCTGCCCATGGAGGACCATGGCAAAGCAGGTATCCACATTGCAGTCTGTGCAGGACCCCATGGCTGAGCAGGTGGATATGCCCTGAAGGAAGCTTCAGCCCATGGAGAGCCCAAGCAGGAGCAAAGTCTTGGCAGGAACTGTGCCCCGTGGATGACGCACGCTGGAGCAGTTTTTGCTGAAGTACTGTACCTCATGGAGAGAACCCATGTTGGAGCAGGGGAAAAGTGTGAAGAGGAAGGAGCGGCAGAGATTGTTCCAAGTTGACCAGAAACCCTCGTACTCCATCCCCTCTACACCACTTGGGAGAAAGGAGGTAGAAGAGTTGGGAATGAATGAGTGAAGATGAGCGTGGGGAGGTGGTTTTAGTTTTGGCTTTGTTTCTCACCATCCTACTCTGTTTTTAATTGGCAGTAAATTAAATTCATCATCCTTGAGTCTGTTTGCTCCTTGACAGTAATTGGTAAGTGATCACACTGTCCTTATCTTGACCCATGTGCTTTTCCATCTTATTTTCTCCCTGCTGTCATGCTGAGGAGGGGGAGTGAGAGAGTGGCTGGTTGGTGTCTGGCAGCCAGCCAAAATCAACCCATCAGACATTGTGAGAAAACAAGGCATTTTTTAATCTGACAGTTTGGTAAATTGGTTGCAACCCTTTCACCAGGAAAGAAAATTTTTATTCTCAGTCTTGCAGTGTGTAAGTATCAGTATTGTAGTACAAATTTTTCAGCACTAAAGAAAAATGGGACAATAATGTGTGAGCGAGAAGTTTTTTTTTTTTTAATGGATTTTCTTGGAATTTTTTTTGAGCCTTGTGGAGCACATTTTTGGTACCTTTTAGTACCTATATGGCAATGCTGTAATGAGCTTCTCTTCTGCATTCTTATAACAATAGTTCTATGGTAAAACTACTGTGGTTTGAATGTATAAGTTTATTAAAACAAGCTGACATAAGCTTTGACATAAACTATGATGTTAAGTCCAGGTGTTTAACTTATCCTGCAAATTCTTGAAGGAAACCAGCTGAAGTTGTCTTCTGTTTTCTATAAGTTATATCTCTTCCTGAGTATATATTACTCCAATTAAGAAATGGAAAATCTATTTGTATTTCAAAGGAAGAAATAGAAAACTAGGGGTTTTTTTGCAATTCTGTGGTCAGTAGTTAGCAAGTGGGAATTAACTGTGGCTTTTAACTAGATGTCGCTTATTTCTTTTCTCAGTTCACATACATGCAACTCCCACAAAAATAAAGCTGTGTTTTGAATTCAGGCTGGTTGCTATTTTCCCACTTCTTGTAAACTGCCAATTTTTCAGAGATAATTTAATTCAAATAATTTGGATTCTTGTAGTCCTCAAATGTTTTTCATAGTTCCCCATCTTTGAAAGCAGCTGAATAATTGCTTGTTTGTGAAAAAAATTGTCTGTGAAAAAAAGTGGCAGGGTTCCTGAAAGAGGAAAGCTCTTTGACATGTTCTCTTGATGAGTTGCAGCAGCACATGCCAGAAAATGCAGTACAAGTGAATGAAAAAATATACAGAATGATTGTGATGATGTGAATGACGTGATGATGTGGATGCAGATGATCCTCAGGATAAATTAACCCACTCCAAATTACTTGCTTTAAACCTGCATTGAGCATGTATGCTAGATAACTAAATCTAAACATTTCCCACTTTGAAGTCTGATTACTTAAATCTAATCTTGAAATTGATATTTTTTTTAAATATCGGAAATTTCCAAATTGTTGAAATAAGTTGAGTGAGAAGTCCTTCTTGTCTTTATAGCTCACTTTTTATGTAGATCTTTTTCATGCAACCTGAACTTACCATATTGATTTAATCAGTTTTCCTTCTTATCTCATCATTGAACTAAAATTCCCTGCTCCTAGAAGACTTAAAACAATACCTTCCTCCAATTTTAGACAACTTAATTTTTAAGATTTAGAAGAAAATTAATGTGAAGTAGTGGCATCGTGTAGAAATAGTATTTTATTCTTAGTGATAAGCCTGCTTTCTTGTTCTTCTATTTGAAGCGTATTTAAAAAAAAAAACAGGGAAGGTGCATCTTGGGTATGTTATAGTTAGGTTTGACCTATCTTTAAGTGATGGACACATAATGTTTGACAGTTGGGAATTGTGAGTTAATTCCTGCCTATTAATTTCTTGTGGTTTTACATTGTTGAATATACTAGATGTATAAATTCATACTTTTTGTTTTAATTTACAGGTGTTATAATTTCAAGAAATGCTGTGACCTATTTGAAGATCATCATCCACAGAAACTTTTGTCTTGTGATAATTTTTTTAAACTAGAATGGCTTTGAAAAAAACACCTAAACTATTTAAGAAATTATTTTTTCACTGGAAACTTTGGAAATTTAGCATTATTGTGTTTGTGTTTCTGGTATTTTTATTTTTATTGCAAAGAGAAGTGGGTGTTCAAGACTTCAAAGATGAAGCAGGGATTAAGCCAGTTGTTGGAAAGAAAAGCCATGTATTAGGTTTCATGTTAAATGCTATGAATAATATCAAAGGGGCAAAGCCAAAAATGCAGATAAAAGCACCCGTTAGGCAAACTAAGATTCCTGGAGAGAGACACTGTTTGCCAGGACACTATACTGCAGTGGAACTAAAACCTTTTCTCGATCGACCCCTTCAAGATCCTAATGCTCCTGGAGCTTCTGGTAAAGCATTTAAAACTATCAACTTAAATTCAGAAGAACAGAAAGAAAAACAGCATGGAGAAGAAAAACACTGTTTTAATGCATTTGCAAGTGATAGGATTTCTTTACACCGAGATCTTGGACCAGACACCCGACCTCCTGAGTATGTTGAAATGTGCATGTTCTGATAGTTGAAAAACTTGTCAGAAATGCAGATTGCAAAGTGATTTGAGTTCAGCATTAGGTGATAAGAGTTTAGGAAGGTCTCCTAGCTATACATAATGATTGGCTGTACATAAAGATGCACAGTGCCAAACCCAAGAATGTTTAAAAAGGCTCACTTCTTTCATGGTTTTGAATTCAAAGTAACTATCTTTAAATAAGGTTTTCTGCTTTTGCCTTTAAGCTACAATTTCTGAGTGACTTTCTGGAAGCCTGCTGAGTTTTGCTTAGGTTTAAACTTTTTCCCAATGTAAACACCATCTCCACCCACCTTTTTTCTTTTTTTAAAGTATTCAGTATTAATAAAACCACCAGCGTAATTCAATAAATTAGGAATTGTAAACTTTTGAATAAGGCAAAGAACATCTCAGCAATCTTGTAGTATTGAAAAATTTTATTAATGAAGACTGTAGGACTTGGGTAGAGTAGGATTTTGTTATGAGCAGTCTGTCAGTGTCAGATTATATGTTCTTAGCTTTCTGTGTCAGAAGTGACTGACCTTACGAGCTCCTGCTGGTAGTATGAATGTCACGTTACACATGGTGTAGCTCACAATAACCTTTGCTAGAGTGTAACTGGTGAGTTTTCACCTGTGTATTTTGTGAGGCAGTGCCTGTGATAATTACCTTGGGGAGTCTTCCAGACTCTAAAGACAGGCAATAAATAGAAAGTGTGCAGCTGATGAATACAGAAGTGTTGTCATCTTGATTTGCATTGGATTTAAAGTTATGTTCAGAATACATCAGTCTTGAAAAACTGTGACCTTAAAATTGTTTCCCTTGAATTGGATATGTTGCCTAATATGGTATTTCTACAAAATCTTGAAGTTCTGAATTAGATCTGTTGTATTTTTACTCTGCAAAATTTGCATTCTTCTACTAAATATTCTTTTGTATTTTGGGGTTTCAACAGTAATGATGACTTAAAGTCTGGTTTTGCAGCTCAGTATCTGCTGGTCTCAATAGAATAACATACTTTTTTCCCCGAAGATGACCTGGGTGCTATGTGAAACATACTCAAATGTTTGTGAGAGAAGCGGAACTGAGTCAGTTGTTCAACTGGAGTTCTTATTCATCATCTTTTTTTAAAAAATACTTTGTACAGCTTCTCCAGTTGGAGCACCTGCCTTTGCATGCCAAAACTGGGATTGAAAGTGGAGAAAATGAAATACTTAATGTCCATATTTATAAGGCTTTGTACTAGAAAGAGAGGGGTTTCTTTTAAGGGTTTGAGTCAAAACTTTTTGTCCATTTTTGTAACATTTGACACTCTTTAATCTGTAGATGTATTGAACAAAGGTTTAAACGCTGCCCGCCATTGCCAACCACAAGTATTATAATAGTTTTTCATAATGAAGCATGGTCCACTCTGCTCAGGACTGTTCACAGCGTGATGTATACATCTCCTGCCATACTGCTAAAGGAGATTATTTTGGTGGATGATGCCAGTGTAGATGGTAAGAAGTCTTTCTATTTTCCCTCTTTTTTTTTAATAATTTCAGATGTTAGGATTGCAGATAAATTGGTTAAAGGGGATATCTCTTTACCACTATTAACATGTATAATAGTATTCTAAGTGGGTATGTTCCTTTCTTCTATATAATAGTTCTTGCCCGTCTTTTTTTCATAAGGTAGTCACATATGAAATTCCTGTCCTCTAAAAGGTTTTTAAACCCCGTTTCTGCTTATTCCAATTCTAGTGCTGCTTAAACGGCATAACTGGTTGCATGACAAGTAGCTCTAATTTGTGCTTCAAACCAATTACAGTTCATAGAACAAAGTATCCAAGGATAAATCGGCCAATGTTTGTAGCAATTTGCATTTTATCATAGTGATTGTCTTCATGGAAACTAATTTCATTAATATGAAGGACAATGTCTTTCCTAGAAAGTAAAATTATTTATTGGGAAAATAATCTTCAGTACTCAAGCTGACTGCCAAAAAAAATTGAATTTGTCTTGATTGTGATCACAAATGCAAGTTCAAAAAACTTTATATGCTTAACTTGAGATGAACGTGTCTATACATACATGCTTATATTAATGTATTTACACTTTCTGCAAGTCTGAATTTAGTATACTAACACACTTAGATGTGAAGTATGTTCAGTAATACAGTTTAGTGCTAAGGATGGGCAGAAGAAAGATGATGGTGTGGGATGTTTAATGAGAGATGTGGGTTAGTTTCTCAAATTTTGCACATTTAAAGACTTTTTTGTATAGCTTCTGTTGCTGTTGTAAATATTGTAGCCTTTGTTAACTGCGTGTAAAATGTGCCATCGTTAAGGAAAAAATTTGCATGTTCTGCAGATAACTTGAGTAAGTAGGTATGTGATCAGTTTACTCTGAAAATGGATTTTGAATTGGTATTCAAACTGTTAATACTGCAGAAGAGATGAACTAGCACATGTCCTTTCTCTTTCTGAATTTTTTTTAGTGTTCCATCCCCTGTTCTCTGCTGGTCACCTCTTCCTCTGCCCCCACCCCCAACAAAACTCAGTCCCAGAAAATAATGTTCAACAATCAGGAATTGTTTACTGCTTTGATATTGAGGTCATTCCTGGGATTAGTGTAAATTGTTTATCCTCTTTGTTTAGTAATGTAAAATTTTAGGCAGTGGCATGTATATACCCTGAATATCCTAAAACTGATTTATCTTTCTAGAATACTTGCATGATAAACTAGATGAATACGTGAAACAATTTCAAATAGTTAAAGTAGTCCGTCAAAAGGAAAGAAAAGGTCTAATCACTGCACGGTTGTTGGGAGCTTCAGTAGCAACAGGAGAGACCCTTACCTTTCTGGATGCTCATTGTAAGTGTAACCTGTAACTATGCCAGGTCTGGTTTATAACACTTATCTTTGATTTAACATTGTGTATTTTTTATGAATTATGAACATTAGCAATGTATTATCTTTCCTATTGCTATTTTCTGTTATTGAAAGTATATTTAGCAGTGTATCAAAAAGCAGCACATGTTGGCTTGCTATGGGCATGTTAAAATATTCCCTGTGTACTACTTTATAGCCAAGTAAAAATTCAGTGCTTGTTCCCATTTTCTCCATAGGTGAATGCTTTTATGGCTGGTTAGAGCCATTATTGGCAAGAATAGCTGAGAACCCTGTTGCTGTTGTAAGCCCTGATATTGCTTCCATAGATCTCAATACTTTTGAATTCAGTAAACCATCTCCTTATGGGCATAACCACAACAGAGGCAATTTTGATTGGAGTTTGTCATTTGGATGGGAGTCTCTTCCTAAACATGAAAATAAAAGAAGAAAAGATGAAACCTATCCAATTAGGTAAACAATTTGAATAATATTTTAAATCCTTCGGGTTTTGGGGTTTTTGTTATGAACAGAGGTTTGTAAATGAACTACTTTTTTTCAGATGAGTATCAGAAGTCTTAGGATCTTGGGTGGTTTTTGTAATACTTTCTTTAAGAACCACATTGTTGTTTTTTAAACCTGTAAAAACATAGTCGTCTTAAGACAGTCATTGCTCTGCATTACCTTTTTTTTTCCTACATACACTAGAAACATAATAAGCAATTTCTACATTTTTTTCATCAGCAAGGAGAGGGTAGAGGGCGATTATAAACAGTTCTTTTCAGAGACAGTACCACAGATTCTGGCTCCTCATTCATTCATCAGTCTTGAAAGGGTCACAACAAAAGTTCAGAGCACCAAAATACTAGACTGTTACTGTGGTGCATTTGATGATAATGCTACGTGCTTTGGCAGCAGACAGGTTACTTGTCTGGAGCCAGGAGTAACTTTGCTTGATACATACAGGGAAAATATGCTATTTCTCCTGATGCTGTCTTTTATACCAGTGGTCATTAGTCTAAACCGGTTGTTAATAACTGACAAAGGAGACTTGATGTGAGCAGATTTAATTGCTTGAAGTATCTGTGCCAGGAAAATGTATCAATGTAGTGAAACGCTGACAAATGCATGGAAGCCTCCTAGAACAGTTATACCATGTCTTTACATCTATATTTAAAAAAAAACTATCTATTTGAATTGTGTCTTCCTCAGTAAATTTCTCTTTTTGCAGAACACCTACTTTTGCTGGAGGTCTCTTTTCAATATCAAAAGATTACTTCGAACACATTGGAAGCTATGATGAAGAAATGGAAATATGGGGAGGTGAAAATATAGAAATGTCTTTCAGAGTAAGTTTAGCTACTTAATTAGCAGTGATCTCAATACTTACAGGGTACAGGGTTTTTGAGGACAAATTAGTATTAGATCTTGACTACTTTGCTGAATAGGCCAACTAGGACATGGAAAATTAATTACTAATGACCTAGGAAATAAAATACAAGCGTGCTAATTGAACTAATTTTTTTTTTTTAAAATGCTTTTAGGGTTGATAGCTGAAATGTACATTTCCATAGTCTACCTGATTAGGAAATTCACTTGTGATATGCCTGATATATGCACTCTTACTAGTGGTTTGGGTTTTTTTCTGGTGAACAGTAACATTGCTGAATTTTTTTCCACCCCCTTAATTCTAATTGAAGTGCACTTACGCAAAAAATGTTATTATTAGGTATGGCAATGTGGTGGACAGTTGGAGATCATGCCTTGCTCTGTTGTTGGCCATGTCTTTCGCAGCAAGAGTCCTCACACTTTCCCAAAAGGTACTCAAGTGATCACGCGTAATCAAGTCCGCCTTGCAGAAGTCTGGATGGATGAATATAAAGAAATTTTTTACCGAAGAAACACTGAGGCAGCAAAAATTGTGAAACAAGTAGGTGGTGGTGGTGGTATTAGAAATCACACTTGCTGCGTTGAAAGTTTTGGTGAGCAAAAGTTATTTATTGACAAAGTATGTAAGGATTCTAGTTACTTAAATGAAAAGACTGAGTTCAGTTTGCTTAATGTTTTGGCCCCAATAAACATGAAAATCTTATATGTTTGGGCAGTGATAGTGTTGTTTTGTGTGGTGGCTTTTTTTGATTGGTAGGTTTTTTTCATACATTCTCTAAAATCCTGGGTTGTTTGCATTGAACAGCTACTGGAACTGCCAGAAGAGCATGAGTGTAAAGCTACTGAGCACAGAAAATGCAAACTAACTTGGAGTGAGAAACACAATGTCTCATTAGTCTCAAGTTGCTTAGTATTTTTACTTTAAAAGTAGCTTTTGTTGTTCGTTAGCTGCAGAATAAAGCTTATTCAATGATAGATATCCATCCTGTCTCTATCTGCTTAAAAACTTCAGTTAAATTCAGGGGGTTTGGGTGTTGGTTTATTTCTGTAAGTTTTCTGGAACTTTGGTCCTTCCCCAGCTGGAATCTAGAGTTTTCTTTGAGAAGTTGTTATTTCTCAGTTTTTATGATAAAATTTTGTGATTATTATATGACTAGTAGCATTAGATTTCCTAAGCACGTTTAGCAGCTAGACGACTGACTTTTGTCTGGGAGATTCTGCATTGTACAGGTTATTATGCTAATTATTTAATTAATCCAATTCATTACTTCAGCTCACTCTCTTTAGTGAGATCTGTTAGCTTTATAGCTGTCATCAGTATGGTCTTGTTTGTACTTTCCCATTTCATGGCACTGTGTTAAAACCCTCTTGGGACTAAGGATGCTTCTGGTCTTTCCATGTTGCAATGTATTTTTCTTGCATGTCCTTTGAAATGCTGCAGGCAGGATGTCAGTAGTGTTATGATCCTGAAAAACAAACAGCAGTAACGGTAGTAGTATGGTATTAAAAAAACCCAACTTGTTTAATGCCACAATATAGAGTATCATAGATTTATGTGTACAAAATTGATATTAGTAACATTAGTATATTTCTCTTCCTTACTTCCTTTCCTCTAACAGAAGACATTTGGGGACATCTCAAAGAGACTTGATTTAAGGCAGCGCCTGCAGTGTAAAAATTTTACCTGGTATCTCCATAATGTTTATCCAGAAGCATATGTGCCAGACCTGAATCCTTTGTTTTCTGGATATGTAAGTTTATTTTCTATAGTCTTCCATAATCCAGGAAATTTGCTAATCTTTTGTGCTGCCTTAGCCATAGCATTTACATTTCAGCTATCATTAATTGCTCTAGGGTTTTCTGTCACTACTTTGGACAAAGAATCTCTTCTGCAAACCTTGCTATTTGAATATTTTATAGCTTTGTCGATGGTGATGTGAAATTTAAGCAAAGCTTCTTAATAACTAACAGTTGCCTTGCTTAATGGGGTTTTGCAACTTGCTAAGATAAGCAACGTTCTGCCCATCCCTAACAGTGAAAATGACACAAAAGTACTAAGCCAGTACTGAGAGATTTCCTGAATTATCAAGGTAAATTTAGCTTTATATAGTAAGAAGTCTGAGAGAATTTTTAGTTCTGTTAATGAGGAAAACTGGACAGCTGTTTGCTTCTCAGAATTAGGTTTATGATGAGGAAATGTGTGTCTATAGTTATACATAAATTTTTTTAATGACCATTGCATTTCCTCTGCTGAATAATTTCTTAGTCATTGCATTGCTAAACCAGCTAAATATTAAACAACTAATAATTCTTAGCTTGAGGTGAATGTGAATGTTTATCACTTCCCATTCCTCAATTTTTTGAATATTTTGTATATCTGTTCAAATTATAATTTGAATAACAGTAACCTTGTGTAGCAGTAGCCTAATAATTCATGGTGTGTGGCTGTAGCCAACCATAATGTAGTTACTAGGCTTTTGGTTAGAAAAGATTAACTCAGAGAGACCAGGACTTTTAGATTTGAGCGTAGCAGAAAGTAAAAATAAACCAACAGCCATCATTGTTGTTAAGTTTAATATTTTGGCACCCCCACTAAGCTTTTTTTTTCTTCCCCCCCCCGCCCGATAACACCCTTTCTTTAGTTAAAAAACATAGGTAACCAAATGTGTCTGGATGTTGGTGAAAATAACCACGGCGGCAAACCACTGATTATGTATTCTTGTCATGGACTTGGAGGAAATCAGGTAAAATATTTGATACCTGATTTTTATGATGTGTTCAGCTGTAACTTTACCATATTAAAGCTTTTCATTTATTTTAGAGAAATGGACTAATTTTTAATTGCAATTTTTCTCTCTTCTTTTTTTTTATTTAAGAATTAATTCCTCTGTATATTGCTCAAGGAAAATTTCATACTGCTCTTCACGTTGTGTCCCATTTCTAACATTTTCTGTTCAGCATACAGATTCAGGTTTTTAACACAATTGCACTGCTTCACTTATCTCTCCTTTCTGTGCAAAACCTTTTCATCCTACCCTTACTACTTTCTTGTAAGTGTTGTCTTAATTCTTCCTTTCCTTATGCTTCCTCCTGTTGCTTCTTTCTCTGCCACCAGGACTCGCACTGTCAAGGAAGATGTTGGTGGGAATCCGGCCAACGGGAGACCACGTGGCCAGGCCCGAGCCACCTTCTCTATCATGCTTGCAGCCTCATAGTGTGAGGTCAAAGTGGTCTATCCTGTACTGGCTAATGCAAGTGAATGATATGACTGAATTTGTCCAAGAGCTCTCTCTGATGCATAGCTTTTAGAGGCAGCAATGGTGCTCTGTTTCTTCTACAGTATGACTTGCAATAATGTCAGATAGTGAATTCTTCAGACAGTACAGTAATACTAATAAAAGTAACATATCCTTTCCTGCCCAGAAAAGAACACTTCTCTGTTGCCTTAAAGAGTTATTTGAGGAATAAAGTTTAATAACTGTAGATCCTTGATAACTAAAGGTCAACAAAGATTTAAAAGTTTTTGCCAGAACATACTTGTAATTATTATTTTTTTTTTAAATAAAATCCTCACTTTTAAAAGCCATCCATTGATGGCACTCTGAAAACTCAGACACATGATCCTAGCTAGCTGATGCTTTCCTAATGAAATTTTGTGGGGGGTGGAACACTGTCCAGATTAACAACTACTCTGTTACATTAGCTTCTTACAGTACTGAATTTTTTTTATTCAATTGTAGATTAATACTATATTAGCCTTTTCGCATTGTCACAGTCATTAACCTGGTAACACTATACCAAGACATTATATGCTTCTGTTTTCATGTCTCTCTAAATTTTCTTGGACTGTACTAAAACTATGCTTTCAAGCGTGTTTTTTGGTTTTCCTCGTGCCATAAAATATCCCTTTAAATGCCAGCCTTCAGAGACTTGAATACAGGTTCTGCTGGTAATGCTCACAAGATGTGCGTATTTTCTTATTTAACCCTTCTCACTATAATACTCTATTTTCAGTTGTATTGTGTTCTTTACCAGACATCAGCAGTGTAGGGTGAAATTTTCCATGCTACCTGTTGTCTTTGTCCCTATATTTGAGGTAGGAGCAGGGAGTGAAAGAGAGAACCTAGTTTTCAGAATTATACATCAGTTGTTTGTCATTCTCCCTTCATAGAATATTCTGGGCTGGGAACGTGTCATGTCAATAGTATCTCAATATCCAAAATTAATGAAGTTTTAACCCTAGCTTTCAAGTTGTATTTTCAGGGTTCACAGATTTTGGAGTTCAAAAGATAAATCAGAACAGATTAAGTCAGATTAACAGTTTTAAAGTAAATTACTACGTCTGAGAGCTAAGTGACTAAGCAGGTCCTATCAGTACTCCTATCAGTATCTGTTGGGCACAGGGACTTAAGAGTGAGATGCCTGTTTGTCCCTCAGTGCTATTCCCATTGATGCCAAGGCAGTGAGGAGGTGGAAGCTGACCAATTGGACAGATAGTTGAAAGTGACAGGGAGCTAACTGAGCCTGGTCTTAATAGTCAAAGGAAAGATACAGTGAAGTAGGCTGACATATGGAGCCAAGAAACAGTGGTAATGGGAGGTAATGATAGGAACTCTGCTGTTTAACAAGGGAGAAAAGGAAGAGACCAGGATGATAGGGTGGGACAAGAGGTATAAAAGGACAGCTGTGACTGTTAGAATGAAAACCCTGTGAAGACTTGAATTATAGCCTAGGATTCCTGAGCCTTAAGAGTACTCTGCTGTTAGGAAATAATGGTAAAATTCACTTAGAAAATACATGCTTGTATTACTTTCCTAATGGCTATCATCATCTTATTAGCATTTATTGTTTAGATCAAGCAGCAAAAGCTGATGTATGGCAATCAGGATTGTTCGTGTGACAATATTTTTTCTTGCTTGCTTTAAGAACAAACAAAATCCAGCAACAAAAATTGAATAAAAATTTTTAAAGTTAAGAAATGCCAAAACTTAAGTTATCCATGCAACCATCTCTTCAGTTTGTTTCCTTGAATTATTAATGATTCCTGGAGGAGCAAACAGTGAGATCTTGAATCATGATGGATATGCACCAAATGTCATTTGCAGTTTATACATTTAAATACGTCTAAATATATTCTATTGCTTTAATATTAAAAAAATGCTTTTAGTTTTGTAAACCCTCTTAAAGTGTGTGTGCTAAAAATCAGAAAAATTACAGTCTCAGATTGTTGGATAACAAAAGGCTTAATATAGTTTAATACTTTTGTTTGTATTCATTTACTGAAATTTTAAAAAATTATTTAAATAGTACTTTGAATATTCTGCACACCATGAAATTCGACATAACATTCAGAAGGAGCTTTGTCTGCATGCTTCTAAAGGACCTGTGCAGCTTCGCGAATGTAACTACAAAGGCCAGAAAACCTTTGCCGTTGGAGAAGAGCAATGGCTGCATCAAAAGGTATTTAGATTGTGCAAGTGAATTGGCATCTTATCAGTCATCTTTTATATGAGTTAACTTTTGATTTCCAATAAAAGAGAAAACTCCAATGAAACATAACTCTGAAGCCAAAAAGGAGTAAGTTTATTTCAGGGAGGAAAGTGTAGATAACTTCAGCTTTTCAGATACCAGATCAAAACTTGATGATGTCACTATTTTAAATGTAAAGTAGAAATGTCACTTACAAAAACAGTTGATATCCTTTAGCACATGTGTCTGGGCATCCACCTGGAAGTCAGTCTAAATGGTTTGTGTCTTTTAAAATATTTTCTAAAAACTGTCCTAAAAAATCAAGTTGACAGTTGCGTACTGCTCATATTGGTTTGCTAGCCCTTCCTCTGCACTACCTGTATGTCCCCACTCTTTTTAACAACAATGAACTTGGGAAAAACTTGGGAAATAACATGCTCATTGTTTGTTCACTTCCTTTTTTTTTTTCTTCTTCCCTCCTTTACCCGCTTTAGGATGAAACTCTGTACAATGCAGCACTACATATGTGCCTTACTGGAAATGGAGAACATCCGAGTTTGGCATCTTGTAATCCATCAGACCCCTTCCAGAAGTGGATCTTTGGCCAGAACAATTAAGATTTTATATTTATAGGCCAGGAGCATTTTATTAAAAGAAAAGATCCATTCTAAATTATGATCATTTATGTATACTGCATTTTTAAGTGATGCATACTTTAAATGCAAAATGTTTAAACAGTTTCTTTTCCCTCTTATTTAAGTTGAATATATAAATATAAAATGTGTCATCAGAGATTCCCTAGGAGTCTATTATACCAAAGATGGTTGAGGCCTCAATTAAGAAAAATGTTTACAATGTTTCTGTGGTAAGACGTTATATGTTGACCGCTGATTCATGGATTCTATAGTCCCCCTTCACCTTGGGGACCATATGTATATTGTTTTTCCACAAATTGTAAGTACTTCTGAAGACGACTAGTTTTCTCTGTAGAGTTTCAAGAAATCATTGTATACTCTCTGAAAACCAAGATGCTTTATATGTATATTTTTATGCTCAATTGGTTGACTACTTTTTTTGGTTTTAATCATTTCATTTACTCAGTGAACTTTTCTCAGTATTTTTTAAGTTCCTTCACTTGAAAAATTAAATATATGTTCTT
This sequence comes from Phalacrocorax carbo, assembly GCF_963921805.1. NCBI lineage: Eukaryota > Metazoa > Chordata > Aves > Suliformes > Phalacrocoracidae > Phalacrocorax > Phalacrocorax carbo. Next base: position 21,484,071 of record NC_087517.1, on the reverse strand, counting down.
CTGGTTAAAGCCAAATAGGCTACCACACTATGCTCAGCTTTTAGCATGTCAATTCTTCTTTTGTAGAAGAAAAAAAATAATTCTCACTGAAATATGTATGTGTGATTATTTTCATGGAAAATCTGCTTATTCTGATATTAGTCTCTTTTTAGCTAAAACTTTATAGGTTTTTTATATTTCATGAACTTTAAAATTTATGACAAAGTTGTAATAGATTTTTGAGCTGCTGAACATTAGCACATTTTTTCAGAATTTTGTTCATTATTGCTTTTAAATTACATGTTATCTACTAAACCCACCTTTTTTCCTGTCTTTTAGAGATTTACACAATGCTTACCAAACAGGTTTCTAATACTATCTGTACATAATCTCCTGTGCAAACACTTGCCCGTTGGTTTGGGTTTTTTTCTTGTTGTTGCTGTTTCCCCTTTTACAAAGGACTGACCTCAATTTTGTCTGTCCAAATGAGACCTTCCTTACTATTCTGCTAGCTCTTTTAATGAAATATTGTATTCTTGTAAACATCCACAAGTATATTTCAATAGATCGTGTAGAACTATGACTTCATAAATAGTCTTCCTTTGATTAAGTATTTAAAAATACATGTCATAGAATAGTTTGGGTTGGAAGGGACCTTTAGAGGTCATCTAGTCCAATCCCCCTGCAGTGAGCAGGGACATCTTCAACTAGATCAGGTTGCTCAGGACCCTGTCCAACCTGACCTTGAATGTTTCCAGGGATAGGACATCTACCAACTCTCTGGGCAACCTGTTCCAGTGTTTCACCACCCTCATCATGTAAAATTTCTTCCTTATATCTAGTCTAAATCTGCCATCTTTTAGTTTAAAACCATTACCGCTTGCCCTATCACAGCAGGCCCTATGAAAAATTCTGTCCCCATCTTTCTTTATGTACTTCAAGTACTGCAAGGCTGCAATAAGGTCTCCCCCACAGCCTTCTCTTCTCCAGGCTGAACAACCCCAACTCTTTCAGCCTGTCTTCTTACGGGAGGTGTTCAAACCCTTGGATCATTTTTGTGGCCCTCCTCTGGACCTACTCCAATGATTCCATATATCCTTCCTGTGCTGAGGACCCCAGAGCTGGATGCCGTACTCCAGGTGGGGTCTGACCAGAGTAGAGTAGAGGGGCAGAATCACTTCCCTTGACCTGCTGGCCATGCTTCTTTTTTTGTAGCCAAGCATACTGTTGGCTTTTTCTCCGGTTATTTTACTGGGTGTACAGTTGTTAACACCCTCCAGTTAGTCTTCCATCGCAATCACCAATCATGCCCATTTTCTGACTTGTGGTTATTTCAGGCCTTCTTTAGTGAGGGTAGCTCTTCTGCACAAGAAATACCCTCTTCAGGATCAGAGATTTACACTTACTTGAAGATGTCTACTTCAGGGTATGAATATGAGATAAATGATCCCACCCTTAAAGCATCAAAGGTCACATTAAATTGCACTTTAATAAGGTAAACTATTTCATAATAAAATTTTATATTCTGATTTTGACAAGACTTAATTGGTTTATGAAAATTATGGGGGTTTAAAAATAACTGTGTTATGGGAGGAAAATGGCCATGAAAATAAAATAATAAACTTCTAGGAAGGGAAGGAAGCAGCAGACTAAAGACAAGGAAAATACTTAGTGTTGTCTGAAAGTGCCAGTATTGTTATTAAGTAGGGGTGGAAAACATCAAAGGTAAAAAGGTACTTAGACTTTGCAGGTTGTGAAAAGAATTGTGTTGAACGTCTATTTAAATGGAAGAAAATATGCATTTTCTAGATTTCTAGATGCTGCTAGAAACATTTAGTATTTTAGGAAATGCTTAGTATTTCTTTAAGTACTGTACTTGTAAGAGGAAGGAGATTAAGAAAAAAGTCATGGGTGCTAAAAGGAAAGAAAATTCAAATTTTTAAAGTGAAGACAAAACTATTTGGCTGCATGATCAAGTATAAAGCTGAGAATAAGTTTGAAGGGGTGGGTATTAAAGGTTGAATAGGACAAAATACACTTATATGATATTTGTCCTTTTGTCCTGGTAACTAAATAATATCATTACAGATAAATGGTAATTTAGCTATAGAGTCTGGTGGTGGGTGGGTGGATGGGTGATGCGGGTTTTTTTTATTTCCAATGGGGGAGAGAGCTTATCTTTGGTTAATTTAACAGTATCTGACTAATGAGTTCAGTCTCTGAAGAAAAGCTAGAAGAAATCTTTTCAGTAGTTCTAAGTCTCTAAGAGTCACAAAGTCGCTAAAAGAGAAGTGAATAAGCAAGTCCAGTAAGAATTTTTCAAAAGCATGAACTTAAGCTATGTTATTTTTCTGGCTTGATAATCATGCCATGGCTTCTGTAAGGCTTTTGGTGTCATCTGTGAGAATATCCGATAAAGTTAAACCTGTATGATTTAAAATAACTTGCTCCAGTGTGGATCTAAATTGTTGAAAAGACTGTACTGGGAGGGGTTATTAATGCCACTGTGAAACTGGAAGGCTGTATTGAATGGCATTGCACCAAGACCTGCCTGTGCCCTCTGATGAATATTTCCATAATTCAATGATGGCATACAAAGTATTCTTATTACTTTTGCAGATCAAATATTGGAAGGGCAACAAATGCTCTTGACAGACTGGAGGAGCTGAGGAAAAATAGGATGCAGGTCAATGAGAAAGCTGTTCAACAAACATGAATATAGGATGGGAGATTACATAGCAGCTGTGCTGTGTTGACCCCCAGGTATGAAATGGAAAGTGAGTGTTCAAGGAACCTGTTCTAGAAGAAAAGGTATTTAGCATAACTGTTTAAGTGGAATTGAAAGGTTGGTCTAGATGATCCCTGAAGTCCCTTCCAACCTGTGATTCTGGGAATTCTTTTAGTTCCTAGTTCGTGTTATACAGCAAATGCATTATATTATTTTTAACACCACTAGATGGTAATTTCTTTGTGCAACCCATTTCTCTTACAGACTTATCAGATTGGAATTTGCATCTATGCAACATCATTTATCTACTCACTACCAGTTTTTCTTTTTAGAGTTGACATTGAAAACTTGCACAGAATCTAAATTGCAAGGAAACAAGGGGTTTGTTGCGCTTGGAGGTAGGAATCTCTTCATGAGCATGAGTTCAGTGCTAGAGGAGTTCCACGCTGCCATTTTTTTGTTTCTAGTTAACTTAAGACCATATTATAGCAGATATAGCAATATATGTACTTGTCACTCTGTTTTCTACAAAGATTAGGTATAGCAGGTCACCTAGTTATTTTATTTTGTGTTCAGTTCTACCTGTGGAAGGGGAAGACTTATTCTGTGCTTTAAAATTGTCTTTAATTTAAGTTGAGCTGTCAGAACTATAGCCAGTCCTTTGAATTTCTTGTGCACGGACCTCCTTTAGGGTTGTGCTTTCTATCAAACATTCCAGGGAAAGGACAAGTAATCTTTTCTGTTTTTTAATGTACCTCCTGAATTCTTCAAGTAGGGATTTCATTGCTAAAATGTACTGTCCAAAACTGCACTTGTGTCAATAATACAATAACATTTCAAGTAGTAGTTTAATATTATGATACTAAAAAAAAAAAATTTTTATTAAAAAGCTTTGCTGCATTATAAACATTAACCCTTCACTTTAGGTTGCCCTCTTAAAAAGTTTTTGAAAAGTATATTTTTAAAGTTAAAACTACATCATCTGACTCTGTCCTTTATAATGTAAACATTAGCTTGAATTTATATTTTATAAGGGGTTGCAATAATAACTTCAGCATCTCTTGTTCAGTTTCTCCCCAGTCTGGGGAAGAAATTAATACAAGTTTACTTTTTTTTAAAAAAAAAAAAAAAAAGGAATAAAAAACCTTTCGAAAGTAAAGCATTATCAAAGGGTTGGAAACCAGAAGAGGAAAAGAAAATCAGAATAGGAAGGAGCTAGATGGATGGGGAAAGAGCTGTATTGGAAATATCACTGTCTAGGCTGGGTGCCCTTCATTTTTTGGTGGGAATGGATACAATGATTTAAAACTGCACAGCATTCTATACAGACACTAAAATTACACACTGGTGTTCCCAGGCTTGGCAAACAAAAGTAAAATCCCCTAGAAAGTGAATGTCATATTTCTACCCAACCCTCTTCCTCATGAAATAGTTTTACATGGTGGGGGTTCTGGTTGATCGGTTTTATGATGGGAAATTGCATTTAAAACTTGTTTAGAATCAGATCAATGTTATATTCACACACTGAAAAGCTAGGAAATTACAAAGCTCTTTGTGCAAAATAAAAAGTAGAAATGCTGTATTTTCTGACAGGTACTGCATCTGTTACATAGGAAAGAGGAGTTTAGGAACAAAAAAGCTTGTGAGTAAGGAATAAAAACTGTTTCATGAATAACATTTATGTTGCTGAAGTGGCATTTACTACTAAAGCCAGCTATGCTACAAAAAATTGATCTCAGAGATAGACATTTCAAATAGTATCCTTTTTCACTTAATATTTTAATTTTGTAGGGTGGTGGTTGGTTCCCCCGCCCCCCCCCGTTCCAAATTTAGTTTTGTTTTTCCTCATTTTAATCTATGGCTTCCATGTCAAATCATTATTTTCCTTCTCTCTGGAGTAGAGCTCAGGGCAATACCAAAACCAAGCTGGAATTAAAACTGATATTTTTAAATTATTTTTTTTTTTATGAAATACCTTTATTCTCATTTGGTATTGTTTCTGTCTGCAACTGAACTAGAAGACAGCTGATGTGACACATCAACTTTTGCCACTTTAATCCTAGCTTCCCTTTTTTGATAAGTATTTGATCTACTTTTCACACACTTCATTTAATAATAATTATTATATAATAATTCATTAAGTATTTATGCTTAAATGATGCACATTAGAATGGCTAGTTGTTACAGTTTAGTTTTTTAAAATTCCTGTGCTCCCTGCATGGTGTATTTCTCATGCTGCATTGTCCTAGACTGCACAAAGCATGAGGAAAGCTTTTTGCTAAGAATGGAGAATTTCCTAGGGATAAAGACATCTAAACAAATACACCACCCTAAAATATTATATTCCCAGATATTGTGTGTGACATTTTATTCTCAGTTCAGTTGGACTTGCTTGTCCTAAGGCAAGAATTGTGGAAGATACCCACCGATGGCTGAGGCACTATGATGTGGCCTGCCTGATTGAGGCAGGTTAGACATCATGTTTGGAATATGAAATTCATTCCGATTTGGTGGGTTTCGAAAGGATCCTCTCAGTCTTTCAGGTAGTGCCTAGAGAACTGTCTCCCTTCATTAAATGGCTGAATTCTGGACTGCAGTAAGTTGACTCAGCACAACTCAAAAGTGGTGATACAAACTGCTGCTAGTAGTATGTTGTTGCTGTTAGGCTGCTCCAAAGTATGTAAAGAGGGATGAGAATGAACTAGTTCCTCTTTTGAATGTGACTATCCGACTAGCTTTTTTTCCTTCCCTCCTGACAGTCCCTTTAACCTCCCAACTTTTAACTGGTCATCACTGTTTCTGCCTTCTTCTCTTTACCATGAGTAATCTTATTAATCCACCTATTTCGGGGCAAAAGGAAGCCACTGCTATAATGAGGATGGTTTTCCTGGTCGCTTATGTCAGTTTAAATGCAAAGATAACCTGATTTTTAAATTCTCAGTATCTGTTTTCTTCTTAACTCTGTTCCAGAAGTCAGCCAGAATGTTGGTGCCACTGGATATATGCAGTAGCATAATTTCAGAGGCTTAAGTGCCTTCTTTTCCTTCTACCCCCCCCCGCCTTCAGAAACAGTAGCCTATGAAAGGTGAGACAGCCAGACAGGGTTTCCAGGACTCAACAGCCATAGTTTAATACATATGTGACACTCAGAGGGGTTTTTTTGCTCATTAGAATTTACTTTCTCATGACAGGACCTCTGTCCCTAGTTAGCATAGCTGATGGGATTGCTTTGCAGACCTTAAACATCCCAGCTAATAAACATATATGATAAATTAGCAAGAAACACTGGTTCTTTCTCCTGATGTTTCACTGGATGTTCTCTGAAGCCAGTACAATTTCGGTAAAAACCCTTTGGTTGTACAAATCATTATTCTTTCTCTCTTCTTCATCTTGACCAACTCCAGCTGTCATGTTGAGGTAAGGCTAAAGGTTTTCACAGCTTCTTAATCAGTTGCGATTATTGTATTTTTTTCAAGCCTACAGAATGGAATACTTTATGTGCTAAGTTATAATTTTGTACCTAATATTCTAGACTCTAAAGACAGCCAAAGGTAAATCCTGCCTTGCCAGTAAAGTCTTAAATATTGTGGATAAAGTTAGTAGGTGTTGAACTTCCAGGAAGGAGTATCTGATGCTTGGGTGCATGAAGGAGAAATACATATAGTAATGTCTGGTGTAAGAAGGGAATGCCTGCAGTAGTGTGAAGGGTTGGGTGATTGAAAGGGTAACAGCAAAGAGAATGGAATTTTTCCAGGAAAGAGACAAGTTAAGTGGAAGAAAATTCAGGTCCTGAAGTGGGAACTTGGGAGAGCTGTCCTCCCTAGTCTTCTGTTATCACCAATTTTGTTTCCCTTCTTTTCTTAGCTCTTTTTTTTGGCTGAAAATAAGCAGAAAGGTGTTAGTCTCTAGCAGTCTGAAATGCAGTACAACAGACACATGGCTCAATGTGTAACAGTCCAGTATCAAACAATAGTATGCTTGGTAATGTCTTGGCAATGCAGTTGCAGAAAGAATGATCTGCTTAGGTGAATTTGTGGTTTGTGAAACTTAGCAGTGCTACAGCTATACATAGTCAAATTTCCATCCAGGTTTGGTCAGTATGACTGAGGCCTGAAACCACTGCAACTAGCAGTGATTCCTGGGTAATGTGTAGGAGATGGAGAAACATTTCAGACTAGTAAATGACTAAAGTAAGAATAACGAAGTAACTTGCATGATGGAATACAGTCTGTGCTGTGTGCAAATGGCTGGTGAGGACGGCTGCAGAAGGAAGGTAGGTTACACCTAGCAGGTGTTAATTTGTGTATAAGGAAAATAATTTTCTGGCACATTCAAATATTGAGAAAAAGGGGCCTTCTGCCCATCTGATGCAAGGAAAAACTGATGGAGCCTGAAGGACAGGAACATAATGTTGGAAGGCAGTGCCAAAGGCAGAATGCTGGGTGGTTAGGTCAAGGACCGAGCGGACTTGGAAAGTGACTATGAGAAAGGGTAGGGAGAAAGAAGAGACGGGGGAGGAAAAGCAAGGAAAGTAGGGGACAGGTTCCTCTAGGAGGGAGTGTGGGACAGCAGTGCAAGTGAGAGTTTGAGGAAAAGATGGAAAAGTGAAGTAGTAAGGAATATGGAATCTGTGGTAGGAAGAGTATTGTCAGAAATGGCATTCATGCAGGGCCCTTTAAGGAAGAGCTCCAAGGTTAGAATCATGAAGTGCTGCTGAGGTTTCTTAATGATGACTTTCACCAAAGTTCACTGAATTAGTGATTCTTTTAGAGTGCCTCAGTGCCTCCTAGATTATATAGGTCTGAAAAGTCTAGCTACTTTTTTCTGCATTTGGCTAAACCTGTACTTCAAACATGCAGTGCTGTCAGGAAAAAGATAGGTGGTCAATAACAGGTATGCTATAAGAGAAATCATCGCATGCCTTGTGACTGGTAACTGGTCGGCTGACATGCTGCTAGCTACTGGGTCTGTTGCCAAGGAAGAGAATTATATCCATTTTTGTCACTCGTTGGTATAATTGCTTCTAAAGGCTGTTCAGTAAAATAACATTTGTCCACATAGATTACCTTGCATCTAAATAAAATCCTTTGTTGTAGTGTTAGCCTTTGCTTTGAAATTATGATTTCTATGAGATAAGATTTGTGATTTAGCAGGGGACTGCAGTTCACAATGACGCAGCACACTTACTTACCCAAATTGTTGAACTGTGCTACTCTAGGACCAGGAAACATTAATTGAATATACTTGCCCAACTGTTAATCCAAGAGCTCATGTGTATATTTTCAAAAGGGACTGGAATGTGAAACGAGAGAGGAAAAGGAATAAGGGAAAGCTAGTGAGCTCAGGGCAAATCACGGCTACTACCTCCCTGCCTAGATAACTGGAAATTAAGATGTGAAGGCCACCAACTGACTTATTCAAGTCCTGTGGTTAAAGTGTAGACTTGCAATGTTTTTGCTGGCTGTGGAACAAAAATTGGTTTCTGTGGGTTGGCTGGGCCTGCCTAAAAGCTGAGCTTCTGCTTTAGCTCTGCCATGAGCTAAAGCAGAAGCAACTCTAATTGTTGGCAGCAACTTGGAGCAGGAAAGGTGGGGTTTGGGGAAAAATGGAGCCATGCAAAGGCCAAGCAAGATGAGGGGCAGCCTGTGACTTTGATGTGAAAGGGAAGGAAGAGGCAGAGGCATGGCCAAAAAAGGTAACGTGAGGCTCCAGCGTGCATTTCAAATACTTTGTGGGACTGGAGTCCCAAGGGAAGAAAAAAGCCCAGAGGAAATGCTAGAAGAAATAGAACTAAAAATGTTTTTTGCGTGGTGATTTCCAGTGTAAGTGGAAGATCTCTTCCACAAAGGCTGGTTTGCCATCATTCACAGCTTGTAGCACTCAAACCAGTTAAACACAAATGTAGAAATAAAAATGGTTTCTGTAGTCTGCCTACATAGTGCATTTTGTGGTGTGCATATAAAATTAAGCCATACAAACGAAAGCTCATGCCAGCTAAATCCCGTTTTTAGTATCAGAAACCAAGAAATATTGCTGCATAATCCAAAGCACTCTTAGTAATGACATAAGAGAAATAACTCATAGTGAAAATAATCCAGAGTGCTGTATCGTCATACCTCAACTAGTTTAAAATTAGTTGAATTTTCCCTTGGGCTACACTCTACTTTGTATCATGTCAACCTCTTTCCAGAACTACTTTCTCTCTCATTAGCAGAAAATTACTGCTGACATGTCTATTGAAAATATTTAGCTTTGTTCCTTCAGCAAATATCTTCATTTGTCCTGCAGGCATCATGGTCATAGTACACACTGAAACATGTAAATCATAACCCTTTACTCTCTTCTAAGATAATAAACCAAACGGAAGATCTAAAAAAAAAAAAAAAAAGAAAATCAATGCTGAATTGCATGTCTAAGAAGCAAGACATCTTCCAGGTGTGTCTCATTACCTACAGCTCTTCTGGATGTTATCATTCACGTAAGTGGCACGCTGAAAATCAGTTTGTTGCAGGTGGTTCTCTGGCTCTTTTACTGCCTTTTTTTTTTTAATTTAAAGCACTTTCAGCAATGGTATTATGCTCTTCCTCCCATGAAGGGGAAAAAAAAGAAATACTATTACGTATACAGCATGTAAAAACTCATACATCAGTCAGTCAGATTGCTATGTATACTACTGAAGGTTGCCAGAAAAGCTAGCATTTGTGTTAAACTCCACCTCGCCATGCTCTCTTACACATCCAGGGAGGTAATCCCAAGTGCTGAAGAAGGCTTGATTTCAGGCAAGGACAGCTCAGCCTTACGCCCAGCAGGGCAAAGCAGGTCCTAAATGTCCTGGGACTTCAGGGCCTGTGGCTCTGGGCTGCACCTGCCCCTGAACAAGAGGCCCCACTGGTCCTTCATGGCTCTACCAGGTAATGGCACTGTTAACTGCAGTGGGTCTTCGCCAGCTCACTGTACCTGAGGATTTTGTTTCATCACCCTCAAGAGCAATTGCTGATTTGCACTAGTGTGAGTATAGAATTACACGAGTACTATTAATAGATCAACTTAAAACTGAACCTTAGTGTTAAGTCTTGTTACTTCTGAACTGGTATCCTGTTGTCTTCAATTAGCACACCAGTGCTGAAAGTTGTTTTACAAAATTTTTTGTGCCAGTATGGCTTAGCAAGCCCTGGAACAGCACGGTTAACCAGTTCACGGCAGTGCAAAAAGCAGTCTGAGAGCAGATGTTCATCTATTCCATTCTGTGTAACTCCTAACAAATTAAAAACAAATGCTACCTTAAATCCTGTGAGAACTTTTATTTTTATACTCTAGAGAACAACATCTGATCTTTGTCAGTTTTTGGAGCTACAAATACTGTAGCCACATGTAATTTGTCATTAATGCACACTTAAGAATAACTTACCTTTTACAGATGTACAGCTCAATTTTAAAAGATAACAGAATAAAAAGATGGCGAAGATCTGTGTTTTTGATTTTCATAATGTAGCGATGTTGCTCAGCAGTTTTCAAAATAATTAAGCAGTTGTCCTGAAATGTAACAGTATGCTTTATGCGCCACTGAAATGATTCGTTGTATAAAGTTACTGCAACTTGTCCACCAGAGAGAGCTGTTGCAGAATTTTTTCCCAACAGTTGTTGGAAACGGTTCTTTAACGTACAACCAAAATTTAGTATTAAATTCGCCATGACAGGTGCAGATGAATCATGTAGTTTATTCCACTGGCCAAGGCGTTGGCAGTAGTAGCGTTACAGGGCAAACAGATATACCTAACAAGGCATTTCTGTTCATTTGTCTAATATTTATATGGTGATTAAATTAAAGCAAACACACACCAAAACTGTTTCTCCTTATGCTATCGGGCTATAAGGAATGGAAGAAATGCCTAAAATGTCACAGAGCATCTTTAGAGGTTCTGCAGGTCTGAGGGAGGAGGTGCTGTACTAATCCTGGCTGATAGATGAGAGGAATGTCTAGTGACTGCAGAGTAGAAATAAGATGCACAACGCACTGGCAGCCATGATGTAACGTAGAAACCTGTTTTACTTCATTGCAAACAAATGGACAATATATATTGTACAATAGATAATAAAAATACAGCCGATACAAGTGCCACTAATTAACAAAAAACCTAATTTTAAGACTTAAAAATGCTCATTTTTTGTAATATATACACTGCAGTAATAAGCCACAATAAATACATCAAATTCCGTATCATTCATAATAAATACCGAAAATATAAATACAGAAGATTACAGTTAATTTGAATAAATTATTACAACATAAGGTCTAGGTTAAGTTCTGTTGAATATTATTGTAGCTTATATTACCCTTTGGCATCTTTGATGTTACAACTTGTTGAAAAAAAAAGAAGGAAATGAAGGAAATGTGTAGTTCATGAAGCTTAAAATTATTTCCATGTACAGATTTTAAGACGAACTTTCTTTCCCTTCACTTCTTCAGTTTAAAATTAAATATGTTGCTTTACTGTTGAGATCTCCAGAATTCTAGTATGCAAGATCATCTGTAATAGAAAATGTTAAGTACTTCACTAATTTTTGAGCAAAAATAATTATGTTAAGTTAGAAGAGATGTAGAAATTTTAAACAAACGGCTGCAATTACACCACATTTTTACTAGTCCCATTTTGAACGGGTTACACGTCTGAAAGACCAGCAACTTAAGTGCTTTTGAATCCAAGCTGCGGTGTATTATTTACCACTTGCCAACAAAAATTTCAAAAGCAGTTTTATATTCTTATGAGGAAATATATGTATATACACAGAGAGAGAGATGAACCTCCTAAAAGACAGGGCTGGACTAGACAGTGTCAATGTTATGTAGCTGGTAGTTGTTAAAACTATGAGAAATAAACAGAAAAAAAATTTAGAAAGTGTTGGGTTTGTGTTTTTAACAAAATCCCTGTCTATTAGCTGTAGATGGAAACAAAATAACTGCCACTTTTTTTGTTAACAGGTATTAACCAGTACATTTGTATTAATAATTTTATTTGTAAAAGTTTATTACACCAGAATGCAACTTAACTTAAAAATCGACTTTACTAAGACAGTATTACAGGCTGAGGCTCTTCAGAACAGATTCGTAATCTACAGATTTTTGACTATTTTTGCACTGTTAAATGTCTAGCGCTTATTTTACATCAAACACTTTTTAAACATGTTTCACAAACTACACTTCAGACGTATTTCCACAGAAGTGCCTACAACCAGTTAATTAAAAGAAGGGCCCAGTTGTTAAGCATTGGTTAAATGGGCATTGTTATGTGAGAACCGAAGTCATGGTATTTGTGTGAAACGATTTGAGAAAAACCAGCGTGCTTCTGGTTTTTTTAAGAGAACCAGCTGCCAGTGCACACGATAACGCAATGTCTTCGAGAAGCTGAAAACTCATGCTCGATCTGTATATGAGAGACTCACAAATGGGATGGCTGGTTCTTTACAGTGATCCCCCAGTACCCCAGCAAGGCTGACCTTCACCCTTAGGAATGACATTTTGGGTTGGATTAAGAACATCTTTAAAAAGTTTAAGGTAGGGAAATTGAAAATAAGTAGCCGCCATAATGTACTGCCTCATTTGAAACTCCCAAGCTAAAATGCTAATAAAAAGGACACCTATTTCTTCTTTGCTTTTAGAGCCTCGTTATCTGCGAACCAGGCTATATTAGGACGTGTGCCTGGGCGCAGTGTTAACTCAAATGATACTGAACACGACTCTGCAGCTGACATAGGCAAAGAAAGGACAGGGCAGCAATGCTTTTAGGGTGTTGTAGTTCTTACCCCATGCTTTTGGATAAATCATTTAATATCCACCTGTACAAAACTGGTACGGAAAAAATGACATTTCCTGATGTTTACTGAGTTCATGTTTGTTTTAAAATGTATTAATAGTATGATCTAATCTAGAATTAATAGTATGATCTAACATGCCCAAGCGTGTACTGAACAAGCATATACTTTTCCATCCTTGCTCTGGGGCTAGCTTAATTTCCCTTTTTTTCCCCCTTTTTTTTTTTTAAATATGTTTTCTTTTGCCCTTTAGAACAAAAAATTGTCCTTATCACTCTACCTCTTGCCTTCATCCTTCTTTTTCTTTAAATTGCCCTTTCTATTCTCCCCTCACTCGCTCCAGGGTGTATCCTCCCATGCCTCAAGACAAAGGATTATCTTGATCCTTGTGTTAGCACAGTGGTGTTCATTTGTATCTTCCACCATTTTTCCTATCCATGGAGAAAAGCTAATCCAGTCTTCATGGCTTGTTGGAAAAGTGCGCAGTTAGAGAAGACCAAACACATGCGGTAAACTTCTTTTGACTTGGTTCTACTTGACATTCATTCATAAAATACTTAAGTAAAACAAAAGTGTCATTGCCAAGATCCAAATTAAGATAAGTGGGTAAATAAATGAAGTTTGCCTCTACCCCAGCCTTGGATGAAGGACCATCATCTTCTCAACTGAGAAGCAGCAATACAGAGCATCATGAATACAGTTCTCCAGTCAGCAGGACCTTCTGTGTAGCAGGTATCCTCCTAACCACAAAGACTATACAGCAGTAGAGCAACAGACATTTTAACTTTTCCTTTTTAAGATCTCATTCACTTCTATTTATAAGAGGGTGGTTTTAATGTATTATTTCTTACTTATATTAAAGAAAAAAAACCCAGTAGTTTGAAGGAAACTTTCTTCCCCTAGGTGATGGTTTTCTGCTTTCCCTGTTCTTGGATGTTCAACCTGTACTGGGCTGTGCTGTATCAAGAATGACACGCTTTCCCTGGATCTGCATGCCTCGGGAGATGACGAGGATCCTCTACCACATCTCTGCAGCCTGTGGGGTAGTTTCCTTCCTGTTTGTGTGTATGGAAAGGGAGTGCCTATAGCCCCCCACTGGAATTGCTCCCTCATATTTAGAGCCAAAGGGGGACTATTTTTGACCACGGTTCTGATCTATCTCCATGCTAGTGTTAAGTGCAAAATAAAAGGAACTCTTTTAGCAGAGGACACTAGAGTTGCTCTCGTGCCCGATTTTAATGAAAAGCCTTCCTCTACAACAGACCTTTCCCAGGCACTAAGATGAAGGGAGGAAGGACTTAAAAAGAAAAGACTTAAGGTTGCAAAACAGATGTTTCATGAATTGGATGTTCTTATAAAAAGTAAAATTCTTGGTATCAGCTATAAGGGTAGGAGAAAGTTCTCAACGGTGTTATAACTTTCATCCTTAAGTGCAAACAACACTCTGGCACATTTATTCGCAAAAAAAATTAAAAGCTGCCTTGGATTTAGGAGTGGGAAGAGACAGTGAACAGGAAGCACTTATGAAGAACTCAAGCGTGTGTTCACTCAGACATCTTTACAAATAAACCGCACTTGTTCATCGCTTCATGATGTTCGCGCTTTGGACTTCACACTTGGAGAAAATGGACAATTAATAATTTGCACATGGACAGCAATTACAGAGAACAGCAAAAGTAAGGAATATTTTTTTTTAAATTGCGAAACATTGAAAAGGTAAATGTTGAGATTTCTCATACCAAGGAACACATTAATGAACTAGATTCTGTTTTGAAAATAACAGTAGCTTTCTACCATTTTAAAAAAATAGCAATCAGATTTAACATTTTAGAAATAAATTCTATAGAATATATTCTCTGAGTTAATTCTAGTTTTTCTAAGTATTTTACATCAGATGTTCTGCAACCATAATAAAGTAGATGACAGAATTACTCTTTAGCCCCAGTGGGAAAGCGTAACACCCCTAAACACTTAAGGATTTTCCATATCATCTTCTTCTGTCCCTGTTCCTGACTGCTTCAGGAAATTAAACAACTGGCACAATGAACGTGAGTTTATACAGCTCATGAACTGTAACATGGGAGTTTCTTATTTAGCAAATACCTTTTAAAGCAATATCAAGGGTCTCTCTTGCTTTAGCTCTGAGTAAGGGCACCCGCTTTGCTACAGGAGCAGCCTCGACAAGGAGTTTCAACTGAGAGACTTCAGCTGGCAAAACCAATAACATGCAGGGGAATAAGACTGCCTGTTGCTACAAAGTATGGTGTTGCAGGGCAACTCCAGTCTTGCTGCTCAAATGTTAAGCACTCGAGACATCAATGTCATATATCCAACACAGCTTTTATTCTATTTTTCACTGTGAAATCTATTGTTAAACTTTTGCTCATTAACCTGGTGATTGGAAAGGGGAGCTTGTTTTTGCTGTGTTCCATGTTAGTGACAAAAATTCTAGTCACTTCTGAGCTGGATTGGGCTTTATTGGGAAAGTGACTGTGCAATACAAAAATTTAGTTTTGAAGCCAAAAAAATGGGGGGGGGGGGGGAGAAAGGGCATTTGCCTGTTCTATGGGTTTGGGTTTTTTTTAATCACAATATCTCCAAGTACCTTACAACAAGAGCACAGAGAATGGAAGTGATGCAGCAGGGCAAAGGCAAAGCCAACAGAACCCAGGTCTCCTCTGTCTGAGCCCAATACTCTCAGATCCAGTATATCATATTTCTATCAAAGAGTCAGGGACATCTGAAGTATTAAAAAACATAATATATGTTCTGTTTTGCAAACAAATGTATGTATACAGTCTTTAACAAACTAGCTGTGTTGCTAGTTATCGGAAGATACCCTTCCAGTTGCGAGGCAGGGAATGCTATGTGATCGTTAGCACGTTTACTGAAATAAAACATGCAGATAAGATTAGAAACTGGATCTGGATCAGTGAGCAAGCCGGTGAGTAACATCACCATGCATACTTCATACAATTTCTGCTGAATTTAGACAAAAGGCAGGATCCCATCGTTAACTGACTCAGTTAACCCATCAGTGAGCAGGCTGAACCCCATTTATTGCAAGTGATGGTTACTAAGATAGTGTAATCAATGGCCTTAAAATAAATAAATGTCAACTCAAACTAGGATTCACTCGCAGGAAGTTAGGTAAATGAAAATTAGTAAAACTTTACAAATCTAGAACTTTCTGGTGTAAAAGGCATACAGCTCAAAGATTTATTATTTTAAAAACAAAAGGAATATTAAAAAATTAAAAGCTCGTCAGTAAAAGTTTCTAAAGAATGGTCCAGTGGACATGAGTTATAGCTCTTAGGAAACAACTGCAATTGCTGTGATTTTGCCAGAAAAGTTCTAATTTTATGTATAACATCAGTTAAAGCTTTATATATAAACTTTACCAATGCATTTTTTTCCAAGAGAGGCAAAGCTCACATATTAGGCAAAAAGGCATCCAGTTTTAGGTGCTGTTCCGTGAAAATTCTGTTTTGAGAGGGAAATGCTTTTGTTCTCAACTACATAGTGTAATTGTAAACTACCTACCAACTTATTACCTGGCTGCTTAGAAGCGATTATCAGTAGCGAGACATCTTCAAAAATACGGCTGATACAACTATCAGTAAATACTTCCACACACGATACACCGTATCGATACAGAAGCAAATGCTGCTGTTTGTCATTTAATAACGTAATACTTCTATCATGCAGAAATAAGCTTACTCCAAAATGAACAGACTGGTTATCAATATGAATATTAACCAACTGGGAAATGGGACACATCCTATATTATTATACACCAGCCAGAAAATTTTCCATTCCATGATTTAGCTTTATTTTTGCACATTTTACATTGTGACTCCCAGGAATTAGCTACTGCAAGCAAGGGAAAATAGTGTAGAGCAAGTGCTTTATATAGACACTGCCTCCCCTACCCTATCTATTACAAGCTACTGCTTGTTACCCTATGCTGCAAGCGTTAGAGAATTTAGCTGTGTTCACCCCGCTGCCCCAATGGCAGGCAACATACACTTCTAAGCACTCAGATGCTAATAGTAAGGAGGCCTGGGGTCTGAAGCCTGTGCCAATGGAAATATTAAATAACCATTATCTCAGTATTTTAGCTAGCCGAGATGCATTTTTTTAAAGTTAATTGCTTACTGTGCTCCCAGTATTATTAAATATATTTTTCATGTGAAAGCACAGGAGCCAAGAAAATAATTTCTTATTGCTCAGTAAGGGGGGTAAATAATGAAACAAAATATTTCATTTAACTTTCCCCTGAGAGAAATACCCTGGTCAAGTGTGCATGATCCTCCAGTAGCCAACTCACTCTGAGGTTAAAAAGCTGCTACTGATTCACAGCTGCTGTCCCAGCTCAAGTAGAAGGGATTTGTGCTTTTGGTGCTGGTGTTGAGTGAGAGTGCCAGAGTTAAGCCTGCTGTTAATGCAAGACGCCTACGTACACAAAGACTTGTTACATTTGCCCACAGAATATCTTGAACAGAATAATATTATTCTTAGATGCAGAACTTTTTTATGAACTAAAACATGTTTCTCTTCAAAAAATAAAAGATGGGTATTTGCTATATGGAATTGAAGAGTCCATGAACTTACCTGGCTACTCAGCCTTTAGAGAAAGAGACTAGAGTGTTCTATGAGGAAGAGGAACAGAGGCTAAGGAACTGCTGAGCCAGATAACCAACATGACTGCGCTTTCCCAGCAGATGGAATACGTGGCAAGTGTGGGATCTAGGCCCTAGAGTACTAGGACTTTTCAATGCAGTTCAAATAAAACACAACCTCTTAGAGAAACAAGTGAAAAAAAAAAAAAAAACCTTTCCAGCTACTACATGGAGTAAAAATATGTTGCTAATTTAGCATAAAAATGAGTAATCACTTTGACCAGATTTCATATAAATACAATTAGCTCAGCTTATTGGGTTTTTTAAAGCATATTTTAAATCTGGCAGTTTTTCTACTGGAGTACTGTACATGATGTTTTAAAGAGCTTCTAACCAGAGCGTCACTGTTACAGAGCTAAAATATACACTGTGTTTACATGCATACTGTTAACCATCTAGATTTGACACAAATAAAGACTAAGATGCTGATCCTTATTTTGACAAACAAGACAGGTCTACGCTTCAACCCACTTGATGTACAATAAATAAAATTTCAGTATAAGAACAAAAATGTTAAAATAGGTTTTTGAATCAAAATAAAGCACTGCAGAATTATCAGTGTAGAGAAAAGCAGGTTCCTACACCTCCTCTTCTAGAAGAATGCAACATAGGTTAATAAATTAAAGGTTGAATTGCAGCAGGTATTTTAATTCCTATTTCATTTAAAAACAAGTGGAGCACAAGGTAATGGATATCCGTATGATGCACGTGCGATTTTGCTTGCAAACTTTAGCAGATATAAAATTTCTGAAGCTGTGTTTCCTCACTGAATCTACTGTTCACTAATTAGACGGAATGACTCTGTAGATTTGAGGTATGATCAGAAGTCCACAAAAGCCAGACTCATAGTTCATAAAAACTGCTAAATATTTAGGAAATCTGGACACGTCCACATTTTTTTCCCATGCTTAATTTAAACTTTGATCAGCAAGACTCTGCTTTCATAAATTACCTACTGACATATTCATAAACTGGCTTAGGAAAAACATACAGGTTTTGTTACAGTGAATTTTAAGATCTTACATACACCTCAGAGTCTGGAGCTATGGCATTTCTCCAAAATAGTTCACAGTTCCCTCAGTTAATACAGTACTGCAAAATGGCACTAAAGTGCATAAGTATCTGAATGTTTGTTGGGCTAAAAGGTGCTGTGCAAGCTTAAGCTCCTGCTTTGCCATTATATACAAGATCATTTTTCTTTGGGGAGGGAGTACTAGCTCTGGAATGCCACTGATTTTAATTTTGATGGAGGATTGTCTACCTTTCACCTTTCTAGAAGATGTAAATGCCCCCTTTCTGACTCTTCTGTTTGTCAAGAACAGTAAAAGAGAAAATAGTACACTCTAAAAATGGATTTAAAGGTAATTTACCAGAAATGGTAGTTAAAAAAAAAAAAAAAAAAGAAAGAATACATGGTACTCCAGATGAAAAGTGGACATGCTCGTTGTAACTAGCTATGGATCTTCTGCTCAAATGAACATGCTGTTCATGTTTATCAAAACATGAGTACTAAACTACCATAAATAAAATACATACAGTACAGAACAATTAAAACCTTTTTGTACAGTAGTTACTTTTACATTAAACTTACCACCTTTTCAGATATGTTGAAAATTAGGACTCTAAACATGATTATTTCAAAGTATCATTTTTAACAATCTTGCACAGGCCCGACAATCAAAAACACGAAGCTTTGATTCAGATAGCTTGGCAGGTTTCACATACTTTGATAGGTAGGCTACTTTGAAATATGTTGGCTGTGTTTTTTACTTACGTGTTTTATTGTTATCAAAAGACAGTTTGATTATTTTTATTTAAATTTTTACATGAACTGTTTTTGTGCAATACCACTGCCAGTGTAGCTTGAGAAAACAAAATGTGTCTGGAACATTGACCACAGTCCAAGTGTTGTCTACCTCTTAAAAAAGTAAGATTCTAGGAAACCCAGTGTGAGTGCATTTTAATACAGGAAGTCAGTCCTAGAATAATTTTAATATTAAACGGGTACCGTTTCTACCACTGGTGATTTGATGCACTCTTCATGCAGTCTGCTCTTTTCTGGGAGGTTTAGGGAATTCTCAGCAGGGTGCTCTTGTACACGACTGTCGCCATTCAAAGCTGAAACAAAGCCATCTTGAGCAGGACCTTTCAAGTACGAGTGAAATTCCACTTGGGGGTGACTTGGCCTATGCTCAGCGTACAAACTGTTACACGGCACACTGCTATCACCTTCAGAAGATGAGCAGCAAACAATCACTGAGGGGTTTGCAGAAGGGTAATGAGGGCTGCTAAAAGTCTCCTCTGATTGCCGTGTGTAGTCAACAAACTGTTCTGAAGTCATGTTGTAAGGCACCAGAGAAAGACTACCGTTCTTGACAGCATCCCTTTCTGAGTAAGTCTCACCGATCTGGTTAGCAGTGCCAGCAACATGGTTCTCTATTTGGTAATACAGATTCGAAGAGTTAGTATAGTATGAGGCATTTTTAGAGTGGTTTTCATGCACAGCAGTTCCATCAGAGTAGCAAAGGACAGAAGGAAGAGGCACCATATCAGCATGGGAGCCCATGCTTTCTACAAAATCATCTGCTTTTTCTTCCTCCTCATCTTCCTCCTCATCTTCCTCTTCCTCTTCATCATCATCTGATTCGCTAGGGGCTAAACTCTGTGTGCTAGAATCTGTAACTCCACTACAAAAGCTACTCCCATCTTCCTCTTCCTCCTCTTCCCCTGGGCAGTCCAAGTCCTCAGCTGACTGAGAATGCATAACCGCAGCCGGAGGTTCACTTTCAATCTCAAAATTTTCTGCAATTGAATATTCGACCGGATGGGGTCCTGGACTCATAGAACTAGTGTGTGCACTTATCTCACTGTGGCAGCCATTTAGTGCTGGAACTTGCTGCTCTCTATTTTTCTCCAATTCAAGTTTCATTATTGTGTGCAAAAAGTGAGTCCGTACACGGATAGGATTAAATTCAATTCTACCTGCTGTATTGCTACACCCTTCTTTAGTGCAACCGCATGGAAAAGACATACGATCCACCTTTTAAAAAAAAAAAAGAGTACAGATTAACAATACGAAGCACAAGCCTGGTGATATCAGCCTAGAGAAATACAATAGTGAAGTGGGAGTCACCTTGAGAAGTACTTGTAAGTACAGATGAGGCCACCAATAATTCAGAGCGTTAGCCCTGGAATTTAGCATGACTGACAGGAACATGTCAGTCCCATACATGTAACAGTGCTGCACACTAGATAAAATATGTTCCTATTCCATAGGTGAGTGTGTTATGTGGCAAAACAAAAAATAGGTAGTTGTTTTTCTGTTCTACAGCTTTATGTCACGTTGTGCTCAAATCCAGGCAAAAGCATTACCAGAGAGAGTTTTAAAATTTAACAACGATCATGGAAACTAGAAACCTACTGAAACAAAATGAGTTATATATATAAAAACCTTTATAAAGTTGCCGACTGGGATACCTGACCACAGATAGTAGCAATAAAAACTCAAGTACATTTTAAAAGATATTCCAGTCAATTGTAGGTGCAACATTGTAAGCTCAACTGACTGTGGGCAGAACTTAGGTATCTAATAATAGCCATCTTAAATTTCTAAAAATGTGACCAACTCCACAAGTCCAACAGTTCAATTAGATAGCTTAACATCTATGGCTTTAATCTACACTATAATAGCTAAAAATCACATACGATGCAGAGGAGAACCATACAGCACAACCTAGTACATCTTCTTCCCCACGTGCGAAGATGGAAACGGGAACAGCAAAGGGGATGTATTATTTAGAATAGCACAGAAAGTTTAGCTTGGATTTAAGAAATGATGAAAAATGCATTCAAGAAGTCAACTAAGCTGCATAACAGCGACTCAGGAGAATTAGTATAAAACATCTTTTAGGGACCATTTTGGGACATTTACAGCTGTACATTGGACACTGTGAATGTACAATATGAAATACCTTTTCAGTCTGCAGAGGAAAAGGTACCTGCTGTATTAGCAGATATATTTTTTATTGCCTACATGCGAGTTTATCATGCATGCATTTTAAGTATCATGCATGTTAAAATAAAGATGGTACCTCAGAGCTTCATTTATTGTTTCTCACCGAGTTTGGACTATAATTCACCTTTGGACAGTATGTGAATTGTCTCTAAAATAAAACATAATATCCCCTCTGAAATCTGCGGGCTACTGATTCTTCTGTTGTCTGCATCTGTGTATTTAGATGAAGGCCAAAGGGGAATACGAGGAGCAGGATATTTGTATAAGAACAAAAAAACCAACATACTAAACAATGTACGTGCCTAAACCAATCATAAAATAAAGATGTTTAAGAGGTTGTTTGTATTACAGACTGTATGCTCTTAAATTTGGCCTTAAAACACTGGTTTGATAGCCACAAGTCTTACCGCTTAACAATTAACTTAATTAATTCCCAGTAGTTACAACTTCAACAACAAAATGTACACGCGTGTGTGCACACACCCTGCCCCCACCCGCCACAACAGTTAAATAGCAACAGTAATATAGACATTTACCTGGCATTTTATGCCTGCAAGACTGCAAGTGCAAGTTTCGGGATCACAGAACACACGGCAGTCACAACCACAATCCTCTCTGGACAGACGGATGGCCCGCAGCTCGTGTTTTTCTTCCACATCAATCTTCTTCACTCCAGAAGCTCGCAGCAATGCCCTTCGCTTTTTTGTTGGCAGGGGTTGTAGAAAGAAGTACTCGTCTACTTCAGTGTTGTCCAGATCAATATCATCATCAGAAATGTCATCCAGCGTCAGCGTATTAGCTTCTTCAGATTCCACTGTACCATTCTTTGTCATCTGTTGCATACAACAATTAATGAAGTCCTTAAACTCTATTCACACAGATGTGCCATAGATATGAAGACATATAATGCATTATGAATGTGGAAATCTGTGTGTAAAGATGCTGCATGACTGCCGGGAAGTTCCAGAATATGATTACAGTTGGGGAGAAAAGGCAGTTCTTTCACATTTAACGTGTGAATTAAATACACGTTTTTAGTTTCATGTTTGTCATGAAGCAAATTTTTTTCCTACATTTCTAATTTCTTAGCTGTTCTTCCTGTCCTTTATCATTTGGCATTGTTTGCCAGATCTCATGCCTTTCTAAAATCCTACACTTCTCTATATTGTTTTGTAAGGTAATTTTTGAGCCCTTAATAGATTCTAGTTCCTGTCTCTGGGGTCTTTGAAATTCTCAATATCCCTTTTACGATACCACCAGCACTGTTTCAGATTACGATGCATCACAGATTTGTAAAATGGTCTATTTTATGTACTATTTGCTATCCTGTTCCTCTTTATCCTGACAGGTTGTTTTATGTCTGTACTGCTGAGGTCCCAAAGCAGTATTTCTACTTAATCATTTGGGCAGATGCCTGGATTTGCTTCTTGAGTTGACAGTTTTAAACCTGGAAATCACCTGATTTTTGCCCCTTTCTACCCTCGTTACTTCCTGATTATTTGCAATGTATTTCATAGCTGAGGCAAATAGCTCTTCTGAAGTTCGTTCTAGTCCTCTTTGGTCCTGAGAATAACCCATTTCGCTTTGTGTTGTCGTACATTTTAGTGCTTCGCTAAGGTTATTCTTAGGTAGCGAATGAATTAATAAACTTTGAAAAAAAGGAGGTAAGGTAGTTGTTAATCTCTTGTGGAAGATCTTGAGAAAGGTTTTAGAGGATTCATGCTCCCTTCCTAGGGATATGGATTTTTGAGCCTCTACAGATACAAGCGTCCTGGCACTACATTATTACCTATGTATAGCCTAGCTCTCAACCCTTTCAAAAACAGTTTCAAAATTAAATGGCCATGAACATCAAGCACAAACATCCAGTGCCACCTTCATAAGACAGCACACATCTGTATCATACTCCTGTAACCCATCTCATACAGAAAGGGGCGTACATATTCAAGGAGAAAAGAAAAAATAAATTTAGTGCACTGAAGGAAGGTTGATTTCCCCATCAATGGTAGAGCTCACTGGTTAGACCTGACAGATAACACAACTACAGGGTTTATAAAAATTCTTCTACAGAGAAAATCGCTTGAGAATCAAAAGAATATCAAAATGGTAAAAAACAAAAGACACTCACTACAAAAATTATATTTTCTCAATCTCAGGTTACTCAGATTGAGCATCGTACTACACAGCAAACATGAAGAAAGTGCAGTTACGTGGTTTGTCAAATAATAAATCCTTTTTCTTGTATTATTGTTCTATGAGATGATTTTGCTTAAAATGGAAAAACAAACAAGCAGAAGATTCCCAGTGTTCATCAGCTCTATGTAATGTTCTCTGTTGATGAGGTCACTGATCTACACTAGCCAAGAACATGCTCTTATGCTTTTGTAAATCAAACATGGTACAACTATGTGATAACTATGCGCCGGTGAAGTTTCAAGTCTCATTTGCATTAACAGTTTTCATCATAGCCGTCACCATGACCTCAGAAAAATGGCCCCCAGTGAATGTAATTTGAATGTTTCTTACCTATAGAAAAAAAGCCATTCAAATTCTCTGTTTTGCCTTATTTACTTGCAGAAAATTTCAGCTTGACCTGTTATCCCAACTAAAGTTTTAGGCACCAGTTTTACATACAGAGGAAATACTGAAGTCATACCTGCCGTTGCCTGTTTCTTCTGCATGCGATTTTCTCTGTAGAAGAATTTTTATAAACCCTGTAGTTGTGTTATCTGTCAGGTCTAACCAGTGAGCTCTACCATGGATGGGGAAATTAACCTTCCTTCAGTGCACTAAATTTATTTTTTCTTTTCTCCTTGAATATGTACGCCCCTTTCTGTATGAGTGTTTAGACATTTAACCATTATCACTGTAAAGGTAACTCCCTCTCATCTCCACCTAGCTATGCTTCTTATTATGTGTAAGAAAGCAGTCCTGAATCTTACCCATTCCACTATCTCTACTTTTATTATATTCCCAACTGTTTCATTTCCCCATTTATACTAACAGTTTGTCCTTTCCACAATCTTTTGGAATGTAACTGTCATTTATGGCATTACTGAATTACTCGACAGTGAACTCCTACTGACTGCTTCCGCTTTTCTGTAATTGCAGTTTTGTGTTTGTAGCAATTGCGTAAGACAGTCACAGGAAAAAAATCCTGATTACTCCTGACTGGTAAAGTCAGGTTAAAAGCATTACCCCTCCCTTTGAAGGAGGAGAGTCTCAGCGTCGCAACTGGTAGTCCTTACTTGCAGTGTGCGTACACGCATTACACTGCACAAAGAAAAATTCTCCCAAGATCAGTAAACACCCCTTCTTAGCAATTCAGCACCGTATTTAGTTCATGCAGAGGTGTTCTGCCACTTCCACAACTCTGCTTTAGAGGCATTATTGTCTCCTTTTCAATGTATTCTCAATTTTTCTCCCTAACGGCAGCCTTCAGAGTTTAGTGCCTTAATTTTACTTCATGTTTCAGCTTATTTACAAGTAACATTCAAATCCCTTTCTGTGCACATACTTCCAGCTCTCTCCAGCTCTCTCTTCATCTTAAATGCAGGCATATTCAAAATGTCCTCTCAAACTTCTCTCAGATTACAGTGGTTAGGAAAAGGGGGGGTAATGGCTCCTTAATCAGTTCTGCCTGGCCCTGGGGCAATGGAGAGATTATTTACACCAGGTATTTCAATGTATTAGTTCAGCAAGGTAGGAAGGACAACATTAGAAGTCATCCTTTTTCTGTATAATCTACGGTGAGACACAGGTAAATCCACAGAGTAATTAAATGGATCTTGAATTAGCTGTCTGAAGCCAGTGGGACGGAATACGCCACTGTACAATTTGAACATTGAACTGAATGTTCAAATCCGGAATGGCATCCTTGACTTTTTTATATTTTTCAATTTTTGTTAGCTAGGTACAACTCAGTGCAGTGTATTTATGTTTATTTGCTTTCTTTTTTTTTTTTAGTATAATAGGAGACTGACCTACCTAAGACTTCTGATTTCTCTAGTTTTAAATACACAAGGCTCAAAACACTCCTTAAGCAGATCACTGTTATTTAACTGCCTATCAGAATTTAAGTCTGAAACTGGGGAAGGGGAAGAATTCTAATCCCTGCTTCTGTAATCATTTTAGTCATTTATTCAATTACTATTTAATAAAACTTAAGTTTCAGGGCTCTTACCCATGAGGTGAATGCTGTAACGCTCAGCATACAAAGGAACCCATAGAACCATAGCAAATCTGCCATGTATTTCTCTTCCTCCTCCTGCAGGTCTTAACTGCTTTGCTACACAGCGGTGGAGCATTAAGGAATGGACTCCGGTCACGTGCCGAATACTGTATGCACCCAGCGGGGGCTGTAAATTCAAGTGCCTGGGCATCAAGTGGGATTAGACAGCAGTCTGTCATTTCAAAGCACCTTAGCTCCTGACTGCTTTGCTGGATGACTTCCATGTTGTCGCCTCTGATTTTTTTTTTTTTTTTTTCTCAATTTTGTCACACAAAGAACAAATGAATTAATAAAATGAAAGATCTGAACATTTCTCAAACAAGTAATTGGATAACTATGGAGGGAAGAAGATTATCAAGGATCATCAAATACATTTTCCAATACAGAACTTCAGGGGAACATTACGTGCTCTTGATTGTCATAATATTGCTCATCTGAATTAAACTTGATATGTAGATGGGTAAAATTTCACTCATAAAGCTAAAGGTTAATGTCATAACAACAGAACAAGGCAAGGGCCAATGAATATGTGAAGCCTTTGGGTGAAATTCACTCCAGCTCTGTAAAATGTGAGAAATTTAGGTTAGACACATCTTTGCTTGCCCTAGCTGGAAATTATTCCTTACAATTTCCCACAGAGGAAACCAACTGTGTCCACAGACCCAGGAGCCTTAACATCATTAGGGTCATGCTCATTGTTTTAATAGATCTTAATTTGAGGAGACATTATGAGTAAGCTATAACGACACTTCCAGCTAATTTATTGTGCTTACTCATAATGTTTTCTCAGGTGAAGAGGCTTTGCATGAACTTAACAGTCACAGTAAAGATTATCATCCACTCAAGTGACTGGGAAGATGGAAGAACATGTATTTGGAAGAGGAGCTGAAAGTAGTCTATGGCCCCAAAAAAGTGGGCTGGAGTGAAGTTAATGAAGAAAGGAGGTCCATCCCAGCCAAGAGAAGAATTAAGAAAGCACAAAGAGCCAAGCTCTACTCATACAGATGAAGGCTAAAAGGCCTCATCCAATCTTTAGAGGTAAATAGGATCTGTGATTTTTCTTGATTTACTTTCTAGCTACAAAAAGAAAGGGAAAAGTGAAATATTTGCATGCCTTACTATTCTTGACTCACTCCGCTGGGGAGTCCTCTCTTTGAGCTGATTCCTGGAGGCCAGCCAAGGGATCTACACAGACACTGGGTACACTGACACAGCTCAACTCGCATTTGATGCTCTGAAGATCTTGTGATGCAAGATGCTGAGAGGTATCATCTCTACCTAGTGGTAAGTCACTAACACTCTAGCCTTTGGTTTCAAACCTGTCCAAATACCCATTTTTAATTTGCCTTTGTCCTGAGGGGTTTTATGTTCATTTGTTTTCATTATGATAGATCAAATTTTATGAACTATTTAAGAATCTATTTAGCTATTCAAATAAAAAACTATTAGGAGACTGAAATAAGTAGTTATTATAATAAGGGTCATGCACACTTCTTCAGGAGTTCAGAGACAGAACTCATGAATGTAGTACATTCTATGAGAAAAATGCTAAAAGGCATTTCTTAAATTTGGAGGGTGCCAGTTTACTCTGGACAACTGTAGTAATATCTGAAACAAATATATCACAGAAGAAGGGGCTATGGAGCACAGCAGTTCGGTTACAATTCTAAATATTGTTCACTTTGAATTAGAGGATTCATCTGAAAAAGAGCCCCAAATACATATATCACAAGCCATTATACAGGAAGTGTTTCATCCACTACAAAAACAAAGCAAAACCTGAAGTTTGCCACCAGTTTTAAAGAGGCAGAAGGGACACTTCCAAGAACACAAACCCCTTCTCTATTCTCAAGTACAGTTTCTTTCCTCTCCTATATTTAAAGATACCTTCAAAACTGTAGCCAAGATTCTTCTGACCAGCTAAACTGATTTATCCCATAATTCTGACACATTTCTTCTTTAACACAGACATCCTTTGGTGAAACATTAAAGACATACGATCGTAGACATTAGTACACTGAAAAAAGAAAACGTTTTTAGTATTACTGTTTCTTACTTCTTGCCAAATTCACTCAAGTTGGCCAAGAAAATAAGCTGTTTCACCTTCTGTACTTAGGGTGTTACCATTCCCTTGTCTAACAGGGCACTGTACAAGGGCTCAGAAGACTCATTCTCTTCCAGGCACTTCCAGACTTCTGCTGGACACCCAGTTCAAGACTAACTTCTACCACCCTCTGCCTTTGTTTTCCTCTCTGTAGAAAACAGAGAGTAAACAATAACGTCCCTTTAAAGCACTTTGAGGTACACATCAAAAAGAGCTATGGCACCACTTGGTAATAACCAAACAAAAATATGACTTCAGTAAAATAAAAAAAAATAAAACTGACATTGTTTTGATTGAAAATGGAATGATGGAAAGGAAATGGCTTTGTTTAGAACACACACATCAGGCCCGTATAGCTCTGACACTGTTCATTTAAATAAATAAGGCAGGGATCAAAATCTTGAATAATTTTTACCTTTAATTTTAGAGAATTGAGTTTCTCCTCCCTTAGATGCTCTCTTAACATCTCTCGGTGAAGCCTCTCCTGTTCCATCGCAAACTCTCCCAGTGTGTATTGGCGCACGCTGTTGTGGCGAGTAGACATTCCCAGCGTGCTTCCCCCTTGGCTGGGAACGCTGGTGAAGCCTTGCCTTCTTGTGAAGTAATACACAGTAACACAGTTAAAATGGACATTTTTTGTTCTCTTCCGCTTCTCTCTCTTCAGGATTGAAGAGGCTAGAACAGATGCAGATTACAAATAAATGATAACTTGCAGTGAGATAGCACATGCGTAACTTGCATAGTTAAATTTACCTTAACGATACCTATGTACACACTAAAGCTCAGATGTGTGCAGTCTAAATGAGGAGATAATATTAGAAGTATTTACCATATGTGCAAACCTAGAAGTCATTACACACCACTACAACCATGAACACTATTGTCTACTTTAGAAGAGAAATTCTTGGCCAGGAGAGTTGTGTTTTCCCATAGCATTATGAAAATGTTTTATCCTTTTACCAAGGAAGCAAATAAATCCCAGCAAAAGGAACTTCTTTCACAGTGTCACCTCAGAGACAGTGATCCACTGACTTGCTCCTCTTCAAAACCCTGCGAACAAAACAACGTCGCATATGACAGCAGTGAGACCAGGAGACCCACCTCCCTCACAGGTCTATATACACCGTTACTATTCTGTCAGCAAGGCTTAGCTGTAGAGATGTATAACTACATCTTTAAAGCACTGAATCACATTGGCAGAAACAATTCCTATCTATTCTAATCCAAAATGTGAGAAATTAGTGTTAGAGAAACTATAAAGGCACTATATTTAGTGTTTCAGATCGTCTCAGAAATTCATATTGTCATCATCAGAGAATAATATAGGAATAATGCTGATTGACAATCAGAACCGCTTCCTTTTTCTTTACCTTCATCCTTTCTGCCGCCAAGCACCACATACATGCATGTGTATGTACATATATATATTCTAACGTGTAGAATTTTGACAAAAAAATTAAATCTAGTCTTTCCTATTTCTCTTCTGATTCCCCTCACGCTCATGCTCAGTTTTTCTTACATATATATGCAGTATCAAACGAAATGGATTTAAAAACAAATGCCAAATTTTAACTGTTAAATATTGTTCTTTTTTCTACAGATATTTAGTAACTCCTTCCAATTATACTGATCCATCGGTTTCTCACTGGCAACAGTGGTGAGCTTTTAGAGCAAAATAAAAAAAAATAAAATAAATTTAAAAAAAAACCAAGAGACACGGATGTTAGAGGAAGCTAAGGGACACTCCTTGATTTTTAAGACGAACAGCCTGATTTATTTGATTTATTGCAAAATGGCAACAGGTTGTTGAAAATGTAGAAAATAATTCGTTCCACTGCAGTTTACAGTTTATAGGCAACAACTGGGCAGGTGTGAATGAGAGACCTAAGTGCCAGAATTCAGGCAGTAAAATGATTTAGAAGGTGCCTGACCACTCCTGAAAGGCTTGGAACCATTCTATAAAAGCAGTAAGAGCAACATGACTTACACTGCTAATCTAAAATTGCGCCATCTCTAGAGATTGGAAGCACGTGGCCTTCAGCCTCGGTTTTGTACCAGGTCTGGTTTATTGTCACAGTTAAAACATAGCTCATTCTCTAATATTATTATGCAGTGAAATGTTAACCACCACAAATGTAAAAACCCCAAACTTTTACATGGAGTAATTCAGTCCAGAAAAATAGCATCATCTACCTAACTATATAAAAAACGAGTATATCAGAAAATATAGTCCTGTAACCAAATTACAGACCTACTGACATAATCATAAAACTATTTAGAGCTCAGTAAAATATTGAAATAGTATTATTTTTCCTAAATACTAATAAGCAGCTTAAACTATGGTTTATTATACAAATAAACTGAACAAATATACTGAAGGGGAAGCAGCTTTTTTACCAAGTAAAAGAACCAGCCACAAATGGAATGAGAGTTAAAACTACAGTAAAACATTAAAGGAAAGAAAAGATAGAACGTTAATCATATATATATATATGCGCTTCAGGAGGAAATAGAAGGTAATTGTGTCTGTAAATCGCACAAGCTAGCAAAGGCCTTTGAATTTTCATCTGTAAACTTCAATATCTACCACATAAGGTCTACATTTATAGTAATTCATTTTAGACCTCAGCTATGGAACTCCTGACGTGGCTGCTTACTGGCAGGAATACCAAATGATGCAATAAAAATGCTTCCATTCTTTTACATCTGTCAATCTCTTTATGGAAGAGATACTACTTTCATACTACTTTCTATGCACAAAGAATCATACTGCCTTCTACAGATCAACCTTAAGTTTTATTCACACACGACACATTAATATGAATAGTTAAATGAAGCTAGGCAGAAGCCTTTGCGATCTCATTATTTCCAGCTGAAAAGAAGAATGTAACCTATGATAAAAACTAGATTACATGAATGAGCTTTCCCACTATGTGGATTTTGGGGGAGGGGTGAGGGTGTCCATGTGTGTGCTATCAAAATTTAGAACATGAATTTCATACATTGCCGTACATTTATGCCTAAAAGGTTGGTCAGCAGCCTCTCTCTGTAAGGCTGTTGTTGTCATGACCTGTCTTAAAGTACCCATTAATGCATTTTTAAAACTTTTTTTCTAGTTCTTATCACTTTTAGTAATTAAATTATCAATGCCACACCATCGAAGTTGTTTGTGTTTTTTTAATATATCACTGACAAAACCCTGTGCTAAAATAGAATTAAGCTGAACTTCCAGAAAATGCTGGCATACTGTAACTGCAACACCACCAGCACTTTAAATCCAGCACAGTTGCATAAACTGTATTGAAGACAGCATGAGAGCTGACACGCATTTGTTGTAAATGTCATTAAAGTTCATGGGTTTATTTATTAACGTTATAGTTCTGAGTCAGGCAAATTATATGATAATCTGTATAAGTAAACAAGCATGTAAACATTTAGAGTCTTCAGATTACACGATTATTTTTTTCTGAAACGCATCCTATCTTTGGGGTTTGCTTCAGTTTCACCCAAGAGCTCATTAAAGGGAAGAGCTAAGGCTCTGTGAATAACTCTGTAGTCATCTCTTCTATGCTACTGCTAGGAAGTAGTCAGAATATATTAATATTTATGAGAATGTTGTTTACAAGAACAGATCAGGCAGGAACTGCAAAAGATTACAGGATTTTATTTGATTATCCCAAAGCATAGAGTGAAGATGTCAGTGAGCAGACTGGAGAATTGTGACCACCTCAGTAACCAAGGACACGAAAGGAAGCACAGTCGGCACCGCAAAGGCACTATGTTCTTGCTCTGCTATACTTCCTAAAATCTCTGAGCAGAGGGGCTGCCTTAATGTGACCTCAGAAAAAATTATTATTAGATATTGAAGAAATGTTGAACATCTTCCAACATCAGGGACAAAGTGCTCTATAACGCATTCAGCCCTTTTGCTTCAAGCCAACCAGAACTCAGATTCCCAGATCATCTTATCAAGAGCCAGGACATATGTTATTTTGCATGCACTGTACCTTAAATAGTACATTCAAATCGGTTGTAATTACTGCTAAAGATACTGCTTAAATCAAGACAGAGCGGAAGGACATACAAAATACATATTTTCTGATATATCAGAAAGCATGAACATATGCCCAGACAAAATTTACTGACGTTAATCAATTAGTAAGCTCTTTTCAGAATGAGGGACATAGACTGTGCAAGGCTTGCACGCCTCTCTGGAGTCAGTTTCAAAGGTTTTGCAGGGAAACAAAAGCTCATAACCTAAAAATTTATCCAAAGAGAGTGTAAGCATCACACTTTTCCACAAGAGACCTAGTAAGGGCTTCCTTGCTTGGCCGGTCTCAAAAAAAGTATTTACACACCATCTGCCTGTGCAACAAGGTATCAGTGGATGCCACTATCATCTGCTCTGCACGGAAAGGGTGATACTGACTCCAGGCAGAGTCTGCTAGGCAGAGATGTGTTGTTTTAGCAGCTGCTGGACACACACTGTGAACAGGAACTGGAAGGTGGTTTTTGATAATGAGTGACACCATCTTGGGTCTAGCAGTTCATGGCAAGCAAGGATGCCAGAGGGAACAGGAATATTCACCATCACCTAAAACTGTCCTATGGATCACACATGATCTTTAATACATTTACATAATAAAAGTTCGATATATTCCATGGCATGAAAAAAATACTCCATCCTCATGTATTTAAACAATTAATATAATTTTTAGTTCCATATTTCAAGATTATATGCAACTAAATATTTTTGACAGATACATAACTCCTGTAATGTGTAAAATATATCTATTATCAGAGGGAAAGATGATACCAATAAGAATGTAATTACCGCTACAGAACTATCTCTTAGAAAAGGTCACTATACCTGAACAAGGTCTTCAGACATAGATATCTTCAAACAGGCCTGTCAGAATTCCTCATCTGAAATAATATCAACTGCTGAAATTTTGAATTTTGGCACGTGACATTTGAGCGGCTCAGTTTCTGGGTTTAGCAGGGCAGAGCCCAAGTTAACAACCTGCTTGCAACTGGCCTGCCTCCTCACGGCGTCAAGTCAGGTCCTGTAGGCTTATCTGCTCCTTGCCATGCAAAAGCAGCTGCTGCAGATTCAGGGCTGTATTTGGACACAGCACAGCCCCATCCATGCAGCACCTGACCCGAGCTAACAGCCACAGCACAGGTCATCTGCACTGCAGACCACTTATGGCTAAACTGGCAACTGTCTGTAAACAAATATCCTAAAGGTGATGCCAAAAGAGCTACAGGAAAATTTTTAATAGCAAACAACTGTTCCGCCCGAGCATGGTTAACACAACCTGGAAACACACTCTGCTCTTCGTGCTTACCCTTTTGCTACCTTTGTTCATGCCTGCACACATACACAATAGGATGCGTTTATTAATCTTTTTCTCAGTTATTAATCTCTCTCCCTCATAAAGATTCTCTTTATCCACAGCAGTTATCATTTATTTCATGACTACATATGATATTTCTGCCATTTCTCTTTGCGCACGATGCCTAGTTTACGCTCTTCTCTGGCTATTGAACCTAACGGAATCTCTTAAGGTTTCAAAGATTTAAGAACACGTGTACGGTGAGCCAGAGACCTGCAGAATGGTGTAATGCCGAAATGCTAAATATAAAGGTTTTTTATTATAGCTCTTCGGTTTTCAATATTTCAGTAAGGTCCTTTTTCAGTCATCGACTGTACTAGAGAACAGAGATAACTGTTCAGCAGTCATTCAAGAAATTGAGATTTCAGTGATTTATTCACAAGGCTGCACAGTGACATGAAACAAGCTTTATCTAATTCAAGACAACCCTTTTCTACATATTACCACCCTCCCACACCACCACCCTCCAGATTACACAGATTAAGCACTGACTCGGTAAACCTGTCTTGCCCAATCTGTGGTTTACAAAACACAGGGGAGATCAATTGTCATAAGATTAAAAATAGACTAAACACACAAACATCATTATGGTTGTTCCCGTACGTGGTAAATTATACACATAGTTGAGGACCACCTCCTACATTGGGACACTAAGTCATAACTTTTATTACCATAATTGTTATTAAAATGGTTGTGATTTGAAGTGGTAAGATTTTATCCATCAAACCAAAAAGTACAATTTTTATCACCCAGTGGCTAACAGTAATGGCACACAAGATGGTTTATGGAACCTCTTCCAGAAAGACTAAGTGTTCCTTATATTTTTTTTCAAGCTTACAGGTACTTCATCAAGTGCATTACATGGATTTTTCCAGACACAGGGTGTCCCATATGTCTGCATGGAATAGGAGGCCCCACTAATTCATTTTTCAAAGATACTCTAAAAATGAAACTTTAAAGTCAAAACAGAAGAATGTATCAATGTAAAAAACAATACAGCTTTCATGAAAATAACAATAGCCTGAAAAATAAAACTGTTCTGTAAAATAGCTTCTATGGCTGCGTTCTTTCTCGCTTTGGCTGCTGTGTCACATAAATCTCCATCACAATGATGATTAATGGGAGAAGGGCAAATATTAGGAACAGCAGTCTGACAATAAAACTTCCCTGTCAGATTCATCCTGGCTGAAGTGTGTTGTACAAAGCATTGACCTGTGCTGGACTTCTGTCACCAAACATAGCAAGTGAGGAAATACTTTCTGGGTTTGGAAAAAGACGAAGAAGGCAAAAGAAAAAAAATCAGAGCCATTCAAGTTGCATGAGGTTAGAGAATAAAGCAGGGCCTTTGTTCATCAACAGTTAATAAAAGATAATTAAGCTATTTATATGGCAGAAAAGTTTAAATATATGTCTAGAGTAATGTGTGAATAGACAAGGGTGAAGAAAGATGTAGCAACACAGATTTGTAACAAACCAGTGTCAATATTTTCATAATATATTTTAATATAACTAGAACACTCTGGTTAGAGGCTGTCTCCTTAGTGGTGTAGTTATATGAAAGAAACCACCAAGTCCTGCTAAGTTAGTTTTAAATAATGGTTGCCACCACCTTATTCCTACCAACAGGCGCATCATTATAAGATTTTTTGCACTTACCTTCTGTACTGCAAGTAAAATTTATTTTTCATTTTATGTATTATTGTGAGACTGAAGGCTTTTATTACTAGCTCATTTTCCACAGGTTTTTCAAAGGTATATATCAGCAGCTCTCTAAGTTCTGAAATTGTGCGCTCTTCTTTCTTTTCCCTACCCCATTCCAAGGTATTTTCAAAGTATAGAGTGGAAAGCTGGAAGCAGAGGAGGTTTCTACTGACCTCGGCACATGGGGCCATTTATCTGCTAGCCCTTCCCACCCATGGACACCAACCAAGCTAGGAGTGCCCACAGCCCAGAGAGGCGTCGGGGGAAGGCACTGGCGGGTGCCATCTGTACCCACCATCCCCAGCCACTGCCTTCTCCCACAGTTGGTATGGAGTTCTGCAGCTCCTTCTAGTGCCCCTTCCTTCTCCACCTCAAGCTGCATCTTCTGCTTTCTCCTCTCCTCTGAGAATAACCATTATTTATCTATTTGCGAATTTGTGAAAAATCAAAGCACAACCCCCCAAATCTTTCCTTCAGGTTTTATCATATGTATTTATAATATATTTGTCATGTCTTGGTAACAGATGTCAACATGGGCCCATCCAACTCCCAAATCCCAAGAAAAGTAATTTTCCAAAGGGAAAACCCAATATTTACACTAGCGGTCCAGTGTATCCTTATGAGAAACAATTCACTGCCATTTATTTATGAATAAATTCTAACTGATGAAATAGGCAAGCAACAGCAACAATGTGCTGGGAGACTGAAACAAAGTTTTCCTGAACTGCTCTCGCATACATGTAATCTATATGTATCACATACTATACATCTGCACTTCTTGTTCGCCTTCAAACATCCTCATTTAGCTCTCTGGGCTGTGGAGCTGCAGCCGTGTGAAACCAGAGAAAGAGCATTTCCTTCTGCGTGTTTAGCAGGCCAAAACAGAATCCAGACCCACCCCACCCCCCACCTGGGAAGAGATCCCGCTGCAGCTGTATTGGTCTATAAAATGCAAAGCCTACTTCCTAGTTCTACAAAATCCTGATAGGACTGACATCTTAAGCCCGTCATGTTTTTCAAATATTTTTTACTGAGAAAACTGGTAGTTCTTTGATTACAAAACATAAATAATCTCAGTTCTGGCTGAAGGCCAAGACATAAGCACTTTCTTCTGCTGTCTCAGCTATTCTCCTCATGTCAAAGCCACATTAAAATAAATGTGAACCATATGGCTACCCGGTAGATTACTAGCACTCTTGCATCAATGAGGGCAAAGTAATTCATTGTCACCAGCACAGAAATATCTTAGGCACATGAAAATTTCAAAAGGCTGGAAAAAACATTTATGAAGCAGCCTTTTGGATTAAAGCTCTATCTCAGATCGGAGGAAATGCTGCTTTTCTTATACTCTACCACCCATTTGTCTGCTTTTTACATACTCTTAGTGCCATATAAACCACTATGGCAAGAAGGATTAACACTATTCTCCACCTGCTCCATGGCTTTCCCACGTAGTGTTTCATCAAGTCTAACACCACAGAGCAGCAATGCCTAATCCATCATGGTAATCCAGGTCAGAACATCATTTATAAAAGCCAGCTTGCTTTGCTATCTTCATACAAAACAAAAACTTGGGAAAAGGTCATATTCCAGAAATTGCTTCTACCTCTGTCTCCTACCTCTCCTTCCATCCCACTGCCTCCCAAAAGATGCTTTTCTACAAGTTTCCATACACTACATTTACAAACTGTAAACCCTTAATGACGAAACACTTTTCTTACATGCTAGAAGTGCACATGAAGAGGAAATGCTGTGACATACAGTATACCCTTCCACAGAAACATGTGGGCTTGAGGGCAGGGAGGCATTTTTCTGAAATACATTCGAACCTGGAAGTCTTGAACGAAACTGCATACTCAGAAAGGTGTAAATTGAGTAGTGGAAATTAGGACAGGGACAACGCTGTGGAATGGCAACACCTACACTAGTAGCATTTCTTTGCTCCATCCTCCTGGTACTTTCTTTGCAAGTGAAGCACCAAAGCTAAATTCACCTCACAGGAGGGGCTCAATGGCAATACTTGCCTAATGCGACATCTATTGATGTCACATGTGAAAAGATTTTTGAAAAATACTAGCTCACAGACAAGTTTGACATGAATAGGAGAGGTTTTTCATTTGTGCTCTAGTTAAACATTTTACCTCATTGACAGGGTTTTGTCTAAAAATCTCAGAAATGTTAAATTCTTGGGATGCATGCTGAAAGATGGAAATCTACTGCTAAAATTTCAGTGAAAGCTTTAAGTTTACTTCCTCAGCACACTCTATCTCCAGAATGCTTCTGTGTGACTTTCATCATACTAGTCCAGTTTCTCCATTCTGCAAATAAAATCAGCCCGCAGGGAGAAGGGGAGACAGGTAACTGCTCTCTGCCTCACCATTTACTCCAAATGCCAGCTTCTGTTTTGTAGATTATTATTTCTGACCTTGGCCCCAGCTTCGAACAGTGTAAGGAGGAAAACCACTACCATGGGTCCTTGCAGGAACACCCATGTGTAACAACTATATTTGCTGAACTCTCCTAAAACACTACAGGCAATTCTTTGTTCCATCTTATGGGTTACTTCTGTGAACAGCCATTTAATACAAATACAGCTACCCATTTAGCTGCCCGTGACTTTCCATTTGCAAACATACTTTGCATATGTCATGAACATCTTCAACAAAAAATTTTTCTTTACATGTTGTCTAAGCCAACAAAAGCATAATGTAAGGCAAAACTGACCCTCTGTTTATATAGTATATGAAATGCAGTAATTTATAGAGCAAACTTTTCAAAGATAAAGAAATAGAATTAGCTGCACAAATCCTTCTAAAAACCAGTGGGAGCCTACCTCCAAACCCCCCTTAACATTTTTTTTAAAACTCCCTCTACAGCAGTCTTTAATCTAGATGAAAGACAGCAGGCAAGATCCTGTCACGGCATACCCTGCCCTGTCACTCTGTATGAGTATTTGAGCAAAGACATTGAAATATATTTAATTGAACTTCTTTGCATTTCTTGCCCAGATAAGCCGACTTATTTTAAAATCAGACCTGAGAGTCTCTCAACCTGTTTTGCATTTCATAACACGAGTCAACAAATGAGACAAGAACATATTCCTCACTAACAAGTAAATTCCAAGCCAGGTTGTAAGCAATATAAATAACTGCAAGATGCCACAAAAAAAGAATGCCTGCATTTAGCTACACCTTCTAAGTGTTTTCCCATAATAAGTCAGCATCACCACTTTAACTCATTTAGATTTCTATCATTAACCAGCAATTAAACACACAGCTTAAGCTCAAAACTCAGGTAATGCCTTGTGCTATTGACCTCACAGCAAATAAAACTTTATCCTTCACGTAAAGATAACTTAAGAGAAGCTAGACCTTCCTAAGGATTTCAAAAGATTTGATACCTTCTTCCAAGTTCTGCATGGCCACACAGATGAGACAATCTCAACACATTAGCAACTCTAGAATATTCAAAACAAGACTTTTAAGGGCATGTGGAAAGAAGTGCAATGGGGATGTATTTGTATTTTCAAATTCCTCCTTATCTTTAATGGTAAAACCAAAAGATGGCAACAGCATTTAGAGACCGAAAGGTTGTCTCAGAACCCTTACTGACCAGCCACTTCCATAATGAACCTAAGGCACCCAATACTCCTAAACACAGTACCCTAATTAGCAGAATGACAGGACCGATGATTACAGCTGGCTGCAGCACCACATTGCTAAAGACAGTGGCAATGTCAATGGCAAGCTACAGCTAACTGATGGAGTATATCAACTAGACTGCGCAAGGGTTCTACCTCCTGATGACCACCTTGTCATATGAGCTGGTACTGGAGATTTCACCTGCCTCTGCAGGGGAAGAAGCCTCTGCAATAAAGGCATTACTCTGAAAGTTTCAGCTACACTACACTTGAGCTGAAATGGCAGAGGAAAGCAGCAGTTACTCAAAGTAGGTTTCTTAAGAGACGAGGCTGTGACTAATGCGGTTTGGGGAGTTTTTACCAGCACCAAAGTTCAAAAGACAGAACTTGATGAGATCTTCCCAGGTCTTTCAGTTGCATGTAATTCTGCAACTTAAATTTGCATATTTTTTAAAAAATTATAAAAATAGATCAAGCATCAGGTGTACTCCCACCTTGAATTCCATGTACCTCTAAGGGCAAAGGGAAAAAATATTCTTAGTCTTGACTAATACTGTATATGCATGCTTAGACTGCTACTTGAAGCTGAACATCCCTCTTTCTGGAGTAGGGGCCATGAAATGGGACAGGTACGTGGACTGGTTAGTAATATGCTTTGGCATCCATTAAGGCAAATCTGCAGTGTGACTAATGGCTTGCTGAATCAAACTGAAATGTCCTCAATAGAGTGAGAAAAATAAGTAAAAAAGATGGTAGGGATTATATCTGCCAGTGGCAATGAAGGCACTCTCCATCACCATTTGATAAGAGATTTTTAATATGTGCAAATATATATATACACATACCTGACCAAGAAAATACTACATTTACTTTTTGGTTATGATTCTGGTAACAGTTGCCTATGCTTTATAGACTGTAATTTCACTTCCTGACTCAGAAAAAGATGCCTGAAACTTAGACTAGGGGTTTGGGTTTTGTTTTGGGGTTTTGTTTATTTGTTTTTAGACTTTTGGGGGGCTGTTGTTTCGTGGTTTTCAGGTTTGGTGTTGGTTTTTTTGTTGTTGTTGTTGCTGTCTTCATTTATTTCAATGGCTATATTGTTAAAGAAACTCTGCACTTACCCCTCTGTAATAGTTACAACGGGTACCACTTATGGACATCTCAGTCATGTATTTTCTGCCATCACACTACAGGGTTAATTGTTGAGATCAAAACTATCTTCTGGTGGTTCTGCCCCACCTGAATGATCCACAGCAGCATGTGCCTCATTTAGCTGGCAGGCTAAACTGACCTTTAAGGCTAATGGAGCAGGATAGCTGAAAACTTCTTATTTATCTGACCCAAAGCATATTGTTTCAAGGGTTGTGTAAATACTGAGATGCATCAGCTATTCTAGATTGATTTGTACGCAAACTGCCTGCTTGCTGAAGCACTGAACAAGTTGTAGCTACAAGTGATTAAAAAATTATCTCTTTGTCAAATCAATTAGAAAGGAAAAATAAGACTTAGAGGGCCATGTTAGGCTTTTCTTTTTTTAAAGCTCAGTTAAAGAATTAACATACAGATCTTGGTGTTGAGTACAGGTCACCCACAACCCACACATTTCAAGTCAGTAAAAGGAGTTCATACTGAACTTCAGATTTACTTATATGAAAAGACCAGAAGGAAGACAGTACACAGGATCTGACAGTGTCTCACAAAAGAGAAAAGAAAATGGTACCAAGTGGCAGGAAATGGCTTAGAAAGATAAGCTCCATCAAGGATGTGCTCAAGCATGTAACAGAGGAAAGGAATCTGGCCAGCCTTTCTTCTGCACTCTCTCTTTTCAGTCTGTTTACTGAAAAAGTCTCAGAGAACTCTTCCTTTTCATATGCCCTTAAAAGTACAGATTCAAATATTCAACACAGGAGAGGTCTTACCTTTTACTTCGGGAGATTAACGTGTTTAAAGAATAAACAGAACACCTTTCAAGGTACACTGTTAACAGTTTTGTTACTGTACAACACATCTGCATGTAGTTTTCAAGTGAACATCACTTAGCTGTGTAAGACACCTGTATTCACCTGTAAGACGAGGAGAAGACTGAGGTACTCAACAATTTTTTTGACTCAGTCTTCACTGGTAACCTCTCTCCTCACCCCTCCCGAGTCAATGGACTACAGGATGGAGGCCAGGGGGATAAAGTCACCCCCACTGTAAGGGAAGATCAGGTTCGTGACCTCCTGAGGAGCTGGACGTACACAAGTCTATGGGACCTGACGAGCTGCCTCGCAGAGTCCTGAGGGAATTGGCTGATGTAGTTGCCACGTCACTCTCCATGATATTTGAAAAGTCATGGCAGTCAGGTGAAGTCCCTGGGGACTGGAAGAAGGGAAACATTGTGCCCATCTTCAAAAAGCGTAGAAAGGAGGACCCAGGGAACTACTGACCTGTCAGCCTGGGACTGGCTGACACTTCTGTGCCTGGGAAGATCATGGAACAGATCCTCCTAGAAGCTATGCTAAGGCACATGGAGGACAGGGAGGTGATTCGAGGCAGCCAGAGAGGCTTCACCAAGGGCAAGTCCTGCCTGACCAACCTAGTGGCCTCCTATGATGGAGTGACTACATCAGTGGACAAGGGAAGAGCTATGGATGTCATCTATATGGACTTCTGTAAGGCCTTTGACACGGTCCCCCACAGCATCCTTCTCTCTAAACTAAGGAGAAACAGATTTGACGGGTGGACTGTTTGGTGGATAAGGAATTGGTTGGATGGTTGCGTTCAGAGGGTAGTGGTCAATGTCCAGATGGAGACCGGCGACGAGTGGCATCCCTCAAGGGTCCATACTGGGACCAGTACTGTTGAATATTTTCATCAATGACATAGTGGCATTGAGTGCACCCTCAGCAAGTTTGCGGATGACACCAAGCTGAGCGGTACAGCTGACACGCCAGAAGGATGGGATGTCATCCAAA
Source organism: Phalacrocorax carbo (assembly GCF_963921805.1). Lineage (NCBI taxonomy): Eukaryota > Metazoa > Chordata > Aves > Suliformes > Phalacrocoracidae > Phalacrocorax > Phalacrocorax carbo. Next base: position 21,442,825 of record NC_087517.1, on the reverse strand, counting down.
GAGACCTAGACAAGCTGGAGAGGTGGGCCCATGCGAACCTCATGAGGTTCAACAAGGCCAAGCGCAAGCTCCTGCGCCTAGGTCTGGGCAACCCCCAGTATTGATACAGGCTGGGGAATGAAGGGATTGAGAGCGGCCCCACAGAGAAGGATTTGGGGGTACTGGTGGACAAAAAGCTGGACATGAGCCAACAATGTTCGCTTGCAGCCCAGAAGGCCAACCGTATCCTGGGCTGCATCAAAAGAAGCGTGGCCAGCAGGTCGGGGGAGGGGATTCTGCCCCTCTACTTTGCTCTGATGAGACCCCACCTGGAGTACTGTGTCCTGCTCTGGAGCCCTCAGCACAAGGAGGACATGGAACTGTTGGAGCGGGTCCAGAGGAGGCCACAATAATGATCCGAGGGCTGGAGCACCTCTTCTACAAGGACAGGCTGAGAGAGTTGGGTTGTTCAGCCTGGAGAAGAGAAGGCTGTGGGGGGACCTTATTGCAGCTTTTCAGCACTTAGAGGGGAGCTATAGGAAGGCTGGGGGCAACCTCTTTAGCAAGGCCTATTGTGACAGGACAAGATGTAATGGTTTTAAACTAAAGGAGGGTAGATTTAGACTGGATATAAGGAAAAAATGTTTTACAATGAGAGTGGTGAAACCCTGGAACAGGTCGCCCAGAGAGGTGGTAGATGCCCCATCCCTAGAAACATTCAAGGTCAGGTTGGACGGGGCTCTGAGCAACCTGATCTAGTTCATGTCCCTGCCCAGTGCAGGGGAGTTGGGACTAGATGACCTTTAAAGGCCCCTTACAACCCAAACCGTTCTATGGTTCTATGATTCATGCGATATGAACATTGACAATTTCCACATATTCTGCTTTGACAAGACAGGGCCCAAGTACCTCTGTAAGATCAGTTCATTTTTTATCACTTCCTAGAATTCAAAATACACGTTTTCAAATAATATTGTATAAATAATCTAGTAGTTTAAAAAAAACAAACCACAACTCTAAGTACATACAAAGAAAAATGCTCCTGTCCTGAAGAGCATCCAACATCACACACAACTGATGTCAGCGAACTGATACAAACCAAAATATAAACAAATCCTGCATGTATAAAAAGTTCAGGAACTGTCCAATTACATCATTCTTTCCAGAATCAAAGCATATGGTGACTCAAGAAAATGTGAGAAGGATAAAACAAAATTAAAATTCAATCTCAACAAACCCCCTCTTTTTTCTAGAGGTAGTCAGTTATCAACTTAAAAATATTTTTCAGCATTTGATAAGTATCTTCACTCCTATGTATTTATCTTAAATATAAATATTATGAATTTTTATTGCAAACACATACTTTTACTATCACACATCATCATTAAGACTCACCTTTTCAGTGCAGAGTTGCTTTTAAATATAGCAGAAGTGCCTAAGGCTAGCTAAGTGATTTTTCTAATACTGCTCAATTGGAAGATGTCAATTGTGTAAACATGTAACTGGCTGATACGCTTTAACATTAAGAAAGAAGAAGGTGGTGCAAAATCTCACTTGCAGTATTTTAACAATAAATTAACAACATCTGACTTCCCCATCATGTGAAACATGGAGTGTCCTTGGTAAAGTTACAAAATAATCACGTGCACTGGAAGAGACTCTGGCTGCAAGATGCAAATAATTAGGTAGGGATAAAACCACCTTTCTATGCTATACTTCATCTGAGCATCAACATCCTCTATTTTCTTACCAATAAAAAATTATCACCTTTATCAAGCTCCTGCAAGTACGCTGCATTACAGTAAGAGCAAAGCAGAATGTTAAGAGACTGAAAGATGCCACATTCCAGTGGCATAGAAACTAGTCTCCAGAAGTCTTTTCCTTGAGGACCTTGAACTTTGCCTATTCAAATGCAGCACCAAGGACACCTCTTCAATTTTTTTATTCCCAAACTAGCCATATATAATACTGGGAGTATTCTGTATTGATTTATTGGAATTTAGGCTGCTGCAGCTATATTGGAAACAGTACTTTTTAAAAAGTAGTACCAATGCACATGCAAACAATTTAATCTTTCTATTCCTGTATTGCCAACTGATATACATATGTATTTTTAAAATATGAAATGTACAATTTCTATATATGTGTGTGCAAGATTGTGCGCACAGGTGAACATTTACTACCCTGGCCACAAATATCTCAGTTATATGGATCATTAATCATAACTCTGAAATCACAGAATCACAGGTTGGAAGGGATCTCAGGGATCATCTAGTCCAACCTTTCTGGGAAGAGCAGAGTCTAGACAAGATGGCCCAGCACCCTGTCCAGCCGACTCTTGAAAGAGGCCAATGTGGCCGAGTCAACCACTTCCCCAGGGAGATTATTCCAATGGGTGACTGTCCTCAATGTGGAAAACTTCCCTCTGGTGTCCAATCAGAATCTCCCCAAGAGCAACTTGTGTCCATTCCCCCTTGTCCTCTCCATGTGACTCCATGTAAAAAGGGAGTCTCCATCTTCTTTGTAACTACCCCGTAAATACTGGTACACGGTGACGAGATCCCCTCCAAGCCTCCTTTTCTCAAGGCTGAACAAACCCAGTTCTCTCAGCCTGTCCTCGTATGCCAGGCTTCCCAGTCCTTCGATCATCTTGGTGGCCCTTCTCTGGACCCCTTCCAGCCTGTCCACATCCTTTTTGTATAGTGGGGACCAGAACTGTACACAGGACTCCAGGTGTGGCCTGACAAGCACTGAGTAGAGCGGTATAATGACTTCTTTCTCTCTGCTGGCGATGCCCTTTTTGATGCAACCCAGCATCCTGTTGGCCTTCTTGGCCGCAGCAGCACACTGTTCGCTCATGTTGAGCTTCCTGTCCACCAGCACCCCCAGGTCCCTCTCCACAGAGCTGCTCTCCAGCCAGGTGGATCCAGCCTGTGCTGCGCTCCCAGATTATGTTTTCCCAGGTGCATGACCTTAGACTTGTCCTTGTTGACCTTCATAAGGTTCTTGCTGGCCCACTCTTCCAGCCTATCCAGATCTCCCTGCAGAGCAGCTCTCCCTTCTGGAGTGCCTACCTCCCCACTCAATTTGGTGTCATCAGCGAACTTCATCAGGCTACACTTGATGCCGTTATCCAGATCACTTATAAAGATATTGAATAACATTGGGCCCAATAGCGATCCCTGAGGGACACCACTTGTGACAGGTTGCCACTTGGAAAAGGAGCTATTTACCACCACCCTTTGGGTGCAGCCTGTCAGCTAATTCCCCACCCACTGCACAGACCACTTGTCTAGGCCATAACGCATGAATTTCTCCAGCAGGAGACTGTGGGGGACCATATCAAAGGCCTTGGAGAGGTCTAGGTAAACAATGTCCACTGCCCACCCCATGTCAACCAGGCAAGTCACTTTGTCATAGAAGGCCACCAGGTTTGTCAAGCACAATCTGCCTTTAGTGAAGCCATGTTGGCTTTTCCCAATCATGTGCTTCATTTGACTTGTGATGGTCCCCAGGAGAATTCATTCCATAACTTTCCCAGGGATTGAAGTAAGGCTGATGGGCCTACAGTTACCCAGATCCTCCCTCGAGCCCTTCTTGTAGGTAGGGGTAACATCTGCCTTCCTCCAGTCCTCGGGGACATCCCCGTTCTCCATGACTTCTCGAAGATTATGGAGAGTGGCCTTGCAATAATGTCAGCCAGCTCTCTCAACACCCTCGGGTGGATGTCGTCAGGGGCCATAGATTTCTAGGGGTCAAGCTCCTGTAGTAATTCATATACTAACTCTTCCGTCACTGATGGTGGGTTGGTGTTTGGATCAATCGGCAATTCTGTTCCCAAAGCCTGGGACCCAACAGTGTTGGTAAAGACAGAGGTGAAGAAGGTGTTGAGGACCTCTGCCTTTTCTGCATTGTTGGTGATTTTATTCAAGATTTTATTCAAAACCTGAATTATTTATTGTGTCAACTACAGTCAAAGCTTATTGTTACATGCATGTATTGCAACTTCCGAGTTTCAACCCTGAATTACGAGCCTTCTTTGTATTATCTGTGTATTCACAATAAAATTGCTGTCTTCTATGCAGGTGGCAATGACTGATGTAAAAGGACTGTTTTCAGTCTATGATGAATAATCATCTAAGTCCTTAAACAGATGCAAAAGTTAAAAGACCAGAATAATATTGTCACCAAGCTATTTCTTAATATTACCAAAGAGATTTACTGGGTCACCTACTCCTTTGCGGCATTTAGTAAAATAGGTCCCCTACTAATACTGCATCTTAAATATAATACACCACATCAAGATTGTTACATATTAATAGATTTGAAAAGTTGTGCCTGTGTAACCCTTTGCACAGGAGTATTCCATACTAGAGCAAAGATGATTTGGACCCTCACATCCAAACCATAGCTTAAACTGCACAGCAGCATTTGGTAGACGAATCAGTTATAAAAACATTCATATCACATGCTACAAACGTGATTTCTAGGCACAGTCTAGACCATATAGATACAAGGATCACATTGTGTATGGCAGTGACGAGGAGCCTCACCTAGTCCTTGGCCCATGGTCTTAATAAAACAGCTTTATAGCTACTAACTCCAGTGGGGAGATATATATGCAGAGTTGAAGGAGGCAAACCCCTGCTTTTTAAAACATGCAGATCACTACTAAAACAGTATAGCCACCTCAAACAAATATAATAAACTACAAATATAAACTGTAAATTCATTCTTCCTAGATATATACACTGCACACATAGTTTTGCTAATTTAAAATGAAATTCTTATCTGTATACAAAACCGTTGCCTAGTACAGAGACACCCTCCCCTACCATGAAAAATAGAAACTATTGCAATAATGTGTCCCGTATACAATGTTCCTCAATTCCAAATAATAGAAAGCTTATTGTTTTCTTTGGAGAAGAACTCTCACCAATACAATACTGCTGATAGCTGACAGCTGCACTACACTTATCTGGGGAAAATACAGAACCTTCCCTACAGTACCTGTTTGAAATATCTTAAAAACAATTCCCAATGTTAACTACAAACAGCTACATAATTCAAATAGCTAATAGGTAGGGGCTTCCAACTGACTTCAAATTTTTACAGTGACATATAGTTTTATGTAGCTAACAAGAAGGCAAAACAGTGGAAGTTTGCTAAGTCATTCTGAGCAAGCCACAAACTGAACACCAGAGAGTCCATTTTATCATCTGTTCAATTTAAAATCATCATGTTTATCTAACCATAAATTTTATTTTGAGGAACAGGAAGAATTCTTTAGATATGTAACTTCAGTACTTACGGGTAAAATGATTAGAAGTGGATGGATTGACACTATCACCACTGTCAGCACTTTCACTGCTAGAAATGTCATCGTCTGATTCCCGCACAGAGGAACAAGGTGAGGAGCCATCAACTTCTTCAAACTTCCTCTTTAAAATTCCACTCATCGCTGCAATGCTGTCACATGCACCTGTAACAGGAACAGAAGCAATGAGGCACTGAAACATCCAGCTGCAGGATATGCAGTCATAATCTCCAAAGTAATTTTTACCTAGAAGTACCAATATGTTGCCACTTCTGGTCTTGAATTAACATTTAGTAAGATATTAGATATAATTAATTAGGAGACAGTGAAGCCATTGGAAAGAAAAAAAAACAGAGGTCATACTCTTATCTTGACATGTATGGAAATGGTTATTTTTGCTAGAATAATGTGTAACAGATTGCTTTCAGGGTACTTTTCCCCTTTTGATGTCAACAGCATCCCTGATGTCTAGGTTATGCTGTTGAATTTCCAACAGGAAAAAATTGGAGTTTCTTTTCAAACACCCTCACTTGGTCCCTCCCTTGGCTGCCACGGGTGGAAGAAATGTTCACAATCAGGGATCTAATTAAATAAGAAGAAATAATGTTGAATGCTACAGTTCCCGTTGCCAAATATACACAACTGAATCAGTGTTCACATCACCCTTAGAAGAAATCCATCTGATAATTCCAATATTACGGACAGATAAAAGACAATGAAGTCACAAAGACCATATATCAATTTAGTGCTCAATAAATGCCTGCAATTCAGAAATTCCCCACTCCAGTCAGAGACACCAATTGCCTCCCAAACTCTCTCCTTCCCGCATTAAGAAATGAGATGCCCAATACACTCCTGAGGTTGAGTAGAAGATTATAAAGCAAAGTATCAAGCAGAAATTTAGCAGCAGAGGTAGAATATAACATGAACTGCACATAATTAAGGAGAAAGTCTACCCATAACTAACTGAGGAGAGATCAAGGACAGCTGGAGCTTGTTCAGAGGACACGCAGCTGCCACCATGCCGCCTACAGCACTGCAGAGGCAAGCAGTGCTCGTACTTACCCAGGCAGAAAGTTTGCCTAGGATTGATGATATGCTAGACTCACCGAGTAGGACACACAACCTAGTGCTATGGACTTAGCACAGGGTCCTGCCAAATCTCAATGAAAGCAAGGAAAAGAAAAATTGCATTCCTCACTGAAACAGAACTTTTTAAATCCCTGCAGCTACCCTTAGGACTCATTAATTCTGAGCCAGCTGCATTCTGCTCCATCCAGGAAGTTGGACTAGACAACCTCCGGAGCCCCCTTCCAACCAACATTTCTACGGTTATATGTTTGAAAACAAGTAAAACTGTCAGGAAGCTAACGTATGCTGGGCTAAATGACTACTAGTAAGTACGACAAGGTTAAGGCAGAGACTCCAGTACTGGCCATACTGTTTAACAATTAGCACATTTCAGAGTTTTGGCCCAGGCCACCTCGCACTCCCCTGGATAACATAGGATGAAGCAGGTGCCAGAACCATTCCCAGCAGAAAGGCTGGACGAGGGCACCTGGGTTTTGGCAGAAGGCTGACAGTTTAGCCACTGTGGACAAGAACCGTACCCTGCCACTTGGCAGCAGAAGCCAGAGGATGCCGTCCTTAGCCTGCATCTTTTTTATCTTTTTAATTAATATACAGGTAGTCTCAGTGATGTAGCTGCTATGTTCTGATCCTGTAAGCACAACACTTCAGTAGCTCCTCTGGTATCTTTGCTCACACTTGATCTAGTACCAAGTAGTTTCAATGGCTCCTATATATCTTATAGCTCCCTTCACGCCCCAACACCAGCTTCCTTCCAGAAAAAAAAAAAAAAAAAAAAGTGACAGTGTGAAAAGCTTTGCAACCAACTTTCGGCCTCATATGAAACTAGAACAGAATAAGAATGAGTATATGAAGCTGAGAGCTAAAAAAAAAAAAAAAATTTTAAAAACTTGATGGGCTCACCAGGTTACAGAGTCCCTAGAACTAATTCAAAATCATAATTTAGCAAAAACACTTAAGTGTGTCTATAGGAAATCATGGGACTGAAGTGGCAAGAATACCATGGTTTCATCCCAGTGCAACAGAAAGTTCTAATTACTTGTTTTACTTTGCTGACAAAGCATTTTACATTGCCTGCCAGCTCCTAAGCACAGCAGGAGGGACTTATGGGCAGGTTTAAACTTGCCTTTATAAGTCAAAACTGGAAATTGCAATACATTATACAACATTTTTATAATATTTAATCACATGGACTAGAACACAACTTTCGTAATAAGGAAGTTCATTCACCTCTTAGGAAGCAAAAGCTCTGAGAAGCACATACGTGATTGTACCAAGTTTAATATCCTCTCTCCAGCAGCAGTCGGTATTTAACGCTTCAGCGGAAAGCAATGGGATGAGAAATCCAGCCACAACCACTGCAGATACATGGCTCTGCTTCCTCATCCTTGCAGTCAATTTCCCCTAAGCATAAGGCTGAAATGTTGCTATACGACAGTGCACAGCCTCTTATAAATTCATTTGACTAGCTCTCCTGAGGCAACAAGTTTCATATTAGTTTATTGGGGGAAAAAAGCCACAACAAAACACATCTCCTGAAACCATAGCCACAGATCCTTCAAAATCACAGCAGTTTCGGTCTTTACAACGTTTTGGACAATAAACTACAGCAGAAGCATGCCACTGCCTAGCAGCATGGTGTACTAGATAGAACTCCACACATACAGGTACTCCCCACAAAGTGGAAATAGCTGAAGAGAAGTCACTGAGGTCCTCTTGCTGTTTTATAGTGATATTTCCGTTTCAATTGCCAACAGTGATTATATTACAAGGGAGATACAGTGCATCTGCTGACCCTGTATGGAATTAGGAAATGCCTTTATACTTGAGGGAGTGTGAGGGAAGGAACAGCGATGGGAGACACAAATGGAACTGCAGCATCGAGTTACCTACCCCAAAGCTGAGGAGACCGTCCGACCGCTGCAGTTGCCGGAAAGCACCAGGCATGTTACTGCCTACGTTCTCAACCTCACCCCTGTGCGACCCTTAACAGCCTGCCTGTGGGGAAGTCCCCAAAGCAGCGTAGCCTCTTGCTGACACTATTCTGCTTTTAATGTGGTAACTAAAGTGTTCATCAGCCAGAACAAGGAAGAGAAAGTGAACAAAAAACTGGGCAGGTCTGAAAACGCTTGTGCACTCAGTTACTATACAAACAGATTCTTCACATCCTCCCCATCAGGAGGTATCCAACTCTTGAGAGTAACGTACAGGGAGCACTGGTCCCTGATACAGCCATCTTGAGTCTGCTCTGGGAACTGGTGCCAGATTCCCTAGGGCCAGAAAACAAAAGCAGGGGGTGTGATCTGCAATCTCAACAGGTACATGTTGCCACGCAACACAGTCCAGCCACCACCAGTAGCAATTACACCTGCTCCGTCTGCCCCCTGCAAGGGCACAGGAGCATACAAATGGTTGATTACTGTCTGCTGACTGAGAAACAGCTGCTTTCGATTGAGAAAGCAGTAACTTTTAAATTACTCCAATGCCCTTGTCTTTGACCTGTCCCCAAATCAAAGCCCCTTCCCTAGAAGGCTCTGCCCATCTGTCACCAAGCTGCCTTCTTCAAAGGCATGTGAGCTTTTTCAGGGTCTCGCCTTCTCACTTCGAAGTTGCCCTAGCACAAAGGCCCCTTCTGCACATACCCAGAAGTTACAGAGATTTGAGATGCCTGAACAACTTCAGGTCTCCCTGGGCGCCTGAAACTTGGTGTTCTTCCAAGCAAGGTGCCTAAGAACAAAATGAAAACACAGTATGAATGCAGAGCATGTTGAGAGGGAAAAGGGACAGAAAGGACGGGCCAGGCCCAAACCCATGAGTGACTATTTGTGTACCCGAAGGCTGGTTAATACAGTATAGCACTCGGCACCTGTGCACACTCTCTTTGGACTATGAATCTTGGCATTTTCTATCCAGTGAAAAGGTCTCCACCTAATCAAAGGACTAGGGTGCTCTCTGCTAAGCTATAGCTTAGAGGCAGCAATTACTGAACAACAGATTCAGCTCTCCAGCATCCTGACGAGTTCCTTAGCTGTTAGACTACGGTGTAAATTGCAGGAAACCCATGCAGCAGCACATCTTTACAGGAAAGATGTTTTAAGAGGAAGAGTGACCTATGCTCTGTTCTGAAAGGGAAGGTTTATGCGCCTGCCTTCAGGAGCAGGCACTGGACTGTGACTGTGGAGCATGGGGAGCTTCGACAGCAAACAGCTGAGCTGTGGTTCCATGCTGAACGGTAACCACCTGGATGTTGGGGATTAAAACATTTAATGCTCAAGCATCTAACATCTAATTGCCTTTCTTCTTATTTTTTAGTTAGTTCCTTTCAGGGACTAACCCTGAAACTTTACTCAGAACTAAAAAGACCTGTGGTCCTCAATGACCACAGCCTATCCTTACTAGATTTAAAAAAAAAAAAAAAAAAAAAAAAGTATTTCTGCTAAGAGTTGTTGGAAAGACAGGGCATTTTACAGCCATCTCGACACTGCTAGGGAACACATGCTCCTCCCCACACTATGTTACTGGACCTCTGTTTGAAAAACAAAGCAGATGTATTAAGTAATATGATCTCTAGAGGGATGATAGCTTGGCCTGTTTATTTTCAAAATTCTTTTTCTGAACATTGATCCCTCTCCCCTTCAATAAAAGGCAATTTGTTTCCTTTAATTTATCTCTGGCCAGCTTAAAATCAACTCAGCTCTCTTAACACCCTTAATTACATCTTTAAAACATTAAGTTTGCATATCACAGCTAATGTAATGTCAAGATCACAATTTAAATATTTAGTCAGAACTTCCCTATGAGGAAATATATCTTACACTACACAATGCTTGCTTTAATTGAGAAAGCATTAACACTAGAAATTAGAATGACAGAGTATTTAGTTGTAGCCTACATGCTGTCTTTGGAAAATATTTCCCAGTCATCATGACTTCAAATGCGGAGGAAGTGAAGTGTAAGTGTCAACAATGAGACTGCCAAGGGGGTGGTCAAAAGAAGTGGCTACTACAATTTAGATGGCTAAATAAATATAGGCTAAAAGTCAAGTCAAGGGCAAAGATATAAATTCATACTGCCTCTGGCAGGAATTAATTATGCTGGCTATTCTGACCTCTAAATATGTTCTTCTGGAAAGGGGAACATGAAGAGATTGCTCTTATTCTCGCACTTTTTTCCCATTTTCTCTCATCTCCTTTGCAAGTTTCATACATACCTTCCTGTATGTTTAAACTTGGTAAAAATATTTTAAAAGTGAAAGAGACAAAATGCTTTATCTGTGTTAAAAAATAATTTTAATTTTAAAAACACTTGCAACCACAGTAGTTGAAAAGCACTCTCACTCCCAGGAACTTTAAGGAAAAGCCTGGAAATTTTTAGTGGAGGCACCTCTCAAACATCAAAGGTGTGCCTAAACACGTGAAAAATTGCTTAAACTAGTCAGTTTTTGAGAATGACGATAAGGACTGAATGACAGCACAATGAAAGAGGTAAAACTGGAGAGAGAAAACAAGATGAGAAGGGACTGAAGGCTTAAGTAAAAGGTTATAAAAAACCCTCCTTTTCTACAGAAGTTGGACTCTGATCCAAAAACAGTAAGTTTCAAGTTTCCTTCACTGTTTAAGAGAAATATAAATGCAATCACAAAGCCATGCACTGTCATGATCACTGGAGGCCAGTTATAAAGGAGAAGATAAGAAGATACAAAACAATATGTGTGTCCTTGAAGTTGAGTGTTATCATGCAGTAGGTATTCATCTATGCTATGTATCTGAACATAGAGCTAAGGATTTGCATTAGCTCAGCTCACTTTGAACAAGCCAGCACAATCAGCAGAAACAGATCAGTTGTACTAATATACCCAGCTTCTCAGCAGAGCTAATTTGTGCAGCAGGATACTGCCTTAATACAGTTAGACCATTTGCAGTACCGTTGTGAAAGGTATTCTTAGCTTCAACAGGCATCTCTGAAGTGTAAATATACATTGCTTTGGATATCATAATAATGACGCAGTAAAGGGTCGTATGCTTGCAAAAATTATGCTACTTGCCAATTGTTCATAGCTTAGCTCTGCAAATTTTGTTGCTCTGCTAGCAGGTTTTCTTTTGTCACACACTGGTAAAATTTAGTTATGTATACATGTTTACTATGCCTTAAATATTGTTAATAAGAAATCATCGCATGGATAGCATGAAAAAAATAGTCTTAGCTTATTATGCACCAAATCCAAAGATATTAAAGAACTGCCTGTGCACAGCCAGCAGCCATTTGCGTTTTAGTATTGCTGCAGCATTATACAATAGGCATGCTCAGCACGTTCCCTAATGGAGACTGTTTCAACTTTCCTCTCCTTAATTCAGCATTCAAATTCCAGCTTGGCAGATGATTTTGTCCAACCCAATGCCTTTGCCTTGTCACATGCACCCAAGAAAAGGCACATCTGCAGGAATACCTTCTCCTATGCCTATGCAAGCACTGACACAGACCTGGGAGCTCCAGGAGCGTCCAGGTTTTCAGTGAGGGAGAAGACAGAAACTGGTGCGGTGCCTCTGATACTACAACCGTTGGATCATGCTCTTACAACTTCCATTTAACAATGTAACATGTAACAAGCCATTTAAAACTTACAGTGTAAGCTTGGTTCTTTGCATCCAACAACTTACAAGCAACCAATCATAAGATTTTAGGTTGATGGGCTTAGTATTTTTTCCTTTTTCTTTTCTTTTTTTAAACACCAAAACCATAAAAATCTCCCATAACATCTTGTTTTTATGTTTGTAATAAATGTTAAAATTAGAAAGAACATCATTAACCCAAGTCTTTAATACCCTCACAGGGCTGTACACGTTTTTAAGACACCAAGTAAATATTTGGCACAGCAATTAGTAGCAACTTGGTGATAGACTGGCATCTCTGGTAACCCAAAACACTTCTTGAGGAGGTTACTCTGTGGCTTTTTTCTACCAGGAAGCTCAAAGAAAATGGTAGAAACTAAAGAGCAGCACAAAAATACCAGAAAACCTGTTACTTTCTTTAGCAGAAGTATTTGAGGAAGAGCCTATGAAACAGGCCACTATAAACAAAGACAGTTTTGGTAAGCAGGAGCCAACATTCAATTGCCACCAATGGAATGAATATAGCTCCACAGCATGAGAGTAAAATCATGACTTCCTTCAAGGCTTAGCCTCGGGTGAAGCCAAAATTAGTAAAAAGATGTTTAAGTGCATCTTTCTCCCTGGAGAATAGATCCAATAAAACTATTTGTACTGAAAAATATAAATTATTAATATCTACTGGAAGGCTGTAACGTTTTGAAACTATGATCTTCAAAAATAGCTTTATGGCTATAATAATTCAAGCCTCCTATCTCAATCAAGGACAATACACAACCAACACATAACGTTACAATCTGTGGATTTAATGCGCACCCATGACAGTCCTAAGTAGGCATTCAGGCCCACAAAAAGTGACACTTAAAAATAAAAAATGTAAAACTAATATTTGCTTCTATTATTTGCTTTTTGACTTTTCACCATACATGGTGTATCTGTTCAACTGAAAAAACCAATATGCTTATTTTAAAAACCCTGAAGATTTTTAGCAACAATACTATTTCAACAATAAACACTGATGGGAGAAATTCACCCAAAAAACCCTATATGATGCACAACAAATTACTGAATGCAGGAAATAGTGAATTTATACAATACAACAACTGATAAGATTCCTCCTGCCACTGACACACATGTAGAGTGCTGACAATCCACCTTCTCTTCTAAGAATACGGCATGGTATAAATAAGCTACTTAGTTTAGTTACCAGCTAGAAAATATAAGCAGAATTTAATTTCAAGTCTAAAACCAGAATTTTCTGAGAAATGAACGGAACTTGATTTTTTATAGATTTGCATCATCTGGATGGGATTACCTGGGGCACAGTAGGGAGTTTAGTTCACTGATGGTCTTCCCCAGTGTTGCAGTGTGTAATGTATTGCTCGATGTGGTTACTTTGATAATCAGGGATTTAGTCATAGTGCAAGTTTTCTTTCACTGGTGTGAACAAAGAGTCTCTCTCTTTTCTATCTCACCACCCATTTGCACAATACTTGAAGAAGATCTATTACTTCTCTTTCAAGCTCAGCTGAAATGAGGGAACAGGTTAAAAAAACTAATAAGGAAAACATGGTAGATATCAGGTTATATGACAGGCATTGAGAAAGCATAACTGCACAAACCTAATTTCCTTAAGAAATCAGTTAAAAAGATCAGATTTTAAATTCCCAAATTTAGTGACCATAGCATCACAGAATGAGATGGTTGATTTTTATGGAGAGACAAAATATGTGTAATCAATAAATGAAAACATTTCTCTGTAAGCCAGTAATCTTCTCAGTCATTTCAATAACTAACCACCTCAAAATGGTAGGATTTTTAAAGCACGTATTCTATTACAGCCAATCTTTCCAACAGTAACTTCATACTTTCAGCCAGCAAAAATTACACATAGGTCCTCACCTCTGCACGTGCACCTTTGTATACTCGACACAAAGGCACACAAGGGAAGGGTATATGGTGTCATCACAACATGAATGTGTAAAGCTACAGACCACAGTAAGACTGACCTAAAATTAGATCCCAATTGTGTTAAAATTGAACATTGATCCTCTTTTTTGTAATACTTTAATATCTTCTTTAGAAAATTTGGAGTTTATGGCTGTACTGACTTGGCATCACAATAACCATGTCTAAAAATCCCTTTGAGTTCACTTTATAATTCAAAGCTGAAAACTCTTGCAGAAGGCTGACAAAAGAGCTGCAGATCTAGTAACAAGTATGTACTCATCCAATTCCCAAGGCACTCTTGTCACCAAGACAGTGATGAATCGAAACTAAGCGGCTAGCCCATTCCCATAGCATTACCTGACTTGTAAGCACCTTATGACCATTCAACGACAATTCAGTCAGATAACTCTGCTGGGACAAAATTAATTATCTGCCCTACGCTCTCCTGAAAAGCACTGCTGTGAAGGTACGAGGCTTCCTCTTTCAATCCATGGTATTTTTTTTTATCTGACATATTTTATGATATTTTGCTTTACCAAATCTGTAATTGTTCTATCTTTTCCAGGGGAGCTGAAAAGGTTAATACTCTGCAATTTTCACTTTTCCATTGTATTGTTAAAAGATGTTTGTTTAGAAATAAGAGCGGGTGAGGAGGGCATAATGGTAAACAATTGAGCAACTTAATTGAAAGCTACAAAGCTAAACCTTGAGCTACCCCGAAACTGAATGGTTCAGTATAGACTCTGGTACTACAAGAGAGCAAAACAATGGCAGCTCTGCAAGCACTCTAAATCCCCCAAGAGTCATGGGGCTTCCCCCCCAATAATAAAATACTTGAAGACAAAAATGTTTGCTTGAGACTAGCCTGCTCAGCTGTCACAGTTCATGTTGGGAGTAAGCAGTGCTATCATTTGTTATCCACACTAAAAACAATGAATAAATAAATTTTGTGGCTTTCAAGATTTTTTGTTTACCCTTTCACTCTCACACAAATAGCATTTACCAGAGATTACTATCGCTTAGGAAGTGCAACTGAAAACATCTGCAATCCTGCTTGCTTTTATAACATATTCATGCTACATTAAAAGGAGCCTGTTCAACTGTAATAAAGAACAGATTTTAAATCACTGAGAAGTTCATTATCCAATTCAGATCCCTATTCAAAAAACCCAACCTCCTCCTGAAGTCACTGCAATACCAGCCTATTTCACCCTTCCAGAAGTACCAGCCAGCTGCTCCTCAGGTGGGAGATGCCCATGGGTATCGGAGGAGCCCTGGCCCCCACTCACCGACAGCCCAGGGAGACGGCTTTGAAAAAGCAGCCCTCCTCCCCCAGCTGTGACCCCCAGCAGGGAAACATAAGCCCAGGTGCTGGTCTGTCGGTCTTTCCTTCCACACCTCGGTGCTCATGCCACAGCGGTTGCTGCTTTCAGCAGGCAGCACTTCTGTTGCAGGGTGGCTCAGATCCCCGGGGCCAGCTCTGGACCAGCTAGCTGAGCCACTGACACCAGAACAGCTGCAGCAGCATCGAGCTCAACGCAGACCGATTTATCCTGATTTGCAGCACAGATAGAAAACATGACTTATTTATAGGCACACACAAAAATGATGTACCAGTATGAAATGAAATGTAACATGACCCCAAATTCCTCTCACTACCCTCGAAGGGGCAGCATGCTAATGAAAGCTACAATTACCGCGGAGACTTATTTACTCTGCAGCCTTACCCTACATAACGGTATCACTTGATTGCATTTCCGCATCAAAATCCAAGGACTACACGGGATGGTGAAGCTACAATCAGTAAATGATGTTCTAGTTCCCGCCCACATCCCTTAGAAAGACTGATGAGGGTCAGGCTCCATACAATATAGCCCATATTTCCTACTTCACACTAGACAATAAAACAAATATGCAAATCCCTATTTGTTATGAAAGAGCAGGATACTAATCAGCCCCAAACTGAATCAGGACATCAAGTTAAATATTTCATGAAATTATTTATGAAGTAGCAACCAAAAGCCATCTACCTTTTCATCAGAAAGCCTAAGTGCAAGTTGTCCAACGCATTTTGACATAGCCTTGCTTCTATTTTTGCATTTAAACATACAAAAACCTGAAAAACTCAAGCAGCCCCTCCTCCTTTTATCCCTAACTTCACTTTTAGACAACTTACATATTAAGCAGATTTTCCACCAGATTTTTATGGTGACGCACATTTATGTTCTTTTTCCCATTTTCCCTGTTTCATTGTGCAGAGAAAAAAGACGTGAAGCAATGGAGAACTGAAGCAGAAGTCCTAGAAATGCCAAGTTTTCTGCAGGGTGGGGGATAAGACTAGAGAAAGGGGAGATGTTGGAGAGAATTATATGTAAATCTGAAAGAGAAAAAGCCAGCAATTTTCTAGATTTTTTTTTTGTTAGCAATTATTCACAACTCCCATTTATCACAGGTTTCACTAGAATACTGTATCCATACTTGTGGAGAAGTGGAGAAATTAAAGCCGTGCTATTTATCCCAGAGCTGTTTTAATGCAGTAAATATTTTTGGCTTGCGTGCATTTGTAGATGAGTGATAGCTGTCTTTTATCTATACTCAATCCCTTTTTCAGGGTCAAAAAAAACCTACGAAAGAGCAATGAAGCAATAGTGATCAAAACTCACCAATAGGGCTTGAAATAGCATCAAGATTTAAAGATGTGATGGTGTTTGGTGATGCTTTTCTAAGGGAATGGCATGTTTATAATCCAGCTTTTCTCAGCATTGTAGCCAGCTCAGAACAAGGACAAAGACACACACTTACACTACGTGTAAATTTATTTTTCAGACAGCATTATCAATCTTGCAATAGACTATACCTGCCTTGCTTCAGCATCATCTTCCACCTGCTTGTTCAGGGAAGAAAAAGAACCCTAAATTTCAAAGTTCGGTTACTAGAAGTACCTTTTAAGAGCAAGTAAAAGTTTCAGATGACAGAATCATCTGTTGCTGTTCTGTGGAAAACATTTAAGCTTTGGAACAATTTTCCAAACATTTACCATTATGTACCCTAAACCTCGACATATATGTCTTCAATTAATATTAAACTTAAACTTTATTATTCAACTATTGCATCTGTCCAAATCAATAAATTTTTCAATAAAAGTAAATTCCTCTTTCCAGTAAATGAGACCAAATATCTAAGATACACAATAAACATTGTGCATGCTCAAACCAAAACATTATGTATCAGACTCGGGCTCCTTGGATCTAGAAGTAAATTAAGACTAGGAGAATTAACACTGAATGAGCTTCAGTAATACAGATGATCAGAATTATGTCTCTGTGTCCAAAATGTCTGATGCATGCAGAAAGGTTTGGTTCTATTTATGATGCTTAAAGGAGCTCAACATCCAGCATTCAAATTGCAGCACAAGATGATTATATAAACCATACTTTCAACAGAGTTTAGATAGGGAAAAAAGCATATTTCAGAATTACCACAACTTGGCAGCAACACAGAACACCTGTTTGCTTCAGGAATTCTTTGGATTTTCTCTTTAAAGTTCTTTGATTAACTTTATACTGGGAGCGCTTCAGAACATAAAGTGTCTGATCCACAGGAAAAATGTTTGCTTTTTTGTTTCCTGTGTGCATATACGGAAAAGGCAGGTGTATTTCAAAGTTGCGATTCATTACAACAGTGGGAATGCCGCTCCATATGGCTGTTCCTGTTGTTATTTTAGTGCACACTATTAAATTTATTTGAGTACCTACTTACTCTAAGTACCTAACTGCCTCATAAACCTAAAGTCTGCTGTACACATTTTAGACAAATAAGGTAATTATATAATTGCATGACTCTATGCTGCTTTATCTTCTCCGTTTAAATTAGTGAAGCAACACGTTCGGTTTATTTCATCCAATGTGATGGTAAATCCTCCAGGCATTACTACAATTTTACCAGTGTTGTCCATCGCACAAACTGCTAGTTGCATATAAGAAGTATGACGAAACAGGTACTCTAACACATCCTTTCAAATCTGTTGCCCGAACCGCAAAACAATCCTGTTTTCAGAGAGATGCTAAACTATGGGTTTTTTCTATAGCATTACTTTTTACAGGAGAAATGCTTTACTACGGTGACTGCGAAGCACCCTCACTTGGTTTTTAGTAACGTTTGTAACTAGAAAATTTCGCACTTGAAGCGACACCAAACTCCTGGCTGCGGAAGCGCGGGCTGAGCACCCCCGCCACGGCGGAGCCAGCGCGGATGTCCGCCAGGGGAGCCCCTGCCCCGCACCGTACCGCTGCCCCGCGCGGCCCGAGCCGCGGCGCTCCGCACCCGTCACCGCCGCAGCCGAGGGTCGCCGCCGCAGCAGGCGCAACTCCGCGGGCGCGGCCCGAGCGCCGCCGCTCCCCGCCGGTACCTGCAGGCAGCGCCGGGCACCGCCACGGCGCCCGCCCCGCCCCCTCATTTACATGGGCCCGCCCCCACCGCAGGGCATGCCGGGCACAACCCGCCTAAACGACGGCCCGCAAGGGCAGGCGCGCGCGCGCCCCCCCCGCCCCCTCCCCGTGCCCGGCGGCAGCGACCGCTGTTACCGCCGCCCCCCGCCCGAACTCGGCGATAGCCAGCCCGCCGCGGCCGTTTCCAAGGAGACCCGCATTCCCCCCCCCCCCCACCCCCCGGCGCTGCAGCCGCAGCCCGAGCTTCCTCTTCCCCCCCCCCCCCCTTTTTTTTTCTTTTTATTTTTCCGTCAATTAAAGAGGGCAGGGAGTTGGGGGGAAAGCGCCAGGTCTAATTTATGCACAGCTTGTTTCCACTCACCCACGTGAATTAGCATCACGCGCAGACACAATGGCAAAGCGGCAGGACGACACGGCGAGAGTCCCGCGCCCGCCCCCCAGCCGGCCCCACGCGCGGGGAGCGCCGCACCCAGCCCCCCGCGCAGCCCCCCACGCACCGCCGGGCGCTGGGGCCGGCGGCGGCTCCGGCAGGCACGGCCCCTGGGCGCACAGGAGCAAAATAACGGCGCTCCAACTGTGCAAAGGGGGATCGATCAAGAATATGCCTCGGTTGCAATCGCAAGTTCACATGAACGTGACATCCTCCGTTTTATTTTCTGTTTATCTCCCCGACCGCTTTTCAAGGGCTCAACCTCCCTTCTCCTGGAGTATTCTCCAAAAATCAACAGATCTATTTCTTTGAGGCATTACTGACACATCTAGTTCATGACATCTGAGCGCTGGAGAGGAAAGAAAAATACTACCATAAAGAGATTTATGGATAAAAACTTTTACACGGTTAATTTCTATGGGATGTGACATGACAGAGGAATTAAACATCTCTCCTGCGTCAGGCAAACACAGGCCCCTCAAATCTTTGGGGCCAGTTTTCCAAAAACAAAGCATCATATAATACTTAACTAAGAACTACTATAGGAAATGAATACTTGCTTGAAAAATAACAACATATTCTGCATTAGAGTGAAATAAATGCAGAAGGTTAGAATGTATCATTCCTGTGTGTATACAATTGCACTGAAAATAACACAAAACACCACTCTCAAGATTATCCAAGAAAAATGTGGAGGAAAAAAACCACAAATGCAAGTGCACAGTTTGAAATGCTCCAATGTTATAGTCTTTTCAAGCAAACACAGACACTACAGATTTCCTACTGAGAACAAATTAGTCTCGAATACATAGCAGAATAATAGATTGTTGTTACTAAATATTTTATGATATTGGTAAATGATCCATCTAGCATAAATCTATTTTTTCTTGCTATCCAGTTTTTCATGCACAACTGAAGTCTGAATTGCATAGGAAGAATAGTAAAAACATTTTTACAATGAATCTGATCACAGAACTTACACAATTTATTCAGCCTGGTCTCGCACTGATGTGCATCCTTCCAATCCCATCTTACAAAACGCAAAACACCCTGGCTCCACTAATAATAAGGAAATAGTAAAAACCCGGCTTATATTTAAAATACTGAAGTGCGTGAAGAATCTATAAAACAACTGACCTGTTCAAATTGTTGTTTTTCCAATCCATGCACTGTTTTTATTAATTAGGAACCAAACCAGACTGATCATCATTTTATAACGTTTGACATAGTCACTGTCTTCCTAGTTGCAGCAGAATCTTCTTAAGTTTCCCAGCCCTGTGTTTTATTGCTGGTACCATATGCTTTATTGTTCAGCCACAAGAGCTTCGCTCTGCACAAAGACTCATTACCTACTGCTTGCTGAGCAGCTTCAGGCTCACTGAGGCTGCCTGTGTGATCACATGGGAGTTTTGTCTGAGAAAGCCAGGCATGCCACTGATTTCACCGGCTATGGATATTTTTATCAGCTGAGGTCTACTATGAGGAAGGAATAACAAATTCTAAAGCTCTTTACCTCATTAAGACAGCAGTTGTTATGGAAATACCCTCAACTTTTTCTTTTAATTATTATTACTATTATTACTCCCATTGTACAGGTTCAAGTAGAAATTCAAGAGAGTTGTTAAAAGTATTTTTTCCTTGCGGGACTGGCAAAAACTGTGCATTGTCTGCATCGCTACACATACAGCGCACACGGAAATTAATATTCTGAAGAGGTAATATTTTGCCAACACTTAATCTGCCAGTGTTTATCCTTTACTGAGAGGACAAGCTTCTGAATGAAAAATTGTTCCTAAATAGCAGCCCCTTGATTTAAATTTGCATCAGTCAAGGGCATTATCCTGTAATCTTTGGTCATAAAATTAGTTTTGCTGGTTTCAGTGAGACTTCTCAGGTGAATAAGAATTGGCCATTTGAGCAAGGATTAGCCTCAAATCCAAATAACAAACTATATAGTACAATGAAGCCCAATCTATTCTGGATGATAGCTGCTGGTGATACTCAGTTTGGGGGTTGTAGGGTTTGTTTGGGGGGTTTTGGTTTTTTTTTGGGGGGGAGGGGAGGAGAAGCATTTGGTTGGTTTAGGTTTTGATGGGGTTTTTAAAAACACATAATTGTAAATTTAAATAATATTTTATATTGGTTGAAAACTTAATATTTACCTAAGTATTTTATACTCAAATAAGTGAATATCAACATTGAAAATTACAAAGGTACTTACATAAAAAGATAAATATTTTATGATTTTTGTTACTAATACATTATCAGTATCAGGGATCCATTTTGGAATATTTTGAGGTAGTTACCTCCTACTGCAGAATTAATTCCCAGAATATTCTGATTTAAAACTCTTAACATACAGCTAGTGACAATAAATTAATATCTGTTCCCTACCCTGAAAACTGTTACTGAACACATAATTAACCATAATATTAACATTGCAAAGATGCAGCTATTCTATGAACTAGTCAATTATCTACAGAATAATTCATAGCATTTTGAAAATGTAAGTGGCAAAAAGAAACTGTTTTCTCATTAACATTCCACAAATGAAATACCTACTTATTCTATTTAAGATCTCCCTCATTAGAATAAATGACAGCTTGTTGCTCATTGTTGGCATTATTCTGGTCCTGTGGAAGTTTTGCCACTGATTTGCATGGAAGAAGGGACAAGCGTGACGAACAGAGATTCACGCGCTTTACTGTGTCGTCATGCAAATCCATGACAAACCTCCCCATTTCTTTATTGTTCTCGGCATCTTGCTCATCGTATATTATTAAGGTTTTCTAACAGTTGATATGCAGTCTCTATGATTACACTGAATTATAAAACACAGGTAGTAAAGGATTCAGAATTACACACCACTAAATCCAGTGATTAATATCTTCTAGACTCATGTTCATTTTGTTTAATAAAAAATTCCTTTATCAAGAATGAGTGTATTTTGAAGTGCCACCATTTTTATCTACCCAAAGACATGGGCTGAGCAGATGGTTCGTGGCTGAGAACCTTCTACATCTCTTAAGCAAGAAACGCTACCGTGTATACATTAATGAGAAGAAACGAAAGCAGACTAGATGGTTTGCTAACGAACAGCTGGTTTAGCTACAGCTATGCATATTTTTTTCCCCTGGCGATATCATTGATGATGTCACAACGCTAGTGTAGGAAGACATAAACAAAAGGCAGGCATTTTTGCTGCAGTAGCACTAAAGGAAAAAAAGAAAAACCAAATGTTTGACAGATGGAAAGAACAAAAACTGAGGAAGAAGAGAGTATTATCGTCACATTTTCTGGATGTTGTTATATACACTATGGACCGCTTCTCAAATCCTGAAAGGACGTTAGAGGAAAACATGTTCAAGGACACGATACAGTTAAACCAGTTAGCAGGAAAGTGCTGCTTCTGCAGGAGACAATAGCAGCAAGCAGTCTTCATGCTGTACAAAAGGCAGCCTCAGTTAATCAGTTCTTCAAGGCTGGGAGGAGGGAAGCCTCAATCCTCCACAGTGGAATTTGGGATTTCCTAATTCAGACTTGGCATTTTTAGGCAGCTAAATAAAATATTCCACCCCATACTCTCTTCTTACAGGTTAAATAGAAGGAAGTCTGTGTCAGAGCCATTTTGTTGAATTTCTGCCCAAACATACTACTAAGGAAGTGTCTTTTTACCACCACGAAGCAAGTTAAAGATCACTTAAGAGTTTCACAGTAGCCAGAACCCAGACCTCCCTTGTCACTCCATAGTAGGAAGAGCTCCAAATGAGACAATATTTTCTGGTACCCCCTCCTGTAACAGACAGGACTTCTTCAGGAGAATCCAAATTCACCTCTCAAACAAAAGCTTAGTAGTCTCTTCCACACAAAGTCTCCCACGGGAGTCGATGTAAACAAGTGCTCTCTCTTCACAAGGTTCCTTGTGAATCCAAATGAAAACAGAATCAAGAACAAACTGTAAATCAGGGTAAACTGTCAGATCCCACATCTGCTTTGTAGGAACAGCAATTCACAGGAACATTCTTGTGTTTTCCCATTCCACAGAAGCTACGGCAAAAGGGCACTGCTAAGGAAATTCAGACTCTGAATCATCTCCATCATGAGTAAGGAATAATTATGTAAAGCCTGGTCTATTCTACCCTATATCCATTTGAATTTGAGTACTTTTACACGGGTTATATGCACTGAAATACAAATCCTGCACAGAATTAAAAACAAACAAAAAACCCAAAACAAAAACAAATGCCCCCCAAAAAATCCAGAACAACCCAAAACCAGCCGTATGTCACAAAACAGACTAAGCCTATGATTTGAACTTCAAATCATTCCCACCTTATACAATGAAGTTATTTTGGTAGGTATTGAACTTAATCTGCTGTTCAGTATCCTGTATCACAATTGAATAAATCAGATATGAATTATTGGGACAGCACCGCTGAATTTCGTGGAACAAAAGGGAGGAACTTGCACCCAATGCCTCGTTATTCTGAAGGGCTGAATCCTGTACCTTGCAATAAAATGCAAGAGCTCCTGTTTCTCCAAATACACCAGAAATGTAACAACTTCCACACTGGCTGAGAAAAAGAAACTGCTGAAACTCTCTTTTGCAGTCTAGCACCAAAACAGATCTCAAGTCCAGGATTTATGAAACACGTTCAGCGCACCACACATGCTCTACTCCAGCTCTTAAGAAACAGCATGGTTTGCATGTCATGGTTTGTGTTTTGTCAGCTGCAGCAGCAGCAACTCCAAATGCCTCAGCATTGGCTTTCGGGTTTGGAAGTAGATGGACTATGAACACTCCTTTGGTAACATCTATAAGCCTTGCTCATTTTAACTCCTCTAATTTAAGCTCAGGATGAGCCATAGCTGCAAACTTTCCATGGAACTCTACCATTACAGGAGTTGTCCTACAGAATCAAGAATTCATATCTATGAGAGAAAAGGCTGTCATATTAATTAAAGCTCTCAATCTGAAGTTACTGTCAGTAACACTGGGGTAGGAAATCTTAAGTATTAATCCCACATATTTCTTTCCAGACCAAATATACTTTAATCAAATATTTCCTCATTCTGGCCCGAAATGTCTTGCTTTCTCTGGATACATCACAGCCACAGCTAAACTACCATGAAGTAGTGCCACATTAACTACTTAGCTCCAAATACTGGGGCTTGATGGATTTCAGTAGCCTGCCAGAAAGAATAACATACTTTGGGTTCCTGAATTACACAAATATGAAAGGCTTACTCATTCCTAAATGACATTTTTAACAAAGAAGTACAATCATATTTTGAAATAAGAGTCTAGTCTGTGAAATGCAGGAAAACAAACAAAATCTATTTGAAAGGTAAGAAGACATCCTCAGCTCAACAGATGGACAGAGAAAGCAGCTTATAACTGAAGGACAGGCCTGTGAGAAGCTCTTCTGATTTCTGGCACCATAGCAATCTCATCTCCAAACTTCATACAGTGACGCCTACCATGTCAATATAAGGCTGTCAGTGGCACCCTTCCCTCCTAACTTCTGGCACATCTGCCATGTATAGTTTCCTTTCTGTCTGACTCTTAAAAAGTAGCTCCTTGACGAGGAGCAACTTCCTAAATCAGGTGGTACAAAGCACCCACAGAGTAATAGGGACTTCTCTTTACACATACTAGGAGGCATACAACCGCACACCACTTCCTCATGATTTGTAGCACAACAGCTCTTGAAAACAACCTCATTTTTAAATAATACATTCTTTCTATATCTTACAATACCTGCATTTTTCTAAGATAAAACAAACCTTCTCTCCAGGGTGGTATCTCAGAGGAAAGTGCATTTGCTTTCAGAAAATACCACTGAATAGTACAATGCATTAGAAGAGTTACTACATGCAAACAAAAATACTCCCCTTTAGTAAACATACAGGGTTTCTTTCTCTTTTCACAGCCTTTCTCAAAACTGCTGGTCAACTACCAAAACCACAGAACATACTAACTTGGGCACGCAAATTAATGTACTAAGAGGTGTATAGCAAGCAGCAAAAGAATCTCTTCACTGTTGTTGCGTTAGATGATGTGAATAATGAAAGTAATTTATTTTGTGTTGTTGTAATGCTTCATACAGCCATCATTGGCCGCATGCAAGATCCAGCAAAACAGAGTTTCTCCAATAAAACAAAATAAGTTCTATTTTAAAGAGCAAACTGCTTGTTAACTTGTTAAAAAGGAAAAAAAAATGACCTAGAAAGCAGCAGATACTTGAAGAAGAAAGATTGCCTGTGCTGTCTTGTATGTGCTTCATAAGCCAGCTTTGCTCCAGCCAGTTTCCATGACAGCTCAGACATAGCAACATGATCCATGCCGGGGAGCAATTCGGAACTACACAGACCTATGCTTGGTGCAGTTAAAAACTGCAAGACAAACAGAAGAAACAAAGATGCTTTTCTGGTTTTAATTAACTGACATACTCCCTACTCCATCCCTTTTGTCTTGCTTCGTTACTAAGCACACCTTTTCTCATAGTACCATTTTCCAACTTACAAATTTCACTTGACTGTTGATCAGCAAAAAGCTAAAAAATAAATAAAGACATATTTGAAGCAAGCATGATAGCTAGTATTTTCTTTTTCTCCAACAATTTGGTTCTCCTAGTCCCCCTTGTACCACAGTAAACCAAAAAGAAGTTTACTGAGTCAATGCAGTTGAAACAGGAGTAAAATCCTGTCAGGAGGAAGCAGATAGCAGTAAGGAATCTTTCCTTACCGGACTTCTTGTCAACAAAACTTCTTAAAGCACCACCGTAACCAGCGTTGCCACATTCCCCACTTTCATGCTTTCCACAGTGGAGCAAACAAGCTGCTTAGTTTTTATCTTCCACTAGAAGACGAATCTTTCATTGTTAAAATTATTGAATTTGTTCCTGTCTAACACAAGCAGAAGTATTTTAATTCAAGCAGACACAGACATAAAAATATAATAGACACACAGACAGATCTAAGCAGCAACATAAACAATGTTTTATATTATATAGCAATTAGCAGTTTATGAAGCATCCCAACTTAAAACGCCAGACATTTTCAGTGCAATACTTAGAATAAAATACATAGTGGAATTTTATTCTTATAGACAAGAAGATATCTAAATTCTAAAATGTCTGCCTTGAATTGCTAAACATCATTTTAGGATCTCATTCCACATGAAGTGAATGCACTGCAACACTTATTCCCACCTTTGTAGACTGCACATACCACCTTAGATTTGTCATTTAAAGCGTAATAGGACACTGAATTCTGGGTTGATTGGTAACTTTTCACTGTTTCAATAAACCTTTAAAGCCTAGAAACTGATTCTCCTTTAATAATTTTGTCCATTTCCATTTGGCCAGCATTGATTTCTTTCCCTTATGTGTATCCCAGCAGAGCCTGAAAATAATTTTTATTTACTTCTTTGCTTGGGTACCATCATCACTGATAACATCAGCACAGCATTGGGACTTTTATTGCTTATGTTGAGTCTTCCCTACCAGCAGGGCACAACACATTTTTCCACCATATGTTCCACGACAGCAGACTATATTAAGAAAACAAAGTATTTTGCAGGAGATTCCCCTCCTCATACCCTAAGAACACAGTAATGATTTTACTTCCCCTGAAATCAGTGTTAAATAAATTAAATGAAAAGTCCTGTCACATACTTTAGCATCCTAAAATTTCATAGCATATATAAAGAGATTTTCATCAAGTTAAAACCTGAACCACTATACTCTTACAGCAAACTTTTTACTATGTCATTCTAATGTTCTAAAACTTCAGGAAGGAAGCCCCTCCAATTCAGAAATATGCTTTCTAAGGATCACTGACTGCCATTTCTTTCATATAGGAAGGTCACTGATTAGCAATATTTAAATAACCACATTCATATCAGCAAATCAGTGGACAGTTCTAGGATGCACTGGTATAAATCCATTACTTCAATGACCAAAATGGACTGACGACTTGCAATTTGATTACACAGTTTTCAGCTGGTGTTCAAAGACACACTGTGGTCTATCTTGCCAAGAGTATGATGGATAACTGCAGTAGTCACATGTCCTGAAACTGTGCAAGGATCAACATTTCTGCAGCATGCTCAAGTTTGGTAGTTCTTTTCCAGAGTGGTAATCAAGTGACTGTTTTATAGCCCAAACGTCTTCCAAGATTTCAGCATTTCAGAAACTCAGAAATCTTCATAATTTTTTTTTTAATTACACTGCTTCATACCTACCAGCTTCAGGACTTATGTTCCAAATAGATTTTTGTTCACAGTATTAAGTAGATATACTTATTACCCTGACTTAAGTACAACAGCCATGGGTTCACTATGTCAAGCTACAGTCCCTAAAGACTGCAGGTTTTCAGCCTCTTGTGTTGTGTTGGTTCACTTTCAGTAGAATAAAGTGTCCCGTCCCCCCCTTTAAATCGTTAGTCAACATCTTTTCCACTGAATAGATTAAAAAACTAAATAAGACTTCCAACCAGGATTATATTCAACGGCTCACCAGTTTATGGCACAGACAAAACTTGGACTGTAGGGACCACTAATATCACCTGACAGGAAGTTGCATCGTCTGACAGTTTCCTATGCTGCAGAAGAGAAGCAATTACTACCTCAAGTGTGATTTTCGGCATCCTGCATTGAATGTGGTTTCTTAAGCAGATTTATTCCTTTGGCCCAGCATCTTTAAGCACTGAGGATAATATTCTCTGTCACAATATTTTTCCTTTTAGAAACATGAGGACCCTGTTCATTTCTACTATAATAAGTGGAGATAATACTAGCTTGTCAGATATTTAGAAAGAGTGTAGTCAATGTATCTGTTTTGACCTTCCAGGTTACAGCCAAAGTGCAAGCTGACATTTGCTGTTAACAGACTTTTACCAGATCAACAGCTCCAAGCTCATAGAGGAGCTCACCAGTTCTGCGACTGAAGAGCAGGAAGTCAATGTCCTTGGCTGTCTCATTCCACCTCCTGAGGTGGGCAGGTTTCAGTGGCCTTACCACTGATCTAGCTGCCTGTCTGGAACTGCTCTTCTGTCCCAAGTCTGCTGTCAGTAGTGCTTAAGTCTCCAGGACTGTAAACACAAATGTCAGCCATTTAAGATTTCAAGTATAAAGACTTGCCAGGGCCAACTGTTTTACTTTTTCAGAGCAAAAGATATTCTCACTGCCCTGGACATCTTGGATTGAGAGAGAAGAGTAGCCCCATTTACATGTAGAAAATCTATTTCGTGTCATTTACAATGGCAACGAGTTCATAACTGTGCATTTTGTATCCTGCAGTTTTCTCATTATGTCCAGTACTGTGAGAATTCCTGAAAAGTTG
Source organism: Phalacrocorax carbo (assembly GCF_963921805.1). NCBI lineage: Eukaryota > Metazoa > Chordata > Aves > Suliformes > Phalacrocoracidae > Phalacrocorax > Phalacrocorax carbo. The sequence continues at coordinate 21,414,659 of NC_087517.1, read as the reverse complement.
TCATATTTAGCTTGTAACGTATTTAAAACAGCAGATTAGTACATACTCTGTACTGATCATCTTATTCTTTTCCTGCAGTTACAAACAACTCTTAAGAAAATTACATTCAAAATTATACTGGAACAGACTCAGATCAACAATTGCTAGCCTTGCCTGACATTCAGTGTGCCAAGCAATGACAGAGGCAGAGTTTGCAGAGAAAAGCAGTATCTTTCAGTAGACAAGCTGAGATGACTAGGAAAACTGAACCCTTTGAGGACACGAGAGAGCGGTCATGCCCACAAAAGCCTGTCTATTTTTCTAACTGTAGAAGTTAATCTAATTTTAAAAATGCTAATTTCCCCACAAACCTTGCCTGGTGGTTATCCTTAGATTATCATACCACAATAATGACAGAATTAACAGCCTTAAAAGCTATACATAGCTTAATATATAGCCTTAAAAGTCTGTCTGATTCTGACCTTAGAAGCTAAATACCTTAGATGTCAAGCAGGTGGATTCAAAGAGCTAGGATTGCAGAGAAAACAGATATATCACTTGTCATCTCGTAACAGCTATTTTTACATGCCAACTGAAAATTTTATACACATAATGATAAAGGTGAGTTTTACAAAATAATTTAAAAACCAGTGAAATACATTTGCAGGAACTGCTCCAAAACATTAGAATCAGCATGGGAGCTGAAAATTTTAAAAGTTACCAATATAAATGAACACTGATAGGTAAGTGGAGAGGAAAAGACCAAGACCTTGCCTCTATTTCAAGAGGTAGAGGCAAAGAATATACATTTATGACAGTAAAAAAGTGTGCAATGCTATAGGAGATACAAAGTGATGCATCAGCAGGCCAAAGTAACATCACCTTTGAAGCAGCATTAGATATACATGAGAACACAGTAAAAAAGCTTTTGTTATAGCCAGGGTTTAGTGATACTTGAGATGGAAAATGCTAAAAAGTTCGCATAAGATTTTTTTGCTTCACAGCTGAGTTCTGTTAACTATCTTGGAGGAGAGACAAACTGCTCACTGGAAAACTATCATAGTAAAACTCAGAGGGATATAGCTATTGTTAGCACAGACATCATAAATTAACTCCCCTGCCCCCGCCCCCCCAGTTAGCCAGAAAAAATACAGATGGAAATGAAAAGTCCACTAAAAATATAACTGTATAGAAAGTTGTAGGATAGGGAAAGAAAAACAAAGTGCCTTTTTAAAAATAAATCTAGTAGCAATTAGAGGAATAGAAGAACCAGGAGTGGAAAAAAGCACAGATAAGCCAACATTTCAGAAGATGAAATATGGTAAATTCTTGGAATGGGTTGTGGAAGATGAGGCCAAAATGTTTCTTTTGAGATCTAGGACATACATTTGTATCTAATGTATAGATGCAGAAAATAAGGCACATAGGTCCTAAAGTAACTGAATGAGAGAGTAAAGTAAATGAATGAGAATACCAAAAATACCATACTGTGACACTGCCAATATTTGCTAGGAACATAACTCTATCCATTAAAAAAGAAGTAATAAGAAGCTATTCCCTTGCATCCAAACCCTCCAGCAAACTCAGAGGCAAAATTCACAAAAGGTAATGTGCGCTGAGCAAATAATGGAAAATACAAAAGGTATTGCTTTGATACACAAAATCAGGATTTGATGAAAAGATGCCAGTGACCTCAGACTACTATGGATGGGGGTGTAGAAAGCCAAAACCCAAAATACTAGCCACGCTGACAGCAGAGTCAAATCTAGCCTGAACCAGAACTGGGGTGAGAATTCCTGCCTGTCTGCACATCTAGTGTTTCGTTCAATCTAAGCATACAAACAAGGTGACACTGCTAGTGGTGGGAGCACTGGAAACCTCTATCCAACACTCAATCATCAGCCAAAGCCAAGTCTTCAAAAAAGAAAGCCAAAAATTCAGAGGCCCACATATACATTAAATGTCAAATACAATGTAGGGGAATTTTTACTAGACAGTGGGTAATGAATGAGGACTCTCAAGACATAGCCTGATTGCGTACAATTCAACATAGGAACAAAAACTAGCAATAAATAGCATGCATTCTTATTAGAGAAGTATTACAAAGAAACTACCAAGCACTTATTAATTGCTACACAACTTATTTTTCCCCTATACGGGTGTTATTAATACTTTAAATAATGGTTATATTTCAGAACTTTTCTCTGGATTGTAAAATGGAGAACCTGTCTAACTGCTAGCGTTGGACTAGCAAGAGACATGAAATCAGTTTCCATAAACAGTTAAAATCCTGAAAGCCATTTTTAATGCATAATTTTGAGAGACCTCAAGCAGTTTTAACTGTTCCATGCCTAGCTTCTCCATATGAAAAAAGAAAAATTCCAACATCTTATTGTTACTTACCCCACAATTACGCTCTTACTGATTAAAAGTAAAAAGTACACTTCAAGACCACCAGTTAGAGATAATCTGTCTCATTGAACAAGTCAAAATAATTAGAGGAAGAAAATTAATCAGGAGTTATTTTGCACTGCTGTCAATAACAAAGTAAAGAAAAAAAAAGGAAAATTATAGTGGCAAGTCTGAAAATTTAAGCCTGATATGAATTTTACAATTCTATTTCTAAGTAATTGCAGCAAGTGGATGGGAAAGTACTCTTTCTTCTGATGCAGGGTGATATCCTGTCACTTGAATTTGTAAGAAAAAAATTCTTCAGACAGGAAAATTTAAGTCATCTAGCATTATTTTAGTACACACAAGGTAGTTAAAAGCCATTTATTTCTCTTCTCAGAGATAATCCCTACTAATTGCTCTAGTCGAGGAAATACATTCTGTGGGAAAGGATAATGAAGACTACTTGTCAAATTGGTCATGTCATTATTTCACTGCACAATCCAAACAGTAGAGCCTGACCCATTCCCAGCATGCTGAATATCAGCCTACAGAAAGGATCCATGCATAAGCCATTCTGACCTTTCTTTGCTAGTTTCTTCTGACCTTCCTGACCTCATTAGACTGCTATAAAGAAAATAAAGGAGCTGTTGGGTACTCTTGATGGATCAGAAATAACAAGAATGTGTCTAGGACTTAAGTACTGAACTGGACCACTGAATTATAATGCTTTTCAAACAATTAAAATGATAATAGGGATGGTGATGAAGAAACAGAGGTAGGGTGAAATAGATTGTTAAAATATTTAAGTGTGAATAATATACTTTTTTATTTTGTTCATCAGTATCCTTAAACATCTGTTCTGTAACTTTAGATGGTTGGATCTTTAAGGCCCCATTTGAATGAGAACAGATTTTAAAAAACAAGGGTCCCAGCACAGTTATTCCCATTAAGCATGAATACAACTTAAGCACCTTGCTAAAGGAGGGCTTTAATCTCTCCTGGCCAGATTTATTTAATGAATTCTTCAAATTCCCAAAGAAAGGAAACTCTAGAGCCTAGAACACAAGTCTCTGAAGTCCCCATGTCTCATTTCAAACACCACATCATATTATCAACAAAAAACGTATCTTCATAGACAAAAGGCTAAAGATACTACAAAAGGGCTTTTTCTTTACATAATGCACACCTTCTCCAGTGGAATTACTTAGGATTTTTAAACTGGTTCCCAGTCTTGAAATGGACAACTCATGCATTTATTTAGCTTACATAATAAGTACAATACATATAATTAATTTTGCTCTCTAAATACTGGGTTTTAACATCCCCAGTGAATAATTTGTTTTCAGCTAATACTGGTATCTGAGCAAAACCCTCAGAATGGAAACCACAGCCCCACAAGCTACATTACAAGCCACTGTATTTGAGAACAACGGCTGTGAAATTTCTCATGAGTTGTAACATGGGACACATGCCTTTTTATCTTTTTATTCTGCATTTCTAACTTCTAGGTAGGAAAATACTATGAGGGACTTTATAGTCATATAAATCTTTCAAGTTCCCATATATGGTGATTTCTGATTAAAAACTCTTGTACTGAACCACTGGAAAATGTTTAAGGGAAGAGAAGAGCTTTTCTTTATATGCTTAACTACTCCTAAAAGAAGACACTAGTAGATTGGCTGACCTCAGCCAAAGGGTTCAGGCTTTATTATGCTATGCATTAAAATGCAGGCACCATCACATAAAATTAAATTACGTCCTTTTAAAAACTAAGACTATGCCTTTTGTTCCTGAAACATCCTCTGTTCAGTTGTCCTGTAGTTTTATGGATCCTGGCATGGGAAAACTGTTGCATCTGTGATAGTGGGGATCATCCCCTTCAGAAATTTACAGCCTCTGGTAAATCTCTACATGTCTCACAGCTCTCCTGTGCTAAACGAGTACACATGCTAGCACCACACCAGCGCCACTAAAGAGAACGTATATACTGCATTTGTGCAGTAACTGTCAAAGGTGTTTATCCCCACCAGCTAAAATGTATTAAAGCAGCCACCGGATCCACATACTGTGATACAGCACATAGAGCTAGTTAGATGACACAGTGGTTAAAAAACAATTTAATCAGGTTTCCTACTACAGATTTCACAGTTGCTGTATCTGGGCAGCTGTTCCAGCACAATTAGATTAGTGATTTATGCTGTCTCTCCGCTCCCCCCCATTTAAGACAGTGGTTTCAGATTTCAATATGTACATTTTTCACTCCTATCATCATTCAGACTTTGTAAATGCAGTGTCATTTCAAGAGTTGTAGGCGGGGTTTGGTTTGGTTTTTGTTTTGGGGTTTGGCTGGGGTTTTTGAGTTTTTTTCTCCCCTTTTCCCCCTTTGTTATCCAAAGATTGGGGTGTGGAGATAAATGGTGGACAAGAACCTTGTGTCTGGACATGGAAGAAAAAAAAACAAACCCAAAACTGAACAAACAAACAAAACCCCCCACAAAAACCCTAAAAGCAGAACTGTTATCAGCTAGCAATTCCTCTCTCATGTATGGCAGAGACAAAACTTGTTTCATCAGAATTGTATTTGTAATCTTACAGGTATGCAGAAATTTCTATCCTTTGTCTGTCCTGTAACTGAAAGCAATTCAAATACAGTAACATACAGAGAGGGGAAACCACTCCAGAAATGGAAAAATGGCTTTGCTTGATGCATCAAAGCATATACCTTAATACACTTGCTCTTTTGAGGCTGTGATGACTGTTGACAATTCTGAGGAGGGCTGATCCACAGGGAGAAATTAAGTGGAGACTGTTGTGACACTGTGGGACGGGAGGTGTAGAGGGGGTGTCCACAAAGCAGCGAAAAGACAGTTTACTGCCTGAGGAAGAAGGCACAGAAGTGACAAGACGCTTGAACTGGCAGACTGTAGTCTGTCGTGAAACAACTGCAGAATAAGCACTTCTAACACTACTTTAAACTTATCTGGTTAACACAAAAGCCTTTGCAAAACCTTCTCATTGTAATTCGGTGCAGATCCCACCTATCTGAGGTTAAATTATTAATTTTCCCAGTTTGTCCTTGTTTTAGAATTTGCTTATTCCTGTGAATTAGCTACAGCAGTCAACCTGCCATTTGAAAAGCACATAGAACAAAACTCACCTTCACAAAAGGAAGGGCAAGGAGAAAAAAAACCATCAAAAAAATAGATAATTTCTGTTATCATGTTATTTACTTACGCTATTATCTCAGGTATTAGACAGGTTACTTATGTCATTTACTAAATAATACCTTGAAAAGGAAACCCCTTTCAACTGATCTCTTACATAGTCCAGAAACCTAATTCCAAGTACCAGACGGAAAAGCAGGGAGGGGCTGGGATCTCTTATCCTTCCTCCACATCTCAAATCAGAACACTATGGCAAAACCTTGGCTTCACGCTGCAGGATTACAATAGCAGATATAACCAGGAATTAGTAGTAGGCAGTAACTGTCTTCCAGTGTCCAATGGTGACCCAGAATTTCAGGTACAACTGTAACAAGTTTTCCAACTTCAGTATGATTTAGACATCTAAGAAATTAATTCCAGAAATCTGACATGTTTTCATGCTTACTGAAATAAATGAAGCATTTTATTTATTAAAAAGGCAATTTTCAAACAAGTCTAAGATTCTTATGAAATCACATGGTAGGTCAAGAATCGTATGCTCTCCTCTTTTATGCATTATTGTGAGAATCAGGAAAACAGGAGGGAGAAAGTTAACATCTTATCTAAATGTTTATTCATGGCAGCGCATGAGAATACAAACTGCTATACCCAGTGGCTGTGTGTTAGTAGCAGGCAGGAGGACTAGGAGTCCAGGCTGCTACAAGAATCAGGGGCTCCTTTATGGGAGCTGCTTAAGGTCCTTTTCTTTATCCACAGATTTGGCAGTGAGTGAAAGGCTCTCCTGAATATTACCTGCACAAAAGCAGATACAATCTTTCTTTCTTTGTAAATGTTTTGCAAGTGGCTTCAAAAGTTGCATTCACTGAGTCTGAGACACAGATTTTCCACGTAACATGGTAGCATGGGGTCTATTTGTCATGTGCAACTACATTTCACAAATAGTTCCACTGCTTGCATTTGGTCTAGGTTGCTTTGCAGGATTTCTTTTTTTCTTAGTTCTATTTTCAATGAAACAATAAATGTTAAAATATGATAACCAAGATCAGGGCAATTATTACCTATTAAACTGAGGTTGTGTTAAACAGTGGTTCCTTTACAGTAGCTTTGAGCTTTAAAATATTACTCTTACCAAGAAAAGGCTGAACAATGTGACAAAATGTTATTTTACAGAAATTTTATAAAAGTACACAAATGAATGGCAACCCTTCATTGTATTAAAATTGAGGCTTAGATTCCTAAATAATGTGCTTTTAAGAAACCTTATTATATTATGCCTTTTATGTAAATATTAAATATTTGAATTAAAATTAATTTTAATATAAAATTATGTTACAGTTTGTTGACAGAACAGACCTTAGTGCATTGGTTTTGGTGATCGGCAGTGTCATGCTCTGGAGGAACGATGCAAAGGATTCCATATGTTTGCACATCTATTAATTGCCAAACATCTTCACAGATTTGTTATTGCTAGTGAGTCCTGGCCCAGCCTCCCTCGATTTCTAAAACCCATTAAGAGTTAATGAAGTCAGGGGAGGGAGGGAGGGAGGGAGGACAAATCACCAGAACCCTGAAAAGAAAGCTACCTATACAGCATTATCATATACATACTAAGCCTCATTTTCAAAAGTTTTTCTTCAATAATGACTATATGATTAAGCCTTCTGTTGCAAGATTTATTTATATGCCATAATTCAAAAACAACTGAAGCTATTATTATACTGCAACACAAACATAACATGATTCTGAAGATTTTTGCAAAATTTTACATATATATTCCGTCTGTCTGGAGAAGGGCACAAATTAACAGTGAGCTATTCAGCTTGCCTTAATGTAAATTACTTGGTACTTGAAAATTCCCCACAACCCCCCTCTCTGATGCAGCCACTAAAGGAATATTGGTCTATTGCCTTGCTAAATCACATTTTTAATTGCACCCAGCAGTGGAGCAATGGCAACACCAAGGATCATTTGGAAAGTTTTTCTGCAGCATTTACCAATCTAACTTAATGGAGCACCTTTTAAGTCAGCAGTACTGTTTTCTGGGTGTTTGGTTTTTTTTTATTAGAGTTCTACCTTACTGCATGGTAAGCACACAAGTAAGAGGAACAGACTTCACGTCACTTAAGTATAGCAAGAGAAAAATATTTCCATTTCAAAAGTGTTATGATTTCTTAAATGAATCTTACACAAAAAGCCTAATAAATTCTCCTTTACTTTTACACTAAAGATGAGGAAAGTTGGGCCAAGTGGGCCTTCATTAAGCAGCATGCATCCTCCTCTTCACTGTAGAAGCACATCAGATAATAAAAATCAGACACAATCTAATATAAGGCTTAAGCTACCAAAGAGAATCAACTGCCAACTGCCTTCAGCAATGTGTGATAAGGACAATCCAGATGAGGTAGAAAGAAGTCATATAAAAAGTTCATTTGAGTCAGGCTATAAATACATTCAACAAGATAAACAGGAAAAAGAGATCAGTAACGCGGTGGTCATGGAATATTGCCCTATATGTGCACATCCCCATGATGCTGTACATAAGCAGCATAGTACTATGTTTAGACCCACAGTCGTTCATGAAGAGCAGGTTTAATTTTTGCATTCATGTCATGGTTAACCCATAACTCAAAGAGACCCTTCAGGATAGAAGTGATATGTGTGCTTTCTGATTTTTCCTTCATCAGAACAGGTAACATTTAAAAATAACATTCTAATAACGCACACCTAGAAGATAACAATTATGTTTTCCAGTATCCGAGCAAAACTCAGAATAAATTTTGAGCACATTATCCAAAAGAAGATGCTATCATCATTTTCTTGCTATTTACTAAGCATTTTAAATTACTTTGTGATGTTACTAAAATATTATACTGATTATACACAGTTCTCTGAACACACTACTTGATATGTGTTGGCCAGCTCCTTGGGGCTCAGTAAGTCTTATCCATGATTTCAAGTCTTTGGAAAAATAAGTCACATCATGACGTGACAAATTAAATTACAAGCTTTGGTAGTACCTCTTCAGATAACTTTGTGTTTCCTTTTCTAAATTATTAAACAGCTTGTACTTTTGAAAGCAAGTAAAGACAGACACAAATATGCAATATTGACTCATTTACAGAGGAAAAAAATTAGGAACGTTTTACCTGTATAAATCTAATTACACTGGAAGCTGCTAATGTACACTAATCCGATAGCTTTTAGCAAGAATTTTAAGGATTTTTAAACATAAGTTGCAGCTGGAAATTGGAATTTTTCACTAATGGTGTTCTAAAATTGCTAATAAAATCTCTGCAGAGATGTAAAATATAACATCATGTTTTGTACCATCAAATGGTACAAAACTGAAATTTGGCCTGCATAACTGTATAGATATATGCACATGAATAACTACTACTGTACTACTGACCTTGTGATCTCAAAGAACGCCAGTTTCTCTCAGGAGATTTTTAGACCTCTGAAATCATGTTTTCAGTCTGTAGACATTTCCTTAATCTGTCCTTAAAAAAATGAAATTAATGTCCATTACTGTTAAAATGATACCAACAAACTTTTAGAATTTCTATTAAAGTATTAGCAATGCCTTATGCACACTCACAGAATAAACAGAAAAATCAGTTTGTTGCTATAAAACCAATTACCATATTAGGGGAAAAAAAAGTCAGATCAGGCATTTGAGTCACATGTATGAGTAAGCCACATCGTTATTTTACAAAAATATTTAATTATTGCAAACAATTATTGACTAACTTTTAAAGTGTTTTGTATTTCAGAAGAACAGACCTGACTTTTGAGTAAAAATAATCATACAACCTTTAAGCACATAGCCAGTATGCACATTTGGTTTCTGGTACATGAGCTACTTCTGCTCTGACACAACAGGGAGTCTGCAAACCTCCCTGTCTTTTCACTGCACAGAACAAAATTCAGTAACGGCAAGGACAATTAAACATTAATCCTGCTTACCAAGGCAGGTGACAGACTTGCCATCTGTTGAAGTCCTTAAAGCAAATTTGATATCTTTCTAAAAGACATTTTTTGATATTGGTTTTGGAAAAAAAAATTTGATCCATACTGTACGCTTGAGAACATGGCTGTGGTAAAGGGAGAAGGGACTGGCTTGTACCAGCATCCTGGCTTGTATCAGGACTAGTGTGGCCAGCAGGAGTAGGGAAGTGAACATGCCCCTGTACTCGACACTGGTGAGGCCGAACCTTGAATACTGTGTTCAGTTTTGGGCCCCTCAGTACAAGAAGGGCATCAAGTTGCTGGAGTGTGTTCAGAGATGGACAGTGAAGCTGGTGAAGGGTCTGGAGAGCAAGTCTTACAAGAAGCGGCTGAGGGAACTGGGGTTGTTTAGTCTGGAGGAGAGGAGGCTGAGGGGAGACCATATCTACAACTCCTTACAACTACCTGAAAGGAGGTTGTAGTGAGGTGGGTGTTGGTCTCGGTCTCTTCTCCCAGGTCACTGGTGATAGAATGAGAGGAAACGGCTTCAAGCTGCACCAGGGGAGCTTTAGATTGGATATTAGGAAAAACTTCTTTACCGAAAGAGTGGTCAGGCATTGGAACAGGCTGCCCAGAGAGGTGGTGGAGTCGCCATCCCTGGAGATATTTAAAAGACATGTAGATGTGGCACTTCAGGGCATGGTTTAGGAGACATGGTAGTGTTGGGTTGATGGTTGGACTTGATGATCCTAGAGGTGTCTTCCAACCTTAATGATTCTATGATTCTATGACTGGTGGCATAAGCCAGCAACAGTTCTGGCTTTTTCTATTCCAGCCCTTAACACTTGTTATCCTGCTTTAAAATAATGTCAAAATCTTATCTTGGTTCAGTATTTCAACGTAACTTGCAGAAGATCAGAAAGGAATATTCATTTCAGCATTTCTGAATGTAGAATCTGGTTTCTTCGGTTTGATTGATCATTTTTCACCTTCTTCTGTGACACTGAAAATTGAGCACAGCTGGAGAAAGGCTTATGGCCAGAAGCAGTAGAGACACACTTCAAATATGCCTGGAAGATATTTTGTGCTCACAGTGAGTTCATAATGATGTGATTACAAAGAAGCTTTGCTACAGACTCCAGTTACATCTCTGGCAATTTTCATATCCTCCTTCAGCACAGGCCATGCCTCTCTGGGCATGCAGCTCCTACCTGCTGTCTTTGCTATGACCTTAAGCATCAGTGGTGCAACGCTTGCTATTGCACCATTCTCTATTTAAGGCATGCATGCTTAAGATTTTTTAGGATCGAATAATTTGGGAAAACAAAAGTTTTCATCTTGATACAGGATGTTTAGGTAATAATTGAAGTCTGCATCATAAAGGCAAACTACATCAACTCCCAAAAGCATTTAATACTGGTTTTTCTACACAAGTAATTAATATTTCTTGCCAATTCGACTTGCTACATTGCAGGTAGATGGACACAGTGCGTACAACTCGAGCTTTCTAGAGCAAGAATGAAGGTAAACAAAAAATGTTGTTTATTTTTTTAAGGTAAGCAAATAAATGAGTTGGTAGCTGATCTAATAGCACATGACTGAAGTGCTGGAGTGTAGCATGCCATGCAGTATATATCAAACTGAGCAGGCTGTATAGACTTCAGAGCAATAAACAGGGCTACCAAAGAATATGCGGGCAGAGAAGAGACAGTGGGAAGTATAGGAGAAATCAGGATGTGGTTCCATTATCAGTTGCAGGATGCATATGATCTTGTACATGTGAACAGTGAGGAAGGACTGCAAATATGGGCAGTTATGAATCTGTGTAGTTCCACCTCAGCCTCTAGTAGTCCCACCAAATGTCATGATAAATTCTGATGGCTATGAGAGACACACTTCAGTAATCAGCAGGTGGTACACAAAGTAGTGAGGGAAAATATATTTGGTCCCAAACAAGTCTGTATTTTAGCTTTTCTCTGTCCCTGATTTCTGTGAAACTGAAGATTCCTTCACACAACAAAGTACAATAAACAATCCAAAGTAGAACAGGGTTTTTTTCTAAACACTAACAAAGCCACCCAAATAAACATTAAATGTAAATCCTTTCTCTGAGAACCTGTTTTAACAAAATTTTCTGAAAGCCCAGGCCTGGCTCATCTGTAACCCAAAGTTCTCAATAAATCACAACATTTAACGACTTCATTAGGCATATGCTCTAGCCCAACACTTACCCATCTGTGTTAATCTCATTGAGAGAAATATATATTTAACATGCCAACTCTAGCTTTATTCAAAATATCACACATTGTTCTTCTTCATCTCTTTTCTCTAATGATGTCTGACGTATATTCTCATGTTTTGAGAATATTCTCACTTCCTTAAAGGCAACAACAAGCTGAATTTACTAAAGCCAGAAGCATTTTTGATGCTTACTCAAAGTCCAACAGTTTGAGTAACTTCATTCATACAGTAGCCTACTGACTTGTAATGTTAATCAAATACATAAATTCAAAAGAATGAGCCTTTCCACTGCAAGCCATTATATACCATACACTGGTAGCTATATAAATAATGCATTATTATAACACACACTGTAATTAAGTTGTGTTACATTCTTCCTGAGAACATACAATTAGACATGACAGCAAAGGTAACAATTTCTACTAATTTTAAATAGTAGTGTAACAAGGAAATGGTATCTCTCCTCCAAGATTTTTGTGCCCACTCACACTAATCACTCAAAAGTAAGAATACTACTTGAGAAAAACAATGTGTAAAAGATGATAAACAGTAGTAGAAATTAATAGTTGTGCTTAATTTAAGAAAAACAACAACAAATAATCACAGAAACTTTATCACTTTTTGGTAAAATGTAGGTCACCTACAGTTTCCATAGCAACCACTGCTGAACTATAGCTCTAGAGATGACCACTGCCTATGGCTGCTCTCTTTGCTAGCATATGATTTACAAATGCAGCCATGCCTCAGTTAAAAGAAGAAAGAGCTAAAGAAGTGCTTGGAATTGCCATTAGTTTATTTCCAAACATAACTTCTGCTTTAACATTTTCAAAAGTATCCCCTAATGTCCTTATGTTCATAAACTACTCAGCTAACCAGTTGGAAACACACAAAAAAACCCTCAGTTTCAGTACTAAAAATCTACTCTTTGTCTGCATCTCAAGCCTGGATTCTCCAAAATGGAGATGAACAACTTGACAAGAAGCTGAAAATAAGAAAAATATTTATACAAAGCAACCCACCAAACATCAATCAGGATCAATCACAGAATGGTAGGGGTTGGAAGGGACCTCTGGAGATCATCTTGTCCAACCCTCCTGCTTGAGCAGGGACACCGAGAGCAGGGGGAACAGGAACGCGTCCAGGCGGGTTTTGAATGTCTCCAGGGAAGGGACTCCACAGCCTCCCTGGGCAGCCTGTGCCACTGCTCTGGCACCCTCACAGGAAAGAAGTTTTTTCTCATATTGAGGTGGAACTTCCTGTGTTCCAACCTGTGCCCGTTGCCCCTTGGCCTGTCGTTGGGCACCACTGAAAAGAGTCCAGTCCCATCCTCTTGACACTCGCCCCTCAGATATTTATAAGCACTGATAAGATCCCCCCTCAGTCTTCTCCAGGCTGAACAAACTGAGGTTTCTCAGCCTTTCCTCATAAAAGAGATGCTCCAGTCCCCTGATCATCGTCATAGCTCTCTGCTGGACTCTCTCCAGCAGTTCCCTGTCTTTCTGCAGTTGGGAAGCCCAGAACTGGACACAGCACTCCAGATGTGGCCTCATTAGGGCAGAAGAAAGGGGGAGGATAAGGTACCTCAATCTGCTGACCACACTCCTTTTACTGCACCCTAGGGTACCCCGTTGGCCTTCTTGGCCACAAGGGCTCAGTGCTGGCTCATGGTCAGCTTGCTGTCCACCAGCACTCCAAGGTCCTTCTCAACAGAGCTGCTTTCCAGTAGTTCAGCTCCCAGCCTGTACTGGTGCATGGGTTTGTTCCTCCCCAGGTGCAGGTCCTTGCACTTGCTTTTTTTGGATCTCATTAGGTTCCCCTCGGCCCAGCTCTCCAGCCTGCCCGGGTCTCACTGAATGGCAGCACAGCCTTCTGGTGTATCAGTAACACACAAGTTCAGAAAGCACTCGCATTACGTTAAGCTGTCTCTGATAAGCAGACAGTGAGTTCTGCAATGCAGTGAATGTACTCAATATACCAAGTGGGAGTTAATGGGTTGGCATATTATTTTGCACACAAGCACACAGTGAAACCCAGTCATGTAACAAGGCTGGAGCAATGAGTAACAACAGTTAAAGCCTCACTTGGGAGGAAATGGTATAGTCTTCAGTCTGATGGTGAAAATCCCTTTCTCACCAGTGTTACTCTGGGGCATACATAGTTGATGATGAATTCATTAAAATACAAAAGACTCCACATTACAAGAAGACTCTAATTGGCTTTGATAGTGCAGTGGGAAATAACAGGACAAGTCAATGTCCTTGACAACTGCTAACCAGTTTTCCCCTTTAGAACAGAGTCTTTTCACTATTATATGAGTTCAGTCTAAATCAGCTACTTACCTATTTTCACATAAACAATGAAAACACCAAAAGTGGTACATACTTAGTGAACAGAAGAATAATAATAGTGTTGAATATCATCAGCGATGAATCATGTCCCCTCACTTGCTTTGAACTCCTGCAAGCTCAAAACCACTGTCAGATGAACAAAAGACACCACAGCACGATTGCTGGGAAGTCAATGGACAAGCTGTCATGGAATGGAGAAAGTTTGAGAAAGCTGTCTGGTTTCCATCAGATCAAATAATCTGTGTAACTGGTTTTACCTCACTGAATTGGCAAATTCCAAAGAAATATAGTTTTTATGTATTCTCCTAACAAGAGCTGCTGAAAATGTCAGTACGGTATTTTGGAAAGGACTGATACTCTCTTTCCTTATATTCCTGTAAGGATAAAGATCTTCAATATGCTTCATGCTTGGTGCACACCAGTGGACTGCCATGAGCACCAGAATCTCTCAGCAAACATGTGAGAGAGGAAGCTGGTCTACAGGGGAAGAAGAAAGCAAGACACCAATACAGCCTCCAGAAGGCAGAATACTTCCCCCCCCCCCAACGTTTTGATCAAAGTTTTTTAATTTTTTGCTCATGGGTCAGTAATTTCTGTGGATCCATTCCTCCCAGTTCTACATTTACTCAATATGCTTGCTGTCTTATAAGACTGTAAATTATTTGAGGAATTCTGTCTATATTTTTTGTATGCAGGTACAGGCCTTCATTTTAAGCATCCAAGTCTAGGCCCAATAGGGCCAAAAAGCCTTAGTACAATACAAATGACATAATGAAAGTCAGAATATAGGACTCTCTATCACTGAAGGCTTATAATACTCAAAACACAGGCCCAAGAAAAGATAGAACTCTGAAGTTCATCCTTGTTAATTCTGCTTTGCAATCACAACTTGCTAGTCAAAAAAAAAAAAAACAACACACCACCAAAACCAAACAAAAAACCCCAAACCAAAACAAAATCCCACACCAAAAAAACAAAGGACACAGAAGGCTGTACCTAGCTCACTGCTAGAGATTTAAGTTCTACTACAGCACAGTCACAAAAACAACAGATTTAGAAGCTGTATCAACTGATAGGGGAAAAAAATATATCTTTGAGCAGGAACAGGCCACTGGATGGAAGGAACCTCTAAAAGAAGATCCGCTACCAGTAGAAACTGTGCCTTTATGTTGCTATCCTCCTGGTATTAACTCCCCTCAGTCATGCCTACTGCTAAACCAATTGCTTGTGGGAGCAAAGAACAGCAGAGCAGAGCTGAGCTCAGCAAGGAGAAAACACTAATCAGTGGCTCAGGTACTGAGGGTGGTACACACTGAAATTAGTTATAAAGTTTATAGTAATGGACAGTAATACAAAATAATTTATTAAAAACACTAATTCTAACTTGGTTTTAAATTCCAAAACATCTTTAAAGCCATCCTTAAAGACCCATAGTAAAAAAAAAAAACACCTGTAAACCAGTACACAACACAGAATATGTACTAAAACGCATGAAACAACACATGGCACTAGATAAGAAGAGAGCATATTATAAGAGTATTTCTGAAGCTTCATTTGCTTTGTAAGAGCACATAAAGCAAATTCAAACTGCTGAAGGGCCATTGGGGCTCTCACTAGGAATAAAAGCTAGTGGTAGCATAGAGGAATCTTGAGAAAGCAAGCATGAAAAAGTTTTTTCAGACAAAAGTGAAGCTATTAGAAGTTATAAACTGGTAACAGAAAAATCCATTTTTCCCTTCTTTATGATTTGATTCATCAATGATTTCCCTACAGAAGCTAACATAATCGTATCAGGCCACCCACGGCTTTCCCTGGTATCCAAACGTCATGTTTCTTCACGTCTGAAGAGCAGGACGGCTACTTTTAGTACCCAAGACATTTAAGGTTTTTACAATTAGAAACACATTTTAAAATTTTGATATTATTTGCAAAAGACCATGGAGCAAGCCTTCACTAAATTAAAGCCCATCTACATCCCAACCTTATGGTTTCTCCAGAAAAGGATGTTGCGTAAGACTAGTTTAAATCCAAGCTAGAAGTTAGCTGAAAAGAACTTCTGAAAGGATTTTAAAGGCTTTGTCAAGAAAGCCACTGTCATGATTTTGTGTTTCTAAAATTGCATGCACATGTCACAGGTGAGAAAAACCAAACTTCATATTCTACGTCTGTAGACTGTAAAGTTATTTAAATTATTTGGTATATTGTAATGGCATCTAAAAACATTAACGGCTATAAAAAGTCTAAAACTAGTAGCTAAGACTCAGCCTGGTATACTACTCAAATTGTTAATCCAATTTCATTCTGCATCACAAATCACGGACAAAATCCAACCGTCATGTTTAATTTTTAGCAAATCTCACAGACAAGATCTGATCAGCAAGTATCATTTCACATATCATGTTAGTGCCATACTGAACACAGATTTGTCTGCAAAGGATGGTTCCAGACCCGCTGACAGTACATACTCCTGAGAATGGACCAGGGTTTATACATGCGTTCTTAGTGCAAGGTGCTTTTCTCTAACTAATAAATTCAGAACAGATCTGGAAGTGCTATAGAACCACAATCAACATTTCCCAGTAATTTTCTAACATGTTTTTGAAATATGTTCCACACACATCGATGTAGTGAAAGAAGATGAGTCACTTTCACTGACTAAGAATTTGCAAACTGCTGGAGCATTAAATTCCTTTGATCTTGATAAACAGGCTCATTCTCATTCTGTTCATTAGCCCTCCCTCTTTTCCCAGTTATGAGCCAGCCAATCTGTAGCCCTTTCTGCAAACTGACATATTTACCAAGTAAAATCTGTTACCACTGCTTTCTTGCTCTTACTGGAAAACACCCTAATGCTTGTCAAGCTCCTCTTGTCTCAGAACAACCTCCTTCCCTCTTTTCCTTCACACATGACACAGTCAAGCTGCCTTCCCACCTTGATCAGCTCGTTATTAGCTCCCCTCTGTATTTCCCCAGTAAGCACTAATTGTTCATCTGTGCATTCTGACTGCACTGTTCTCTTATAATCCATCGATCACATTCTTGTTCCTCTCTTTTTTTTTTGTTGACTCCCACCTGATGAAATTCTATCATTAGTCCAAGTACCATTTTTGCTGATGACTTGGGAAAAATTGCCAAAGAATCTCAGAAGACAACCCGATGTGTTGCTTTGAGCCATGTCTTTAAAAGTACATTTCTTTAAGGGTTAATATGGGAATGTAAATATCTACGTGATTTGAAAAATAAGAATGTCTCAAATTGTAAGTACAAGTTATTGTTAGTTTTCCAGAAAGTTATTTGGCAACTGTAATTGGGCTATTTTCTCATCCGTTCTATCTGAAAAATTAGTGTATGTGGGGTCTGCCACAAACAGGTATCCACATTTAGGCAGCAAATCAATTACAATACTGATTAGCAAAAAGCATCTTGATGTTTTCACTCTATTCCTTTGATGGAAAAATACCGTACAGTCCAAAAAAATATTTTAGCACTTTATTCTTTACCAATCAAAAATCATGGTTGTCATAGAAACTGTAAAAACTGAAGTCAGTCATGACATAACAACAGGATAATGGAAAATGTCTGGTGGCTCAGGTTTTCATGCTGGAAATGCTTCAGTGAATTTAACTAGGGATTCAGGCAATTCCCCAAATCTAACAAAGAATAATCTTTTAACAACAGGTATTATTACTGTTTTTAATAATCCAGAGTCTGGAAAGTAACAGCATTTATTATTCCTGCTCTATACATTGGCTACATTAACAGCTGACAGACTCTTCCCAGAACATTCGGTACAAGCTTAAGTCCACTTAAGGGGACTGAATTTCTTTGATTACATATTTGAGATACCCTGGAGGGACCTTTGGTCAGTGTTCTCAGCATTCCTGAGATCCCATTTTTGACATTCTAAACTGAGGCAAATCTCTCTAAAAATCTGTATTGCCATTAGTTTCTGTCTCTTAGATATGCTGTTCAGAAAAAGAGTTATAATCTGCAGGCCTCTGCCCCAACCCAAGGTGGTCCAGCTCCACGCCAAACGTTATTTCACGTTCTTTCCCTACAACATGAAACTCAGTAAAATAAAACCCTACACTTGCCTAACAAAGGCAATGTGAGCCTTTCACTCTCCATCTCCCAGAGCCAAATCACAGACCAACTCCACACAGAGTTCGTCCTGCCTTTTACTGGAATCCCTTGACACTTCATAATCACTGAGAGGACTGGCTCACTGCAACCATTTGCCCTTTACGCAGAGACCATCCTGCTGAAAAGAAAATAAACACAATACACAGGAGTATTGTTGGGCTTGCCTCACTGCAGGTGAGCAAACTAAGTAGCTTAACCATCAATAATATGAAAAGCAGCAATGTGAATGTAGAAGTATTCAGATCTTTAAAAAAAGCAAAACCCTGAGAACCCTGAATTGAGTTTTATGGAGAAATTTAAGGAACTTTTTTTTTGGTTTCCCGTTAGTTTCCTTAAGACATATTTTCACTCTGTAGCTTTATTCTTTCAAGTAAGTAGGTACATATATTTTTAATAGAGAGCAAACAGGTACTGGTATTCCCTATGCTTTCCTTGAATTATCTTAAATACTGCCTTATCATGACTGTATCTAGCAGTTTCCACACCTGTTAAAACAACTTCACTGACACACCTCCACCACCTTGCTTAAGAATTTTATTTAATGGCAGGGTGATCATAGCTGGTCTGTAACATGCTTCAGCAGAACATTTGTACCATTCAACATAAATTAGAGAAACTTTCCAGTTGCACCGAGATGAAGTTTGGACCAGCAAAAGTTCACCTGTCAACTTCCCTAACCATGAGTTGAGAAAAAAGTTCTGATTTAAAACCAAGTGAAACCCTGATTCCGGTAAAATGATTAACAAACAATCCACGAGTGCAATAGTAAACTTACTTCAAGGAACAAAGAAACCACCAGAAATCACCTCTCCTTAACACCACCATGTATTAATTTGTTTCCTGCATATATTGTGCAGGCTTCTTACTAGAAAATAAGTGCCTGATTCACACAAATCCCTAAACCTTAGGGGTAGGAGAGAGAGATATATTTCTTCAGCTACAACGACTGGGACCCTAGTCAACAATATGTGTAAAACCCTGTAGCTTCTTACTTTTCAGTTCTGTGGCGTTATGGCACAAGCTTTACATTTAAAACATCACTCAACATTTCTGTATGCCATTACCACATTCACTGAATTTGTACATATATATGTACTCCCATATATATGCCTTTTCAAGTTACATATATAGATACATATATAGTTATGCTTTTTTCAAGTTATAAATATATGCACATACGTACACACGCACACAGACCTATATGTATTTTAAAAAGCACATCGATTTCCATGGATGCCATTCAGGAAATGAAAAGCAATGTAATGTTACTGTAATCACTGAACTGATTTGGATATACCCAACTCTTAATTTTGAATAAAACACGCTTCCACAGGAAAATAAATATAAAGAATAATGTAAAATATTGAGTATTGATTATTTACAACAGTCTTAATCTATGTGCAGCTTATAAAATACTGTTATAATACTACATTCCACTATCACAAAGAATTACGTGTACTGACAATTACGTGTGTACTGACAGGGATTACTGGAGCTCATGGCATAATAGAATATTTTTTAGATTGCTGTTGTGTGTCTCAGCAGGCCCTTGGAGACGCAGTGGATCTGCTCATGTATTGATAAAGAAGAGTGAAGAGAATTTACACAAATCTTTTTAGATTTTTCTAAAAAGCAGAGTGGCTTTGGGCACACAGTAGGAGCCCAGACTTCAAGGAACATGTGTACATAATAAACACATTACTGCATAAAGTGGGCTAAGGAGGAAAGAATTTGACACTGATCTCAGATGAGGCTAGAGCAAACATGTCTTATATACTCTAAAAGCCTGCTCTTACACATATACCATATGCTAGTGAGGATATAGTTGTCTGCAACAGCAAGGCATGTTTTCTTGTGTTTCCCCATATCCATACTTTATGCAACCCAATCCTGCAACTTTCTCACACAAATAATCTTTATTTGCAAATATTCTTATTGATTTCCATTTTAGTTCTAGAAATTTTGGACTGTTAATAAATTTGTCATTTGGTTTTTTGCAGTAGCTGATAACTAATAGAAAACAACAGAGGACAGCCATCTGAAAACCAATACTACCGGCATCTGACTGAAAAGAAATGAGTTAAATACAAAAACATGCACTTCCAGATGCTCTGAAAAACCTTTAGTAAGTAGTAATCTGTTGCAGTAATCACTCCAATAAACCCATTCTCCCCAGAAAAACGTAAAAGTGTACTTCCAAAAAACAATGGGTGCTAGTAAAATAAAACTGTTACATAGGAATTGCCACATTTTCAGTGAGGTAACAAACAGGAAAATAGCCAGAAGTTCCTCAGCTAATTTACTTCATGTAAATATTACATTTTCCTGGGCTGTAGGTCTGATTCTTCACCACCTTATATAAACAAACATCACTGTAAAAAGAAGTAGATATGGCTTCTATTTTGACACCACTAAATTGTACAAGATTCAACTACGGAGAGCCAAGCGCCTTAAAGTCAATCTTTGATGTTTATTTCTGCTTTACGAAAACACTTGAACTGGTTTATTTACTTTGTGATTTATGAAGTCTGCTGTTGCAGCAGTCAGGGAAGTTTTGGGTTTTTTGTTTGGTTTTTTTTTCACAAAAATCTTAAAAGTACTTACCTAGACTGAGCTGCATTTAAAAGTACTGCCACTGCCTACAGAAACATGAGCAAATAGATTGTGGCTTTATCAAGAATGAAACGATGAAGGGGGGGGGGGGACACACCACAAAAAAAACCCAAACCAAAAAACACATAAAAATGGAAAACAAATGAAAGCTAAGCAAAATAAATGTATCTGCATCATGCCCTGCAGCCTATTCAGTAGACAAAAGCACTGGCAGACTGCCAAGTGGAAGAAATTCCAGGCTGAAAATCCCATTGCTAAATTTGGAGAGTTCAAGTTCAAGAGCCAACAGCAAGAGCCTCAAACACAAAGCAGGGTAATGAGTTGGGGAGGGGGAGGGGATATCTCACATCTACCTGTCTCTCAAATCATCCCAGTCTTTGTTCTTCCCACTAGCATGCTAAATTCAGCAAGAAGCCTACAGAAAACCTGGACTTTCCAAAACCACTCAGCACTGGCTGCCATCTGCACTCAGAGGTGAGGCAGCAAAACTGAAAGTCTCAGTCAGAACACAGGCTGTACACACACATTTGACAGTGGAAAGCAGCAAACAGATCCCAGAGCTAGCAGAGACTTGAGCTAGTAAATTGACAAAGCAAATCAGGTCCCTACAGACTTATCAGAGCAGGCCCAAAAGCAGTCTAGTCGAGGTTTCACAGCACTGTACAAACTGCTTCTGGACACAGACTTGCTGCTACCACTCTCAGCTTACCAGCAAGCCCAGTTCTGTAACAAGAACAGTGCTACTTCAGCTCTCTCTGAATCTCTGATGCACACAAGCCATAAAACCACAAAATAATTCAGGCTGGAAAGGACTTCAGCAGGTCACTAGTCCAAGCTCCTGCTCAAAGCAAGGTCAGCTAAGATATCGGAGCAGGCAGCTCACAGCTTTAGCCAGTCAGGTCTTGAGAACCTGCAAGGACAGAGACTACACAGCCTCTCTGGGCAACAGTGTTCCAGTGCTTGGCTGTCCTCATGGCGAAAAGTTTGTCCTTACACTGAGTCAGAATATCTCTCATTTCAACCTACATCCATTGACCCTCATCCTCCCAACACAGACCACTGGGAAGAACCTGCCTGCATTCTGCGTAAGCTCCTCATAGGTACTGCATGGTTTCTACCAACTCCCCACACAGCCTTCCCTTCTGCAGGCTGAACAACGTCATGTCCCTCAGCCTCTCCTCTTCTGCTGAACTTGCTCCGCTTTATCAGTGGCTTTCTTGTACCGGGGAGGCCAAACCTGGGCACAGTATTCTAGGTACAGTCTAATGAGTGCTGAGCTGAGGGGGGATGGTCACTTCCCTCGCTCTGCTAGCTGTGCTTCTGTTCATGCAGCCCAGGAGGCTGTTGCCCTTCTTGGCTGCCAGGGCACACTGCTGGCTCACCTTCACCTTGCTGCCTGTCCGCCAAGACTCCAGTGCCTTTTCTGCACAGCTGCTCTCCAGCCAGTCACCTCCCAGCCCGTATCGTTGCAAGGGGCTCTTCATTCGCAGGCCGCAACTCTGCATTTGTCGTTGCCGAATTTTGTGTCTCCTGTCAGCCCATTCCCCCAGCCTGCCTAGGTCCTTCTGAATGGTAGCTTTTCCCTTAAGGGCATCAACTGTTCCCCTCAATGTGGTTCTCTGCAAACTTGATGCAAGTCGTTCTGTCACCTCCTTCAGGTGATGGATAAAGATGTTAAGCAGGACAGGTTTCAGGACAGTGTCCCGTGGTGCCCCCTCGAGGTGCAGTACAATCCCTTCACCACCACCTTCAGCTGAACATGGGGTCCTCAGTGTGCTTTTGAAAAGTCCACTCAAAGAGAAGGTGGTACACAAGTGTCCTTTACCCAGGGGAGCTTTTTTTCCTTTTCAGATAAGGAACTACTGCCAGCTGTAATTCAGAAATAGCTCTAGCCTAGCTTTATTAGACAGACAATTAAAAAAAATAATTGGAAACACCCTTGTAGCTGCTATATATGAATTGTCAGATAAAGTTCAGATCACTTACTGCTACTCATTTACACACATGATTTACTGGAGATATAAGGCTTTATGTAGATTTCACAAATTATGTGAGTTTAGTAACTGGTAGCCTCAACATAAAGGTCAAAAGAAAAATATGCTGTAAATTAACTATTCATGTTCAGCTAGTGGGAACAAGAAAAGGACTTCTGTTCAAATGTCTCATGGAGACACCAAATATGAATCTCACATCTTTCTCAAGGAGAATTACACATTTCTTCCTCTGTTTACTCCTGTAATGCATGGAAGAGAAGAACTGAGGTTTGTGTAGTTGCATTGGTTTAGGTGGCAGGATGAATCATCAGAAGAATCAGCTATTCTGTCACAGACTCTCTAGGCTACTCTCAACTCTGAATAGATATGGTCAAGCAGAAGCACCGGCCTTCGAGCTTTGTTACTGCTGATTTTCCCTCTTGCCTCAGAGCATCACCCAAAATGGAAGATGTCCTTCTATACACTTAAAACATATCATGCTATCTAGATGTAAATGATATGAGTGGAGTTTCCTCTGAAACTCACTGACATATGAATTTTTCCATAAACAACAACTACCAGAGGAAATAGTTCTTCAAAAAAGTACTTCCTCACAGTGTCAACATTTAAATGTAACAAAACAGAAAAATCCTTCACAGTAAAAGCAGATAGCCTACACTGTATTTTTTCTAAGTAAAAGGAACCTTTCTTATCTTGTATAAAAAGGAGTATCGTGCCTTATACACCACTTTAGTACTTACGAGTAAAATTATTAGAAGTGGATGGATGGACATTACTTCCACTGTCAGCGCTTTCACTGCTAGAAATGTCATCGTCTGATTCCCACACACAGGAACAAGGTGAGGAGCCATCAACTTCTTCAAACTTCCTCTTTAAAATTCCACTCATCACTGCAGTGCTGTCATATGCACCTGTAACAGGAACAGAAACGATAAGGCCCTGAAACACCTGCCTGCTGTCCAGGTCTTCAAATTTATTTATCATGGGGGAGTTTATGTATCAGTCAGGTACTGCTACCTGTAGCTAAATAGCAGCTTACCAAGAGTTTTAAACAACTTTTCCACGAAGGAGTCAAATACACTTATCATCAGTATATTCATCATCCCACTGACTTTCTTACGGGCAGTCTTTTCTTCTTATGACAGAAGCTAAACACTACCTGTATTCTACCAGCACAGACAAAATTCTGTAACAATCTCATGCCTAAATAAAATCTAAATATTTCAATTATGCAATAGATTTAGGCCAAGAATAAAGTGTGTATGTAATGCAATACAATTCAGTAGAACTGCACCTTTATACAACACAAGCTTACTTGGCACCAAGAAACATTACATGACAAAAAAAATTCAGTGTTCACTAATATAGTTCAGCAATAAAATATTCTCTCTTTTGATTTATTTTAAAGGTCTGATTTGTGTAATATGCAGTACTGTCAAGTGCCCATATTCTCAATTAGATTTGAGAGCATGACATATTTAGCATCTTTTCAGGCCAGGCCCTCCAAACACAGTTCTGGCTCATTTTGTCATTCTAATCTATGCAGAATTTTCTTGCAGAGCTGTTGTGAAATTCAGATTTAAGTACTGGCACACATGTAGACTATTTCCATTCACACAAGTAAAGCATCAAGGGACCGAATCTATCCTTATGAACTTGGCTTCCTAATAGCATTGCCCAACAAAGCCTGAGTCACACTGAACATTCTTTAGTGTTTCCCTTTCATACATAACAGCTGATCTTCTTATCTCCATTTATGGAATACCAAACAGAAGAAGATCAAAATATTTTTAAAGCAATTCCTAGATCATTTTTAATGATAGGCTGAAGCAATTTTTTCTTTATCTTTAATTAAAAGAGATCTTAAAGTTTACTGTCACCATCATTACTGATTACATCTTACTGAAGACTGAAAACTAATTTTAAGATCTTAATTTAAAAGTTACAGATAACACGTACTCTCTGACTACCCTGATCAGTGAAACATTGCTGTAAATAGCTGGGGAAAAAGGGCTGCTGTTTGATGCTTTCAAGCATACAGTATCAAAAATTCTCATTCTTCTGAATGCCACTTGCCTTCAGCTTGTTAAATTGCCAATTCAATTCATTTTATAAACAAAGCTGATTTCCTCCACTAAATTTCATTCTACCTTTATGGATGTGTCTAATTCAGAGACAAGATTTCAGTATAGATGTGGAATCATGACATAATGCTAAGAACAGATGCTGCATAAGATGATCTTCAGCACCAAACTTGTTTGTATGCAGAGCACACTAAAAATTAAATAACGAATATATTAGGTTTTAATACTGTCAGTCCCACAGGCAGCTTTAAATGCATATGCCTGTCATGATGTTCTCAGCTTGTTTTACTATTTATGAAAAAACTGTTTTCCTGAAAGGGTTTTTCTTCAAGCTTAAGACATGACTTAAACAGAACGTGCTTATATCTCAACTTTTGCCCTTTTGTCCAAAAATGGATTACTATAAACTGCAAAGAAAGCATTGTATTGTTATTCTAAGGACAAGGAAAGGAGTATTTAGCATCATTTCATCATAACCTTTGCAAAAAAAATATAAGAATACATGAAATTGTCAAGCATCAACCTTTAATAAAAATCACATTTGAAAAGAGAGACAGAGAGAAAAAATAAAAAAGAACAAAACACACACTGAAAATCCACAATAATAGAGAGGGGGAAGAGTCCCCACCCCAAACAGGTTCAGAAACAACTCCTCTGAACCATTCCCCGTGTCTTCGCTGTATCTCTTGCCAACTACCTTTTCCATTGCCTCCTGCAGCGCTTACAGCACTGAAATTGTGAAATCACCATTATTTCCATGGCAACAGCCTGCAATATCAAAACCACAGGATTATAGCTTGACTGCAGAAGAGGGTAAAGCAGCAGCTGGAGTGTGAGAAAGGAAATGCTTACACTCAAACATCTATGTGAAGAGAGTGAGAAATGGGTTGACAAATAGCTTATCATACAAGTGAGAGTGAGGTCAAATCCAGATCTCAGCCCATTGAAATTGTGGCTACAGGAGTCGTAAAGTTCCAGGTCCAAAGAACCTCAGTCATAACTGCACTGCAAGGCAAACGAAAGAGCCACAACCATCACTAGTGCGCAGACCATCAGAGAGCAAGAAGTAATTTCATACCCTGAGATGATTTCCAGGCAAAAGCCCTTTTGTCAGACATTGACTTCTGCAAGCATACCAACACAGTGACTAGATGACTAACATGGGTCTTGCACATCAGTAAAGTTGTTGCAGACAGTGAGAATCTCAATAGCCAGAACCGTTTACAGCTAGTAGTAGAAACAAGTATTTTTCATACCAAAGGGTTTTAAATTTGTTTGCATTTAGCATAGCCTACATTTGCACCAAGAGTCACAACATGGTAGCAGCAAAGCCATTTCATTAGGAGGGTTTATGTAATGAACCATAACAAATGATTCCCAGGAGCCTTGAAAGTGGCATACAGGTTAGCTCTCCCACCCAGCTGGCTGATCAAGATAAGCTAGGAGGTACAGGAATACTGCAGAACCCAAGTATCACCACAACACATAAAGAAGCCTTAGCTATCCATTATATATATTTAGTACCACTGTTGCACAATTTTTGTTCTGAATCTCTTCCAGGAATATCATCAAGAAGGTTGTTTGACAAAGTAGTTGCGATAAAATTTAGGTGTTGCCACTTGCCTGAGATCTGTTGATTCTAGTCTCTCTGCTATCAAGTCGCCCCAGGAAAATGCTACACAGGGGAAAGGAGACACTTCCATTACTCAAGAGCTTGGCTATCAGAGGTAGATTAAAGAGTATCTAAAACTGTACACACTCTGTACCAGCAGGAGATCCCTTTAGAATAACATCTGTAAAAACAGCTGCCGCTCCATAAGCCAATATTTCTTCAGAAAAAGGCACATCTGCACTGTAGCGCATGAGGCATGTTCCATCTGATACATTCAGCCCACGCCTTGTTTACATCGGCATCCTGTAGTACCTGAGCCAGATTCACATCTGCAGGAATCAGGAGATAAGCATGGTGACACACAACCCAATACCATTTATGAAAGCATTATTTTGCACTCTCTATTGATGACGTGATATACCCCAGTAGAAGTCAGAGACCAACAGGAATAAGCAACAGTCAAACTTCTAACAGCAATGAGGCCACAAAGTTTGTGATATTTCTAAAGGTTCCTTAAGTTTGGAATCATGGAACTCAAATTAAATTATAATTTTTCTTTCTGTACCACAGCTATGACAATCAGTTATTTTCAGATTTTGGGGAATGAAACTGAAGCAATTGTCACATAGAAATCCAAATCCGGTGTCATCTGAACTGAGGACCCTACATGTTTAGGGGACAAGGCACCAAAGACACAAGTCAAATTTTCAATACATGAATGGAAAGTAAAACAAAAAACAAACCTCGTATCTGATACGAGTAAGAGTAACATAAGGGTAATGTAACTACACAGTGGTACAATTTTACTAACACAAAAGCCACTTCTGGCATGCAAGACTACATCATTTAGGATGGGAATAATCTCAAACACACAGAAGTACTATGACAATATGTATATTCTGAAGAAAAATGAGCAAATGTGCATATTTCTGCACAGAAACCAGTACTCAAAAGTCCATGACTGACTATAGCAACCAAACAACATCGCACAACTAAGACAGACAAACACAGAGTAGTGGTATGTCAATATTCTTGGACTTCTAGTAGGACACCAGTGAGGTCCAGCCTTCAGAAGCAAAGTCTGAAAAACGACCACCAGCTACAGTTAGAGACCTGCTACATCAAACTGTCACTTTAGGTGAAAAAGGGAGAAAGTTGGCTTGAGCAGTTCAATTAGAAACAGACCCTTCTGGATAATTATTAAATAGCTGTCTAGCAGCTAAGATCGATTTGGAGCAGCATACTGCTGATTCACACAACTGAGTAACAAGCAGGCACTGGAAGCTTTCCTGTTTGTTGATGGATCCTTCACAACAAAAAAATGCCTGCACAGCGATGTGATACATCCTCTGCCATGTGCCTCACCATGCTAATGTGGCATTAATCCACAGCAAAGCAAAACAAAGTTGAAGCAGAGGGAACAGTATTAAAGCAAGGAAAATAAGCTACACACATTGTGAGCTCTAGGTTTAACACCAATCGCCTGACACAGTTAAGGATTCTTCAAAGGAAATGGCAACTTGCCACAAAAGAAGCATATGATAGATGTGGGCTGGGAGAAGGATCTATCTTTCTTAAACAACCCTCACCCATTTTCCCTCCTTTCTTTTCTATTTTTCCTCCACCCTGAAGAAACTACTGCCACAAAGACATCATTTAACCAGTTCTCTAGCTGCAGGTATGCTGACTGGCAAAGCAAGTCCTCAAAGCTCCATGGCAACCAGCTTTGCCTTGCTACGATGCCCGATAATTGGCAGGTACCATACATTTAAAAAGTTCAGAGGCAGCATGTTATTACTAGAAGACAAAAATCCCATGTAAGGGGTGGGAGGGATATATATATATTTTTAAAACAGTCACAATACTACCTGGAACCTACAAAGTAAAACAATGTAAAAACCTGGCTGTATTGATTTTCTCTGAAAAGGCTGGAAATTTTAGAAAACCATGGTAACAATCTAATTGCAGCAGTCCTTTAAAAAGTGGGTATCTCCAAATCCCAGTGAAAAAGCCCAAAATGAGCTGAGTGAGTGAAGGGAAGGGGTGACAGTGTACCTGTGCTCCCAGGAGAAGCTTCTCCATAACATACACTGCCAAACTTGCTTTACAAAACCTATCATTAAGTTGCCATATCCTTGGTGTTTCACTGACACCCATGGACAGAAAAGTAAAACAAAAAAATAATCCACAAAACAAAAGCAGTAGGACCACATTGAATAGGCACTAGAGAGAGGTAAAAGCATTTCTCCTAACTTGCACTTCAGCTGTTGGTTTGAAATGTGCTAAAAGATACTAACAAGACAACAAGCTGCTATATGGAAATAGGGAATTGACAAAAATCTTCATGCAGAGACAAAGATAAATCCAGACATTTTCATGCTAGTCAAAATCTTCAGATATATGACTGTTTTGCACAATTCAGCACTATAGTATACAGCTCATACAACATCACATAGGAAATTGAACAGGTATGGAGCATAGCTGTGAAGATATAAACATCAAGTATGTACCCAAAGCAGTAAGAATAACACAACAGTTATGAAATAAACTAGGACCCTGCCTCAGATTATATATATCCCCACTCTTTAACTGAATCCTGTAGTGAGGCTTTGCTCTATTGACTAAAGCTCAGGAAAAACATAAGAAAGTTCAAGAACACACCTGCGCGGGGGGGGGGGGGGGGGAGGGGCTGGGGGAATCCAATTGTTTCTTTCATTCATTTATGAAACCTTATTTTGTACTAATTCCTTCTTGAGAACTGTTCACACACCATGATACAATCTACCTGCCTAAAAATTCTTATCTGAAAACAAAAACAAAAAAATATAAAAAGGCAGGCATCAAAGACTTGACCTATGAGTCACTCTGTTTTGCCTTGTCTCTTAGAAAGTCTGTAGTATCAATACAGATTTGCTTCCGAGCAAAAACCACTTCTATGCAAATGACAGCAAACCGAACAGGAGGATGCAGAAAACAGATGTTACACATAAAACATCACTCCAAAGTACTCATCACAAACAACTCCCACCCACTGGCCAGTCAGCGTGTACTATAACATGCTAGGGAGACTTGGCAAATAATTTCACAGTTAAATCATGAATATTGATGCTCACAAGCAGAGATGTTTGGATTATTTGTTGTGATTAATATTCTTTTTGAATTTAGGTCTTTTTCTTAGCTTGCAAACAAAGCTTGACTTTTTAAAAGACATTTTTCTTATCTACTGAATAAACGTCAGCAGTAGAGATGGTCATGAACTAAGCAAGTTGTTGCTTGGTTCCACATATTGCACTTAACTGTTTCGCTCTTTGTGTAACTGACAGTTTTAAATGGGGGGGGAGGAGGGGTGGAAAGAGGCAAAACCAAAAGCATCTACAGTGACAACATCACTCACACAAAGAATATAATTTGCTTGTGAAAATGACTATTCATATAAAGGACTGCATTAATGCAGACAAAAATCCATTTGCATGAATGCTTGCAAACAGTGAACAACAGAGGTACATGAACATGAATCAAACAGCTGTTCAGAATTCAAATTAATGTTTGCAATACATGTTTTGCAGTATTTGGCAGCTCTAATCACAAGTACCAGTTGCCAGAGGTAGGCTCTGATAGTTTCACAACTACAATCTGTAAAAATTAAAAACACATAGCAAGCTAATTCACTTAAGAGACTGCTCTGTATAGGCACAGGAAATACCATTAGTATAATCTTACTTATAAATTTGTGCTTACAGCAGCAGTCAAGTTACACAGACATGAACTAGGAGAAGTCTCTCTCTGCTTGTTTGCTTCATTCTAGCTAAATCCATAGCGCTAAGTAAACCCTGCAAGATAAGGCTGCGCAATTCAACCTGGGGAATCTGTTCTGGCATTGCAAGCGAAATCCTGCCAGGTCTGTCTTTGCAGGGTTTCTATACCATCACTTCACAGCACTCCTCATTTCACACTTGAGTACTAATCCACTGATCTTCTAGACTGCCTACATATTGTTGTACACTCTAACACATGCCAACTAGCTCCACTGGCAATGAATTTAAAATGCAGAAGGGACATTGGCATACGCTCACGTCCTGACTCTACAGGCAGTACAGATGCAATGGTGGTAGATCTGGCTCCCTTAGTCCTCCAGAAGCATCTCATAAAGTCCTACATGCACCAAGTATGTAAATATCCCTATCATCCAACTATAAAACTGCTGCATACAGCAGTAGTGAAATGACCTTGTGATGCCTGAGTTCAATTTTTAAATACATCGACTGATGTCAACTGTTAAATGAAATGCTCATATAATTCAGCCAACAGAAGAAAATTCTAGGCTAGTTCTACTAAATCTTCTCTCAGCATGATCCCCAGAGAGCAGAATGAGATGAGTAAGAAGCAATGGTAATTCAACGAGGCATCCAGGACTCCAATGACAAAGGCATAACCTGGCAGAAGGGTGTTCAGCAAGAGGGCCTTCCTGTCAAGGTGAAATTTGCCCACACAAGCTGTTTAATTTGAGCTTGTGTTTCATTTACATCAATTTTCTAAGCTTGTTGCAGCAAGAACTGCTTCTACAAGAGTGCAAGATCCATAAGTGATGCTGAGTCCTAGAGTCAAACAGGAGATTCAGGAGAAGGTCATGCTGCGGCTAGGTCTCAAACTCAGGTTCATAATGCCTAACCTTCATCTAAGTAATCTAGAACACTTAGTTTGGCCTGTCATGAAGGCCTTTCAAAGTTTCAGGTAACACTGCTGGAGAACTGGTATTTGCACTTCTAGGTTTTAAGCTTTGCTGATGAAATTTAGTCAAGTAAAATCTCTTCACCCAAAATCTCTGTAGAAGATTTTCTCTTGCTTATCTTTGAAGGAGGAAAAAAAAACAACAACCAACACAAAAAAAAAACCCACCAAAAAACAACAAACAAGCCACCAAACCACCCAAAACCCAGTGCCATGAATTTGGCCCCCACTACGGAAGTATATGCATCCCAGAAGACATTTTTAAGTTTATATGTGGGCTGCCAGAAAAGACTTCCTCCATTTTACGCTGTATTGCAGCACTGATTCCAGCACAGCTCTGGCCAGAAAATGTCACAAATTTTCATAAAATTGAAATGTGAAAACAGAAAAACACTGCCACCAGTCCTACTGACTTCTATAGACATACAGCCTTTTAGAGAACAGTGAGCATGCAGGTGATGGGAGCACCAGTCAATGGAAGATAGCATACTAGCAACACATCCTTAGTTCACCTTTTTGCAAAAGGGCATAGGAACATTTGGCTTGCTTAGTCCTTCCCCATCAACCGCGTGAGGTTCTGAGACTGTCAGTAGTGTTTTTGGAATGCTTTTGGCACAGTGGCTTTGCATTATTTTGCTCTAAGCTATAAGAATGGCAGTAGGGTCCAGCTCTGTGGTGGAGATCGGAAATGCCATCAACTTAGAGTGCTGGAAATAAGTGGTCTTTAATATAAGTTTTGCTCAGATTAGCCCAGGTACTAATATTTATTGGCACACTATGACCTGTCTTTGTACAATTTTAGTACTGATCCTCCATACTGTTCTTTCATGAACATCCATCTTCTGCACTGTCTGCAGAACTGCACAACCTGGTAGGATACCTTGTATGCCTCAGTATGCTCCTGCCAGAGTACAGAGTGGTCAAGATTGCTATATGTCAAAGAGGCCTCCACATCCCTACAGCCCTCATACATGCTACTTAGCTTCTGTTGCATGCTATTTAACACACAGCCTGGCTGCTCCTTCATCATTGCCATCAAAGCCAGCAGAGATCATGAATTCAACAGGTCTCCCCTTCTGCCCCATGATCTCTGCATCTTGACACAGGGTTAGCCATTCTCTCCTCTGAAATCTGTAGTGTTTAACAGAGTTTCAAAAAACAAACAAACAAAAAACACAAAACAAAAAAAATCCAACACCCCACAACCAGACCATCTGAACTCCAAGAAGTGCAATATGAACTTGAGACAGGAAAAATGTATTGGAACATACTTGCAGAAGTAACTCTGAACTGGGTTTTCCTCTTTTATCTGAAAAGACAGGAGCTAATTATTCTGGCTTAATTTTTTATATGGAGGGGTGTACACATGTGTCTGAGGGGAGACAGGGGAACAAACATGTAAATTTTAGATAACACAGGACCAAATGCTTCATACATTGCTCTTGCCATAATTATTGACAATGATACTACTTCTATGTGACAAGATTAAAAAAGTCTATTTTTAGGAGATTAGAGTTTAGAAACAATAGATAGTTTGGGGGTTTTTTTGGGAGAGTGCCAAATGTGGCAAGATAGTCTGTCTTCACCTATGTGGTCTGATATTAGCTGTATAGCACAGAACCTCTCTCCAGGAATGAACAAATACTGCTGAAAATTGTTGGAAACACCCAGCCTGGCAGACACCTCAGCTCATCTGCCTGCAACTTACTATAAAAAAAAACCAAACCAAAACAAAAAAAAGCAGTACTTTCTCCATGTTATCTCCATGTTATCTCTATCTTCCACAACCTAGACTTAATGACAGGCAATGTTCAAACTTTCTCATTACTATTTTTAGCAGATGAGATCTTCTGCTTCTATATCCTGAAATCAAAGGATTCATGTCAAATTGGCATAACTTGAATAACACTGTAAAATACACAGATGCTACTTCCAGCAACTTATCCCACCTTTACTTCCTCAAACAATGTTTAGATGTACTGATTTTCTCCGTGGAATCTTGAATTACATACTATAGGAAAGAGGTCTTTAAAATTAAAGCAACCCAGGTTTGTTCATCTTAATACAAAACAAATTATTCTAAATAAGAAGGCCTGCTATGATTAGATTTTACTCTCCTCACAGAAAAGTTCCTATAATCCATTTAATAATCTGTTTTATTAAGATGGTAATGGTTTCTTATAGAACGAAAGATACCAGATCCTTTCTTCTTACTCATTTCAATTAATCAAAACCAAGTAGCCAAGTATTTACTTTAAATGACCTTTGGTATTTGTTGTCAGCTAAAAATGGATTTTAATATTAATTTGCAGAGGATTAGTTATTTATATTTATAATGATACCTTGTAATATTTTAATGTTGCCTTTGAGACACTGCAGAACAGGAAAAATGCCTCATTCAATAATGGAAAATTAATCAGCAATTTTGATCTATGCTACAACAAATCACATATATACCAACAAAATAAGAGGTACATTTAGCCCACCATGCAGCACTGAGGAAGTGTTTGTCATTTGTTCCGTTCTCTGGGCACAAGCAGGAAGCCATCCAATGGAAATCGAGTGAGAAAAAAAAAAGTAGAAATGGTATTTTTCATATTTACTGAATACAAGCTAACAACAAAAGAAGTTGTGATATGTGGAGTGTATAAATAAAAACTGGACCAAAAATAACCCCAAACCCACACCCAGTGGCTACCCTTCCTTAATTGAAAAGAATTAATTCTTTAAAGGATGACATTGCTTAGTAATGCTAAGTAATGTAATGCTATTTCTTGCTTAGAACAAGTTCTTTAGTAATTTAGGTTTGGGCTTTTGTTTAAGGTAATTTAATTTTTGTCCTAGAGTGGTTTGTGTGATATTTAAATCACCTAGACATACAATTGCTAAGGAAGTGTTCACTAAAGAATCTGTAATAGGTAAGAGAAAAAGACCACCTTTTATTTACGAACTGTTAACTTCCAAAGGCAGGGCTTAAGCATACTCTTCCTACCATTGACTTCACTGGGAATAAGCCTGTATCCTCAAATACTGCACAACACATACCTGCAGCACCACCATGAACTTTTTTCCCAACTTTTCCCCTGCTTTCAAACCCTTCAGCTATCCTACCTCCTACTCACATGCTCCCTTCTTGTTAGGGTCTGCAACCAAGGCTAATGAGCTTATCTCATTTCCACCAAGCTGGTGAGTGCTGGCAGCAGCTGATAGAGAATATTGGACAGAAAATGCAAATCTGTAGTTCACATAGAATACCTGAATCACTAGGGAACTTTAAAACTAGAGACACCACAGTAGTTTTATTCAGTATCTTTCGTGCTGTACAAAGCAGTTGATATTTTTAGCCACCAAAAGCCAAATCCATCTGCAGCAGCAGCGTTTCCAAGGAGACAGAATAATTTAAATACATGTGGAACTAGATCTCTATTTTCATCAGCTCCTCTCTGTTTTGAGCTGCTTTGAGTCAGATTCCTCATTTGAGAGGGAAAAGAAAAGTGAGTGGAATACATAGATTTGAGATTGTAATTTAAAAGTTGCGCTTATACTTTTAGATAGATATTTATTCCCTATGAATAACAAATGTTAGGATGCAACTCATCCATTTTTCAGTATTATTTACCAGCGTTCCCATTCCAGTACAAAGAGAGATACAGTTTACCAGTCTTTTAGAATAATTTTGTGAATCACAATATTTGCTGTAAGTTATTAATTTTTCCAATTGATTGATTGTTTAGCAAACGTATCAGGCTCCATTCTCTGAAGAAACATCTAGGAGAAAAGGACACCACTCCAGATGCTTGCAGCTGGTAAGGTGCCTAAATAAGTGGACAGAGGACAAAGGTTCTTCCAGTCCTCTTTAGTACTCAGTTTTATTGACCTGGTCCAGTTTTTCTTTAATAACATCACTTTTTAACAATTTTGGGTCTGCTCTAAGGGCAGTCACTCTCAGTGAACACAACAAAAATGGATACACATATTTACTGCTTTTAATCTCTGAAATCTATTAAAACTAAATTGCAGTATTTTAGTTTTATAAATATATTTTATGACTATATACTCTCAAACCAAGCAGAAAGCGTCTAATCTTTTCCTTTATTTCAGTGCCATATAAGTGGACTGTGACAACTAAATAATCCCATTGTTATATTTTCAATATAGTATAAAGATGAACAATTAACTAATTAAAAACTATTTGTTCACAAAACAACATTCCCAGGTTTTCTATCAATGGATTAATTTAAAATACACAATTCAAAAGACATGGACACGTGTCATGAGAATTAACAACTGCTTTACGCTATTTTAAAAAGGAACTGCTTCCATAAAACGTATATACTGATAATTGCTTATAGATTAGATATTTCTCATTGATATATTATAATTAACGTCCAGAAATTCCAGGAAAAAAAGGTCAAATTAGAAATATATAGCGGTTACTTAATTATCCTAAGGAGCTACTGCAGATACTCAACTATATGTGGTTATTTTAATCTCTTCTCTAAAACAAATTACTTACCACCGTAGTGCTATTTCCATCACTAATGTGAAGTAATTCAAATGTCTGATTGCTTTAAAAGTCACACCTATACATTGGCAACAATTTCTAATCACAGTTCGTTCATTTCAATGAAGATTTCTGCTTCAGACTAGAACAGGGTCCTGTAGTATAACAATTATTTGCTGCACATTTGCACAAACACAGAAATAAGTCAATGCAGAGCTGACACATTGAAATCGTTGCCCCAGTGAGGCCAATATCAAAATCCCCAAGTCTTTCAGTGGGGCCAGGACTTCTGCCTGTGGTCCTACATCATCAAATAATGCACTTGATGAACAATCTATTTTCAGTACCAAGCAAGTTATTTGCTACTTGCCATCCCCGGCACCCGTGAACTAGCAGCTGCTAACACATAAACTCCGCAGAACAGGTTCCATACAAGCTATTTCAACAGTTTATTAAAACTGGTACGTAGCTGCTGTAGGTACTACATGATTTATCTGTCTTGTAAACATAATTTAATTATATGCATCATGTTTTTTCTTTATGACAAAGATAATTTTATGACTGAATTATAAGCCACATTCATTCCAAACCTAAAAATAATGCAAAAATCCACAAAAACCCTTTAAGAGTTGCTCTGAGGAGCTGTTCTTACTGTATGTTCAATACTAAATAAAACAGATACTGTTTTAGCAGTTCATTTGTAAGTCCTTTTCCTATCCAAACTAAAAGAAAACATTTTTAGATTTTCCAGCACTACTTTCCTGCTGGTAGCATAGGCTGTATTTTCAATGGCAGGTATTTCCATCACACAAAAGACCCCTCTTTCTACAGCTTACTGAACAACTTCAGCATCAATGAGATGCACTGCCTATACTGTCACATGAGAAAGTTGTCAGCATTAGGCATGCTTATGATTTCGCTGTCTGTGGATCTCTCATCGGCTGAAACCTCCTAGGCTGGAGAAATAACAACCTGAAAAGCTGCCTCAAAGTAATTAATGAGGAACAAATAATAAGATGCTTGCACATGCATTTTCTACAGCCAAGAAATGTTGTGGCAAGGATCAAGAATAGCTATTCAGAACAGGAATTTTTTCACCCTTACCTGTAAATCGGGTTTCTGTGTTTCAGCTCCGTCAGTGCAGACTGAAAGGTTTACTCCTCCTTTTTCCATCCATCAGACAGCAGTCATCCAATAACTGAAGTCATCCTGGCATCCTCTGGAACATGCTCTCTCCCTTATTTCCCACTCCCCACCCCCATCTGCACGCTAGCAAAACGGGTAAATAGCAAGAAGAAAACAAAACAAGAAAGCACAGCTAAAAAACAGTTTTAATGAGCTACTTAGTAATCACTGAGGATGCTCTGTCCTGGAAGGTAGTGACAAAATTTAAAGACAAGAAGAAAATATGTCTCTCTGTTAATAATCTTCAGCTCCACCAGTAAAGAGCAATTCTCCCTTTTAGCTCCTTTTTGTAAAGAAAAAAGCAAGCGAACAGCTGTAGGAACATAGTTATTGCCTGTATACATTCTTTGAGACTGACTCTGCTATCCAGATCTTCAGTGAAGAGTGCTGCTGTCTATTTAAGAAATTTTGTGATTATCAAAACAGTGGTGCTTTTATAGAAAGCAAGAAACTGAAATCTCAATGCAGATTAGAATAATTCAGAGATGGATGCCAGTAATTTCCTACTAAATAAATTTTCTTTCTGTTTGAGGCAGTATTTATAAAACACCTGAAAGAGTAATTGTTAGATACTGCTTCTTGAAGTTCTACCTACATAAAGCTCTACCTGTATAATTCATGCATATTATTTATTTTACTGTATTTATAATACAGTAGTCAAAATTCAATGGGCTCCGTGAACTTTGTCCACACAAAACTTTCTACCTAAGTAAGAATTCAAATGCAAAAAATGACTCTGTCAACAATTTTCAATTCGTGTGCCTCAAATATATAAGTCTACTTGTAGCCTCTTAAATCCATTTGAAAAAATGTTTTCCAAGATCAGGGAATTTTTATTTTTCATATATCTATATAAATCATGTATCAGCTCAGCTAAAGACAACAGCATCAGATTTATTTTATGACAGTTTAATTAAAGTCAGAATCACAAATGAGTCTTCAGTCTTAGCTAAGGTGATGTTTACTGGCACATTACAGAACTTGTACTCCAGGATTTCCCCTTCAAAGGAAAATGTTACACAGCAGAAGCTGACAAATAACCTCTGTGTTTACAAATTTCAATCTTCAGCTATGGCTTTCCAATAAAATTAACTGTGAATTCCTTTAAGTAAGAGCATCTATCCTCTTCACTGAATTATTGATCTTTAACCACAGCAAGACTATACCAATTAGCATACTTTCACTATAAAGTAATAGCTGTTTTAGCTTCTGGAAAAATTAGTTGTCAGTCTTATCATAAAGAACTGCCAGTGGATCCTGTGCATAACATTCAGATTCTGTCTTAACAAGTACAGTAGGCGTCTTTTTAACCAAGTAACCTCAGTTTAACATAAAACTTCTTCCTAGATGCCTAGAAAAACAGAAATCTATTCCTGCAAGCATTAAAAAACTAAAATAACTATTAGGTTTCAAATGCAGACAATCAATACAATTTTCTTTAGTGGGAAGGAACTGTGGGGGACACTGAGGAAAATCTAAACAGGCACTTTGCCCTTTTAAGTGACTGGCTGGAAGACATTGTCAACTATATTTTCTTTTTTATCTGCAGAAAGAAATTTGGAACTGAGCACCAAGGCTGCATCTCTCAACCAGCCTGACTGCTGAGATACATGCACACATATACAGTATTGTAGTCTCAT
This sequence comes from Phalacrocorax carbo, assembly GCF_963921805.1. NCBI lineage: Eukaryota > Metazoa > Chordata > Aves > Suliformes > Phalacrocoracidae > Phalacrocorax > Phalacrocorax carbo. Next base: position 21,376,082 of record NC_087517.1, on the reverse strand, counting down.
TACTGTATTTAATAAAAAACTTTTCAATACAAATGCAAGGTGCAACACTCTTCCAGCCCTGAAGCACTAATTAGAATAACTAATCATAGAGAAATGGGCAAACAAGTAAATCAGAATGCCTTGCAAAATCTGCTATGAAGAGAGGATTCAACGTTAACAACGAGAACCCCAACACCTCTAAAATAGTCCCAGAATGAAGCAACTCTAATAGAGTCAGTGTTTCCAAAATAAAACAAATAGCTTTGCTACAAAACGTGATTATCATTAAGTAGGCTGATGTTGCCCCTGCGCTTTGCAAGCCCTGTGCACACAAGCCGCCCCAGCAGTAGTGTCTGTGCAATCTCTGTAACCTACAGAAATGTAACCTAAGCCAGTTGCTTCAGAATTCTACATAACATTCAGACAGCCCTTGTGAAATTTGTCCCGCTTTGCACATCAAAAATTAGTGAAGTCATTTACTTGATAAATACATTTTAAATATATGAAATTCACTTCTGCTAGTATGTCAGGGTGCTGAGGCTGTCCGGGTCTGGCTGCCTGGGCACAAGGCCAATGTACAGATAGCATAGCTGGTAGCCTTGAAAGGGTGAGGGAGCAGCAGCCCCGCTGCTTTTAAAATCCAGCCTCTTGCCCTCGGCCCCTGCCCGAGCTATGCTATCACTCTGCCGCAGCCGTGCCCAGGCCTGGCCAGGCCAGACCCTGAGGCTGAGGCTGGCCACAGACCTGACCGCCTGCCTTGGGGCCCTCAAACATGCCTCTCCACTGTAGCCCACAACCCCGGGCTCCTGGCTCAGCCTGGCAGCCATCCCAGGCCTGACCCACTCGGTACCGCTGGGCTTCCCTCAGCTTCTGGCCCACTTGCCTTTCCAAGCGGCCTGCTGCCCTGGCTTCTGAGAAAACATTTACAAAGAATATATAAGTTACACCTCAGTAATTCACTCTGCCTTACCATATAATGGTACTGACCAAGTAAATTAAAAGAATATAAGTAAGCTGAAATCAGAAACTGCAAGGCTGCCAGTGTCCTTTGACTAAATCTATATAGCTATGCCATCTGGCTGAAGGCAGTTCCTGACTTGGTTTGGTTCATTACAAGCCATTCACGGATCCCGGTTCAGGTTTCACTTGCAACTCACAGTTCTTTGTAACATCCAGGCTTATCAGTCAAGATTTTTACTTCCCACTCCAGAGTTAACCATAAGCTATGGTAGACACAAAGTTGAAAGGTGCTGCACAGACCCACGGGAGACAAGCAAAATGACACTCATATAGTACAAGTTATTTATGATGATGATTAAACCATACACATTTCCACACTCAGGGATACCGGAAACAATAAATGAAATGTCTGTTTATCTTAACACTTTAGACAACCCTGATTGTAAAGATGAATGGACACAGCTTAGTAAACAATTAGAACCTCAAACAAATATCTTGTATTTCAGGACATACACTGCTAAAAGTAAACATGATCCTTCCCATGATATCTGCTGAAAGCCTCTTCCTTTAGCTGAGTGAGTTAGTTCTACTCCCCTCCCTTGGTAGGCTCTACCAGTAGTCTACTGACCTTTCCCTGTAGGCCTTATACTTTTTGTACTTGTTTTATTAAAAGATATTTGCAGCTCTTCTATTTTATTATTTTCCTCTCTCTCTCTTATTCTATCCTGTATCTGGTCCATACTTGCTTCTTTAGTGCACATACCAGTTTCCTTACTAGAACCATGAAGTATTTAAAGACAGAGGAGTTAAAATTCTTTAAAGCTAAATCACTACTAAAAACTGTTTGCAACAGCGTTCAGTATCAAAGAGGATCCTTGATTTATGTTTTGCATCCAGTTTTCTGTTAGTGGCCTTTATTTCAGTTTGAAAAAGAAAAAAATAAGTATATAGTGAGACAGGGATGAGAGCTCATCGGTAACTGGAGTTGCCTATGGTTCACACGTACATTCACTTCAAGACTAGACCCACTTTTTCTTTCTGCAGTCTACTATAGGATGTGCTGATTTCCTGCCTGCTCTCATGTTCAGGATACTGGGTAGCACCTTCTGCACCATTTCAGTTTCTTCTGAAATGCAAATCTTTGCAAGTAGGAAAGAAGGAAAGGGAAACGATGGCCAGGGGCAAAAGGTACTTGTACTCTCAAAGAACTCTGATTACTGGTAAGTAGCATATTTCTCGATCTCCGCTCAATAATCCACACAGGCATTTATTCATACAGCGTGCGACTCCCAGCAGTTAGCCTCAGGTTATGTAACTTTGCAAGAGTTGGTCACATAGTCCTTCATTAGAAGCCCATTACTGTAGATCTATTCTGTCAAGAGTGAGATCAGCTCTAACATACTGGAGCTTGATATTGAACAAATGCTACAGGCAGACATTTGAGAGAGTTCACCAGGCTACTGACTGAAGGACAGGGCATTTGCCTAAGAAAAACAGTGGCTACTGTCCAGCTCAGAAGCAAAAGAGCTAACACCTCACCTATTAGAGCTGGAAGATGTCAGATCTCCTCCAGCGTAATTGCTCTCCTGAAAGATTGTCACTAGGGAGTCAGAACAAATTTCTCACACACAGTCTAGAAGTAAGGATCTAATTCACTGTTCTGCTAGCAAGATCAAAGGAAGATACATCACATTCCACACATTAGATGTACTAGATCTCCTGAATGGAGAGAGACATTGTAACACCTTGTTTCTCAGCACCCTACATGTCTGTGGGAAGAATCTTGAAGAAGGATGGACAGGCAGCAAGACAGTTACCTGAATTTCACAGCCCCTGCCGATTCCATGCAGCAACTCAGCATCCAGTGTCATTAAAAAAATGTGCCAGCATGGTCCCCAAACAGAGTACACACTGATAGAGAAAAAAGAAGAAAGTGACAAATGAACCATGTTTTACTTAATGGTGTGCACTCAGGGCTGCTGCCTGGAAATATCCTGCATGGTGAAAAGAACTGGAACCCACTGACGTTTGATTATGAAATCCAGACTAAGGTTTCCTTAATTTGAAGCTGCTGCTATTGCAAGGAAATTACATATGATTTATGACTGAAAACAAGTGGAGAATTGAGGTTTCTTTCTCACAAATGGTGGACAGACGTCATTATCTACTAGCCTTAAAAAATCTCTCAATGCAAGTAGGATTCGAGTAGTCCAAGGTTTAGTGAGAAGCTATCAAATAGGATGTGTGTGATACAGTTTGCATGAGTCTCTGAACACACCAGAACCCACAGTCAGAAATAGCAACATATTAAAATGCAGAAGCCATATAACAAGCTATATTGGCTTCAATGCCCTACTGACTGCATTTAATGAAGCCTGAAGGGATGACTGTTCGGGTTGGAGAAGAAGCTGGATAATTATGGGTGATGCACAGTGAAAACACATCATCCTATAGTTTGAAAATCGAAACTGCTTCAGGAAAGAAAAATAGAATTACTTTACCACAGCATTTGTACATTTTTACTCTTTAATAGAGCCTAGAAGACTCTGCTGCCTCTGAAGCAGCTGTGCTGAACAGTGTTTGTTTTGTTTTAAAACAGTTACAAACAAATCTCTGGGCAAAATCGAGGAACTAATTCAAGGCAGACTGATTTTCACTTCTTAGAAATGCAAGTTACATAAATTTTAGCTTCCCCAGACTCCCACCCACTTACTGACATCCATTTATATTCCTTCAATCAACTCAAGAGTAATCTGCCTTCAGTGAAATCAAAAGTAGTATAATACATGACACAAAAGAGAAAAGGTAAGCAAAGAAATTCTGCACGAGAGTATATACGTATTTCCAGTAATTCATCTGTGACTATCTTATAAAGCAGCTTTCTAGCATGGAAATTATTTGAATTCTAATTATTTACATACCAAGAGCTAAGCCAGGTAAGTTCTTCCCAAAATCAGGAATCAACTTCCCATAAATAAGTAACAGTACACAAGCCCAGAACATCAGGCTTTTAAAACAAGTTTCTTTTGAACCATGAACAAGTTTACTAACCCGGTTTTATTAACTGGGAAAAAAAAAAATTCTTGGTTTTCAGGCGTATCTGCTCCAGGGAGGAGCATACTGCTGGCACAGCACACTAAGAGAAAAGATGAGGTAACACCCCTTTTGGAAGAACACAGACGGACAGCTAAGTCAGTGAGGAATACCACTTTTCATTGCTATGACGGGCACCTTATGAGATCTCACTTAGTCACCACAGCTGAGTACCTGAAAGATTAATAAGGGTTCTTCTTCTTTCTGCTTATATTGCAGGTTAGACAGGTTTCTTCTTTTATTTATATTCCTCCTCCTTCTACTAATGCACCAACCTGATGAAACCTACAAGCTGATTTTGAGTCAAGCCAGTTCTGGCCTAGCTGGCAATTATGCATAAGGATGCTGAGAGAAAAAAAAAGAAAAAACATGCTTCCATGTGTTCCAGGTTGCCTGGAGATTTTAGTTTTTATTAATAATTACTTTAATAAATACCAAAGGCCATACATGGCAAGTATACAATATATTCTGTCCCCCTCCCCACTCTTTTAGGACCATGAGTAAGGGATTTTGTTGATGAAGGAACTAAAACATCCGTCTTCAATACCTATATTTCTGTCATGGGATCAAAAATTTCCTATTCAAAAGCAAGCATGGTTTACATGGAATGCTCATGGTAACTGATTCCTGCAGATGTTGTTACTGAACCTAGAAAAGATGCTTGAAATTTTATTTGAGAGATCATATGTGCATGTGTGTGTATTTACTAGAATTCCAACAACATTTAAATAAACAGATAACATATTTTTCCTTTTTTGATAGTCTTTAGTAGTTCTTTCAGAAATCTTCATTGCAGAGAACACTACCACATAATAAAAAGTCCGAAAACACAAACCAAATATGCAGCCATACTGCAGTTAGTTACAAATGTCTAATTCACACAGGAAAGGTAGAAAAACATTAAGAACAGGGATAATACCAAATAACATTTCCCCCAAACATTTGATGCTGACCCCAAGTTAGCATTGTGGGCATCTCTCATTTTTCAAAGAAAAAAAATTTAGAAGCCAATTTTATTATTTAAAAATCAATTTATATTTGATAAATGTTGCCCTGCGCGCTACCATACTGATTTCAACCATATGCAGTGTCCTAGCCCTCTTAATCTGGTTTTTCCCTACAACTTTCTGCCCTCTCCACCCACCCAGCTTCACGCGTGAGTCTACAGCTACCCTGTCCTCAGCCTCACATATTGATTGCACAGTTAATATTGGGAGATTGCCCACAGTCAGTCCACATACATTACTGGGCAGCTCACAAGGCTACATCATGATCGAAGTTGGATCATACTTACTGTTTTTCCCCAGTGCTGCCAACGCACAGCTTGCCAGAACAGACAGGGAAAGATAGCATCTGAGGAAATCATGTCCAGCCAGTAAGGACATGTAACTAACTAGTACTTACCAAACTTTCAATACTACTGCTTTCTGGGAGCCATTCTTTGACCTGTTCCATTTATGTTTTTTTCTAGTATGTATTTTTTTTAAAACCACAATTGGCTCCTTAAGGTAAAAGTCACAATCATATATGCAACAAACATTAAAGATATTTAATCTAAACAGATGACCAGCACAGGATTAAGTTAAGCTACTGAATTAAAAGTAAATAAATATAAAGTTTGTAAGCAGTAGAGCTGTTTTTAAAAAAAAAGGGAAAAACCTCTAAAGAAATTACATGAAAGATCAGTTGCCCCTTCAGAAGTTCAGCAGGTGCCTTATTTGTCATGGTCCTTGCAACAAGAAAAGCCATTATTTACCTTTTTGCCCTGCCACAGCTAAGGTGAAGTTCAAAACAGCAATGCATAATTTTGCTGGTAATTAAAATGTGCTCGTTCCCCAAGTGACATGAACTTCAGGTGCGCCAAAGAAAACAGCATTCTACAAACAATCCACCTACATCTTCACATAGATTCACAAAAAGAGTTCTACAAGAGAGCACTCACTTGAGAGGGAACAGGAATCTAGTCCCTATTTCCAAATCTTTTGAACAAGAAAGATCAGATATCCCACCACACAACCGAATATTATGTTAAAGCGTTACGCCCCTTTTCGTCCAATATCACCCAAAAGAAAACATAAGCCCATGATTAAAGCACTATCTTCCCCAAATTATTTCATAGCTTGTCAATTATGGTACATTTCTGGAAGATGCAGGTGTGCATATGAACACATCCAGGTTGAGGAAAGCACAGTAATCAAGTCTCACTTTCTTGGGAAGCACTCTCAGCTACGATACGGGTAAAAGAGAAAATCCTATTACATTAAGAGTCCACCCACAGAAGAGGGATCAGTGCTATGGATTCTCAGGGCCCGCAGCTTCCTATACTTGAATGAAGCTCAAAAATTCAGACATCCTACTGTGCTAGGATGTCCATTTCAGGAAGGTAGAAACCCCAGCAAAATGGAGGATGACTGAATTTCTCTTGCATATTTTGCACAGACACAAGCTCTATTTTCTATGCTAAAAACACAGTATCTATTACTTTAAAAGTTGCAGCTGCAGAGAACCATCAAATTGATTTCCCAAGTTACAAATGGTTTTTTAAACACCTCAGTGCAGCAGTAGGCCTGCAAGAAAACGCTTAGCAGAATCAAGAACTTCGAAGTTCTTTCCCTGATCTTGCACCTGGGAAAACACAATCCAGGAGTGCAGCACAGACTGGGATCCACCTGGCTGGAGAGCAGCTCTGTGGAAAGGGACCTGGGGGTCCTGGCGGACAGGAAGCTCAACATGAGCAAACAGTGTGCTCCTGCGGCCAAGAAAGCCAACAGGATGCTGGGTTGCATCAAAAAGGGCATCACCAGCAGAGAGAAAGAAGTCATTATACCGCTCTACTCAGTGCTTGTCAGGCCACACCTGGAGTCCTGTGTACAGTTCTGGCCCCGCTACATAAAAAAAAGATATGGACAGGCTGGAAGGGGTCCAGAGAAGAGCCACCAGGATGATCGAAGGACTGGGAAGCCTGGCATATGAGGATAGGCTGGGAAAACTGGGTTTGTTCAGCCTTGAGAAAAGGAGGCTTGGAGGGGATCTCATCACTGTGTACCAGTACTTACGGGGTAGCTACAAAGAAGATGGAGACTCCCTTTTTACATGGAGTCACATGGAGAGGACAAGGGGGAATGGACGCAAGTTGCTCTTGGGGAGATTCCGATTGGACGTGAGAGGGAAGTATTTCACAGCGAGGACAGTCACCCATTGGAATAATCTCCCTGGGGAAGTGGTTGACTCGGCCACACTGGACACTTCCAAGAGTCATCTGGACAGGGTGCTGGGCCATCTTGTCTAGACTCTGCTCTTCCCAGAAAGGTTGGACTAGATGATCCCTGAGGTCCCTTCCAACGTGGGATTCTCTGAAAGGAACCATATCAACAGAATGTCATGGTTGGCAATGAAAAGCAGGAGAATAGTAAGGAAGCATCAACAACTTATTTTAAAATTTTGTCTCCTTCCAGACAGATCAGCTTCTGAAGAGAGGTCCTGGAAGAATCCCAAAATGGTCATCAAAAATAAAAATCAGTATTTCTTATACATAAATTGTTAAGCCTTGGTTAAGAAAAATTTTTAAGACAGTGACGAAATCTGCTCTCTTTTGCATTCTTGTGAATATATAATAATTCTGGTGAAGTTAATGAGCAACTAAAGCTGGAAAATGGGCTTTCATTCAGTGTTCCTAGACACACAGTAAGAGACTCATAGGCAATGAGAAGTCACTCAAGCTCTTCTATATTTAGAACTTGTTATATGTGTTTATATTCAGTATGTCTGTGTAAAAGAGGTGTATATTAGACAGTGGTCTATTTTAATCTCTACAGTCTTCCTATTGTACCTCTTGTGGACCTTCTTTTACAAGCTCGAACAGAATTTGTCTTAAAATCTGATCAGGCAGGTAGCTGTGTCCCATGATGAGAGATATGTGCTTAAATGTCATTGCATGATGTAACCGGAGGGACGCAGGTGAAAAAATATGCCTTTGATGATCAAATAGACGTTATCTGACAGTTAAGTGGCATGAATAAACAAAGATGGCACCAAAGATGGTCCTTTTATACAGCTACAACAATAGGGAAAATACAAAAGGTCGCCATGGAACAATCACATCAGTGTTCCTGCTACATAGTGAATATGTAGCAATATAGCATTAAGCATGAGTGAAAAAGTGTGTATTTGTAACCAAACTAACTTCTCTCATCTATTAGCATCACTATTGACACTTCCCTTAGGGTACCAGCGAATAGTCCTAAAAAGGCCTCCTTGTAAATAAATTAGATGTAAAAGGGTAACATGTAAATGTTTTTACCATTCACTAAGTGCTATGGATTAAAATACAATAGGAAAAGTTCAGTACAAACTCGAAGATATAGGAGAGACATTTCAAATATTTACATTTATCAAGTGAGTAACTTCGTGCTATTTCAACCTACTAATGTACATGAAAGTGAGAACTGCACAAGACACCAAAAAACCCACCATATTTTGCAACAATTTCAAGTTCTAGATGAATGCTGATTACTATATGGATTGGGAAGATACATTCCCTAATCATCCATCACTACAATTAGGATAAATATTATGAATTTCTATCTGCTTAAAACAAAAAGAATCTAATATTGAAAGGCAAGCATTACAAGATATACTATAAACATTATATTTCATTCTAGTGACACAGTATGATCAGTGATGTACTAGATATTGACAAGAAAGCCAGATCCTGATCAACACAGCGGCTATTCTATGTCTTTGAACTACCTTTATTAAGCACAAAACTTGTCAGGGTTTTAAAAACTCAATATTTTTATCAGACTGCTCCTAAAAACAAGACTGAATTCATTACTTTTAGTCATTAGTTATTCTTAATTTTAATCCACCTTACATTTTAGAGACAAAAGTAGGAGTTTTCTTTAAAATTCCTATTCATAAAGGAGGTCCCACATTCAAAAAAACTTCTCAGAGAACATCAGTTCTGTGTGATCATGCACTGACACCTAGTGAATACTTGCAGTTAAGAAATCCTGTTGCTTATTTTCTCATTGCCCATGCAGGACAAATGTTACCAATATATTCATGCTGACAAGATGTTTCACATATGGACTATGTTTCCCTTCTAATTAGGAAGGCATTAGGATGTGCAGTATTTCTTGTACACAAGCATATGAACACGCATATAGTCTGCAGTACCTGACCTGCTCAAAAAAACGTGGATGTCCCTGTAAATGAGTCACTACCTCGTTTTAATCCTCATCCATAACGACAGCCTAGCGACTAGTCCATAGTGTGTCAATGAGACCAACCAGACAAACAAGTCTTAGAGATTAAATGTATTTTGCAAACCTCCATCTCCACTCAGGGAGTCAGCTGGCTGCACACACAGCACAATTGTTTCGTTTCCATTATGTAGCAGATGGTGATGGAGATGATCTGAAAAGCCTTAAACATGAACGGCACATGCTGAGGAACAGTGGAGGCTGCAACCAGAGGATTTATAGCTGAGAACAATCTGGGGTCACTGATTATGTCATCGCATTGTCACTCCTAATGCGCCTCAGATGTAGAAGCTAGCTGTTTGACCTATTCATCCAGCTTCATGCAGAATCACCAGCCCCGCATACTCTCCATATACAATGGAAAATATCTGACATTGCAACTCACAACTCTTCATTTTCTTTAATTGCGTTTAAGTGACCCCTTCTCCTAAACTTTGCAGATTTCTCAAGCATAAAGCCCAAGCTAGCAATTTCTCTTGAATTTTCAGGGGGTACTGGACAAATTATTCACTGAAAAACTGCACTGCCTAGTATTACAAGCAAATCCAGAAAAACAGATATCAAAATAAACCTTCACACTCTTACAAATGGGTTGATGTTGTGCTGGGAGGTGGGGGAGTAGGTGGTATGCAATACACTGCCAGATGCTATCAGCAGTTGTAAATCTTTGCAGACCCATGTTCAAAATTCCAGCTTTCATACCTTGATCTTCTTGAATTCCCAAACATAAGGATGCTCCAGAATCACATAGAGCATTCTGAATGATAAACGACTGCAGGCTACAAGCTTTTTTTCAACATTAGCACTAAACTGACTTGAAAGTTGTTCTTCACGAGAAGGGTGACACAGAGGTCTAAACTATACATGCCTACTGTGTTCCATCCATCTCCTAGAGACCACTGGGGGAATAGGGGGGATGCAAAGGAAAAAAAATTGTCATTTCAGAACTTCTAGCAAAGCGTCTACTTGAAACACTGATACTGTTACACACTCCAGTGCATCCAAAGTATTCACTCTGGGTAAGGGTGTGAAACTCAATTTCTCCCTCATGTATATGCAAGTTATTTTGTCACAGCTATGATGTAGACAGGCGATAGCACTAGTGAAGAGTGTTTTACAAACAGGTATTTGGGTGAAGTTATTACCTAAATGGTAGGTTGCCCTACCCCTGTGAAATACACCTCCAGCAGAACTGCATGTCTTTGGATGAGTAGCTTCAGTTGCAAAGAACAGCGTGGTGTTTTTTTGTTTTCGTGATTCCAAAACAATCTTACATGTGTGCATGGTGACTGTGGCAGGGGCAGACAGAGGTCTCCCAGCCCAAACCGCATGAAGACCAGCAGGCCACTGGCAGCAGACTGCACTGTCCAAAGTTGTTTTTAATACATCTCTAAATTGCCTTTCAGATGTCATGAAGATATCTTTCTTGGGTGTACTCTTCAGAGGCTTTTACAACATAAACAGTAATTGCTGCTGTTTGTTTCAGTAACTACATCACTCAACAAATCTGAATTGGCTTTGGGGGAGGGGGGGGAGGGGGAGGAACAAGTGCTCAAAAAGAAGACCTATCTAATTTAGAAAAAATGGCCCATGCCTTAAGCACAGTTACTCTACCAAGACTTCTCCTACAACTATTTGATTGAGGATACATCCCAGACATCCCATACCACCCATGTATTCGTCTGAGAAGGTGTGGGATAGACACAAACACGAAACTAATCAAGATTATTGCCACTGTTAACAAATTTTAGTTTGTGAATCAGGTACACTACTTTGAGGTTCTTTAGTTAAAATGTGTAAGTCCACTGAAAAAGTAAATATGTTATGAATGCATCTTGGAAACAAATCCAAGCCAAAGCAAACATTAGCAGAAGCCAATGCAAATCCTGAGTAACTTTAACTCTCATTAATTTTTATACATAGCTACAATGTTCACCAATATATACACATTAAAAATTTATATGCATATACAATAGCCTCCTGCTTGTCAAGACTCCACCTGGAAGATGACACATTTTCCATGCTATCACTACAGTAAGCTTTTACAAGTTTTCCACCATCTCTTATACTATGTCAAAAATTAGAACAGGTAACTGTATTCTTGTCAAATAGGAATTCACATTTACATGTAATCTTATGGGCAAAACACATATTATTAAGGGGGGACAGGAGGGGGTGGCAGCAGGGTGCCTGATCAGCTTTCATGGATCAAAATTTCTTCTGTAATAAAGAAAATTGATACCCCCTCAAACCATATACAGTATAATGCTTTGTAGATCAAAAACCCTCGTTGCCATGGGAACTGAAAAAAAAATGCCAGTCATGACATTGCAAGGCTGTAACAGAAACATGTCTGCTGGGAAATTACCAGTAGTCCAGGTTTTTGTATCAAAAATGCTTGGGTATTTTCAATCTGAAAACAAAATGATTCCTCAAATCTTACTTCCAAACTCTCCTTCCACAAATATTTAGCAAATTTTCACTAAAACCTGATCATATATATATTATACAAAATAAGCTAAGCAATTAGTGTTTAAGATGTGCTATATACAATGTAAGAATACCAACTTGTATATATGTCTTTTCCAGATATACTTGGTATGAAGTACACACTAATTTACATTACTCCATCCATCTACACAAAGGACAATAAAAAGATGTTTCAAAAGGAAAAAAAAAAAAAAAGACTAAAGCACTTAAAAAGCACACAAAAATATTGCATAAGAGACTGTATAAAGCAAGATTTATAATGCAGTTGTTTAAAACAATACTCCAAGGTTAGTTATACATGCAATTTGCCCTTTGTATCTGTGTTCTCGACAGGTAACAAAAAGTAACATTTGATTACTAAAATAGAATATCCTTTTGAGGAAGCTGTCGGCGCTTCAAAGCAAAGTGAAAAATCAGTGTCAAACCTAGAGTCGTGCAATTCCCACTTGAACACAAACAGTTCCCAGAAGTGTGAATAAAAAACCCAGCACGCTGATCAAAGGGTCCATGTAGTAACACGGAAGTCATACTACCAAACATACCCTCTTCAGCACCCCATTATAATCATATAGAAGTACTAGATTTATTTTCCTGTCAAATATGTATATGATATAAAATGTCTCTGAGAACACCACATGAAAAGTATTACATGGAAACGCTGTCAATGTGATGTGACCCCCAGTGCATATGCTGACTTGTAACACAACAAAGTTGGGAAGAACCCTGGAGAAAACAGTTTTGTAGAACAGTATCTGCAAAAATTGCTTCTGCATGTCAAAGCAGTCTCAATATATACATTTTTAAATACTTTTTTCTTTTAACAAAATACATTTTTCCTTTATCACTCTAACTACTTAGGTATCAGATTATGACAAACTACTGTTTGCTGCAGACTCGTTCATGGTTCCAGATGGCTCTGCGGAACTGTTAATTAGGAAATACATTCTTTTTTATCTGTTCTTAAATACATACTTTATCTGTTCTAACAACACTTGCTTATCAGACAAGACATTATACAGAACCTAGTACCACTGAAACCAATTAGTTTTGATTAAGTCTTTATTTCATGCTGTTCCCTGGAATGCCAATAAGGGCAGCCATTTTTTGAACATATATAAAATTATCCATGTTCCTTTTCTGGGTTAAGTATAGGTGGCCTGTCCACCTCAGTAAAGACCAGTGGTAATTGTCTTCGGCAGGATGGGTGACATGTCATGATTCTGAGCCCCAATTCATCCCAATGTATATTGCCCTCTTATCTAAGCTTTTGTCACCCTCCACTTCTACCAGGGGTGTCAGGCTCCTGCCTTAGACACATTGAAAAGAAAGGTCAGTTTATTTACAGATCATTAGATAATGCATTTACAATTAGTTATACAGAATGTAGTACCACTAGAACCAGTCAGTTTTGATTGACTCTTCATTTTATCCCCCTCACTGGAACACAGATTAGGGCAGCTGTCTGCAAGTTAGCCATGCCCACTCTCCTTTTTGACCTAGCCTGCATGCCCTGGCACAGAACTGCACAGGTCTTGTGAAATGCTTGGAGAAACCATCAAATAACTGAGAATATTCAGAGCAATGGAAGGCACTTCTAGTGAAAACTCTACTCAGCTGGGAAATGCAACAGACGGGTTTTTTACCTGTCAAAGCAATAAGTAGAAAGAATGATGGGGTGTATAGCGTAGTATCTGCATCTTTATTATGGCTTGCAAAAATTGCAAATGTATTTAAACTGGGCTCAAGAAGTCAAGCAATTTACAAAAGTGAAACAGTTAACTATGCAATACTTTTAAAGGTAAAATTTTATATTCATAATAGTGTGGCATTACTCATTTGACAAGTTTTTAGATTCAGCAGGAATACAAGTGTCTTTTCCCCAGAGGTGACTGGTGAGGTAAGAGGGCTGTGGACTAAGAAAGTAACTAATATAATACAACAAAGTATAGTACAAATAGGAAAATAACACAATATTTAACTTTCTAGATAATTTCATATGCATATCTCAGTCCTTCATTTAACACTGCATCTATTTAACAAGTCATTATTTCAGTAACACTGATGCTTTGCATTTCTCAGATTCATACAAACATTAGGCAGATGTCTTTGCTGCCAGGGACATCCAACTCTCCTTTTCCTCTGGCTCACTGTCTCTCTAAAATATTCACCAACAACAACCCATACAAGAGTCCACTATTTGTATTTAGCTGTTTAGAAAAGCCACACCGCAGTTCAGCCCCATTCACCCCCCTCTCCACTTTGAACAAACAGGTCGATGTATTACATTAGTGCTGTGACACTTGTCTGTGGTTAAAGCAAGCTGCTACTTCTACTCCTGTACTACCAGTGAGACAAATACCAAACCAGGCTGCTTTCTGATCGGTCGCCTCTCTACAGGCCATTTGTTTCCAAAGTACAATTTACAATAGTGGATGTGTGTTCTAACAACACAATTATAGCCTCCTGCAATTGCTTATCACTTACTTCCACCCCCAGCCATTGTTGTACCATCAGAGTCAAGAAATAATTTTAAATTATCATTAGAATGACTTGACAGAAGCCAAAAATCTGAACAGTAAGAGACAAGACAGGTAACAGCGATAAATTCACAATAAGGTAACATCAGATGCTGCAATCACTTCTCAGTGTATTACACAGGTAAGGGTCCCCACAGAATGAAGGAGTCAGCCTACATTCAAGTGCTTTATATTCCAGAAATCTGAGACTACCTAACTCAAATTACAAATAAATTTCTCTAGGTTCAACCAAACTTACGCCACACGCTACAGAAAGTTCTGGTTTTTTAATGATAAGAAGCTAGATAGATCTAAAGAGCTAAGGTATCTAAGGACATTTTAAAATAAGGGATGCTTACTCACAAAGATAAACAGAAACAACCTCTGAGTGTTCTCTGGTTTTCCTGCTCTTTATTACATTCTCTATCTTAAACAAATGATAGATAACGTTTAGTGACTTGCCCTCAGCTAATGAGGTATGTTGCTGGGCTCGCCTGAACTACACTTCATAAAATAAACATAAAAATATACTAAACTAACAACCACAGATAAGAACAGGCATACAGAAAGGGCAAACTTCTTTAGAGTAAATTTTAGAGAGATCAAGTCCTCCAGCTTGCTTTCCTCTGACAGGACTGAACAGCACAGAAGTCCTGGAGTCACTCTGGCATCTTTACCCTTGTGTCTTTATTTACGCCTTCCCAGAGTCAAAATAGCAACATATACAAACTTCTTAGAGGTTTATTTTTCTCACACATACTATGTACAAAAAAATCCATTCTCCACTTTGTACACTGACGAAACAACGGTAACAAATGTGGATGTGCAACCATTTTGGTGGACTTCAGATAACAAGTCTTCCCCCAGTAAAACACACCCTCATTCAGAGCACTGTGAAGTCAGGCGGGTACAATTCACCAGTACGAGTGAAAGAACACGGGAAACTGACCATGCCTTTCATCCTGAAGCAACCTGTTTGTTCTTTAGCTCTACCAGTCTGTGCCAGCCACTGCCCCTGCCCAACAGTTAGTCTTTCCTGCCTACTTAGCCCAGAAAACGTTTCAGGGAAAGAAAGGGCTGGTAGTAGCTGTTGCTCCAGAGTTTGCCGCTCTAAGCGGATTCAGAACGTAGTTTCTCACGCAGGACGAGCGCAGTCTGGCAGCAGCACAGGGTTTATCCAGAACCCCAGAACGCACAGGAAACCCATGAGAAGTTTCCCATTTATTCTGCTATCCCAGCGGACAGCTGTGGCTAGGCCGGCTGCCACCACCCGCGCAGCGAGGCGGGCAGGCTTGGGCACCCACCTGCATGCCAGCACTCCCGTTCCCCAGTCTGGCACAGCACGGCAGACCCACTTCCACCACGGGACTCCAACCCGCTGGGTGCAGCTGGGAGCGAAGGTGCTGGGGCACCTGTAGTGCCTGGGGACGGCTAAAACCCACAGCAAGGGGTGCCAGAGGCCACCTCGCCTCACCCCTGTACACCTCAAGCGTCAGAAACACCAGGAAGAGCAGTTTTATAGGCGAGAAGCCAAGTAAATCTTTGATTTGCAGGCAAATGCTCTCTCTGGACAAGTTGAAAACCGAAGCACTAGTAGAGTTCGTCTCTTCCTCACTAAGAGCCGCCAGCTCCTGGGCTAATAACGGGTGCGCCTCTGCGGTTAGAGGCACCCAACGCGCTTACGGGTCCTCACCTGAAAAATCTGATATTTCGGCTAATCCTGCCGCTGCCCGGGTTAACCGCTTCGACGCCGGCAGTCAGGAGTGACCCACGTAACGGGGACGCCCGGCCACTGCCCTCCATCGCCAGCGGCGGGCCCAGCCCGGCCCTGCCTGAGGCGCTCCCCGAGCTCCGGGGCCGGGTGACACCGACACCGAGCGGCTCCCGAAGGCCGCTGCTCCCCCGCGCCACCCTCACCTGCCGCCGGGCCGGGGCCGCCGCTGGCCCGGAGCTCGCCACCTCCCCCCAGGACACCCGCAGCCCTCGGCCCGCCCTCACCGCCCGCCGCCGGCCCGCCTTTCCCCGCGCTGCCCCTTACCTGTCCCCGGCGGCTACAGAGGCGGGTCCCGAGGCACCGGGCGGCGGCCGGGCCGGGGAGCGGACGCTCGCTACCTGCCCGCCCGGGAGGCGGCCCCCGCGCGCCGCTCCGTGCCGCGCCGCCCTCGCCGTCCGAGCGGAGAACAGGGCGGCGCTGGCCGCGGCGCAGCGGGCGGAGCGGCCGGGGGGTGGCGCTGTGCCCCGGCCCGGCGGCGGGAGCTGCCTCCCGGCGGGCAGCGGGGCGGAGGGGCCGGCGGCCGCCGCCCGCCCGGTGCCGCTCGCCTGAGGGGTGCCGCGCGCCGAGGCGGGCCGGCGCAGAGGGCGCCCGCGCGGCCCAGGAGCCGCGGGAAGGGCGGGGCGGGGCGGGGCGGGGCGGGGGGGGCTCCTGCAGCCCTCGCTCCTGGCGTACCTCAGTGCGGCCCGGGGGCCTTCTGTAACCGGGTGGGTAAAATGCAGGTTGCTGTGGTGAATAAACCTGTGCCTAACGGGTTTTCAGTGTGTTAGCAGTGGTTTTTAATAAGTCTACAAATATGTAAAGAAAAAAACGGGGGGACACGACCCAAACTAAAGCATACCTGCTTGTCAGTTTTGGGTTGTTTTGTTTTTTTTTTAATTGTACTAGTCTTCTGTTAAGTATAAATCCCTGCAAGAAGCATACTGATTATTCTCTGAATGGTCTAATTCAGACAAATATATCTGTATTTGCATTTTCTTCAATACCTTTCCCTCCGCAAAACCAACAGCCAGCCGTAACTTTGGTCCTTAAATTACAGAAATTCAGATTCTCTTATCCCTCCATATCTCAGACCGAACCCTGACAACTCTTTTTTATAGGCAGAGGTAAAAAAATCTGTTTGCAACCCTGTGGCCTAACAGCTTGCTACATTAGTATAGCAATACTCATGTTTGGAGTAAACACTATCTCAACAGGCCATTAGTAGTTGAAAACTCTTGAGGGAAGGGTTGACGAGCACCACCCTACTGCTCCGTTTGGAAGCGTTTCTCCCAGTGTGGGGTCCGCACCCAAGGCTAGGACTAACATATTACATCCATGATTGGGCATGTCTGGTTTTCCTGATGCTCTGCAGAGACACGAGTGGGCATATTTGTGATTAGCAGAGTTTGTGAATGTTTTCCTTAGCTTTTAACTTGTTCAGTGTATCCTACCTTCAAGGTATTACTTTACATTTGCAACAGAGAAAATTTCTTTTTTGAAATAGCATTCCAACATGATTGCTACCTAAAAATTTGGCTTTCAGTGTCACAAACGCTATTTTATTCAGAACCAATTTTAGCATTTTTTACAGGATCATCAATGACTTTGCAACAATGTAAATGAAATCTCAGTTTTAATACATTGAGAAGATAGTAATATGTCATGGCCAAAAGACAGCCTAATGACAATTTCTTGTCCTTCAATTTTTCAGGAAACTGCTTTGTGTCTCAAAATATAGGAAGACCTGCTAGGGGAAAAAGAAATACTTTGATACCAGGCATTTTTCCAAGATACTTCCAAGCATCTCATTAGGGATTCTGTAAAGTGGAGATGGATTAGGTAATTTGCAGGACAAGACTGATGCAACGAATACTTGTATTTCCCCAAAATTCAAAATTCTTCTCAGCTCCACTGCCACCACTCTTGCAATGCCTGTTCTACACCTACCTTCTGCATTTTGGTATCAGCCCTTCCATGGTCATGCATTCATCAGTAGATGTGTATGCCGGCTCCCTGACAGTGGAAAGTACTGTCTGTAAATTCACCACAGAATTTTAAAGTTTAGTATTTTTCACATTATCATTGCATTCAGCACCCTAAGATTAAAAAACCCCAACAAATTTGAAGCTTTACCAAAACTTCCAGCAAAGGTTCTGCTGACTTCTACCTCTCATGTCTTAAAGCAAAATAATAAATGAAAAATATTTTACAAAATACGTAGCAAACAACATTTTTCTTATAATACAGAAATAGTTATTCACTTCAAATGTAAAATAGAATTGAAATTACACATACTGGTTTGCAGCCTTGATAGCTAGAGAGTTTCTTTAACATCTGTTTTTTTAGTTGTCTCAGAATGCCTGACACGAAAAAGGGGTTTAAGCATCACGTACATTTAAACATTAGCCTACTATAGAATAGTTTTAAATAGGTTTAATAACCTAAAAAGTGTAAGTGCAAATCATACTAGAGACCTTTCTGAAACACAAGGTTTCAATTTTTTACTTTTTGCAAATCTGTTATTATCATGAGTTTTAATCATTACTCTCTATTTCTAACATTTTTTAGATTCATATTTTATTTTCATAGCACCCCTTGGTAGCCAATAGGCTTTAGTGATGAAAACAAAGACAGAACAAATACAATAAAAAATGAAGTCTTTATTCTTTTGGCTCAACTGTAATGTGGTTTACTGTTCTTTATGGTAATAGCATTTTCCTGCATGCAGTTCACCGACACATAAGTCAATATTTTTGTAAAAGGAGGAGTCAACATCGAATTTTTCCTTGTGTAAGAAACACAAAATGTCCTGATGTGATCAATTATACAAGTTTGCTATTTAATTCCTGTGGAAAAAAAAACATTGTGGATCCCATATTATATTTAGAACAGTTCTAGTGCAGCATGAATCAACAAGAATAAGAATAGTCTATGTAAACAAACACTGGTAAAGATTTCATGAATAAAAAGACTACCTTGAAACTTCTGATGCAGGCAGTGCTAGAATTTTAAACAAATCTTCCCCACCACATTTCCATTACAAGTTATATCTATTTGGAAGCAAGTGCGTTTTGGACTCAGTTTGAAACTTATTTCACATTAAAATGTGTGCAAAAATACAGTACTAATAAAAAAGCAGAAACCTAAAGCTACCCCATTCTTTCCTTTGTTTCTTATTTTGTGAAGGTCTTGAATTAAAAAGTGCTATGGATAGAAAGTAACAAAAGTGACAGTGACATCAACCTGAAGATAATTCTCATTTCTTATTTTATGTACAAAACGCTGAAAAATAAAATAAAATGGTATTTTTTACAGTATTTATATTTTCTTAGAAAATTCTATCCATGTATTTTTCAACAGATTAAGCAGTTTGCAACCTATCCTGTACAGTCTGACTATGCACCGTACAGTATTCACTTAAAATTTTAGAATGCAAAGCAAGAAGCTCTTAAATAGCTGCAAACTATTGCTTGATGTCATGAAAGAATGATGACTGGTTGAACAATTTGTTTCACTTAACCACTGAGATATGGCTTCCC
This sequence comes from Phalacrocorax carbo, assembly GCF_963921805.1. Lineage (NCBI taxonomy): Eukaryota > Metazoa > Chordata > Aves > Suliformes > Phalacrocoracidae > Phalacrocorax > Phalacrocorax carbo. The sequence goes on along the minus strand of NC_087517.1, from coordinate 21,356,488 downwards.
ATATTAGACTTTTAACAGTGGAAGGAGTAAAATTACAGCAGCAAAGGCAAGATAAACATGCATCAGTGATAGCTTCCAAACTATCTATAATGGTACAGAATACTTCATATTAGCTGTTGAAAGCTTGCAAACTACACTTATTGTGGTACATATTTGATGCAATAAATATTGTGCACAGGTCATTATTTGTTTGCTCAAACATGCACCACGGGATAAAATAACTATTTACATAGACGGTACTTTTTTAATCAACACATACAATGTCAACCTTGCCGAGAGCAGAAGATGGCTAAACGATACTGCAGGGTGAAGCAGAACAACTTCATAATCCTTAAGTTTTACAGGTTTTTGGTAAAGTCAATTTCCCAAGTTCAGGTAAGCTGTTTTCTACAGAAGAATGCTTAAAAATGGACTCTATGTCCCTCGGTATACTTTTTAATGCAGAGTTCATTCAACTACAGTTAAATGACTTATGAAAAAATAAAACATCTGTTCTATTATTGTAGACTCTATGGGACTTTACAGGCACATTAAGATTTGTCTGGATGAGATACTGGATGGATACTGTTATTAAGCACCTCAAAATATAGAGCCACCCTGAAACATGGAAGTAGTCAGACTCTGCTGCTTTGTGCGACGTCATGTTTTTCCATGCATGAACTACAAGTGCAGCATGCCTTCATGCAGATCACTTCTGTCTGTACATTATAGAGAATCCGAGAGTAGAACACCTGGTTCTCATACCCCCTTCCCCAACATAAAACCCATTTACAAAAATAGTCACATATAATAGTAAACAACCTGTGAATTAAAAAATGATAAGTTCACCAACACTGATTTTTGTAAAAATATGGCAAATGTGGCTGTTGAAATGCAAACAGTGGATACAATTTTTGTACTGTGTGTTTCATGTTAAACACAGAGATTCATAGGTTCGCACCTTTTTTTTTAACTGGTCCCTACAGTCTAATTGGCCATTTTATCTTCTCTTCAGCAGTGTCAGCTGGTTATAAAAACAACAACCTCCTGTCAAGATGTTACCCTGTTTTACAGAGCTGCAGTCTGATGACGAGGGGTCACTGTCTTGTTATAGGCACTGACCTTCTATATATATATATATAATTATATATATATTTATATATGTAAAAACTGTCAGTTTGGCATGTACCTCCTACAGGAGTCCTGTTGACACAAATACATACTTTCTCAGGCTGTAAACAGTTTATCACAAACAGAATTCTGTGTTACTTTTTACTTTCCTTGCTGTCTTTACCTTTATCTTCTTTTTCTGATTTGTCTTTTTCATATTTATCCTTGTCTGGCTTTGTTACACTATCATAGGATGGTGGGGAGGTTGTGGAAGGGGTCATATCTGTTTTTTCTGGTGTTGAATTCTCATTCAGTTTATCCATAATCATATCTTCTTTCATGGGCAGATCATCCTCATCTTTACCTTTATCCTGATTAAATATACATGAAACTTTTTTGACTTTTTGCCTTAAAAGATGACGTCTGAAAGCACGCTGAATAATGACAGCAGACACTTCCTCCTGTTTTCGTTTTAATGTGGTTGTAATCGGTTCATAGGAGACTTTGGAAGGATTGGCTGCCATAAACCGATCTTCCATCTGTATTCTGAGGGCATCCATCTCCCCACTTTCCCCCAAAACACGCTTTGTGAAAGCAAACAAGATGTCAAGGCAGTGAATTCTGTCACCGCTTACCATGGGCAGATCCATTGCAATAAGCTGGACTTTGTTTGGTTTTGCTATAAGAAGAGGAGGATCTAGCGAAGCTGCAAAATCTGATAGTTTACTGAACTCTATGAATTGTGTTGCATCGGGATCAAACTTCTCCCAGACTTCATAGAACATCTCAAAGTCATCCTCACTCAAGGGTTCAGCGCTTTCCTCAGTAGCAACACTGAAGTTCTCCAAAATCACAGCAATGTACATGTTCACCACTACCAGGAATGATATGATAATGTAGCTGACAAAGAAGAAAATCCCAACAGAAGGGTTGCCGCAGTCACCTTTCACAGAGCTCCCCGGGTGGTCTTTAAGGGGGTCACAGTCCGGCTCCCCACTGTTAAGAATTGGGGCTAGCAAACCGTCCCAGCCAGCCGATGTGGTAATTTGAAATAGGCAGATCATGCTGTTGCCAAACGTTTCAAAGTTGAACATGTCATCTATACCAACTTCCCTCTTAACATAGGCAAAGTTGGACATGCCAAATATCGCATAGATAAACATGACCAGGAACAGCAGCAGACCAATGTTGAACAAAGCAGGAAGAGACATCATCAAAGCAAAAAGCAGAGTGCGGATTCCCTTAGCGCCTTTAATGAGACGCAGGATTCGACCGATTCTGGCAAGTCGGATGACTCTGAATAGTGTGGGGGATACAAAGTATTTCTCAATCATCTCAGCTAAGAACATACCTGTTGAAAAACAAGTTAAACAAGTAAAGAATATTATTACATTTAAAATCCACTCCAAAGGATTTATCCTACAAACATTGTAGAACTTTAAGAAGAATAGGATATTTGAACAGATTTTAGAAATTAGTAATTCAGTTGTTTTTACAAAACCTTTATAGTTTGGTATGCTTTGTAAACCCATAAATCCCAATAGAAGTTCCGAAGTAATTTGCAGCATAATGAAAAACTGCATCAATGACATTTCTAAGTATTAATTTTATTACTACATATGCAAACAGACACACAAATACACATCAATCTATTTTAGGAAAAACCGATAACTAGTGTGTGTAGACTAGCAAATGCTGAGACCAGAAGAATAGCTTTCTGTTTAACTGTAAAAAAGTAATCTCAGTTAATCTGAAGAAAGATTATATTTCTAGTAGTATTCAAATACCACGTAATCAAGTTATGGTATTCAAAGAAAAGATGTATGGTTGAGGAAAACCGCAACTCATTATTCACACATAAAATAACTAACCACAAGTTTAGTATTAATGACACAGCAATTCCAAATATAAACAAACTATAATAAAAAGGCTTCTTGGAACTCACTGAAGAGTAGAAGAACTGAGCGTTATGTGCCTCAAAGCAGAAAAATAACTACATCCCATTCCCATACAAAAATGGCAAAACCAGTTTGCATATTAAGGAGTTCTGAGAAGTTAAAATGGCAGAATTTTCACTCAAGCTCATTCAGGCGTTCTGCTCTAGATAAAGCAAAGATTAGCAGAGCCATATATTTATGACTACATCTGCTTCAGCTTTGCTTCTCCAACTGGTTACTCTAGCTCCGGCATGAAACCTCTCAGGATCAAACAAAACTGAAGCTGAGGGTTTTACCCTGCTGTCTGGGGTGCTTGCAGGCTAGTCTAACAACAAACCCACACAGATTTTGCTCTTGGATTTTGGATTGCTGGACTCTTCTCCTGCAACTGCCACTGTTAGTTTATATCAAAATTGCCTTTCATGTATGGGTTTGTTTTGATGCTGAGGAATTTCTACTGAATTCAGAATAAAGATCTAATTTCAACTAATAGAAAAGTGAGGGCGTGTGAAACCTATTGCTAAAAAATTTCTTACCATATACCATAAAATAACTATTTTATGGATAATATGAAATCGGAAGAAAGAAAAATTTTGGTCAGATTTTCAATTGACAATGTTGAAGCAAAATTTAAATAGACTTTACATGCCAAAAATGTTTCCGTTTCTACAGTTTCATTAGCCATTTCATAAAAGCAAATTGTTCTTACCTACTATGGAGAGAATGACAACCACAAAATCAAAAATATTCCAGCCTATAGTGAAGTAGTAATGGCGAAGTGAAATCAATTTCAGGACACATTCTCCAGTGAAAAGTACAATAAACACCAGGTTAATCCAATACAAAATGTTTTCCATGTCTTCACTCTGATCATCTGTTTCTACCATCATCGTGACCATGTTAAGGCAGATAAGTATCATGATACTGATATCAAATGCTTGTTTTGTTACAAAATCAAAGACCATGCCTTGGAATTTGTTCTGGGGGGGGAAAAATAAGATTCATTATGACACACATTGGGTAAAATTTCCTTTATGAAATTGCTACGAATCATTTAAGTATAGTATGAAGGGGGTTTCAAGTCTTCCATTAAGTCCTCCATTTTTATGAATTTTCCAGTTTGTACACATAAACACAAATTAAATAGAAATTCAACTACTGTATTTATAAACATTAAAGGGATGATTTCAAAATACATATGGTGCATTTTTTTTAAAGTTGCAAAGGAGACTTTGCCACCCTGAACCAGTTCCCTGTAACCTTTTGTGACACTGACTAAATGCTTAGCTTGGCAAAAACTGAAAAAAACTAAGCGGGGGCGGGGTGGGGGCAGGCTGTGAGCAGGCAGAGAGTTAATAGCACTTAATTTGCCAGAAACATGATAAAGTTTTCAAGCCTTGAGGTCAGTGCTCTTTATGCCACCAAAATAACCTTTAAAACAATATCTTCCATTTTTCAGCTATAGAGAATGTACTTATCTCTGGACTGGCCACTGAGCAGGTTCCACAATTCAATGTAGAACTGCAGAGCTGGAATCACTCTCTGCCCCAGCCAAACCCTACTCTGTATTGCTAGGGTAGCCCTGCTGAGGAGAGCAAACCAATTGATGGATTGTGCAACAGAAATGTGCAGAGCAAAAGGATTTTTCAGGCAATGATATAGTAACTTGCCCCCATACAGCAGTTTCATAGTCCTCCTCACTGACTGAAAAAGCCTGTGCCCTAAGGCTTTCACATATTTTGACAAATACACTGACACATTCAGTTGTTCTAGTCAAACCAGTGTTTTGAAAAAATGCCACATAAAATGTCATTGCCATCAGCAGAGAGAAAATGTGGGGGGAAAAGGAAAGGGAAGAGTCCTCCATATTCAGACTACAAAAGACCAAAAATAAAAAGGATTTCAGATGAATAAGGCTTTTTTATATACCTTGGTTTTTTAGCTTACAACTTAATTCAGCCTAAGGAATAATTGAAACAATCCCATTTTTAAGGAAATGTAAAAATAACAGAAAAGATTTTTATTCTTACTGCTGGTCGAGGTATAGGCTTTTGTGGTTTCTTTGAACCCAATTTTTTCATTGCATTGTAGTATTTCTTCTGTTCTTCTGTCATAAAAATGTCTTGACCTCCAAAGTAAACCAGAGAGACAAAAACTGGTTACAATTACATCTCTATTAATTACTTACAAACAAAGATACTGAGGATTAATAATCACTCATGGTCACATTCTCATCTGTGGGAAAAGTTAGGACAGACACAAAAATCCCCTTTTATCATGATTCTTGGTACTTAGGTAACAGAAGAACTGGTTTACATATTCCATTCTTAATGTTTAGGAATTTTTTTTTGAGAGGCTCTTGAGCTTGCATTGTTTGTGGTAGACCTCTGCTTTTCACTGGGGAGAGGTGCTTTTTCTTTTTTTCTGCTAAATTCCATCAGTTATTACAGAGACACAGACTAATAAAATATTCCAATCCCTTTCTCTTGTTTTTCCTTTAGAGTAAATATTGGTAAAATTTCAGAACTGGCATCTATGATACCAAAGGCAAATTAGAAGGTATCCAGACGGTCATATTTCACAGCCTCTTATTCTCCCTCCACTGGGGCAGGAATTGAAGCAGGAGATCCTGGAACTACTATGTGGAACGAGTAGAAAAGAAAACCAATTTCTCTCCATCTCAACCCATTTCAGCATGTGGTTCCAACAGCATTTCCACTACTCCAATAACACTGTGTGTAGCCAGATACTTTAGTTAAGTTCTGCGGCTGAAACACTGATTTTGAGGTAGTGTTGACAAAATACAAAGACTGAAGAGAGTACAAATAAAGATAATACTATGTTTATTATTAGAGTTCAGAAATCTACACTGCTGAGCTCTGAGACATGAAGGTAGTATAGCTAAGAGTTTTTACAACTACATTTAGCTATTTCAATGGTTAGCTTTTTTATGGGTCTATTATAGACTCCAGCCCCAAATCCACATCTTTATAAAGATGACATTGGGTATTTCACTAACCATGGACAGACATATGTTGTCACTTGTCCATCGAACCCTCATGAAGCCAAATTGTAAGCTTTAATAATTTAATGTATTTAATATGCAGAGCACACATTAATTTATCATTGTGCTGGTTTTCGTAGAGACAAAGTTAGTTTTCTTCCTAGTAGCTACTCTGGGGCCATGTTTTGGGTTTGTGCTGAAAACAGTCTTGATAACACAGGGTTGTTTTCGTTATTGCTGAGCAGGGCTTGCACAGAGGCAAGGCCTTTTCTGCTCCTCAGCCCACCCCACCAGCAAGGAGGCTGGGGGTGCACAAGAAGTTGGGAGGGGACACGGCTGGGACAGCTGACCCCAACTGACCCAAGGGATATTCCATACCATATGATGTCATGCTCAGCATATACAGCTGGGGGAAGAAGGAGGAAGGTGGGACATACATATTCGGAGTGATGGCATTTGTCTTCCCAAGTAACCATTATGTGTGATGGAGCCCTGCTTTCCTGGAGATGGCTGAACACCTGCCTGCTGATGGGAAGTAGTGAATGAATTCCTTGTTTTGCCTTGCTTGTGTGTGTAGCTTTTGCTTTACCTATTAAACTGTCTTTATCTTAACCCATGAGTTTTCTCACTTTTACTCTTCTGATTCTCTCCTCCATCCCACCAGGGGGGAATGAGTGAGCAGCTGTGTGGTGCTTAGTTGCCGGCTGGGGTTAAACTATGACAATCATAAAATGAAAAAATAATATTTTATGAATAAAGTTATTGTCTGTGGACTAAAAATAAGCAATTTTTTTTTAGCTTTCTTTTCAGAATAATGATGAAGTACTTATCTTCTTTTTCTGCTGGTTGAAATTGTCTATGATGACACCAATGAAAAGGTTCAAGGTAAAGAATGATCCAAAGATGATAAAGATGACAAAGTAAAGATACATGTACAGGTTATCTTCATACTTCGGTTGATCCAAAACCTGCCAAAAAGGCATAGAAACTAAGCCTTAGTTTAACTGTGAGTACAGAATCAAATAGCTGCTGGATAGCACTTAGGGCACTCTCACTCTGATCTCACTTCTTATGATCAGGCTCCCAGATACTCATCCCACTGAACTTCATTCTATGAAGTTACATTCTTGACAAAGAGCTTTGCTATCAAACTTGATATTTCATTTTTAAAAATATAACTGGCCTATATGAATGTAGAATACTGAAGGCACAATTGATTTAAACTAGTATAGTACCACTGTCTGAGTCTATAGACAAGCAGAAACACCAGCTCATAAAGCTGCAAACTTTATTGTGTATCTCGTGGGAGGCCCCTGGTGTGGGCTTGTGGAGCTTTCACTGCTATAGGCACATAGGAAATTGCCCTAGATTATGGAGGAAGGGCATCCAAGCCATGTTTAGATTAAGCATATTTTCTTGGTACAGCTATGCATATTTACTATACTACAACAGGCCTCCCACTGTGAGTGTAACTTAACAAAAAGCTACTATACTGTAGCTTTACCAGTATAGTTTATTCAGTTGTCTACTTGGAACTAGAGGCCAGCTTGCACCAAGGGAGTAAGGGAAAGGCAAAAGGACAAGAAAATGCACGGGCCGAGTTAAGAATAAGAACTGTGCCCTGAAGAAAGGAGTCAGGCAGCTTGCAGAGCACAGTGAAAGTCTCAACTTTAAAAAAAAGAGCAGCATTACAAAAAATCATCTCTAAGCTGTGTATTGGTATGTTTCCAAATGTAAACAATGCCTCAATGCACATAATGAGAGGAGGAAAAGACATTTTGTGGCAATAATTAAGTTTGCTGTGGAACTGAGGAATTTTGGTCCAACTGCACCACAGAGAACATGGAATGCTTTAGGACTGCTCCTCTGCTTTCTTTGTCTCATGTATTTTCCCTATGGTTTCCATTTTCTTTAACTACAAAACTATAATAACTCCTTGTTCCCTCATTTTTATGGTTATTTCTGAAATATGTTAAAATTACTTTCTTAAATCTTGGAGCTCATACAATCAAAACAAATGGAGTCAAGGGACTATACTTACATTACGAGAATCCACAGCTGCATACATGATATCCATCCAGCCTTTAAATGTAGCCTATAAACAGAACACTGGTGTTTACCTCATGCTTTTCCTGGAAGATGGCTTGTCAGAAACATTGTGTAAGAGCTGAAGACTAAATGTCTTTAGCACTCATCATAAACACCAGCACAGTGCAATGTTAATAGGTGGCTCTTGCCTTCAGTTTTATTTTATGCTTTATTCATATATGAGAATTGCAAGTAAATTCTAATATCTGAGTATAAAGGGGACAGAATTTATTAAGAATATTTATCAATTATGAGTAATATCTGATAAAAAAGTTATTTGCTGTGTATGAGCAAAGTAGGTGCATTTGAGATAGATTCAGTGCAGCTAAGGTGAATTAGGTTTGAATTATGTGTTTTTTCTCATAGTCAGCATAGCCTCTACTCTTTGTATTATTTCTGTAGAGTCATGGAATTTATAATTCCAAACTAAGAAGTGAAAGACAAGATTTCTAAATGAAAGAAACTATGAAAAATTACTTCTTACTGTTACAAGTAAACAATAGAGATATAGAAATAGAAATTAAGGAGGGGTGACTTACCACCTGAAGCAGAGAAAGATAACCAAGGCCTACATTATCAAAGTTAACCTTCACATTCTTCCATCGGGCTGTTTCATTGTTTTTTATGAGCTCCTCACATTGACTATAGTTGTTGATTTGCCTGATATCAAATCTCTCATCAGTTGTAGTGTTAACACAGTAGTAAAATTTTCCAGCAAATAGATTTACTCCCATGATACTGAAGATCAGCCAGAATATAAGGCAAACAAGAAGCACATTCATAATGGATGGAATTGCTCCTAAGAGGGCATTCACAACCACCTAGAGTACAAATGAAACCAAAGAGAGACGGCGTAAGAACGCAGGCACCAGCATGTTACAAATTCTTCATCAGCCTTTCTTAAATGCAACACTCTATTTTAATTCCAATGTCTGTGTTACACTTCTTTAATTGTTGAGAGTAACAAGTAAGAAAAGCAGTACAGCGAAAAGACAAAATATCAACATAATTAGAAGGAAAAACATACAAACAGTAGCAAACGGTAACTTTAAAGAATGGAAAAAAGAACAAGATAAACTAAAAAAAAAACTAAACAAAAAAATAATTAGCTTTTATTAATTCTTTTTATAATATTTACTTAATGTATGTCTGCAAAACCATAATATTTCTAATGACTGATCGCATCAAACACAACAAACTTTTTCTATTACATGTTTATTGGGTAAATGGTCCAAATCAATATTACTGAGCAAATTTTTAATTGAAAGTAATTTTAAGACTTCCTTTAAATAAAAGAAAACTCAAGGATGTAGGCATATTCATTTGGGCAGTTATATATAAAACCAGAAATGTAGACATGTTCAGACCAGGAAATAAGCTGAGTATCTGAACACAGAAAAGCTGGTAGTGTTTAGACAAGTGGCAGATAAATAAGACTTGAAGAAGGAAGAGACTTGGTTTAATTTCCAAGTGAATTTTGCAGAAAATCAGGCTTCAGGAAAGAAAAATATGCAAATGAGTTCAGGTATGATGATGAACAATGATTAAAGACATGCCAGAATGAAAATAAAATAGTAAAGAAAATAAAATTAGGGAGAAAGTAGGTCCATTATGAATGAGAATTATTTATTTAATGATTAAATTGATGAACTGCTAAATTAGTTATCTCCTATTTTAAATGTGTTTGTGAGTCTAACAATATGAAGTTTAATAACTACGGAGCATCACTGCTAATTTTGGCAAAACAACTGAAACAGATCCTTAGAACCTCATGAAGAATTTGTTTTAAAAATGCGGGACATTAGGTATTACATAGATGAGATAATTTATAATTCATTTAGTTTATATGATGTAGGTACTACAACAGATCCTCTAGCACACTATGCTATTTGTTTGTATTTGAAATACAAATACGTAGCTTAAGCCTGTAAAATATTTTGGCATTACATTTATATCTACAATTAACAGGTTCCATAGAGTCAATTACTTGTAAAATTAGTTGCCTAGGTAGATCACATTTCATTCCTTCCCATTTTATGGGACAGAAGATAAAACCTTTGAATGTTAGACGTGATGAACCACCACCATGCATACCATATAGCAGACTTGGGCTGAAGGAAAGGAGAAATACATGTTTTACTTTCACAGCTCCATTCCTGCCAAAGCAACACCTCTTTAGGGTGGTACATACTTTGGACAATATTTGAGATCCTATAGGACTTGAATGAAGTTGTTAGGTTAAATTTAGGAGCTGGACCAAATGAGGTTCCTTTCAATGTAAATTTCTCTATGACTTTATAAAAGCACAGAATGGCGGATGAAGTCCAAAGCTTCCATACTTTATTTTTGCCACATATTTTACATCACATGTTGTAATAAGTGTTTATTTCTCATAGGGAAATTAAAAAAAAAATCAAAATAGTTTCTCACTCATACTAAAAATCTCCTTAGCAATACCTACTATAAATCAATAAGCAAAAATAATATAGCAATTTATCACTCATTAGCCTGGCAGAGAGGATTCCCTGACTAAAGGATAAATCTTCTGACTACTTCTACAGTGCTGTCTTATGTTGACAGACCTGTACTCTCAGCTTTGACAATGACATGACTGTGGAAGGCCACAAGGAGTACTTTGACCTAAACGAATTAGTAGTTTAATAATAATGCCTAATTAGTTTAAATTGGAAATTCATTAACTCACTGATTTTAGTGGGAAGTTTGACTGGAATAATAAATACCGGCATAATTTTTTCCCAGTTTGGGAATATTTTTCGAATACATGTTAGTTACTATTTTTACATTATATTTTTTTAAAGTTGTCTCAATTCTTCTACTTAAAAATATAAGTAGATTTCTTAAATGTAATAATATCATCCATCAGGAATAATTACTATGATACAAAGGGACAGTTAATGAAGTGAAAATATTTGTCCTCGAGCTTTCCCTCTCATTACACCCAAGAATTCTGTTCTTCTTTCTGCTACAGCTGCAGGTCCAGTCATGTTCTTCTTCCTTTAATTGCTGTATTTCCACAGCTGACCTACTTTCTCTGCTTTTAGTCTGAGTCCTGAAGCGATAGCAGGACCAGCTTATAATATGAATCATTTGAAGGCACTCAAAACATGCTGTTGAGCATAACTGAAAACATTGATCCAGACACCTCTTAGCTTCCATTGGTAATAGGGGAGTGAAAAAAGAGGGCAAGGGCTGACAAGAAGTGAAAGTAGGAAAAGCGTTAGAAAGACATTAAAAGGTTTTTACTGGTTAAAAAAAAAGGTAGTATATGCCTAGCACCATATAGCAGTGAGCGATACTGCTTGGGACAGAGCATAGACAGATTAATTATACTCCCACAGGCTACTTTAATCAAGTCCCAAGTGCAAATTGAAGTGTATTTCCCCTAGCAATAGTAGGGAAGATGCAGAGGAAACATCATGTTTTCCATAGGGGCAATGTTTTCTATTAATTATTTGGGCAAGCACAAGTCCTGATCCTAGAATATAGTATGGTGGACTAAAAATTCTAGATGTGTAGAATGGAATTTCTTGCTTGTATAGAGGAAGTATCATGCCCACTGAAAGTAATTTTAAGTGCCTATGCAAGTATGTGCGCCATCCTATATTGTCATATTTTCAATTTATAGATGTTAAACACCAATGAAATTACTATGTTAGGAACAGACATCTTGAATTTCTATGTATCAAACCTTAAAATCTTCTCATGCTAATTTCTTCACCAACTTGAGCTCCTGTATCTTTAAAGGCATTAAGCCAGAAATTAATTACTTTAAATAAGGCAAAATTCATTATATGCATAGGAAAATTTCAATGGTTAACTGCCTAACTAATAAAAATATAGGTTGGATTTCTAGTTTGAAGTTATCTAAATTCATCCACTACTTTTTATTATATCTTTTGCTAAAGTCATAAATCTCCTCGTTATCTGGGTATTTTACAAAGGGATACAGTTAGCATATCAGGATCAAATCAGTAGGTAAAGTTTACACCAACATGGAAGTTATGGGATTGACATTTACCCATAAACCTTCATGAGAAAAGTGATTGTTTTTTCCTTGCCACATTAAATTGCGACTTAAGCAATTTACTATGCATATGAAATTTGTAGTATTTTGTATTGTTTTTTGCTAATTATTCTCATAAAAAACCAACAGGTAATGTGTTTTTAGTGAGATACTATTGAGGTTTTATACAGGCCTTATATCTAATATAAACATCCCAAATTTTCCAGTTTGCTTCAGCAAAGCTCGAGAGGCACTTGCCTTGTTGGAGGCGAGGAAGTGTTATTTTCTATTTTTATTTATAACCTTTCATCAAATCCTGTTTTCTTTTTAGTTGAAGTCTTTTACTTTCTACACACATAGAGCATCACATTTTCTTCAGAAGCTCACCAATTTTTAGTTGACATAAATTTGCTAATCAGCTTATAACCAGGGGTGCCAAAGATCAGTGATTGCAGTAGGGAGCTCACACAAGGATCCCTTTTAATTACAGCAATAGGGTTTCAGCTGAGGTGCATCTGCTGATGAGATCTATGGCAATATGTCTAAGGCAGACAGATGGACCCTGAAGGTGTAAGTCAGACATCTTCTTGTGACTGGAGCTAGAAATATCTACCATCTCCAGCTGCTGACTACTGCCCCTAAGAGAAACATTTCTAGAGCTTTCATGTCATAGCAGAATACATAAGGTCTTTGTCCATTTCAGTGCACTAAAGAATTGATCTAAACTAATCAATCTGACTTTGCACTAAAATAGACTGAGAGCCCAGGTGGGCAGCTGAGTGTCTCAGCTGTGGTAACTGATATGCTGATAACAGCTGGGGACAGCAACTTCTCAACTACATCCAACTTTGTCAGCAAAAGTCTTCTGATATGTTTTCAGGCTGCTTAGTGGTCTATAGATTATAACCAACATTTAAAAATCAATATGGAAGCAGTAAGCAACCAGTTTAGGTCAGAAATCATAAAGCCAGCTCTATCTTTGATACACTAGAAAAGTTGTCTTAAACAGAATGCAACAGCCCTGATCTGAAAGACAGATGGTATTTTAATGATGTCGATTTACTTATTAACACAGAAATTCATTATGAAACTTTTAAATTGTAACAGAAATTCCCAATTAATATTTACAGAATTGTAGGTTAGAATATATTTGATAGACTATGCATGATATTCTATACTTGCATGAAATACACGTGAAAATATATGTGTGTGTATATGCACACACTTTTATGAGAAAGTAATGTTTTTAAAAACTGTTCTGACCATAGCAGGATTTATCTGTATGGGATAAATTTGGTTTTGTAGTATCATTGCATAGATCCATGCAGTTGATAAATCCTTGGGCCCTCCAGGAAAACATGAAATAGGATGAAAGGCCAAGGAGCCTAAATAAGTGTAACAATGTGTGCAATAACACATGAATTCATATAAGCAGATGAAGCCTTTTGCTTATATGTTAGTGATAAATGTAAGATATATAGGATGGTAGTGTAGCATTTCTGCATGGATTTGCTGTTGATTATTCTGCATGCATTGTTCCTGTGTATGCATGCATTATTTCAGATTCTTTCATTTTGTCTTACCCTCATCCCTTCAAATCGCGACAAGGCTCTTAGAGGTCTCAAAGCTCTTAGTGTCCTAAGGGATTTAATCGCACCAAGTTCTGAGTAGCCCAAGGCATTAGCTGTTAAGCTAACCAAAGAGACCTACACAAAAACAGAAAGGCAATATTGCTCATTCATCTTGTATATCCTTTCAATACATATGGTGGGAATGATGTGTACCCTGAACTTCTCAAGAAGATTCAAGGATGGACCTCTTTCTCCAGAAATCCCTCTATAATGCAAAAAGATCTTTCAAATCAGGCAAAGTAGAATAAAAGTATATTCTAGGTACCTGTTGATTAAATCATGTTGGTAGAATGGTATAAAAATGCCTTCTAAATTCACATAAACCGGTCAACATTTGGTGGTATTTAAAGAAAAATGAAGTCACATGCAAAAAGAAAACTCCCAAAAGTTGAATGAATTGGAATGGTCAGTTCAGGTCAGGACTTCCCATGGTATCTTCAGAACCTGATGAGAATGTAAAAGCCCTCAAAAGCCACATCCAGACCTGGCCTTTGGTCAAATATAACTTTCTAGTGTCCAGAAAACCTCATTCAACAGCCATAGCTACCAGTGCTGTTCAGATTTAACCAGACTAACCAAGACTGATAAGCAACTGTTTGTTAGACAATGGTAGAGCTTCATTGTTAGGCATATCCACACTTCATTACATTCCCTGTGACTCCTTTAACCACTTCATCAATTCTGGATCGCATAACGCTGGTCTGGTCTGCAGGCAGATGGGTAAATAAACTACAATAGCTGTAAAATAAATAATACAATTATCTTTCATCAATAATCCTTAGAAATGTATTTATAGTAAACCATTGGGAAGGAGTGGCCCTCGTAAAGAAAAAAAAAAACCCCAAACCATCTTCTATTTCCTTCCATTTAATGCCCTTCCCTTCCATCCTTCCTGTTCTCGCTTAATTCTTTCATTTCCACATTAATCTTTTTGCTTTGTTATCTCAATCCTCTAACTAGAGATTAAAAAAAAAATGCTTCAGAGATTATTTTTCTCCATGAAAAAAACTGCATCAGAGTAATGTTGCCGTGAAAAACTAATAAAGTTATTTCTAAAGCTCACAGAAGTAACTAAACCACAGATTATTGATTAATAATTAAATATTGTTGATAAATACAATAAAACTATAATGACAGTGTAAGGTGTTGCCTGTGGGGTCTCTGTAAACCTCTGCTGGTCATAGTAATTTAAACATCTGATGACTGAGCCAATAAATGTTTTACGAGGGTAGATACTCAAGCACAGAACACTAAGTGTGCATATAGTCATGTTTTATCACAGGATCTACAATGCTGGTGTGCATTTAAACATTATAATGTTTCCCAAGCTCTGTATAGTCAAGACTTCATGGTATATCATGTCATTGTAGTTTTAGGGAGACACATAGTGATTTCTATGGAATTCTACTGCCTTTCAGAATGAGCGAACAAGTGACTAAAGACACATCCTTACCTTGCATTCCATGGAAATTACCTGTGTGGAACTGAGAGGTACCCTGTTAGCACAGACAGATGTAGTCAGGCTATTGGGGATGGAAGGGAAATGAATGTCTGCTCTATGGTTGAGGATCTGTAGACTTCCCTTTATGCTACCCAGTACTGTGCATACATTGTTGAGTATGTAAACTTGAAATTATAATGTACTTCTCACTAGGTTTCCTTCAGACAATGTGTATCAGCTCCTTGGTGGTGCAGCCTTTTGAAAATCATTTGAGAACCCATTCTAAGGGAGCTCACCTACAGTTCTCCAAGTGTCTCTTTAAGGTCGCCCATATGATACAGTGAAAAGTGCAGAAGTACTGAATAGTACAATGGAACTGAGAGTTCCTAGCAGTATTGTCCTTTCATATTACACAGAGTGAGTGACAGGACACTTACAGTGATGTATTAGAATGTTAGAAACCTTTAAAGAAATTGCTTTGTAATATTTAAATTCCATATACAATAAAAACTGAAGAAGATGAACAGCATCCTTTCCACACTGAGAAAAAAAAAACAGTAAAAAGGATCATTACAATAAAGCACTACAACTTCATAAAACTAGAGAATATCAACAAATCATCTCTAGGGTAGTAAGTATATAAAAATATTTTTTTCTGAACAGAATTAAAAAGCATCCACAACAATAGTTTTAAAATAGTTTCCATCAAATAGAACAGAAAGCTTATCCTGAAAAGAGAGAATTCTGATTTTTAGAGCCAGTCAAAGAGGACATGAAAAAGAATACATACATCAACAATCAGGAAGTCCAGCCAGCACCAGGCATTAGTGAAATAGGTTTGAAAGCCATAAGCCACCCATTTTAAAAGCATTTCCAGAATGAAGATATAAGTAAAAACTTTGTCAGCATATTCCAGCATGGTCTTGATAGTTTTACGTTGCTCTATGTATATGTCTTCAAATGCCTGGGAAAAAGATTTTTGAAGATATAATTAAATGTCTTGCAGTGTGGTACATAGTAGCCAAGAAAAAATTTGAACTGGAAAAACATATGTGATTATAAGGCATATATCTTTCCCTCAAGCACAACTTTTTCTTTCACTCCACACTGTTGTCTTTTCATAACGCTGGGTCCAAACACAATATTCAGCTTTCAGCTGAGCTGAATAGTGATCCATGAAACTTACTGTAATACTGTAATCCAAATCTCATTTTCATTCTTTTCCATGGAGAGCAATGGCTTATTGACATAAGGATTTCCTTTGTGGTAGCTACAACTTTTCATCAAAATTATATGAGGGATTCAATAATGACACTGTGATACAGAATTTTTTAGGAACTAATAATTGAAACCAAACTATGCACATTAACCTGCAAAGCAATCCTGAACAGAGATTAATAACTCTCTTTTCAAAAGAAAATGTCTATATTGACAGTGCATTGACCCAAGTGTATCAAGTACACTATATTTTGCTCCTGCTATGAAGAAGTTGCTGTTGATAAGTTCCTAGCTCAGATGTTGTTTATTTTAAGTGTGTATAAGACAAAAAAAATTATCACATGAAGACATGTGAATACCTGTCTGATATAACTAATTTTTTATTTCCATTGACACTACATTTTGAACTTGCCAAACAATTTGTTTCATAGCCTGTGAGCAAACTCTTAGGTATCCTACAATACAGGCCAAATATTTGTTGATATATATCAACATTAGAACATTTATGATTTGGATATTAAATTCTGGTATGTTTACCTGCAGCTACATAATTAACTGTAATTCTAAATGCTTGCTGCTTAAAATAGACACAATAGTTCCACATTGAATTTACCAGAGCACCACTGCTGAGAAGAATCATGAAGACAATGAAGGTCTCAAACCAGTTGTGTTCAACAATCTTATAGCAGGTTTTCCTAAGATTCCACCAGATTTTCCCTTTCCCATCTTCTACACTGACTTGACAGCATTTGAATCTCCGCACACAACCTAAGTGCAATAATAAATTTTAGGATGTCAGAATAAGGTAAATATTTATTAGGAATCACAATGAACAGAAGTCATTTGGCTTATTTCGGTACTAACGCAATAGCTGCTTGCGAATAAGTATCTCCTATTTCAGGATTTTCATTTCAATATTTGAAGTTAAAGCTTTGTAACTCTTATAAAACCTTCCAAGGAGAGAGAGGGCACACAAGAACAATATGTCTATGGCAGTACCTCTGAAGGAGTTACTAATACAAACAGAAAATACAACTATAATCACAAAGCTGCTTCTTGATTTGTAATAAAAACAAAATCCAGCCCAAATCAACACAGTTAGGTCTAATTACCTTGCATATATTTTGCTGTGCCTACCTTCTGTAAAACAAGCCTCTGGTTCCAGGGCTTCTTCAGGTTCTGCTTCTGGCTGTTCCCCTTCTGGAGGTAGTCCAATATCAACTGTGCTGCCTTCTGAAGAACTGGATGCGTTTAATTTCTGTGAATGAAACCCCACATAATTATTTTTTTCAATTTTGTTTATTTTGAATAGAAGTTAATGATTGAAATGCATTCCAAAATATTTTGCATGTATTCCGTGCTCCAACATTAAAATAAATTCTGTCTACAATCTATAATGCCAAATTGCTCTACTACAGGTGAGGTCACAAGATTAGAAACTACATCACGTGCATTTTCCCTATTGAAAATATTTTTATATTTTCATACAAGGAATTGCTGAAATTATTAGACTACTATTCTGAGCCACATATAACAATTCTGAAATGAAATTTCAGTAAGTTAGAAATGGGTGCCTTCCACACTTTGCACTGTTTAATTATTCCAATCATGTGGCTGCATTTTAGGTTACACTTCAGATAGCATGTGTTAATACAAATGATTTTCCAACGTCATGACCAAACCAACAGCAAGCTGCACAGATGTATTTTCATGTCTCAAGTAAGTGTTATTCTATCAAGCCTATAAAATCTAAAAAGTTTGAATACGAACTTTTCATTATCGTTGACATGAAAACACATGTTATGAGTTGTACAGGATAGTTTAAGTCTCTTTACTTCCAAAAGAGCAGCACATTAAGAGCAGTAGCTGGTATTTTGCATTCTCACTTGCCAATGCATTTTCTGAATTTATTGTGCATTTTGAAACTACTTATTACTTGGGTACAGTACGCATACGTGCCCAATCACTATAAAAGCCCCCAAAAATCTTTCTTTTTGGAGAACTGAAAGCAAATGCTTTTAAAACAATAATGTCATAAAACAATACTGCACCAGTGCATCATACTGATAATATAATCCAAATTTTCAAAATTATTCTTTCATGCCATTACATTTTGTTGGCAACAGACAAATATGAGTACTATAATAAGTAAAAGTAGTTTGATCACGGCATTCTATGACTCTTCTAATGTTATCACTATGTGGAGTATAACATCAGTAAAATGGCTGCATTGATAAGTAGCTAATTTTATAAAGGGAATGATGTAAGCAGATTTAGAATACAATCTATAGGGAATTAATATTACACAGAGAGAATGTCCATGGCAACATTAAAGACATATCTTTGCTGACACATAAAACATAAGTTAGAGGCATTATTCCTTTAAAACATGTTTGAGAAGCTCCAAATTCTATACAGTCTTTTTTGTAAAGGAAAAGTAAAATATATTAGTATGTGAATACAGAAAGTACCATAAGGCTTTAATGGAATTTTACACTGCAGACAATATTGAGTATATTCTTCAAACAAAAATATTAATTCCTTTCTCCCGCACTCTGATTTTGTCAAATCACACTGACAATATATTGCATTGTGATTTTGACATAGGCTTAACTTCAATTTCTGTGTACCATGGTACATTATAGCCCACATTTTAGAGGAAGACCAAACAGATGGAAACATTTATTGTAGAGTATATTATGCATGTAATTTCAGTGATATCTGCACACCCATTTCCTTTATGTTTCTTTTAAAATCCCAGCTTACATATTCATGCTCATGTTTGTGCATGAGCTTTAGCACCTATGAGGTTAGGTCCAATGTACAAAGAGATGGATGCACACTTTTCTGCAGATTATAATTTACAAATTTCTCATTGCAACATATCCAAATTACAAATAATGCATGGCAGTTTGGTCATTGTGGAATACTGCCTCTAAAATGGAGAAACTGGAAATTATGGGATAAATACTGTAGTCCTCAAATAAGGACCACAGCATTTGAACATCAGTGGAAGTCAATCATCAGTTTGAAGAAAGGCCAGAAATAACATAAATGCAAGGTACATTCAAAAAAATTTCTATATGGTGTTAAAAACTAATGTTTATCAATACAATAAAGTAAAATATTTTTTAAACTGAGAAGTGACTGTATTATGTAGAGTTTTCTTAAAATGTTGCTTGCATCATTCCGAGCTGGACAGCATTTCTAGCAGAATGCTGTAGTAGTAGCAGAGCAAACAAAAATTATGAACTGGTTAAACCATAAGTTTGAAAGACCTACTGTCCATTCTTTTACAGGAAAATGAGGAGTTCAGTAACTCAGATATTACTCAGTTTAATTGGCACATGTTAATTTTAAGAAGGGGTAATGAATTCCTATTATGGAAATTGCATAAGCATAACAGTTAACTCAGGATGGAAGACTGGAGATATCCACTATAAGAAGAGATCAAAAAGATCAGGTAGAAAAGGTAGAAAATGATACAGTAGAACAGTCAATTGTCAGGAACATCAGAAAGACATCTTTATTTATGTGGGGCAGTATGTATGGCGAGCTGTATCTTACAAGTCTCTTCTCACTGAAAATCTGGTATGCTTCTTTTAAAGAGCTGTAATAATAATCACAGGAGTTAAGCTAAACAGAAGAATCCTAAACTGAATCAACAGCAGTTGATACTTGCAACACAACAATTAAATGTCTTATTTCACCGAGACTTCAGTTACTCTTCTGTTGTTGATATAACAGGGTGTTTCCTTAGCATGCTGTTCTATTTTGCTTGAATTTAGCTCCAACCTGATCAGTATATGAAGAAGCATATTATGCAAATTATTCACTAAATTCAATTCAGTATCATTTGAGGAAGAAAAATTTTAAAAATTTCAACAGAAATTACTTCTTTCATTGTTTCTTTGTTATTTTTGACATTGAATTTATTACATGGCATTCTATACAATATTTATAAAATTTAGTATGCATTACAAACAGCTAGGAAGGTTTTCTAATACAACACCTTAATATTTTTAGCAAATCAAGTAACTTCAGTATGCTAGGAAACCTTTTCAGTAACAAGCACATACTTCCACAGCAAACTTCTGCTCTGATATAAAGCAACTGACCCGGGGATACTGGATTGATTTCTATGTATTCAACACAAAATCACCTGGGAATGGACCCTGTTGTTGCTGATTTTGTTTTGTCCATATGCTTTAGTACATAGGAATATTTTTTCTACCACTTATTGTGACTTGCCAGTGTTCACACATATGGAATCCAGATGGATAGCTGGACTACCCCTAAATGCAGACCCTGATATGTTAGGTATGTAGCATATGTCTCAGTTCTTTACCTTAACAGTTACCTTTGTACCTGATAAATTCTTCTCTGCTCATCAGCAGTACAAAAACTGGATTTAGGCAACGCTATATACTTAACATGTGTACAGCTTTTTTAAAAAAGAAAGAGCCTGTAGAAAAAAGACAATCATCAAACCCAAACATTATCTTTGATGTAGTAGTCAGTCCTTAAACCTTTTCTATACCATGGCTCTAGGTTTCAAAAGTATTCAGTCACCCAGATTATAAGATTTATCAGGGTCAAGTATTAGATGCTCTTCAAGAGTTACGCTGCTAGATATTTTCTGAATAGTATGCTAAGGAAATTATTCTCAGAAAAATCTACTTCTTAGAACCTCAGAATGTACATCCTCTACCTCCTTTTCATAGACGACAATAAGGGGACAAAAGTACTTACATGGTTCTAAAGCAGCAATATACTGATGATCATGGGATTTATATATCTTTTACATCACATCTACTAACAGCATTGCCAGTCATGCTTTAGTCAGCACTACAGTACAGTAGGAGATACAGATTTTAGTTTAGCTTTCAAGATAGAAACTGAAAGTGGAAAGCAGCTTGCCTATCAGATGAGCATTGCAAAAAGCAGCAGCCAAGATTAGGTCAGGAATTTTTTGACATAATTACTTTCTGAACCTCAACAACATCTCATAGATCCATACAATTCTGCTTCACTTACAGCCAGGCCACTTTGAGCTTCTAACACTTCTTTCTTTCTTTGTTTCCAATTATTATCTGAGAGTAGCTGAACAGCTCTTAGTTTAACATTTTTAACAAAGCCTGAAATTTCATGATTGGCCAGGATGCCACTAATAATAGCTGTTGAAATCATAATTTTTGGGACTGAAGGAGCAAAGAGAAGAACAGACAGAAGCAGGAAAATGGCACTGAAAGAAACCACCATTTTGATTTTGCTTATAATTTTCTTTCCTCCCAAATAGCTTTGAAAATGTTAAATAATGGAAATTATAGGGGTTTTTTATTCAGTGCTGTGTGGCTCTCAGTATGAAAATGAGATGTTCTGTGATATAAATGGCAATATTATATCTAAACTTGTCCAGTCTTTTTCACCTATAAAATCAACCAAGTGGTAAATATCATTAGTAGTTCCACTAGTACAATTAAGTGGAATCTGGATGTCATTCTTTCTAATGCTTATAGGCATAATAATTCTATCAGTTAAAAAAAAAAAACAAACCTGCAAATCTAAGCAAAAACAATTCTGTGATGATGAGGTGAGGAGGTTGAGGAGTATCAGGGAGTGCGAGTCAGAGATAGACTACTGGAATCTCACACTACCTTCCCTGACACAGGCCAACAGGCTGACAGGACGCATGATACAGAGGATTCCCTATCCTCTCTCTGTCTGGCTGAACACAGTGACTTAAGGGATAGGGGGCAATTACCAAACTGAAAGCAGCAGTTCTAAATATTATGGTAATGTTTAACAGGTGAGATGTAAATCGTAATGAAGCTGGGGACCTTTCGGTCCAAAATCAGTAGCTTATTCACTAGACTGCTGAACTTCATGTATTACTGATAAGATGAGAATAAGTTTAAGTTTCTCAGGGCAGACAATTTTAGATGCTTGTGTAGGTAGTCAATTTGTAAGCATAAATTAAAGAGCTATGTTAAGACTGAATTAGGCCAGATCTTGATATCAGTTTCCTCTTTGCACCTCTACACCTCTAAGTGTGGGCATAAGAAAGAGCAGAACTGATCTCTGAATGTTTGACCAGCCAAATACCAGTTCTGTAGAAGCTTTTTTAACCAAATGATGGTCACATGCTTTGAATGTGGAAATTAAATTAATTTCATGCTTAATGTTGCTTCAAGTACTCCATATTAATCTCCAGAATAACTAAATACTTATACAAGTACTGAAGAAAAGCATTTCCAAGAAACAAATTGTGAAAAATAAACATGACTAATGAGTTTGCAAGTTACCTCCATTATAAGCTGAAATACAATAGTATGGAAGTTTTCAAAACAGCTAGCAGTCTTTCATTATCAACACAATTTACAGACAGACTTACATAAGATTCTGGTGAGAAACATAACTTACATGTTACATATTCTGTCTTCCTTCAATAGGAAAGAAAGCCCTTCAGAAACAGAATCCTGAAAACTTTACCATCAAGATTGGGAAAGGTACATGGCATGCACTGCAAAATACTATTAAAATATCATGGAAAGTATAGCATCTGAATCACAGAAATATTGGGGCCGCCAATCTCGCCCTACCATGCTGTGATGTGAGTCCCGTGACTCGGCAGAGAGCAGCTGTGCATGTTTGTACTTTATTGCAATGGATGGGACAGGATCATAGCTGAAGAGCATGCACGCCAGTCAATATCAGTTAAAAAGTGATTATATAGTATATACATATAGATGTATAACTTGCTTAGGTAACCTGTGTAAAATTGGTGATACGATGCTCTGCCTCGCTAAAAGGCACCAGAGCTGCCCGCTTGACTGATCCAGCTTGGTTCTACTCCTGTGAGAAGTAAGAATGGTAGGAAATGAAGTTCAGGACATAGCACCTCTGCTTTTTTGCACTGAATACTGCTTAAAGTAAAATATACATTATTAAGGTGTCTGCAACAGCATTAGGAGTTCTCATATTTTTCAAGGCATTTAAAAATATCTTGTAACTTGGTATATCTTGGTGTCATTACTAGCCAAAAAGCTACACTTAGTATAAAAATCTAATTATTACATAGCTATACGTGCGTTATGAATTTGTCTATATAAAACATCCCTGTAGTACTTAGGGACCTAAAAAGGAGAAAATATTTTTATAGCTTCTATGCTGGATAGCAGTAATGCAGCTCAGGTCCACAGACTTTTACGTATAGGACAACAGACTCAGCACGGTGGCCCTATATTTGTTAATGGCCCTACTTCCATGGTAAAGTTTTATTTAGGATTTGTTCCCTAATTCCCTTATTATATTGTATTACCCCACTACCATTCTTATGAACACAATGTTCTCATAATTAATTCTAGTTTAGGTTTCTAGGAAATTCCTTGTAAATTCACATCATCTAGCATGTACAATATTGTATGCATTGTTTCTAGAAAGTCATAATCTAGTTAATATTTCCATCAAAATACTGGAAAACATGTATGTTGTAATACAGAATTCACCAAAAATTAATATACTTAATTAAAACTTGCTAATAAATTATAATTACTTTGTAGAAATTCAGCTTATTTCCCTACACCACAGTGAATACATGTATGTATGCGTATACATGGAGAAAAGCAAATGCACACAGACACACAATAGCATCTGGCTATCTTGTGCAGAGTGTTCTCACAGTACATGGATGCCTAAGCTGGCTTCACTTGGGGTACTGCTAAGTGAACACGGTTTGGTGGCATTTTCTAACTTCAGCTCTTTTAATTTGTGGTATAAGCAATGAAGTGACTGGCAGATCAACAGTCAGCAACAGCAGAGTCATAAAAATGGGAAAACATGAGGGCAGAAATGCAAAGCACGTTATGGCATGACAAAAAAAAGAGGAAGCCTTGAACAAAAAGCCATTTGTAGTAACTTTTTTAATTTTAAAAAATGCCTTCTTTTCCTATGGATCATTTTTATGGCAAGAGTGTTGGTGCTGTGACTAATAAGGCATCACTCTTCTGTATATCAAAAACCATGGTGTACAAGAATTATCCAGTGAAAACTAGGAACTAGGATTAAGACTAAAAAATGCACTTTTGTGATTAAAATCTATTTGAAATTTAGGCTCTTAAATGATAAATATTCTCACAACGTCTTTGCTTAACTTCTGTGTCTCTCTTAAAGGTGCCTGAAATTTGTAAACATTTCCCTTCAATTTTTCACCTCCAGTTTCTGCAAGAGTAAGAAATTTTCGTTCCGAAAATGCTCAGAAGAGTTTCAGGCTTGACCAGTCAAGGTCATTCTTTGTCTTATCACCTGATCAATTTGTAGTTCCTGAAGCATGATTAACACACACATTTACAGGATTAAGTGCCACCAAGAATGCAGTGAGGAGTGAGGATGCTGTTATCTTTTAAATATTGTATCTGGAGGAGAAAGCCTTTCTTTTATGGTGGAAGCTTAATGACTAGAGCCCATGTCTCAAAGGTGGGATAATCCGCTTAAAATTTTCCCTATAGGAATTCAAACCAATATTTTTGTCACCTTGTGGAATAACCCAGTTTGGGTCGTTCCATTGGAAAAAGGAAAGATTTGGCTAATGAAGACAGTCAGCAGTCATACCATCCTGTTTTACAATTAAGAAATAGATGCACCATTGTCACTGTGGTTATACTCAGTCCTGGTAACCACCAGCCTATAGGTTTGAATAAGGTACATCCTCCATCTCTTCCACCAACATAATGCTCTTGTGTGGTAAATAGTTTAAGGCTGAATGGACTATAAAAAGAAGCAAAAGGGAGAATGATGGTGATCAGGGAATTCACATAGGAAATTCAGTTTTCGGTCCCTATTTCAAGGTAGTTTCTGCATTTTAGCCACTGACTATTGACTGTTAAAAAATTATAAACAGATTTTGCAGCAGGGAAAGATTTACTTCTCAAAACAGATGCCTTAATCATTAGGCACTACCAAAAGCCATGTTCCTTCTTACTACCACTGCTCAGTGAATCACAAATTATTTTCTGCACAGCAATTGTAGCTTCAGCATAAGAAATGGAGAATACTCCTCTAGTACAGAACAGTCCTGTGATTACATTTTTTTAAAACAGACTTCAGCAGCTAATTAATCTAATAATCACTAATGAAAATACTTAAATTACTTCTTTCTCAGTCCTTTTAATGCATATAGTATTTAAATTAGCAGAATCCAATTACACTTCCAAATTACTTTTTGCAGAGAAGTTGCCAATTAAAAATTATTGGAGCTATAATCTATTTAGATAAAACTTTAGTTAATATGTACATAGCTTCATAACCTTTAAAAAAGAACAAGTACAGGAAAAGTATATAGGGCAATTTAAAACATGGTTTACTACTACCATGAGTAGTGGTAGTATCTAAATCAGTATCATCATCAAAATTAATTGAATATGGGTGGGAGTTCAAAATAAGAATTGAAGAAAGAAGAGTTTTCCTGAGTGCATACTTCTGATTGTACTGGGACTTCACAGTCAATATCTCAGACTGTATCTGTGTCAGAAGAATTTTTTAGTGTCATTCATACAGTAAGATCATCTGAAGCATCATTGCCAGTTACAGTGTATCTGCAGAATAAACTAACAGTATCTTCTTCACATGTTCCAACTGAGGCATTTAGAATGTTTTATGAAAAATTATAGGTTTAGGTTGGTAGCACCCTTGAAAATGACATAAATCGTATACTAACTTTACAGACAAATTCAGGATGACAGATAAGTATTTGTTACTCCACCAAGATAGCAATAAATTTTTTTTGTGATGAAGAAATCCAAAGTATTCTGTTTCTTAGTACTGAACTTTAACTTAAGACACTTTACTCCCAAACTTACACTACATCCTCTGGCTACTGCTAGCTGCTAAGCAGGGAAAAGACTGAAAGTGATAGATGGGCTTTAACATGATTAGCTGGGAGAAAAAAGAACAAACCTAGAAGGACCAGGTCTATATCAAGAAACTACATGATTTACAAAAAGACAGAAAGATAATCTGTGCCATTACTGTCATATGCAATCATTATGGATGATCTCACTGATAGGTGGAGCTTGACCAGATTAGCAGTAGAATTTGCTGCTCCTTTGGCAGCAGTAAGTTTTGAAACAGTTAACAATGGGATGATAGAACAATGGAACAGCAGAAGAATGGAAGGACAAAACAATGCACTAGCCCTGTGTGGTGTAAAGGTGCCTGAAGAAGATTCCTTTTCTTATCCTATGTACAAAGATAGATCGGAATCAACCAAAATCCTACATTCAGACCAAGAAACTTTCATATAATCACCTCTTTTTACAAAGAGCAATTGAAGGTTAAACTACAACTTCTGCTTTGTTCTACACCCAAGTCATTGTTTGAAGAGTAAGATAAATACTAATACAAACAATCTGCAAAAAAGAAATATTTTTAGAACAATAAAGACATTTCTGATAAGAAACAAGAAAATGTAACTGTGTGATGCAGTCTGTACAAAAAAGCATCTCAGGGTAAGAATTACTAGAATCTTATCCATATTTATACCCTCAGATTTAAGCATGTGGAAATGACTTATGAAAACTTTTATGTTAGTTTATGTCTACACCATAGCATGCAGTACTGTTAAAAAATATCCATGGTAATTCTGAATGAACTAGCTTCGGTACTAAGCACAGCATAGACTTAGTCCTCGGGAGGCAGTGTGCCTCCACCATCTGCAATTGTGCAGGACAGAGCACCGGATTAACATAAAAATAATGGCTTTGGCATCCACTGTACCTCACTAAGTGCTAGCTTGGATTTGTCCATTTGGCACCACATTGTGCCAGAAAGAGGTACATTTTATTCCAGTCACAGTAGGTAACAGATTCAAATATCTTAAAGCTTTAAAAATGACAATGGGTAGCCATATGAAGGGATCTTATATTGAGATCTAAAGCTTCATAACATTTTTACCATAAGACCATTACTTCATTTCTTCAGTGGTTCTCCTACTACCAGACAGATCATTAGTGATTTATATGAAATTATTTAGTGATGTTGGTCTAGTATTCAAATGTACTTATGATGTATCTAAATGTATTTTGACTATATCTAAAAGGTTAAATTTGACAGGAGGCATTCCAGAAAGCAGACAAGAGAGTAAATAAACTCCACTGATGAAATAAGCATGGAGGAAATGCACCCCCGCACACACTTTTTGTAGGACTTTTGGTACCCAGGGTTATAAAATTGGTTCATTTTCTTGTTAATGATTTAACTAAATAAAATAGAAGTATTAACTTTCTTTTAAAATTGTCTTGTGCATCTTGAAATAAATAAATAAATGCAACACTGTACTACCGTCTCATTCAAAACCTGCAACCTTACAACAATTTTTCTTAAATACCATTACAAGTTTGTATACGCTGTTATACAGAAATGAAATAGAGATTTGAATTCAACACTAGCAACCTTAGGGAAAAAGGAAATGCATCAGAGTATTTTAAATATAGGAATAGTCTTACCTCTTTGCTTTCTTCCAGGTCTGACTCACTGCTGAACTCCTCTGTATTTAAATTTTCAAAATCTGATTCCCCAACAGCAATTGGCACTGTCACAGTGAGACTTGGGTTGTTTATGAATGACATGTAATCACTTTCATCAACAACATATTTTTCCACGCTGCTGCCTATGCCACTGGTAGTTCCATTCCCTTCTTTAAGATAGGCAAGGTTTTTACCTATTTCTACTATTGTGTGGTTGGAAATACAGCTGTCTTTTTTGTTGTTTAGGTCTTCAAGAGGTTTGATTTCATCTAAAACTTTCTGCTTTCTGACAAAGGCTTTTTGGATGAATTCACGCACTTTCCTCTTCACATAATCTATGCCTTTCTGAATCCTTGCCACAGCAATCTGTAGATTGTTCATTTCATTATCATCGTCTGTAGCAGCAAGGTTGTCTGAACTAAATGAGCTCAGCAGCAAGGCCAAAAAGAGGTTGAGTACCTAAAAGACAGTAAGGAGAAAATATACTGGATCTCTTATTTTTAAGTCATAAAAGGAATTCCATTATGGGTTGTTCAATATGACATAATTTTTATTTCACAGCTAGCACTTTATTTCAACCCACCTTCCTGCTATACCTTCTAGTCCATAATACCTGCCCCCCATATTTTATTATAACTTGCCAAAAACATTTTTAGTTTGTTTCACTTGACTAATGTAGGTGAAAATCTGAGCTGTTCCTTGGCTTTCTCCTCCACATCGGAAGTAGCACAGGTCTGCTCCTCAAAATGGAGAATGACATAAGGAAGCAGGATACAACATGATGTAGTAATTTAGGGAAGCTACATCTGGTGTAGTGTTCATACCTGAGAGGAATGCAGGCAGACTCCGGTCTTCTACAGTTCAAGAGACCATAGTTTCAGTGTCTCTAATTCAGAATATAATAAACATATATTTGCTACGAAAGTATCAGTCTATTTCTGTTTTGGGCAGGAAAACTAGCTAAGAGACAAGAGAGTCCACAGATGCGATACACCTCAATTTTAGGAAACTATTGAAGACTTTCTTGCATGACATTTTACACACGTACAAGAGAAATTTGGACTATGTAATTATGACAGACTATGTGCAAAACTGATTAAAAATCATATTTAAATTATATTTGCCAATTCTGCCCATTCAAACTTGCAGAATATTTTAGAAGGTATACCAAAAAGGCTCACATTAGCCCAGTTAACCTTGGCATTTATGCCTGTGGATAAGCATATTTATAAAATTTGTGGATGATACCAAAAAGAGAAGGGATGCTAGCACTCAGCAAGAAGGAACTGCAATTAGGTATAACCATCGTAAATTCGTGGAATGACTCAAAATCAATATGGTGTCTAATTCTGAAGTACTAGTGTTGAAATGCTGGTTATGAAAAATGAAAAGTACATGTACAGGTAGTGTTAAAACTGGCAAGGTGGAAGCACTGCAGAAAAGGTCATATAGGTTGCATCAGGAAAGCAATGCTGGTACAGAAATTTCATGTGTCATTTGGGGATGTATCACAAGGAACGTTGGGTGTAAGACACGGAAGTGTAGTTGTTCCACATTATTTGGTACTTGAGTCTCTATCCAAAATGCTGCTTGGTAGGAATTCAGAGGCGAGTAGCAAAAGGGATAAGTAGTTTAGAAATCATCACTTATGAGAAAGAATTCAGCTAGGCTCATTTTGCTTCAGAAAGAAAAGCCTGAAAGTGGAAACAGTAAGCCTTTAAGTAATATAAATCTTGTCATGAAGACCAACTGTTTTCCATCACTATTGAGACCAGTCAGTTTAATTGGCTGTAAAAGGTTAGTTAAGGCTGTTAGTTAAGTTAGGTGTTTTTTTAAAGAGCATTTTTAACTATAAGCATAATTCAGCACTGACCTTGCTAAAGAGGTTATAAGCTTACTGAAGATATAAAGAAGAGGTAGACAAACATTTTTCATAAATGATCAAGGTATATTTGAAGGTGGTTTAGAGAAAGGGCAAATGAATTACATGAACTCCTAAAGTACCTCTCCAGTCTTCATCTCTGATTTCTAAATCACGAAAAATAGGAAATATGTTCTAATAGTTTTTTAAAAAAATCCCCACTGATTACGTACCACTAGGTTTCCAATCACCATGACCATCATGAAGACCGTAAGGCACATAGTTTGGCCTGCAACCTCCATGCAGTCCCACATCGTTTCTATCCATTCTCCACACAACACTCGAAACACAATCAAGAAAGAGTGGAAGAAGTCATGCATGTGCCAGCGTGGAAGTTCACAGTCACTGGAGATCTTGCAGACACATTCCTTGTAGCTTTTCCCAAACAGCTGCATCCCAACCACAGCGAAAATGAACACAATGATGGCCAGCACCAGGGTGAGATTCCCCAGAGCCCCCACTGAGTTGCCAATAATTTTAATCAGCATATTTAGAGTTGGCCAAGATTTTGCCAATTTGAAAACTCGAAGCTGCAAAACAGAATAGCATACAGTTATTCATGTTACTAATTGTAATGAAATTATTGTTATACATTTTATATTTCAGTTACCCTGTGTCTAAATCACGTCCCTTGTAAGCTTTGGAAACTTTAGTCACAAAATTTATGTTCCCAGTTCTTTATACAATACTGGACATCAGCAGTGTTAAGTCCTGATTGAAGTCATAAGAAGTCAAAAATACTAACTCTGTGCTCATTTCAATTACATTGCAATCATCACAAAATCTCCAATTCAGACTTTGCCTCTTTTGGTGACTTTAGATATCTGTAAACAAGCTGGACTTGTTGGACAAGTTGGACAAAACAGTATTTCTCCTTTAGTTAACTCTAGGACAATATTACTAAAAATAAACCAGCACACATGAAATGTGATCAGTTTAACAGGTTTGTAGGTGTATAGACACATCCAGATCTCTTTCATCTTAACTGGCAGAGAGATGGAAGAGATGGTTTTCCTAGAAAGAGAAACAAGCTAGAGTTGTTAATGACAGGTATACAGGTCACTTGCAAGTATCTTTAACAATAGCTTTTCTGTCATTTGAAATAAGCAAAACGTGTCTTTAAAAAATTGTCATACAACATTGAGAAAAACAGAAAAGGGAAGTGTTATATTAAAGTACAATGTGAAACAGACAAAGAAACTACTTGGAAAGATACGGAAGGTGTTCAGACAATTGAAAGGGGAGAATACTAAAAGGGATCTAAATCTAAATATTATTTCATTGGATGAGACATAAATAAAATATATAGATGCAAAGTTAAAAACAGCATTCTATTACTGAGGGAGACATCAATCCAGACTAGTATTAGACTTTGGGCAAAATACTATATGATGCTTTACAGAGAACCAGCAAATGGTTCTCTGTATGCCCCCTTCTTTTTTTAAAGGGGGTTTATTTAACTTTTATTTAAGTTAAATATTTTTTGCTTTATTTAAGGCAAAAGTTGAGCCTGATGACTAGGAACTCTAGCTTCATGGCTCTTACTGTGTAGGTCTTTTCAGAAGAGGATTTGCACATCAACTTGCATGCTACCCTAGCCTTCAGCAAGACCAAGGTTTTTCAAGTTCCTATTCATGACAGAGATATCTAATAACAGATACTGTAGTAACTTCCAACTTCCAAACAGAAGAGCTGTTAGTGGATGGATCTTTGCAGAGGATGGTAAGGAGAAGGCTGGTAGTGACGAAAAATCTCTAACAGAAGAAAATTCTTAACACTACTCTCTTCTAAAACTAACCATGTAAGGAAACTGGTAATGGAAGTATATCAGCCAAGCCTGTCAATAAACTTTTATTAAATAATCCATTATTTTGAAGTGATGTACTAATCTTCAGTCAGAGTTAATAAGGGCCTGTGGCTCTTGCATTTTTTTATTCCCTCCCATAGAGAGAAAAATACTCTAACAGATACTACTATTAAAAAAAAGTTAATCCTTAAAGCACACTCACTGCAAGAACAGAACTGATGTTGACAATGTCTTGAAGAAGAAAGAGACGTTACTAAGGCAATATGTAAAACAAACTCAACATAATAAATACATGCCATCTAGTGAGTATGCAGTTTAGTATTTTGTAAGTTGTTATGAAGAGATCTTCTGTCTTAGCCAAATATATAACGTAGAAATGAAAAATGCACAACATAATGCAGAAATACAAAAATATAACATAGAAACGTTATTTTATTAGTATATTTACCAGTCGGAATGATCGAAGGACAGATAATCCTTCTACATTTGCAAGGCCAAGCTCCATTAAACTAAGACTCACAATAAAACCATCAAAAATATTCCAGCCCTCTTGGAAATAATAATAAGGATCCATGGCAATTATCTTGAGAAACATTTCTGCTGTGAAAATTCCAGTAAACACCTGCAAGGAAAATACAGTTTCTTACCCCAGTTTAATGAGAAAATATTTTAAAAAATAAAACTAATGGTATCAACTTTTGGTAAGTTACATCTTCAGCAAGCAATCCATGACAAATCTGAATAGCTTCTCTACATTGCCATATACTGGGGCTAGGAATTAAATTCAGGTTTGAAGCTTACATATGCATCACAATGTTTGGTTTCCAAAGAAAAATAACTAAATGGGAAAAATAAGTTTTTTCCCATTTTCTAGCCTGCTAATATGCATGTATAAATACAATGACAGAAGCTGAAGGTTTTAAAAATCAAAATGCATATTGACTCAACAAATCTTACTCTTTTGCTTCATAAAGCAAGAGTGGCAAAATCCATAGATGTCAACACAGAGAGATTCAGTACAGCTTAAATTTAAATTCAACCATCCCAAGCCTGTAAGTATCTCGTCAACATTTTCTTTTAAACATATGTACAAAGGAGACAGGAGAACTATTTAAGAAAAATGCATTTGACATACATGGTACATCATGAAAGACTTACAAGGTTTCCTACTGAAAGCACACCACTAAACTGTTCTGTCATTGGATAGTGCTCCATGGCCATGAACAGGGTGTTTAGGACAATGCAGATGGTAATAGCCAGATCAACAAATGGGTCCATCACAATCAAATTTACAATATGTTTGACTTTCAGCCAGGGAGTACAGCAGTCCCAAATCAAGCAAGTGTTAGCAAATTTATACCAGCATGGTGGGCACTTCTGTCTGGATTCTTCCAGTTCTAGAAAGAAAAATGAAAATAACATTTTAAACATATTTCTCTGTTGCAGTGTCACCTGGGTATTTCCCTGAGGCCTAAATGCTGTTTTCCAAGGTACTGTTGATAAGCTGTGTTGATACTGTAGATCTTTTGAAACCAAGACTACTGTCAGTCAAAAGAAATTACAATTACACTAATCTGTCCCACTATGTTTTAAATTTGATGTAAAAAGAATACTGAATATTCAATAGATAAAATAACCATTCAGAAAGAAATGCTACATAGGATGCAAAATAGAAATTTCTCTTAGTAATCTGGCATACAGTTTGGGCAATGAGTGGATTAAGAGCAGCCCTGTGGAGAAAGACTTGCGGGTACTGGTGGATGAAAAACTGAATATGAGCCAGCAATGTGTACTCACAGCCCAGAAAGCCAATCTCATCCTAGGCTGCATCAAAAGAAACATGGCCAGCAGGTCAAGGGAGATGATTCTCCCCCCCTACTCTGCTCTCATGAGACCCCACCTGGAGCACTGTGTTCAGC